>NC_141359.1:7766553-8366553 GCF_057382095.1 Aulonocara sp. 'chitande type north' Nkhata Bay | reverse complement strand
CTATGAGCAAGCACTTTGGTGACAGTGGGAAGGAAAAACTCCCTTTTAACAGGAAGAAATGCTCATTCTTCAGTTGCCTCTGCCTGAGATTCACAGAATTGACAGAAAAAGCACTATTTTGTGATGTATATTGTTATTGGGATGAGAAATGTCATAGATTGGGATATGAGATTTGGGTCATATAGCACAGTCCTAATTATACTTCTACAACATACAAAAAAAGATTTTTTTAAAAAGAGAGTTGAAAACTGAACTGATCTATATTCTAGTGGAATAAAACACCAGGACTGTCAAATCAGTCTTTTTAGGATGTGAATAAGCTAAACAGCATGGGTATGTGCCAACGCAACAATGGACTTTGGCTTCATCCTCTTACTCACTCAGTCATAGATACAAAGTAAAAGTGACTCAACCAACCACATGCTTCAACCAACCCCTGAGATGGCACTACTTTTTCAATCACAGGAAGGAAAAAAAACAAAAAAAAACGGAAGCACAAAGAACTCAGAATGACTCACTAGCTGATGTTCACCACTGAGGGAAACAATGCAGTGAATGGCAGCCCAACAATGGTTTGACCACTACATTAGAACAACTGCCTTGCATTAAACTTTGGATTAACATCAACTAATATTTCAGTGGTTGGTATGATGTGAAATGCAACAGGATTGGTCACACTTAGTTTATACTATACGTTTTGGATTTATACAAAACGTATAGTAAGTTTACTAAGTTTACTACTATACATTACTATACAGTAACGTATAGTAATTTTGCAATTCAGCTGATGTGCTGTTTTCGATGTGGATTATCTTATACAATTAAATACAATTTAACTTGCCTCAGGTTGAATCCATTATATTTTGAGGGAATTATTGGGATGTGTTAAATCAAAGGAGCAATTTGTTGTTTTTCCTTTCCGAAACTAATGTTTCACTATTAGTATTAAATTATTATTATTTTTTAAATCAAAAATGTCAATGTTAGCACAATACACAGTGAGTCTGGAAAGTATCCACAGTGCTTCACCTGTACCACATGTTGTGTCATGTTACAGAATTCTTGCAAATTTATTACAAATAAAAACATAAATATAACATTTATAAAAGCACTCACAGCCTTTACTTTGTACTTGGTTAAAGCACCTTCGACAGCAATTACGGCCTCAAGTCTTTTTGAGTATAATGCCTCAAGCTTGGCACACCTGTTGTTGTTCTTCCATTCTTCTTTGCTGAACCTCTCAAGCTCCATCAGGTTGGATTGAGAGCATCAGAGCACACCCATTTTCAGATTTCTCCAGAGATGTTGAATTGGGTTCAATTCTGGGTTCCAGCTGGGGCGCTCAAGGACATTCACACAGTGTTCCCTAAGCCACTCGGGTGCTGTCTTGGCTGTGTGCTTAAGGTCATTGCCATGTTTGAAGATGAACTTTCAGCCTAGTCCATATTTCCATGGAGCAGGTTATAATCAAGGGTGCTTCAGTACATTGCTGCTATTCCTCAATACTGACTCGTTTCATAGTTCCTGCTGCTGAAAAACATCCCCACAGCATGATGCCGACAGGGCCATGTCTCACTTTAGGAATGGTAGTAGCCAGGTGACACAAGCCTGATTGGTAGAGTGCTGTAGGAATAGTTATCCTTCTGCAAGGCTCTCCTCAATCCACAGAGGAATGCTGGAGCTAAAGTGACCATCAGGTTGTTCAGTCACCTCCTTGACCAAGGCCCTTCTACCTTACTCAGGTTATCTGGGCGGCCAGCTCTAGGAAGAGTCCTGGTGGTTCAAAACTTCTTCCATTTATGGATGATGGAGGCCATTTTTTCCCCTGTACCCTTCCCCATATCTGTGCCTCAATATAATCCTGTCTCAAAGGTCTACAGACAATGACTTAGACGTCATGGCTTGGTTTTGTGCTCTGACATGCACTGTCAACAATGGGATTTTAAATAAAGAGGTGTGTCCCTTTCTAAATCCTGTCCAACCAACTGAATTTATCACAGGTAGGGATGGGTATCGTTTAGGTTTTATCCGATACCGGTGCCAAACCGGTACTTTTGAAACGGTGCCTGTGCTTAAACGGTGCTTAAAGAATGGGAAAAAAAACAAAAAAAAACAAACCACAAACTTTGTCCAAAAACCTCTCATGTTCAGCTGTTTTCCACTTTTTCTTTGGTCATTTTAGCTTTTTTGGCCAGGGTGAAGGGAGTATCTGCCATCAAACAAGAAGCATGTAACTACCACGGTGTTTGCTAGTTCACCTTACATGCATTAATGTAATAACGTGGTTAGCCTACTCAACGTAAATTACACACGAACAACATTAAGCTACTCACGCAGAGAAGAACGGCTGCTGCTGCATCATCATCCTCATCATTTCTGCTACACTGGCAGGGCTAGAGGCCAGGACTCTCCTCTTCGGGTTCTTGGGGGATGTTGCTAACTCGGTGCATTTCTTGGCTTTTAAAAAATGCTATGCGTCGCCAGGTTCGTCGTCAGATTCAAGGTGTTACCTCCTTTGCACAGTATCACAGTATCACCTTAAAGCACTTGTTGCAGGCTGCTGAGTTTGCATCTTTTGCTGTGAAGTACAGCCAGACTTTTGACCGCTTCGCCTTGGACATTTTTAACCTGTAGCTCTGCTCTAAAAGAACATACGTACCTGGCCCCGCCTACTATCCTTGCAAAGGTAAAATGATTACCTAGAATCCAAAGTGTATGACATTTCAGTAAAAAAAAAAAAAAAAGCACTGAAATGTGCGCTGCTTTTCGGTCTGGTTACTACCGTTTATGTCAGAACCGGTGCCATAATGGCACCGGATACCGGTACCCATCCCTAATCACAGGTGGAGTCCAATCAAGTTGTAGAAATATCTGACAGATGCTTGGTGGAAGCAGAATGTGCCTGAGCTCAATTTACACAGTGATGGCAATGGCTTTAAATACTGTGTTAGATTTTTGTTTTTATTTTCAACAAATTTGCAAGAATTTCAAGAAAACCTTTTTTTTTTTTTTTTTTTAACTTATTTACTGTCATTACAAGGTATTGTGTGAGTGGGCCAACATTCCTCCACAATGACTGAGTGACTGATCAAACTATACACAGAACAGTTACTTCACATCAATGCTGCTAAAGGTAACTCTACACACTCATAAATCATGGGGCATACTTGGTTTTACAAAGGAGTCTTGTGCAAAAATGTATTTTTCCATAACTGTAAATTAACAGGAAAAAAAAAAGTTCAATATTTCCTTTATTCACAAGTAACTGGAGATCACTGTGTCAACTGGAACAACCATAGTTTACCACAAAATACCTGGAAGAAGGTGATTGTGAAAGGAAGACTTTGAAGACTAGCGAATGATTCAAGTAACAAGTTGGAGCCAAACCTTCACACTAGGCCAAAGTCAACAGAGCCACTTTGTAAAGGATTAATAATGGATTCACCACGCAAAGAGGATGAAGCTCTGCACGCCATTCAATTATTACTCTTCTAAAACGCAAATCCTAATCCCTTCATTTGTTTGTGTTCTGGTTTTCACACTGTGCCTTACAGGATCATATATGTTTCAATGCTCTGTTTATGCTACATTTGAAGTGGAGTTTAGGAGGGACAGCCCAGTCCTGTCCTTTCTTCCTGTATGAGATCATTCATCCCACGGGTGGATCCCAGTTGGCCAACACTCAGGTCCCTGTCATCTGTTCAAAGTGTGTCATTCTGGCCTCTGTGGCTCTCTTCGTTGGCAGAGATGACCATTCTCACACAGCGATATGCACTCTACTCTCTCTCCCTCTGTCCACCATGAGCTCTCAGCTGGAGCTTCAGCTTGGAACCGCTCCATTTGAGACTGTCGAGAAATATGCCAAAAAGCACAATGCTTTGCTACAGAGCCTGGCACTGGGTCCATGTGTCCTGTAGTGATGAACCCAGCTTGCTCTAGCTCCCCTGGCGGGAATCTGGCTCGGTGTGAATCTCTACTTAGCATTCGCACACTCTCCTAAATGCTGGAGTTCTTGGAGAAGGAAGAGAGATAATTCCATAGTCTCCCTGACAAAAAACAGCAGGTGAGTCAAAAAGTAAACACTCAAGAAAGACACGCATCGTGGAGTGTCTTTGTAGGGAAACATGGAAACCAAAGCCTCTGACAATTCCTTCACACCGGTTTGTATTTAGTTTCTTTTCCTTTCTAACCGCCCGGTCTTCAATCCCAGATAAGGTTGAGAGAGATTGTGAATGTTGGCATGTGCACTAGGTGTCAAAGGGGAGTTACTCCCTTCCTCATAGTTTCCTGTTTTATGATCTGTTCTTTCCCATCTGGCAAAGAAGACAGGTGATGGGTTGACAGGTAAAAAGAAATAGTGGAACTGAACATCAGAAGGGCACGGAAAACAACAAGATCAAGTCAGATCACTGGGGAGAAAACCAAGTTATGCTTGGAGAAAACAATTCTTGTCTGTGTCTTCGAAGTATCTAGCATTTAGCAGTTCCACAGAGCGAGCCTGGGATTGTTGTTTTCCAGAAAGTCATGATTGTTCTCCCTTTAAAGGAAAAGTGTGGGATAAGTGCATAATTATTTTTCTTTATGACTAAATTAACTGTTAAGCGAAAGGACCAAAACCCCCTAAAATGTGGTTTTGCAACAGTTTCACCACATATCATGTGGATTCATCCGTCACATTTAAGTGACACAGATGTCCTTTAAAACCTGCATGTGACCTGGGATCAGAGCAATGATTCACCTTAAAGCAGTTAGAGACTACACTGGAGTGGCTTAGAGACAAATTTCTCACTGTGGCTCAGCCAAAACAGACTAAAACCCTATATGACATCTGGGGGTGTTGACAGGTCACAGATTTGTTTTGTGATTGGCTCATAATTTCTTTTGAGTTTTGGCAAAAAAGCAAAACAAAAGCAAAACTAAAAAAAAAAACAAAAACAATTTCTGTAGAACAAACAAACAGAAAACCTGGACATACAGTGCCTCTGCTAGAAAGGGAAATAACTACACATAAAACATTTCAGGGAAATCTGTTTATGTTTCGTGCTTCCGAAAGAATATTGGCCAATATCTCGGAGCACTGGAAGCCACCAAATATCAGTACTGATCTTAAAAATTCGATATCAATTTGACTATTCTCAAAAAGAGCAGGAGCTTTTTTTTTTAACGTCGTCTTTATTGAGGAAGTATGAAAAACTGTCAGTTGTCCACATCCTCTTCAGACCAGGCCATTGTTGACAACAATCCATAAATGCTCCCCATAAAGATTCAAAAGTTTCCCTTAAAAAACTTTTTTTTTTTAAAAATTTTTAATGGCAGGCTTGACAACATTTGTTGTACCCATAAGCCCATTTGTTTTCTTCTTAGCAGACTAAGGCCCATCAGCATCCATTCATTCTTTACTGATAATTGATTAAACCAAGAATTTAAAAATTAAGGCTGTAGCGGGACCGGTTTAGAAATACTTTTTCCCATCACAATCTGCACATCCCACACACGATGGAAAAACAAAGGTCCCTTTCGAATCATTGCATTTAACACACATCTAGAATATTTTTGTTGAATCCATGTAACTTCTTTGTTTTTATATATATTTGCATTAATCTTCTATATTATAATCATTGTTATGTGTTTGTTGTATCGTTATCAGATTTCAGATTTTAAATTTTGCCTCTATGGAGCCCATTTCTGGTGTAAATTCTCTACCAATTGAGATATTAAGAAGTTATAATAGTCTGATTCGATTCATCTCCTTAGATCAGGGGTGTCGAGCCCCAGGCCTCAAGGGCGGGTGTCCTGCAGGTTTTAGCTATCACCCTGTTTCAACACACCTGAATCAAATGATTAGTTCATTACCAGGATTCTGGAGAACCTTAAGACATGTTGAGGAGGTAATTTAGCCATTGAAATAAAAACTTGCAGGACACTGGGCCTCGAGGCCTGGAGTTTGAGACCTGTGCCTTAGATGATGATTTTTTATAAGATGACTTGTTTGTGTTTATTATTAAGTTTAGACTTCCCTCTAAGCTCTTCAAATATTGTAATTATGTCTGAGAGAAGCTCTGTTTTTAATGTTAAATGAAAAAAGGCTTTGAAAAATATTTCTTGAGGTAAACTATGGCAGCATTTAGCATTTTTTTAAAACACCAAAATTGTGTTATTGGCACAAGTATCGATTGATTTTTAAGCAATGAAATCAACTAATAAATTGAACTGAATTGACTAATAAATTGAAATTACACACATGACTAATGCAACCAGTTTTTTTTCAAACATGCAAAAAAACTTAAGGTAAAAAATTAAATGCAGAGAAAAAAAACTGTATGAACCATAATTACGTGGCGCCCTCACCTGAGAATTAGCATATAGCTTTAAGCAAGAGACGTGATTAGCATTTATTTACCTTTTCAAAAAACAAAACAAAACAAAAACAGAAAGAAAGAGACCCAGTGAAAAGGAAGAACTAAAATGGTGTAAAGAGATGTAATACATTAGACTAAAAACTTCAATAGCTTTAATAAGTGAGTGGCCTCCTGTCAGATTGTGCCAGTAGAACCAGTGAGACGAGGCCATTTACACCCCAGTGGAAAAGCCATAAATTATTCTGCAGATGGATGGTGGCAGAGACACTCTTGGGAGGAGTAAATTGCTCTGGCCTTATAGTTGCTGTCAGAAAATTTCTAGGACAAAACAGTCTGTAATGTCAGGGAGTCTTAGACTTATAGAGAAAGAAGTCTTAGAATGTGTTTTTCAAATCACCCCCTTACTTACCCACAGTTGACCCAGGCAATAGTCCCTTGGCCCTTCACCGTCTGGGCGACATCAGAAAGCAGTTTCAGGTGGGAGTCCCCTGATGTAGCTACAGACACAGAATAAAGCGCAGTCAAGCCTTTTTACCAAAGCCACTCAATAGCCCAGGACAACCCAGAGCCATGAGACACAGGAGACACTGTCATGACAAGCACAGAGAAAAAGAATCGAGTTACAGTGGAGCTCACCATCTTTCTAAAGCACCGAGTGACGAAGAAAGACATCGCTGAGTTTGGGTTAGAAGGGTGACGGGGGAGCATTTTCTACTACCTTTCAACGGATGGGCTCAGCGAGGGGGTTTAAGTTACATCAGCTTTCAAAATCTTACAATAGTGTGACTAAACAGGAGATGGAAGGATTATAAGGCGACACAAAGACTCTGGATCTAATGAAGCACTCTCTAACGGTGCGACAAATGGGAAAGCATAGCAAACATGTTTGCACCAACTGCATGATCCCAACAGCAAGGTTTGTGTGGGATCGCCGAGTTTAGAGCGTTCGCAACCACCGGAAACGTGCACAATATCTCAAAATATGGCTGAGCTGTGCAGCTTGCCTTCTGTGTTAAGAAAGAGAAACTAGTGGGATATAAACTGCACCAGCTAGAATAACACTGTGTAATGTTACTGATTTTCATCAGCTACGTCAAGTTAGGTACATCCCTTTGAGTAAAGTA
The DNA here is from genome assembly GCF_057382095.1 of Aulonocara sp. 'chitande type north' Nkhata Bay. Lineage (NCBI taxonomy): Eukaryota > Metazoa > Chordata > Actinopteri > Cichliformes > Cichlidae > Aulonocara > Aulonocara sp. 'chitande type north' Nkhata Bay. The sequence continues at coordinate 8,359,070 of NC_141359.1, read as the reverse complement.
AACAAAGTGTAATATTCCAGCTCTTGTGCAACGCAGTACATCATTTTTATACTCCCCTGAAGCCAAATGTGCGTTTTTCACTGCATAAAGAAAACAGCTCCTCACAATGCTCCAGGCAAAGACTATATTTAGATGTAAGGGCACTGCCACAACTTCCCAGGGTTCTGCCTTGGAGTTGGCAACAAAAACATCTGGCAACTCAGGATCAGGGTATTGTACGGAATGGGAGGTGAGCAGGTACCGACTGGTTGACAGCGTTAAGGATGATGAATACCAACCAGATCAAAACTCAGCAGGGATGTGACTGACTGCAGAGGCTGGTGGTGAACACAGAACAGGGCACGGTTGTGTTTAATCAGGGGGGAATGAATGTGAAGTGCCTTGAGGTATAATCGAGGCCTACATGAGGGCAATCTTCAGTGACTTTAAAGCAGGAATGTCTGGGTGAAGTTACAGCCGGTGATCAATCCGACGCGCAGCTGGATACATAGAAGCCAATGGGCTAATATAGGCCGATATGGCTCATTAATCAAGAAATATATCTGTGGCTATAAAGAGGCCTCAGAGTCCTCTGTGGATTATTGAGCAATATAAGTTTGCTTCTTTTTTATTATGAACAGGAAGAACTCCTTCTTGGAAATCTGCAAAATGGAATTAGAAGCTGCTGGGGTGCGTAAGCGTTCGCTAATGGATAGCAGGAAACAAAATGTACTTTAGAGCTGTATAATTATATTTGACCATTTTAGCTTCTATTTAACAGCTACTCTTTAATTCCATAAGCATTTCCAATTTCCTTATTGAAACAGACCACTGCGATCATTCTTTGAAAGCGAGCTAGAGGCTAAAGCTGGGCAAAACATTGTTTCTGAATCCATTTGAAGATACTGTGCTAGAATGTTTTTTAATGAATGCTATCGAATTTGGGCAAAGTGCCACTCCACAAAACCACTTCCTAATTAGAGCGGGCGATTAAAGGAATTTTAATTAATTTGGTGTTTTCCCTCTACAAAAATCAGACAGTTTCCACGTACAAGAGCAAAAATCATAACAAAAGACAATCAGCGGCACATGCAGTTAATGGGCACGCACCCCTCAAGTTCTCTTAATCCAACTCTGTGAATCTGGCCTTTTTGAACCCCTGAAGGTGAATTGTCGGGATGTTGCGCATCAGCTGCACTTACACACCCACAATTGAAGGAAACAGCTCTTAAGAGGCATCTGACTGTACACAATTTAGGATGCTCTTAAAAATAATACACTTAGATGTAGTAACTAAGTAACTAGTAACTAAGGCTTCCTGAAATTGCAAATTTCATTCTTACCTTCTCTGACAATAACATGACATTGCACGCCCTCAATCTCAGATCATAAAATATGCTAAAACGTGCAATTTCATGATGGTTATCACTAGGGTTGCACAATTAATAAAATTGTATTCTTAATGATATATTTGGCTTCCCACAATTAAATGAACACAATCTGGTGATACTGAAAACTCAAGTCACAGCTGTTCCCTGCATTGTTTAGTGCAAAGTTTGCTAGGCACCCTTAACTGCAGTGATATAACACAGAGCTAGTCATACAAAATCGAACAATCAATCAAATGTCTGTCGTAGCAAAAGCTGAAGACCTTGTCCCTAGAAGCGATCACCATGTGTTGTTTGGAAATGCAAGTGGTGTTAATCAGGAACAAATCGTATGCAAACAGTGGTGGAGAGTTGTGCCTGCAGTGCAAAGCAATACAACTAACTCACTCATCCATGTGAACTTGGTGAATGAATGAAGGCAAAGGAAAACAATGCAGCGGTTGCACATCAAATCCATAAAAGCCAGTCTGTGCAGCGCGTCAGCTCGCAAAGATGCACTGACGTCACCCACGTTGCATTTCCCCAAAAGACGCGTGTCCACTAAACGGGACCGGTTTTATTTAGCGGGAATGCCGCACAACATGGATGTGAAAGTGCTGCTGTGTTTGCGTGACATTTGTATCACACTAAAAAGCAATGGATAATCATGACAAATAATGCTGATCTCAACACTGCTCAAAAATAATTGCGATAATCATGTTGGCCATAGCTGTGCAGCCATAGTTACCACTTTTGTTAACACAATGCATGTGTATGAAATGCATGTTGTTTTCCGGCACTCCACAACAACCTCTACAGCGACAGTGTTTGAGAGTTACTGAGATAATACCGGCATTATCCACCAGCCATTAACACGATTGTTTATCCCCAACCCCTCCTTTGACAGACACAGCAGCAAAAACTAAATGAGTGAATTTGTCGCGTGCGTGTTTGTGGAAAAATCTGCATCCATATATGGTATACCGATCACGACGAGATGGCTGCCTTCTCTGACCTGTTTCCGTGTAGAGCACCAGAACATTTGTTCTCGTCCTGAGCAGCTTCTTGAAGTCTTTGTGGTCACTGACTTTCTCTATGAGAGGAGACACCTTCACTGCCTCCAGCACCGACAGGAGCCACACCTGGTGAAACACACACACATTCACGAATATTACCACAATAAGATCTCTCCATAGCATTAAATGTAGAAAAAAGACAAATTATTATTTAGTAAATTAGCCCATTTCAGAACAAATCAATAAGTCAGTGTTTTCAGGTTAGATAAGTATTCACTTTATACATTAAGTGGTCCAGCAGGATCATTTTTGATGACCTAGTCCTTATGAAACCACAAGCCCCACTCATAAAAACACACAATATTTACCGAGTATTCCTTGAACCAAACATATATATGAGAGCATCAACACTGCATTTATACAGTTACTGATTATCTTTCCTTTACAATGGTACAAACGAGACAGAATTTTGCTTATAAAAATCCTCCTATACAGAGAGTGGGTTCAGCAGACGGCAACAGGAGGGGATTTGTATCATTAGTCTGAACGGCTCCTTTAACTTTTCAGACACTGGTAGGTGAGCTAATACTGTGAAAGGCCTAATATGGAAAACAAATCCCACACTGAGAGGCGTGCACTTTAATCAAAGACAAATTATGGAATTAAAAAGAGCGAGAGAGAGAGTAGACTGGTTATACTCTGCCATATAAAGTTATTTCCGTGCATTGTAATCATCTCTCTGCCATCCCCATTCATTAAAAAGCCCTTCATTTCTGCCTACGGAGAACTAAATTAGACATCAAACATGGCCTGCTCCCTCAGTGACGGCTGTTATAACCTGGAAACAAGCACCTGTCAGGCTTACTTTCTAATTTTAATTCTCCACTTGATTTTCTCCTGTTGTGAGACTACAAGGAACAAAAAGAAACTGTTTTCTGTAAACCATCTGTAAACTTCAAAATGAACACAGAGCTTAAAAGGCTTAGAGGAGGCAACTTAAATACCCCATATTGCACACAGTATCATATATAACGTGAGGAATATTAAATATAGGGCTGGGGTCTGTTTATGTTTTGTAACTTGTGCAGTGGTCTTATTACACTGATGTGACAAGATAAACACGAGCTGTGTAAGCATTTGTTTTGGACCCATGGGAAGCAGATGGCAAAGGGCGGGATAATTAGAGGCTACCTGGGTGACACTTGTCTAAATAGGTTGGCATTCAGTGGTTATGACAGCAGGATGGAGGCGAGATAAGGATGAGGAGGCAGGCTGCCTTTTTTTTATCTAAGACAGGAAATATGGTGCTTCATGGTCCCCAAGAAGGATTAGAGTCAAGTTAACCAAATTTGATTCTTGCTTAATCAGTTCCTAAATATTCAATGATGTTCTGAAACTGTTCTTCTGAGACACATAATGACGAACATAAAGCCATAAATGGTGGATCCATAGTCTAACGGTCTAACCAGGGGTGGGGAACTCCAGGCCTCAAGGGCCGGTGTCCTGCAGGATTTAGATCTCACCCTGGGTCAACACACATCTGAGCCAAATGATTAGTTCATTACCAGGCCTCTGGAGAACTTCATGGCATGTTGAGGAGGTTTTTTTTTAATCCATTTAAATCAGCTGTGTTGGATCAAGGACACATCTAAAACCTGCAGGACACCAGCCCCTGAGGCCTGAAGTTCCCCACCCCTGGTTTCCACAATTGCTTGGCAAGTGAAAGGTTGCTGGTGCAGTTCCAGCTAGAGATGCAAAACCCTTTTAAGGTTGCATCAGGAAGACTACCTGGCGTAAAAAAGAAAGATGTGGTACCTGCTGTGGTGACCCCTTGTGACAGGGGAGGAGCTGAAGGTAGCTTTTATCAAGCCACCAATGGAGCTGTTGGTTACTTGATTGGGAAAGGAACAAAGTAAAGTGGTGCAACATAACACATAGTGCACCACGGAACTCAGACATAGATCTTAATGAAAACTAAATGATGGGGAAACAAATAGAAAAAATGACAATAAATACATTGACACCATGAGTCTTTGCTCTGCGCAAGAGGAGCACTGCGAGTTTCTCAAACCAACATTCATTGTAATAATCAAATTATTACCACACTCATTCTTTTGTTCTTTTGTTTTTCTTTTTAAATTGCTGTCGGCTTGAAAAGTGGCTCTGAAAAGAGCGTCCTGCTAATTCACATTTGAGTTGAAAAAGGACTCAAAGTGACCCTGTGTTAGAGCAAAACAGTACTTCAAACCACTTTGGCACTATAATCCATTTATTTTGCATTTATATAAAGTCTTAGCAGTAAGGCTTTCACACACAGGCTGTTTCCTTTACTGGGTAAGGAGTAAACAGATGCTGCTAATTAAATACATTTAATTAACTGATCATTAGCAAGAGCGACCGCAACTGTAAAAGCAGAAGTTTTGGGAGTTGGGTGGTCTGGTAAGATGTGTGTTAGCACAATACTAAGGTAAAGACATCAGCAGTGATCTTACAGAAGCAATTGCTGCTGCTCAGTAAGCTGTGAGGGGGTTAAAAGGCCTTTCCAAACAATTTGAAGTCCAGATTGAGATTATTCACACGTGAAAAACATTCAAGACCAGTCAGTCTTCCCAGGAGCTGAACATGCCAGCCAGTTCACCCCAAGTTCAGACTGCAAAACACTCAGAGAAGTTACAGGCCTCAGTTAGTATACTAAATGTTAAAGTTCAGCACAATTAGAAAACGACTGAGCAAGTATGGCTTTTTTGCAAGAGTTGTAAAGGAGAAACACTCTTCGCTGTAAAAGGAACATGGCAGCACAGGTTAGATTTGCATTAAGTTTGGATCTGAAGAAACCACAAGACTTCTGGAGCAATATCCTTTGGACAAACACAACCCAAGTGGGGATGTCATTAAGATGACCATAAAAACCTCTGCATATTAAAGTAGTCTAGAGTCAAATAGGAGTCCATCTGCTATAGGCCTCTGCTTGTCTAGCCTCATATTATTATGTTTAGTCCTTCTCGGCTCTTAAAACGCCAGTAAATCATTAATCAGTCTAGTATTTGCATAGCCATGCATATACATGCACTGGTGTGGAGTTAAAACAACGTTAGATGGTCATCTTTAGTGACTGACTAGGAATATCTGACTGAAGATGGAAATAGGATTTAATGAATCGACAGTTCTGTCTAATATGAAGCAAGCTGCCATCTTTGGCAAAAGTTAGAAACTTTCCAGAGCCAACTTTCAGACCTTCCAGCTATGTTTGATATTTCAGAGAGTTTCCAGCAATTGGAACAAAATTTCCTAATTTGGCTGTTGTAAGGAACAAAGTGATTAGGCCAACAAAGCTTGGTTTAATGAAGTAAAACAGTTCGTCAAGAGATGAACTTTAAACTGAAAGGTTGGATTCCAGTAAAGGTCTGCTGGTAACTGGTGTTTTTGCAAAACTCAAGGAGAGAAACAGATTTTTCTACTGTCAAAGTCTGTTATTGTTCTTTATAAGCGCCTTACACCATCCAAAGTGTGTGTCATCTTCAAGTGGTAGATGTGCAATAATAGAAATAACAAGACAGCCTTCAAAAGTGACAGGCCTATTGAGAAGCAGCATTACCATACGGGCGATCGTGGCTCAAGAGTTGGGAGTTCGCCGTTGCCTACTGGTGGTGGTCAGAGGGCCCGGTGGCGCCAGTGTCCGGCAGCCTCGCCTCTGTCAGTGCGGGTGTGGGTACAATGTAGCTTGCCATCACCAGTGTGTGAATGGGTGGATGACTGGATGTGTAAAGCGCTTTGGGGTCCTTAGGGACTAGTAAAAGCGCTATACAAATACAGGCCATTTACCACACCACCAATGATTTATGCTAGTTTTATTACAGTCGGGCACATGTATAGAAGGCTAAACTAGAAGAACGCAGAGGTTAAACTTCAAGTGCAATCAGATGAGATGTGGGTTAAAAGTAACTGAAAAAGAATAGTTGGAATGAGAATGTGGTTCCTTTTCACAGCCTTTGGCTTATTCGCTGAATGCTGGCAGTGCTTTTCTTTCTGTAGTTGGTAGCCTTGTGCAATAAATAGCAATTATTGATGATAAATGTAAGAGTACATAAGTATAATAAGTACAGGACACCATTTCCTATCAGATAATAGCAGTCTTGAAACAGTTGCCTTGGTATCGCAATCATTCAGTTCAACTCCCCATGTATTCATAGCAAATTCTTGTTCTTTTAGTCTTATGGAGACAGAAGTTAAACGAGCCCACAACATACTTTGTACAGTAAATCATTCTAAAAATGAACATTTTTCATTATTTGCATCAGATTTAAAGAATGTAATTAATTTATTTGGTTATTTATTGAAAATATGTGAAAATGTTCCATTTTTGGAGACATTAGTCTTTATTATGTTCATCCTTAAACTCTTCTAATTCAAAAAAGATCTTGAACAGGTTAAAATGGAGCATGATGCATTCAGTATCAGTACCAGGAAAGAAATTAGCATATTCATAAATAGTCATCTATGGTTTCAAAGCAGTCTTTGAATCAAGATGATGTATTTATGGGGGGGGGGGGGGGGGGGGGGGGGGGGGGGGAATTACATGGTGCACTGTGCTACAGTCTGAGAAGATTGGTGAATTGCATATGCAAATGTATATATATTACCATGAGGGCATAATGATCTATTTTTCCCCTGAATTTCTAGTAACTGACCCACATGACGATTGCTAAGTGGAATGTAAATTTCATGAATATGTCTATGGTTTCTGAACACTCAATCACTTGTGCAATCAGGCTACTGTGGTCCATAAAAATCGAATGGTTAATGATTAAAGCTTGACTTAAATGGATCACAAGCAGCAAGCCACTACCGCCCAGCAGAAACTGATCTGAAACTAATATTTTACAATTGCACCTAATGTTTATCTCCTATTGATAATTGCTTATGATGAAAACTAAGAAGATGTATGCTTCTTAAAAGTGCTCATGTCCCCACTGTCATTGATGAGTCTGTTCAAGCGCCTAAATCTGTTTGACCCACTTCACAGAAAGACTCACCAATGCTCAAAAACAGAAGTATCGCTATCATCAGACAGAAATAGGTTTCACTGACTCATTAACTCGTACCGACTCTATTCACAAGTTTTACAGCCTAGTCCAGAGTAAAGAGACACGGACACCTGGCATTTAATCTTAGGTAATCAGCAGAATGACACCCTACACTGAATACTGTACCTGTCCTGTATGGCCTGACATTCATTTTACGATACACCGTATCATGAAAGCTTTAATGCAAACTTAAACCTGATGTGTTCTAATTTCATAATAGATGCAGGACAGAGAAACTCCTGCATGTGTCACAAAAAGCTGAGTTTTTATTTATTTTTTTTTTTTATTTGAATTCAGGTGCTCTGGGAGTATGTGGTGTCTGGCCCATTGCTATGGGCCATTCATCCTTATACAGTACAACCGTTGCAAGTGCTTGGTCTGCATAGTTGGCTATAAGTTGGACTCATTCCTGGTGGGTGATGGGCTCTGCCAATGCTGCCCTTTGTCACTTATTCTGTTCATAATTTTTATGGACAGAATTTCTAGGTGCAGCCAAGTGGCAGAGGGCTTTCCCTTGGGTGGTCTCAGAATCCCATTTCTGCTTTTTGCGGATGATGTGGTTCTGTTGGATCCATCAGGTGATGGCCTCCAGCTCACTTTGGAACAGTTCGCAGCCGAGTGTGAAGCGGTGGGAATGAGAATCAGCACCTCCAAATCTGAGGCCATGGAAAAAGGGTGGAGTGCCCAGGACAGGGACAAGTTCTTGTTCACTAGTGACGGGAGATGGGAGCGGGAGATCGACAGACGGATCGATGCTGCGGCTGCAGTGATGCGGACGCTGTGCCAGTCTGTTGTAGTGAAGAGAGCTGAGTGTTAAAGCGAAGCTATAAATTTCTATGGTCACGAGCTGTGGGTAGTGACCAAAGGAACGTGATCGCGGATACAAGCGGTGGAAATGGGCTTCCTCTGAAGGGTGGCTGGCCTCTCCTTTAGAGATAGTCTGAGAAGTTCGGGCATCTGGGAGGAGCTCAGAGTAGAAAGCTACTCCGTCACATCAAAAGGAGCCAGTTGAGGTGGTTTGGGCATCTAACAAAGATGGCTCCTGGGTAAGGTGTTCCCGGCATGTCCCACAGGGAGGAGGCCCGGGGCAGACCCAGGACACAGAGGGAGGTTTGGGCTTCTCTGCTTGGGCTGCCGCCCCCACAACCCAGCCCCGGATAAGCGGAAGAAGACATATGGATGGAATTTCATATTGAAATCGTTAAGCGAGCAACGTATTTACTAAGCAAACACATGTATCCTTATGCTAGCACACTGAATCATTATGCTGTCAGTTGACATTACTGATAGGCAAAGGGTCAATCACCTTCAGTCTGATGTGAAAGTCTTAAAATTAATTTGTCATTAAGATTACATTCAGTCTGAGTTATCACAGGAAGTACTGAAACCACAACAAAGAAAGTTGAAAATAATACATAATAATAATAATATTTATTCTGTTCAATCCAAAATATAACACTTCATAATAAGTTATGACTGCTGCTGATTAGCATATAGTCTCAAAAAAAACAAAAACCCCACAATACAGCAAATTAACTACAGCAGGAAGCTCTGTAATACAATGCATTGATGGACTACTAATTACCAAAAACCTGAGCTCTGTAACTTTATATCAGGGGTGTCAAATATAATGCCCAGGGTTCAGAATCACTCTGTTTTTTCTGCCTCCCCCATTCTCAATCACACTACACCAAACTAATAGATAAACCAATTTCTTTAATTTACTACAGCAATATTTCTTTATCATGTAGAAAACTGAGATTTACTGTCAAAATTGTGCTTTTTTTCTTATATTAGCATTTGCTGTGGCGGCTGATTACATAGAGATCTTTTTTTTTTTTTAATATATGTATCAAATCTGATGCACTTGACCTTACAGGGTTAAGAGCATATTTTTGTAATTGTTTTCATTGTGTGGTTTTATTTAATTAGTTTTTTATCATAATACAAACACTTATGTTCAATATAATAATAATAAAAATAATAACTTTTATTTATAGGCATCTTTCAAGACACTCAAGGACACAATTAAATAGCAAAATCACAGTATGCATAAAATTGGAAAACACCATAGAATTAAAAGTCAATGCATCAACAGAACAGGCAACCTTTAAAAGATGTGTTTTAATACTGGCTTTAAAGATAAGGAGAAAAAATATAATCCTGATCGAAGTATGGTCTGTTTTAAATCAGTTGAAAAGCCTGATTATCTATAATAATAATAATAATAATAATAATGACAAAACTGTGAGAGCACCAAAATTCAATAGAACCTTTTTACAGTCATACCAACCAGCACTGTGTTGTACATATAACTATGTTGCATTTTCCTGTCATTTCTGACTATCTGATGAACATTACATTAATACATTATCTGAACATGCTGAAATTTAGGGATGTGTCCAGTGGTAGGTGTTACCTGATAAGATAAAAATAGCTGATTTAATATATTTTTCCTACTTCAAAATATTAATATGAGAAAGCTCTGACATTACAGTTTCATCACGTTCAAACAAGAAAGAAAATGTTATCATGGAGTCTGATTAAGTAGGATTTAATACTTCACAGACCATCAAGACTGTCACTGATGAAAGGATAAGGCTCATTCCACATTTTTCTTCAAGAAAAAAAAAAAAAGGCAAACCAAGAATTAGTTTATGAATATATAATCCAAGTCGTATCATTTCAATTCTAGTTAACCGCTCAGTCATATCCCCAGTTTACTGCTTGATTAATGAATTAGTAAATACCATCTTAATGTTGTGTATTAAGCTGAAATACACCAGTGTTCTTAAAATCCGGTTACAGATTAGAGTGCCGGTTTTTCAAAGACCTCAACCTAAGGACATCTTTGTTCGAGTGACCCATCAGCAGTATAACCAATAAACAGAAATCCCACTAGTGGCTAGCAACCACCAAGCTGTGTACCACAACAACAGCTCCGAAAGCTCTGCTCACCTACCATCGCTGTGAGAGCCATTATAATTGTGTTGTGTTCGCACCTTCCCAACATTGCATTTCCCCATTATCGCCACCCTCTACAGGTGGACAACGTCATTGGTACAAAGCAGATGAATAGAGATTAGATACAAGGGGAGCAGCACTCATTTTTCACAGGTATCAGACTCCACTGGGAATGCTAAATGAGAACGAGGAACACAGAGCAGGAAAAGAAAAACAAGCTTCTTTTGTTTTACCTCTGTACTCTACAGAGGTAAATTGCCCCCAATTCCACTTGGTGAGTCAACTCAAGAGAAATAATTACCTTTATTATCAATTTGATTTTGGCAAACACAATCTGGAGACACAATATAATCTGACAGCACTAAAAGCCGCAGCTTTTAAAAAACAACTCTCTAAATATCACAAAGGATTTACTGCCAAACTGTTTTCGTTTTGTTTATCTGATACGGAACGTGCACAGAACCTAAAATAATATGTTTGGGATAAGCTGATATCACCTAATAATAACGTCTTGATGCTTGTTCAATCATGCATCTGGACGCAGCGTTTTCAATGGGAGAAACGTTTGACAATTTGCATATTAATGATCAAGGAACTGACCTGACAGCCCATTGTTTATTCAATGGGCTGGTTTCAGTTTACTGTGCAAATGTACTGTTTATACGGTTGGGGAAACCTGCAGTGAGCTGAGACTAAAGAAGTCACTTGGATTAGTGACAAAACGTTTCTCACATTGAAAACGCCGCGTCAAGATGAACAGAATCAACCTTTTGGAAGCTGATAACAACCCGCCAACAATTTCGTCAGACTTATAACACTAGTGGCTCAGTTGCACTTGAGTTTAAATAGCTACAAGGCAGTTGCTGTCCTATGAAAATCTGACAGTTGCTCAGCGATTGCATTGATACACTTGAAAGTTGTTGCAGTGACCAAGTTGCAAGGTGACTTCACAGGTCACCTGGCGGGAGGAAATTGGTCTCTAAATCTCTAATCACAGTCCAACTCAGACTGACTGCAATCTCAGAAAGACTGGCAATAGGGCTGTTCGATATAACGATATATATCGGATGACGATATAAAAACGTCGATCGTTTCATTTTACGCTATCGTTTGTTTCGTGGTGTCGCAAAATAAACTGTTTACGGCAATATTTTTTCATCGTTCTGATGGTCATTGTAGTGGCTATATTCATTTCTTAAAGTTCTCTCTTTCTCTTATATTTAATATAACCACACTACGGACGGACAAGCGCCTGTTTTTATGCGTTGTCGTTAGCAACAACAACGGTAACACCATCGCATGTCCGCTTGTTTATGTTCCACATAAACCTTTCATAATAAAGCTCAAGATCCTGTTGAGACTTTTCAAAATAAACTGAATCACGTGAAAGAGCAGATTATTTACGGATGAGAAGTAAAAAAGCCGCCAGGTGCTAAAAAATAAACCTTAGACTCAAACGTTAGAACAGACTTTTCCCCGCAGCACGCCGTGTAATAAATACTCACAAAGAAAACGGCGGCCGTTACTACTTATGTCTAAAAATGTATCGTTTCATGCATCGGTTAAAACACTCGACTCCAGCTACATGACGCGCAGCTGGAAACACTTCCCGCAAGTCGAGCTGCCCGAGATTCACAGAATTTACAGAAAATGTTACATTTTTGTGATTTATATCGTTATCGGGACGATAGATGTCTTATATCCCGATATAAGATTTTGGTCATATCGCACAGCCCTAATTGGCAATGGTTTGCACCCAATTGCCAACTAATTTATCAACACAGACAATACATTGCACACTGACTCATATTGATGACAAAGTCTTTTCAATAGGGGACTGGCCAGCGCCATTGTCATTTTGCAGTTAAATCACATTCCTGCTGCAACTATGTCACTATTTTAATTCCCGTTTCAAATAAACGAGGACTCTGGATGCAAGTAGTTAACAGGAATTCTGTGCATTTACATGGCAACAGATTTGTCAGTTATCGCAGACCTGCTTCCCATCTTTAAAGTAACCGTTGCAATAATGTGCTATGATCTCCAACCTGCGTTTCTCCTGCTGGGACTGTAGCAAAAAAAGACAAGCTGAAGAAAAGTGAAACAAAAAGAAAAAACATATCAAATCCAAGCTCAAAACCAAAAAGGGCGCAATCACTTAAACACGTACAAATGTGAAACATTCATTCTCATGAAGGTAATCTACCTGAAATGCGTTCATCATCACTAATTACAACCCTGAATATGCCTCAGAAGGCAGAGGAAATCCATTAGTAGGTTATACAACTACCTTCCTCCTCTGCCATAAAAGGTATATCCCATCACGTCACCGCAGAAAAATGTGGTGCACACCAAGCAGCAGGAGCCCTAGCCCCTGCCTGCGAGCCCACACCCTCCATCTGCTCTGACAAATCTGCTTAATAAATGGCATCCAGTTCTAGGGGCATTACTGAATCAGCACAAATCACACCAGTCTTTGTCAAGCACTTGCCTTGAGTTTCCTATGACTAATGAGCCATTCAGGTGTAGTTGGTGTGTGCGGACTGGCTGATTGTAAAGGAAGCTATTTAGCATCTGATAACACACATACACACACAGAGTGCTGATTTAGAGGCCTCTTAGCTTTCAAATGAGCAGAGGAGCAATCAATTAACTGCTTTTGCAACTATCACATTTCAGCTATCACTGACAGACGTCACGAGAGAAGTTTGGCCTACTAACACACTGCTGAGCCAGTGCTGTGAAATAAAGCATGGATGCTTTTCTGGTACTAACCAAACATTTTAGCAGAAATCTTTTACAAAGAGTCAAATATGAATTCATTTTATTTTGTATAGCATCAAATCACAACAACAGCTGTCTTATATTGTAAGGTAAAGCCCCCACGATAATGCATAGAGAACGCCAACAATCAGATGACCTCCTGTGAGCAGGCACTGGGTGACAGTGGAAAGAAAAAACTCCCTTTTAACAGGAAGAAACCTCCGGCAGAACCAGGCTCAGGAGGGCAGCCATCTGCTAGAACAAGCTGAAGGTGAGAAGTGGAGGACACATAGATATTAATAATAACTGATGACTAAATGCAGTCATGTAGATGTGAACCTTTAGAATGACCAGGATTTCTATACTGATTACTCCTAAAATTTAAGCCAATCTTCATGTGATTTAAAATTATAGGCAAACACATTTTACCAAAGAAATAAGAAACAATTTACACATTAACACAAACTGACAGCAAATAGGGGAAACCAGATTTCTTGCTACTCTCCGTCTCTTTCTGAGGGGGCACCAGCAAAGATCACACCAAGAGGACACCATGAAATACAGAAAGAGGTTAAAAAAGAACCAGACTAACAGCAAAACACCAACAGATACGTCGACAACTTCCAAACATAAGAAACACATGCCATGTCACAAGTGTAGCAAAGGCCAAGTGGACGCTCTACAACACTTCTGGGACAATGACGCAAATGTTGAACCTACAGCAAAATGCATAATCCTCATATTAGGAAGGCATTAGGCTTTTCTACCTGAGGGTGAGATGCAGTTATTTAGAGAACAATGTAAGCTAAACCGTTTCAATAAAGTTACAGAAGTATGTCAGAGCCCCTTTCCATGCCCTGAAGCTTAGGAGAGGTTTGGTGACGCAACAAGAGAATGAACCAAATCCAATCAACAACAGAATGGTGGGAAAAAAATAAAAGGTTTTCAAATGGTCAATCCACAGTGCTGACTTCAAACTAACCCAGATATTGCGTCATGTCCTCAGGAAGGCTGTTCAATTAAAACCTCCCACAAATACTGACGACCTAAAAAGGCTATAGCTGGAAGGAGCTTCCCAAACTCCTCTTCATCATTGTCCAACTCTTTTTAGGACCTATGAGAAATGTCTTAAAGATTCTACACATGATAGATTTAGTCTTTTCTTTTTTCCACCCAGGACCAAGCGATTATTTATCATGCTCAAAACACACGAAAGACACAATTTTTAGTGTTTTATTAAGTTTAAGAGTACACATTTTTTTATTGCAAGTAAAAACTGCCAGGAGGCCATCTCCTTCAGATAAACAGCAATCAGAAATAACATGTAAAGTATTACGACATATATTAATTTACCAAGCAATCGCTAATGGCAGAGTGTGGTTATGACAGTGTGTGGATATAATTAATGTCTAAAATACATGTTCAACACTGCAAATACCACAAAGATATGTTTCGGGGAACACATCAATAAAGTCCCCTCCATCCCCATGGCTACTGCTAACGCTGTTATTTCTGTAAATGTGTAAACGAAATGTCAGTGAAAGAAGGTAGGGCCACACATTGATTTTTCTGGCCTGAAAAAAAGTAGTGTGTCATTGACAAGGAGACATAATTTTAAAGTTACCAGCCATGGGCAAGCAATCCAGATAGTTAATTGTGTATATGGGGTGGGTGTGGGTGGGGTGTGTGTGTCTGAGTGTGTGTGTGAGAGAGAAGGGTGTTTGGATTAAATTGTTTTGACAGGCAGGCCTTTACCACCCAGACAGCTGGCCTCTAACTGCTGCAGTGGTTTATCACCTCCCATACAGAATCACCTACAAACACCCGACAGTGCTACCTAACACCCAAAGAGGCTTTATCAAGAGCCAAGAGAAAATCCCAGTGGCTCATAGCACAGGAACTACTGTGGAATAACTCCAACATCCTGAGCAATAAATTGCACATTTCCTTTCATGATATCACATATCAGTTTTGATGCCCGGCATCTAGCTTGGTCTGCTTCTACTGGCAGATGATGGAGCCTTCAAAGCTGCTGCTGGATTCACCTGCCGTCATAAAGCACTTATCAGGCCCAATATACTGAAATCTGCCGGTTCTGATGAGGTCCAGTAGACTCAAGGAGTTTAAATTGGGCTGGAAGAGGTCGAAATTGAAGAAATTTGATTTTTGTCCTGTTTTAATAATTAACACCAGCTGAATAAATTGACTCCATGTTTCTGCTGTGGATGTAAATGCTGTAAAATTACAGCCGAGAGTAAGCGCTTGAACAGCACAGTCACTATTTACTCCCAAGAGCTGTGGCACGGTGCCAACGTGTCACAAAGTATCACTGTCAAATGCATATATACAGAGCGTACTGCACGCACGCACACACACACACCCAATCACCACCCTTGTGTGCGAAAGGCTGCTTCACAACAGGAAGCAGAGCAGGAAAAGGTCTGCATCAGTAACCGTGGTCTAAAGTGGCACGAATGTCGCGCTACATTACAGAGCTAGCTCGCTTTTTAGAGCTGAGACAATGAACTGATTACCTGTTTAAAGGGTGCTCGCACACCTTACCTTCTTTATTATGGTACACTTTGCAGGCTTATATTTAATTTAAGATATCTTCCCAGAGTTCCGGGGAGCTATTGTCCTCCATTTATCATCGCTCTGCAAGATGAAAATCAACTGGAGCAGATCAGTGTAGATTTTTCCTGAAGTTATAAATGTTTAAGCAGTTACAGCAGCACATCATAACACACTTTTGTTTAGTCTAACACTTTAGAAGCTGTGTCCCTGTTGTGTGTTTTGGATGTAATTATGTCTACAGAGCGAAGAATCTTCATTAGTCCTTGGGCTCCACACGTGAGTGTCCCAGCAAACTTCACGGACATAAAGCTCTGTGTGACTCCAGGAACACCTACATAGGAGGGCTGTCCTTACTGTTAATGCTTATTTAAGATCATTAATCGCATGGAAACACCAAAGATTCACTTACGCTATGCTAGGGGTGTCAAACATAAAGTCCTGGGGCCAGAATCAGTCCGCTAAAGATTCCAATCTGGCCCACTGGACAGCTTTGGAAAATGTGAAGGAGGGGGTACATTTTTAGACTTTTAACTGTAGCTTCCTATGTTTTACAGCTTTTTCTACTGAGCTCCTCCATTCATGCTACACCAAAGTGAATAATTAATAGACAAACAATTAAATGACAGCAATGTCCTGTTCTTCCACTGTCAACAATAGAAACCTATGACTTTTACAATGGGCTGACAGTGGGAGGAAGAGGACAATCTGTCAATGAACACAACACAAATTCTCTGTTTTATAATAGAAGGACAGTCTGCACATTAAGCTAAGATCACTTATTCTGTAATTTTACAGACTTAGTTCTTACTACAGCATTTTTTTTAATCATGTAGGAAAAACTGAGATATACTGCTGAAAGTTCTTCCTTTCCTTATGTTAAAATATCTCGGGGATTAAATGTGTAGCTAAACTTCTTCACACTGACAGACAGAGGAGTTTCACAGGTCTGGCCCACTTAAGATCAAAGTGGGCTGTACGTGGCCCAAAATGTAAAATGAGTTTGGCATCTCTGCTCTGTGAAGGTATTGAGTTCTGTGACAAATTCACAGGCGATTTTCCCCATGATCTCTCATTGGCCTGTATTTATATAGCGCTTTTCTAGTCCCTAAGGACCCCAAAGCGCTTTACATATCCAGTCATCCACCCATTCACGCACACATTCACACACTGGTGATGGCAGCTACATTGTAGCCACAGCCACCCTGGGGCGCACTGACAGAGGCGAGGCTGCCGGACACTGGCGCCACCGGGCCCTCTGACCACCACCAGTAGGCAACGGGTGAAGTGTCTTGCCCAAGGACACAACGACCGAGACTGTCCAAGCTGGGGCTCGAACCGCCAACCTTCCGATTACAAGTCCCAACTCAACTCCCAACTCTTGAGCCACGATCGCCCCTATCTCATTTTACCGAGCAGGACCAAGTTAGAATCACGGGTTTTCTTATCCTAAATTATAGTGCACAAGAGTCAACATATTTGCTGTTTGATACAATTAAATTAGGGCACGTGAACAAGTTGTGACACGTCACGCCACACGGAGGGAGACTGCACAGCCTACTGTCCTGCTTCCAAAGCGCACTTGAGCTGCATGCTCCCCAACTGCCAGTCAGTGGTCAACAGCCAGACCCGCACTGTGCAAGTCACTTCAGTTTGCAACTTTCAGTTCCACTTAAGAGTGAAAATGAATGGGCTGCTGAGCTGCGACCGTGGAGTGTAAGTCTAACACGCCCGGTGAATGCAACAAAAGCGGCATGTGCAGCATAAGCTGTGACAGAAAGGTAAGCTCTCTGAGGAGCCCCGGTTGTCCGGACTTTACCGGACGGTTTACGGTTTAGAAACATGGGAGGGACCCCGTGTGTGCACATGCGACCGCCGGCCAGACGCCGCTGAGTGCGGTCAGCTACATAAATAAATCCAGTGATAATACCTGCGCCACACACACCGCAGTGCCCCCTTATTATTATTACTAGCTGCTTAAATCTGGGCACCAAGTTCAGTCAAGGGCTGTCAACTTCCCTCCTGCACCTCCTGCACGGACAAGGCTAGAAGACGCGGAGAGGAGGAGCGATTTAGATTTATTTTAAAAAAATAATTTCTCTTCTGTATTGAGGGATGGCACAGCGACGCACTTTAAATGAAACACACAAGAGGTTCGTGTGACTCACCAGCAACACCAACGTTAACATTTTCGCCTCTCTCATCCGACTCCCGTAGCGATTCCAAGAGGCCATGATGCCGTTGCCACGTCTGGATACGCAGGCGCATTCGCTTTTCCACGGATTCTTGAGCATGGCGCAAGGGTTATTGGGAAATGTAGTCCTGAGCGGGGGAGGCAGCAAAAGTCACGGGGGAGCTATTGCAGCTGCTACCCCCAACACACACACACACACACACACACACACACACACACACACACACACACACACACACACACACACAGGTTAGCACCGAGTGTAAGAACTGTAGTCTACGTGGTTTTGTTTTTATCGGACTAATGCAGACATACTGAAGGACAATTAATTACACGAGGGGCTAATTAGTAAATTGGCTTGTGATTGAAAGGATCTTAATTAGCTCTTTATCAATTGGACTTCCACTCCTGAAGAAAAATTGGCTTGATGAAATGTGCTCAACAACATCTGATTTGCAACGTTTGGCGCAAGGTGAATAGAATAAAATATAATAGAACAGAATAGATGTGGAGAATTGTAGAAAATTGCGTACAGTGATAACACTGTATAACGATAAAAAAGGGGCCAATCAAACACCCAGTTTAATCCATATACGTCAGTGAAGAATAGAATAGAATAGAATAGAATAGAATAGAATAGAGCAGTGATGCTCTATAAACAAATGTTTCTTTCGGATGTGCCCATCAAGTCTTTTTTGACACTAAAGAAAACACATCTACAGCATAGAATGACAGTGTTTTCAGAATGGACTTTGACTTGCTCTGATGTTAACCTTATTGCCATCTTGAAATTCAGTAGTAAACAAATTGAAAAGTTTTGTTTGTTTGGTTTTACTTGCATGTATTGGTTGTTGCCATTGTAATTGGCCTAAGACATAGTTAAGAATTTCCTGTAAATTTTAGGCTTGTGGAATGTAAATAGACTAGAGTAGTAACAAAACAGAAAAGTGTATAACCATAACTTGTGTTCCCTGTTTAAGCTTTGCTGTTTACTTGCAAAGCAGGGGAACACTCACATTCCCAGTGGACCTTTATTGCCCGGTTACCCCGACGGCAGGTAGGCTGCTGTTGCATCCCAGACAACAGCACGCAGGGCAAACCTTTCCCAGAAAATCCCTTTGGTCTTTTCTTAACTCGGTGCGGCTGTTTCTGCACTGGACATAGGCAGTGTTGTGACACTCTTCTTGCTCTCCGGGGTGTCCGTGCGTATGTTCCTCCCGATTGCGCTTGCAAATCGGCCTCTTACTCCCCCCCCCCCCCCCCCACCCTCCTCACCACCCCCAATCCTCCACTCCTCCCCGCTCTCCCCCAACCCGGTGGTATCGTCCGACGGTAAAGAAGAGAGAGCGCAGTTGTCGGCTGCAAGTCTCTCGGAGAGGAACGCGCAGCGGCTGAGGAAACAAGACTAGAACCCATCTCTATTCTGGCTCCACAGCTTAAAAACTGCGACTGTGATTCTCTCCTTATCTCTACCTGGCATTCTCATCAACTTAGGGAATACAAACATCTTGCAAGGTAAAAGAAAAATCACTTTTCCCTTCTTTTCCACTGCAAAATACCTGGGAGGACTAATACAAAGCACTTTTTGGGTGTGTTGTGCACCAGTTTCCAGCTTGTATCCCGCTTCAGATTTACGAAATGGATTGCAGTTCGACTTTGACTGAGGTGTTTGATTTTTTTTTCATATTAAAGGCAAATCAGCACAATAGCCTGCTGCAGCTTAGCTGACCTGCACAGATAAAATAAATAAGGGACCCTCCATCACTAATGGATTGGCTACTCGAAAGCTTTATTCAGCCATGCTGTGGGGTCCGTTTCTCTCTGGACCATTTTTCTATCAGAGCGGGGTTTGAGCGGTGGGGCTGTGTTTTTATCCTAAATGTCAGACACTTTGCGGATATCCTCTTTTTCCCACTTTAACTGCTTGAGGCAAAGTGATTTGTCCGTTGATATAGCGTGTTATTCAGAGCTGCTCCTTTATGTCTCGCCAGTTTTACTTTCCACTCACGTTTCATCCCAGGATCAGAGGCGCATTTGTGGGCTGCAGGAGCTGGCTGTGCCTGCCACATTAGCACTGCCTCAAACTTACTTTGTGCTGCACGCTGTCCTGTAGTCCCGGTAAGAGGCAAGACGTGGACTTAAAAAGCAACCTTGTTGGGAAACTTGTTCCCGTTGTTAGGAGATATGCTTGGGAAGGAAAGTGCATTTTTTGGGAGATTGTGCGCCTGGTCGGCATTTCTCTTTTTAAATATTTGTGTGCGCGGTAACCCAATTTGGCGGTTCAGAAGTTTGGTGTAAAATCGACCACCCTGTCTTTTCTTCCCGACTGTGAAAGTGAATTTTATTGTCTGACTTAAAGACGGCCAATAATGACCTCATTGCTCATCACTTCCGATAACAGATTAACAGCTTTTACGCACGGGTTGAGCAGCCTTGCGCACAACGTTTCGGGTGTTTTGTTCTTTCCCAATCCCAGGAAACGTTAGTGAGGCTAATTCTGCACGAGAACACTCAGAAAATATTCATGAGCTTGTCACTTGGATGAATAGCTTCTCCATTTCTCCCCGATAAAGACACTTCAGATTTGTAATAGTTTAAATTGTAAAGCTGTCCAGGTAAAAGCGCCTGAGGCTGTGGATTTCGAACAAAGAGATACCCTATTATAAAAGAAATAGGTCGATTTCATTTTGCGTAAATTTGAGTTGATTATCCTGAAATGATTTGTCAAGAGCTCCAAAGCGGACCGTGTTGTAGCAGAGCAACAGAGGGCAGTGTTGAGCGGCACTGTACAGCTGTGGCGACACCTTGCCAGGTAACGTCTGCTGTAGAGTTACAGACAATCTGCACGCACACAAGTTTGGTCAAATGAGCACGCAAAGAGACTTTCATGAAGTATTGCTTGATTGTTTTTTCTTTTTGTTTTAATCAGTCGATCAAATGCCAAAAGCTTACGCACAAACTTTTATCTGGAGACAGTTCACTGAGAACAGTTTTCAGAGAAATTTTGTGGCTGGAATTTTTAAGGCTTAAAATATTAAATCTTATTACCCCCCCCCCCCCCCACCAAATTAATCAAACAGCTTATTCAACTGAAAGCTATTTTCCTGCAACAGCGACTATCATCACTGGGCTCTTGGTAGTTTTTGTGGTGCTGCACTCTATTCATCTGTAGCTTTTTAAAAAAAATGTTTTTATTGAGCCCCAGTTGTTCAGTTTCTTCAGTATTGTAAATTAATGTATTATTCATTAACACTCAAATATGCACCATGGCTGGTGTGAGTTTTGGCAAAGGTGATGATATAATCCTTTTTTAATGCAGCTTGTTTTTTTTCCATACAACAGACAAGAAAAAAACATATTTAATATCCTCAATTAGCTACAATTAGTAATCCACTAAAGACAGCTTCATAGTGGTAATTTCCCACTTCCCTTTCTGTGGAATAACAAGGAGCAACCCCATCACAATCCAGTTATAATTGATCACTTAAACTGCCGTAACAAAAGAATTTCCCAAATATGGGATGAATAAATTTGCCACATCATCTTATTTCATCTTATCTGATCACCAACCCCCCGTACCCTACATTGGCATAACTATTGCTTTTATTTTGTTCATTCATCAATATGTGTGAAACTACCATATCTCCCTCATCTTTTGATTGATATTCATCCATTTGACAGGTTTTGTTAGGCCCAGATGCTTGTCATATGGATCATTAACGCTTTTGTTATTTGGAGAGCTGTTTTTAGTATCCTGGGTCACTCCATTCAAATGGAAAGTAGGTTCATCTTTGATGAATTTATGAGGGCTCTTGACAGGTCCTGGTGGGGCAGAATCAGACCTGCCAAGCAGAAAGAGATCCAAAAAAAACAATCCCAAACTGGATAACCTCCCTGCAACCTATCCCCCTCCAGCTATCCTCTTAGAACTACTCTACGTTCACTTTCCCCTTCTTTCTCATTTTCCATGTAACTACAGCGTGTGGAAGTGTTTTGTTTTCCCAATGTTATCCAGGGGTCATGTATCTCCATGGCATCTAATGGCGACATAAATAATTCATTTCCATTACCAAATATGATAGGTGTGGAATAGACGAGCTGGCGGCCTTTTCATCAGATTTTTAATGATGCATATTTAAGTGTGATATTTCTGTTGTCGGGCATCATTTGAGATGCGGTGAACAGATATGAAAGTTTAATGTCCGGAGAACTTGATCTCTCCTCTCCTCCGCCTGACGAGGATGAAACGCTCAATATGGTCTGACCATCGCAGGTGCGCGAGTGTTGCCGTGAGCACGTCTCGTCTAAAGCGATAACAGACGGATACAGATAAGAAGTGTGATTGTGTCAGGTTTGATGCCACTTTTCTCGCGCAGTTACCCTTCATATAGCTCCAGTTGTATAAAGATGGAAAAGGAGCTTGAGGGATAAAAATAACAATAACTCTTGCTGTTGACAGACTGTTTTGTCATTTCAAGGTGTAGGTTTTCACCATCCAAGAAACCAAGGTAGAGAGTGGAAACTGACAGCTTTCACAGAGCGATATCTCTGCTGTTAGTCTGTCATTCAGCTGTTTCATGCACGCCAAACAAGCTGTCCAGGACATCTGCTGCCACCCGTGTGAACCACACCTCACTTCATTTATGCACTCTATCATCTTATGTCTTTTTTGAACCCTGACTTGAGAGTTCCAACAAAAATAAAAACACCCCCAAAACCAAAAACCTATCTCTGCACTTTCAGGAAGGATGCCTTTATGGTTACAAAGTAATGAGTGGTTTGCAGGGGTGCACAATTCTGCCTGTTGGTCCTTATTTTGCACCCCTTTGTGTGTGTATGTGCGTGTCCTTGCTATGTGGAAGTAAAGAAAAGAGATTTTTTACAGTTTTAAAGTGGCCTTCTGGAGCAGGATTCACATGGTAATCAGGTCAGGGTGCACTGAGGAAAAACAAAGCTGTCCAAAAGCAGAGAGAGGGTCCAAAAGACGTGCTGTTTTCTTTCTTTCTTTCTTTCTTTCTTTCTTCATTTTTTTGTTAAGATATTTCAAGGAGTGTGAAGAGACACATGGAGAGATGCTGCCTTAAAGTGGCTCTGTATATTCAGAACACTGCAGCCACATTGGAGTGTCTGTTGCTCTCTGTTATGTTAATATAACGCCAGATTTGAAATAACAGCGTCAGACACTATGATTTGAGGTGGCAGCCCTCGCCTCAATACTCGCCGTGGTCTTTATACTGAGAATACAGAGCTCTGCTGCCTAGTCACCTGAATGTGATTATGTTGTCCCACAGTACTGACATAAATGTTGCCATTTTCCATTCACACACACACAGACACACACCGAGGCTCGATTGAGGTCCCGAGCCTCATTTTATTCAAAATGAAATCATTCCTCAGCTATGTGACAACTTAGAGAAACATTCAAATTTTGGCCCAGGCTTGTTTCTTGCTTTTTTTTGGTTGATGTGAGTGTTTTGTGGCCAATTTTACTGTCAGAAACAAACTGCAGCTTGACAGATGCACTTTGCCTCACCGCCGCAGCAGCACCCTGATGAGAATCTGCATCAGATTTTTTTTAGCTTAGTCTTTTGTTAATGACAGACTCGGTTTGAGGAGGAACGTGTACTTGCAATAAGCAGACAGTTTGAGCCGTCAGCAGAGGGAGGCCGAGCGGTCTGAGCTGGTGGGTGGAAATGAATAATTCCACAGTGTCTGTCTGGGTCCCCTCAGCCTCCCCAGATCTCATTGTTTCTGAATGCAGAGTGTACTTGGCGTAGCCTTCACTCACGCTGTCTGGCTGTTTGTAACCTGGCCTTTCTCTGCATTGACAGACAACCTCGTTGTCTGTGAAATCCAGTACGGCAGCAACGTCTCTGCCCCCTGTCTGCAACCCTGCTAATTAAAGCTTGATGCGACCCAACAGTCTCAATTTGTCTGCGGAACGTTATCATCATTGTTTCCTCCTCTGCTATTTACAAACAAGGAGAATAGAGATAAAAATGGAAAGCCTGTCAAGCAGGAGGGGAAACTTGATTTTTTTGAAGCTTTAAATGATTATTGGAGTTTAAAATTAGCATGCAACAGATTATTCTTTTCTTATTTTCCATATGTGAGAATTTGCTGCTTAGCTTGTTGGCTGAAACATTTAAACTTTGGTCTTGGGGAGCTAGTGATGAACAGCCTCCACATTTTCTAAGAATTTCCAGATGAAAAGGATTAATTGGTTAATAAAATTAATAATTAATTAATAATAAAAAACAATTAATAACAGGTGTGGTTTGAATAAAGGCGACTCTGTTCCTCATTTGGAGGGCAGCTTTTAAACTGGATGTGCATTCTTCCCAACATGAGAATATTCTGGGATTTCTGTCTTTTTCCACACGTTCTCATTGTTACCCCTCTTGGCCATTAGACGAGGTGTGCGAGAACGCGCGTCGTGAGCGAGCGTGCGCTCATACGCGCATGTGTGCATGTCTGAGCAATTTGATTTTTCTCTTTGTGTGCATGCGAAGCGGACGTGAAGGCATGTGCCTTTTCTCTCCCATCCCTCCTCCGTTCAGCCTCGGCAAGGTCTGAGCAAAGCCGGAATAAAAGGGGAGCGAGAGGAGGAGAAAGTACTCCCACAGTTGATTTGACTATTGTGAGGGGGAGGAACACTATTTCCATTGATGCTCTGGATGCACGGCTCAAACCCCCAGAAGCTTTAGGAAGGGAGCTCATTCAAGGCTTGGTGTGACCCAGAGGACTGATTTGGAAGATGGGTGTTGAGCTCTTTGTGGGGACGGTGGGAACATTGTTCCCATTCCACCGCTTTAATACTACTGTGAACCACTGGCTCTGTGAGATGGATGGGCTCTCAGGTTGTCTGTTTTCACTCTAAAGACACTGGAGAGGTCTTTTATAGTGGAAGTTTCTTGAATCTTCCAAGTCAAAGAGATTGTTTCTGCAGTTTCTAGATAGAATATATTAGATTTTTGTGTTTTTTTGGGGGGTTTTCTGTAAAAAAAAAAAAGAAAATGTTGTAATTTGGAAAAGTAATTTAAGGATCTCCTCTCTTTGCTCTCAGAGGAATCATAGTTGAGCGACAAATCATTAACACATCTGGCCATTGTTCAAAGGTAAAATCACATATATTTACCTTTGATTTTGTCATAGCTGCAAAGAAGAAAGAACAGGATGCCGTACCTCTGCAAAAACCCCAAGCCCCAAGCCTCCTCCTTCAAGTCAAGTCAGTCCGCATGAAATAGGTCAAGAAATCATAAATCACAATTTTGCTTTTGCTTTGAAACCTGTACACATTTCCGCCTCTGTTATAACCTTTGATTTAAGGACAAAAGCTGACCTTCAAAAACTGAAACAAACAAACAAACTTAGAACAGGGCATCAGACAGCAATGATTTCCTTTCTGAATTCCTTTGGCTGAAGCAAGTAGTTTGATTTGATGGGGTGGCTGTAGCTCAGGTAGTAGAGCAGGTCACCTGCTAACTGGAAGTCTGCACCAGTCTGCATGGCAAAAATCCTTGGGCAAGATACTAACCCCAGGTTGCTTTCCAGTGCATTCATCGGAGTGTGAATGTTAGTTCGGTAGCACTGAAAACCTAGAAAAGTGCTTGTGAGAACGGGTGTGATTGGGTGAATGAACAAGTTGTATAAAACACTTTGAGTGCTCATCGTAAAAAAAAGCTAAATAAGAACATTTAACATTTACCATTGCTTAAACCTTCCGGATGGTATTGAGTATGTAAGAGCACTTGTTTTGAATGTCTGAGTTTATCTGGCATTACTCAGAGTGGATTTGGACTTTTTTAATACAATGCAGAAAGCATATTGTTAAATCAACAGATGGCAGGTCTCTACTTCACTGGTAACCTGACGTGCCACTGAACCAGCTAGGAAGTTGTTACCAGTTTTCCAAATAGGTAACATGTAAGCTGTTTGGAAAACGAGCAGCATTTTTCATTAAATAATTAGCACATTATTGCACGAGACATTTGATTAACACCACATACCAAAACGTCATCAAATAAGATCGGCAAATTACACAAAAGGTGTAAAGAAGTAAAACCTGTCGCAGTCTGAGGGGCTTCAGAAAGACGTTTGTGATTCCAGGTCTATGCAACAAAAACAAAACTGTGTATAACTGACATCATCTTCATTTCCAAAAGACATTTGTCAAGTGACTGGATGAACCATCTATCTATCTAAACACCCAGGAGAAGAAGGCGAGCACTTCCCTTTATGTTGTTGATTGAACCGCAGCTCTCATGATCGTGATCTATCGAATCGTGCGAGAATTCAGCTGCCTTACAAGGTGACTTTACTGCAGTGAATGAACACCATTCTTTCTCAACAGCCCCTTCACTTGTTTGTTTCCATGTAGGCGTTGAAGAGCACTGTCTGAAAAGTTGCTGCGCGCTTTCCTGTAGGTGTTTCTTTGAACCGAGATCTGGTAAAAAAGCAAAGCCTGAGCATGATAATATGTATTTTCATTCCTCTATGGAAGCATCTGGATTGCTACGTTTTGCCGTATAGAAATTCAGGTATGTGGAGCAAAATATAAATACAATGGAAATTGGTTCTCTGTAACCTGACCTAAGCCTGAATGCACAAAGCATAAATAAATCACGTTGAGGTCGACAGAAGTGCTGGTATTTTTCATTCATACACTTTAAACATTAGATTATACGACTAGGAGTCTATAAAAACTACACTTGGCTGTATAAAGTGTTCAAATATTGTTAAGTGGCTTCATCAAACTCATACTTTTGCTTTCGAGTCATCAACATTCCTCTCAGGGATCTCAGGGCTTCAGGTATTTTGCTTCAAAAAGACCCATTGTGTGCAGCTTTTAGAAACCTCTCCTAATAGACTAAGGCTCATTTTTACCCTGTAAAATGATTATATCTCTCCAAATGGAGTCATATGGTGAGATCTAAACTCCTTTCTTCAGTTTGTGCTCTGTGAAATAATAGGTTTGAAGAAGGCAGTGCAAACAAGGCTTAAACTGATATGCAGAGGCAACTCATGCACTACTCATCTAGCTTTTTATTTACACGCTGACAGGAAATGGAATGACGATATACATTATTTGTTTTTGTTAGAGACTATTTGGCATGCTAAGAAGCTGCCATTATTCAGTATAAAGCTGCTGAGAATTCCTGATGTGTTTACTTGACATTCGTTTGCAGTATTTTAGATTTTTATCAGCAGCCTCTGATAGGTCGTAGAACTGGCTCATTAGAAAGCGCAGCACATGCATCTCTGCCGGTCAGCAATCTGGCGTTTGTGAGCGCGCCTGTTTGTTTGTTTGAGTATCCATGTGTTTGTGTCCGAACATATGCGTGTCGGCTTCTGTTGTGTACATTTGCAGTAATGGCTAGAAAATCAGCAGCAGTTAGTGAAAGCGGGCAGCTGCTCTCCGATTATACTGTTACCCACATCCCCACATTCACGTAGCATGTATAATTGGACAACCACATGTCAGGATGCGATGTGCAGCATGAGCCTAATGATTTTGCAGCACTAAATACGATTCAGTGGCGTTGTCCTTCTTCCAGATAATGGCTTGAAATCTAATGCAAGTGGAGAGTAGAGAATGACAGAGTTGTCCTGGGATCCTGAGAGCGCCGTGGGATAGTTGTCATCATTTTTATGAGTCTATGATGTATGAAGGTTGAAAAAGTCCTTATTATTGTACAGCAACAGTGAAAATATGGTTAATATTAGGCTGCCATGATGTTACGTGCCGTGTAAGCGCCCACTCTTTCCTCCCACAAATACCTGAAACATTTCAAATAATTTCCAGAACAAAGAATAGAGGACAGTGGAAACAAAAGCACAACTTTTCACGTGTAGCAACAGCTTTAGAAGGACAAAAGAGAGGACGTAGAGGAAACTCCTCCCTGGGAATTTTGAATATGTTTGTCTTTTCATAAAAGGAAATAACATTTTACAGAAAGGTGGGAACATTATGAATAACCAACAAACACAACAACCAGCTGATCGAGCCAGGAAGAGCGCAAACAGGTACATAAATAACTACACGTGAAAGTTTATGTCTTGTGTGTCTAAAAGAAGAAAACATATCAGCCAATATATTTGAATATCAGATTTTTAAACTGCCAAATATCGGTATCAGTCTTAATAATCCTATATCAGCTGGGCTCTGCTTTGCTGCTTTGAACTAGTGGATAATGCCACGTCGACAACTCCAAAGCCAAGTATAGCTCCAGTAAGATCAAATGCGCTGAAGTGCACTGGCACAGAGATCCCACATGGTGTTTTTTGTTGCTTTTTGATGTCTACTTTGTCACACTGTTCGCCCTTTGTTTTTTTCTGATTTCCCTTTAGTGTGACAAGTTCACATTTCCCCATCTAAATGTTTTATGCAGTTTGTATTATCGCTGCCCTGACCAGATTACAAGAGGCATGCGTGTTGAATAATTACTTATCTCCTCAGGTACCACAGTGAAATCCACCAAAAAAACCCTTTTGTTACCTAATCTTCACAGCTGCGTTATTCTTCTTCTCAATCCAAAACAATCCACGCCTGCTGTCAGCCTTCTCCAGAAAATCAGCATATATAGACGTGTACTTTTGCAAGACGCAGCACGGTTCTGACAAAGGGAAGCAACAACAGAGAGCATATACACTTATTTTGTGTGGCAGCTATAGACCTATTTCACATCTGAGGTGTCAAAACATTTCAGCTTTTTCAGGGAGAATCCGATCATGCTATTATTCATTGTCTGCGTCTGTTTTCTTTTGGGTTTTTTTCCTGTCTATTTGACCTGCGTAGCAATGAGCACTCAGCAATACTCCAGCTTAACCTGACAGACTTTCAGGAGAAATTATTCTGCCGTGTCTTTTGACCTTTTTGTGTGGCTCTTGCCAGAAATCTCTTGGTTTTAAGCCAACAGGCAGACCGGAATTTGTTCTTTTTCTCCGCCAAAGTGGCTGATTTGTGATTCATGCTGCGTGCGAGCTGCGGAGTTTTTAATGGTCAAATGCAGACCTTATTATCTCCCCAGAGAACTCACTTCGATCATACTCACTGCCGTGTATATACCCCCCGACGCTAATGCTAGGTTGGCCATGAAAGAACTTTCTGCAGCCATTAACAAACACCAGAATAAACACCCCGAGGCTGCTTTTATTGTTGCTGGCGACTTCAACCACACCAACTTAAAGACAGTCCTCCCCAGATTCCACCAACATGTCTCCTGCCACACCAGAGGAGACAAGACTTTAGACCATGTGTATTCCAACCTGGCTGGAGCCTACAAAGCCACACCCCTCCCCCACATTGGACAATCGGACCATCTCTCCCTGTTCCTCACACCTCGGTATTCACCACTCATCCAACGTGTGAAACCTGCTGTGAGGACAATTAAAGTGTGGCCAGAGGGGACAGACGCAGTGCTCCAGGACAGATTTAAAAACACAGACTGGAATATGTTCACCCACACAGACCTGGACCAGTATGCCTCATCTGTACTGGATTACATCTCCGAAACCACAGACAGTGTCACCACCCAGAAACGGATCACCATGTACCCCAACCAGAAGCCTTGGATGAACCGGGATGTTCGTCTCCTCCTGAAGGCCCGCAACACTGCCTTTAGGTCAGGAGATGCACACGCCTACAGTACAGCCAGGGCTAATCTAAAGAAGGGCATCAAAAAAGCCAAACACCATTACAAAAAGAAGGTAGAAGAACACTTCTCCAACTCCAACCCCCGACGCATGTGGCAAGGACTCCAGACCATTACAGACTACAGGACCACCAAACCCTCCCCCGCATCCTCTGATGTCTCCTTCCTCAACGAGCTCAACAACTTTTATGCTCGTTTTGAGCGAGGGAACCCCACAACCACAACCAAAGCAGACGTGACGCCAGACCACCAACCTATGACTCTCTCCCCCACCGATGTAGGAGCGGTGCTGAGCAGGATCAATGTCCACAAGGCTGCAGGTCCCGATGGCATCCCCGGGCGTGTTCTCAGAGCGTGTTCTGAGGAGCTTGCAGGAGTGCTGACAGACATATTCAACCTGTCCTTGGCCCACGCTGTGGTACCGGCCTGCTTCAAATCCACCTCCATCGTCCCGATACCCAAAAACTCCAACCCATCTTGCCTCAATGACTACCGCCCAGTAGCACTCACCCCCATCATCACTAAGTGCTTAGAGCAGCTGGTCCTAGCACACTTCAAATCCTGTCTCCCCCCCACCCTGGACCCCCACCAATTCGCATACCGCCAGAACAGGAGCACAGAGGATGCAGTCTCCATCGCACTGCACTCTGTCCTCTCACACCTGGACAACAACAACACCTACGCCAGAATGCTGTTTATAGACTTCAGTTCAGCATTCAATACAATCCACCCCTCACAACTCATCAGGACACTGACAGACCTGGGCATCAGTTCCCTCATCTGCAAATGGTTACTGGACTTCCTGACCAACCGCCCCCAACATGTCCGGCTGGATAACCGCTGCTCATCTACCATCACAATGAACACCGGTGTACCACAAGGCTGTGTGATGAGCCCTTTCCTCTACTCCCTCTTCACCCACGACTGCAGACCTGCTGATGGTTCCAACACCATCATTAAGTTTGCAGATGACACCACGGTGATTGGCCTCATCAGTGACAACGATGAGGCCGCCTACAGGGAGGAGGTGGATCGTCTGGCTGAGTGGTGCGACACAAACAACCTGCTGCTTAACACCGAGAAGACCAAGGAGCTCATCGTGGACTACAGGAGGAATGCTGACCCACATCCACCCATCCACATTAAGGGGACGGCTGTGGAGCGTGTGAGCAGCTTCAAGTTCCTGGGAGTCCACATCTCCGAGGATCTCACCTGGACGACCAACTGCTCCAAGCTGGTCAAGAAGGCTCACCAGCGCCTCTTCTTCTTGAGGACTCTGAGGAAGAACCACCTGTCCTCAGACATCCTGGTGAACTTCTATCGCTGCACCATCGAGAGCATCCTGACCAACTGTATAACAGTCTGGTACGGGAACTGCTCCGCCTCGGACCGGAAGGCGTTGCAGAGGGTCGTGAAAACTGCCCAGCGCATCGCCGGAGCACCACTTCCTGCCATAAAAGACATCTACAGGAAGCGGTGTCTGAAAAGGGCTGGGAAAATCATCAGAGACCCCAGTCACCCATCACATGGACTCTTCACCCTCCTGCCCTCTGGGAGGCGCTACAGGAGCCTCCGGACTAAGACCACCAGGTACCGGAACAGCTTCTTCCCCACAGCTGTCAGACTCCTGAACTCTGCCTCCTGACATCTGACCCACGTTAACTCATGGACTGAACATACACACACACACACAATGGACAACTGTACCCTCAAACACACAATAATAACATGGAGTGAACCACCACTCACAACCACTAGCACTTTATATAGCCTCTGTAGAAATTATCCACACCCTCACTTACCTTAACTGCACTACTGTATAGCCCTGTGTAAACAATCATTCTGTACATACGATAATTTTTAACCCTACAACTGTTTACAACTTGCATAGTTCCCATTTCTGTATAGCTGTATATCTCAGATTCTGTAAAGTTATTTATTTCATATTCTGTATAGTTTTTCATATTTATATCCTGTTCATATCCTGTACATAGCTTGTACTCACTACAGCCTGTACATACTTATAGTTATAGAATATTCACAACATACTTCATACCGTGTACATTATAACATAATAGACCCATTTCTATATTATTGCTAATATATATTGTAATATATCTATATCACTAAGCACTTCTGGATGGATGCAAACTGCATTTCGTTGCCCTGTACCTGTGCATGTGCAATGACATTAAAGTTGAATTCTATTCTATTCTATACGCTCAATTCTGGATATGAGGCTGACAGGGGAATAGTGCTGCAAGACTGTAGCCTTAATTAAGGACTCATTAGCTAACAGGTGCTGAACACTGAGAACATATACAAGCACAGGCCTGAAATGAGCGAAACAGTAAGTACTGCGAGTGCAGGCACTTCAGATTGTGACCACGATCCTTATTTGAAGCTGAACATTGAACAAAGGTTGCTGTCTTTGGCCAATGACAAGTCTGACGGGCAAGTCAACAAAGTGGAACAGAAAGCACGACGCGTCTACGCTCTGCCTCCCTGGCTTTAAGTGTTCAATCATAAAGACATTTTTGTGCCACACTACCTCTACAGCACTGCTGAGTCGGGTTAGCTTTGGTTACTATGGCGATAGAAGTGGCTCTCGGTGGGGGCAGGAGGGTCTGCTTGAGACTGAAGCAGAAAGAGAGGAGTGTGACAGTGATTAATGTCCTGGCAGAAACAGAGACGGTCAACTCTCAGAGCCCCGTTGTCACCATCAGAGTATTAAAAAGCACGCCGCGCCCAGCACCTCGTCTCAAAAGCACCAGAATGGCTGGAGGTTTAATCACAGTCATGTGAATTATTTATTACATAAAAATCTATTACTTTTTGACTTGGTGGATGAAAGCGAGAGTAAATTGAAATGTTGGATTAAGCCAAGAAGGAAATGAGATTCACCTGCGTGTCTCCTAAAATCAATCCTCTCCATCCTGCTGATTAATGGCAGAACATTTGTCTCAGCATCTTGCACCGAGGTAAATGCATCTTATTCCAAAAACATCAAACAAGTCGAAGTGGCCTTTTTCTCCAACCTCCAGGTGGCGAGGGGAGAAGGGGCTACTGTTGAGTCACATGGCTCTCCGATTACCGTGCAGCCTGTTAACAAGGAAGCGAAGTGATGGAAGACTGTGGGCCAAGCGTCTGCATGATAGAGATAAGCGGCCAACTGGGCATCCTCTATCCACCACCGCATCCAACCCCTCCACCCCCAACAAGAACACTCAGGAAATACTATGCCTGGATATTTAACCAGCAGGGTTCAATGATGGAAAAACTTTAGTATGTGGCTATATTTGCACAAAAAAACCCCACTCACGTGCACGAACCCTCCTTGTATTGGACACACTTTTGTATGGGAAAAAACTCTTAAAGCTTTGTCACGGTGACTGTCCCTCTTTCATGTGGCCCACCTGGATGCTTAGGCCAATTAGAGCTCCTTTTCAGGATCTTGTTCTCTTCTCGGGATTTTGCACATCACTGCACTTTTCCTTCCTCTGCTTCTTTTTACTCCACCAACCCGCTGCAACACTGTGGCTGAAATCCTCTGTTGGGCCACTGTACTGCCCAGTGTGTGAGCGTCACGCACTGCTGTTAATCTCCTCCAGTAACCTTTGCACCTGGAATCCATGTCCACCACCTACAGACATTTTTTGCTCTCTGTTACCTGACCCTCTGGGTTTCCATCTCATGTTGGTTACAGTGCAGTGACAGTACAGTGCTTGTGTGAGACCTTTTTAAAAGGCACAAAGAAGTGGCTCCACATATATAGGCAGTATTTCAAGAGATAACATAACCTTGCCATCTTCCCCAAACCTACAATGCTTAATAAACTTATTAGACCACCACCCGATCTAAGGTTTATGTTTAAATTAACAGTATTTCTGCAATGGTTAATCCACCAGCATGTGCAACCTCTTTAATTCAAATAATGTTTTTAACTCTAATGATAATTATTGCTGTTATTTATGAATTTTCACATGTACAGTCTTAGAAAAAAGCAGAAAAAATAGTCAAGCACAGCATTGTCTGCCAAATTACTGTAATTTATGTGCGTTTCTAAACACGTGTGTCAGACAGTTTTATTTGCGTTCGCTTGTGTTTCTGACAGGTGCTCTAATAAATTTGTTTAAGCACAGTATAGCTTCTTCAATGGACTCCAGTGCAATAAATGGGAGGTTTTAGGTTTTTAATTTCTGTTTACAAAAGGCTTAAGAAACACAGCAGGAAAGCAGTAGAGCACTTTCTAGCTATGTGTAAATCAGATGGTGGAAGTTTGATGGCAGAGTAAATGTCTGCCCCCACTCACAGCAGATTGCTCTTGCTAGTGTTGGCCAGCAGCCCCATTCATCACCCGCCATGAGCGGTTTTCTTTTAGGTATGGCTCAGGTCCCAGTGGAGGTTTTGAATGTGTGGCGTCCCCCTGAATGCTAAATGTATTGTTAAACAGACATTTGGAGCAAGGACTGAGAACACCTCATTTATTTATCTATGTGTGCTCTCATTTATGTCTCAGCTCTCAGATTTCTTTTTAACTCTTTCGCCCATAAAGACAACATTTGACGACCTCCCCTGTACTCACAATAACAAGTACTAAAACCTCAGTGTATATTAATAAAGATGTGGTTTGATGACTGTTAGATTACTCTCAGTAACTCTGTAAGCAGGCCTAAAATATGACAGAAACCACTCAATTTAGACAAGAGCTTCAAGGGTTACTCCTAGTAGATTTTCAAGGGGTAAAGAGTTAAATTAATTTAAGACCTTCACTTACTAGCATTTAGACTTTTCAGCCACTGACTGTATAGAAAATAATCACATAACCATCACGATGTTTTCTGGACTGGATTTGTGTGTTTTAAGAAATATTTGGACGAGGATGACGTAATAAGCTATTGCTAGCTAGCTTGCTTGGTTAGCAAGCTGCACACATTAACAGTGTTGGCAACTCCCAGTGTTGGGGAGTAACGGAATACATGTACCGCCGTTACGTATTTAAAATACAAAATATGAGTAACTGTATTCCGTTAAAGTTACCGTTTAAAAAGGTGGTATTTAGAATACAGTTACTTTGTTGAAATAAATGGATTACACGGCGGTACTTCCCTGTTTCATTTTGTCGCGGGTCAGGACTGTTTCGGTTTTGTTTGACAGCTACGTTCTGTTGTTCCAGGCGGCAGCGTTACGGTTGCCATGGTTACAGGGTGACGCTCTCTTTGTGACTGTGTTTCCTGGGTGAGAGAGCGCCTTTTTTTGTTGTTGTTGTTGTGCTAAGCTAAAAGGTAGAGTGTTACAGACATAGCCCTAAAGAATGTAGCCTCATGGGCAGTGTAGTCCGTGCTGCAGGGAGAATGGACTGCCATACACGTTATGTGTCTGTGAGCGCGAGGAGGGAGAAAAAGGAGAGTCGAAAAGCAGGAGTTTATCGTCAAGCAGAAACGGGAGCTGGAAGCATGTAAATATAATAATAACCACTGCAGCCAAGAAGAGTGCCTGACGAGCCCAGTTGTAAGTAAGCTATTACGACTCGACTGTACGCTGTGTTCGTGTTTTCATCCGAAACAATAAGTTCCGTTGGAGCAGCCTTTCAACGCCTCTCTCTGTCTCTCGCAAGCAAAGTTGACCCAGACAACAAAGTAAGGCTAGTTTTCGGCTACGAGCCCAACACGGAATCTGACGGTTCAGACCCGCGGACCTTCAGTAATAGTAATAAATCACATTCATGTAGTTGTAAAAGCATGATAATATATTAAGTAATCCGAAGTATTCAGAATACGTTACTCTCATTGAGTAACGTAACGGAATATGTTACAAAATACATTTTGGGGCATGTATTCTGTAATCTGTAGTGGAATACATTTTAAAAGTAACCTTCCCAACACTGCCAACTCCTCAGTAAGGAAAATCGCTATTGGTTGTCCTAAAAGTCGCTAAATGACGTCATCG
This sequence comes from Aulonocara sp. 'chitande type north' Nkhata Bay, assembly GCF_057382095.1. Taxonomy (NCBI): domain Eukaryota; kingdom Metazoa; phylum Chordata; class Actinopteri; order Cichliformes; family Cichlidae; genus Aulonocara; species Aulonocara sp. 'chitande type north' Nkhata Bay. The sequence goes on along the minus strand of NC_141359.1, from coordinate 8,323,529 downwards.
CCTAATTTGCATAATTGGTCATGCTAATCTAATTGTAACCTATGTTGTTGGAGAGAGAAATAACATCGTGGAAGAGACATAAAGTGAGTAAAAAACGTCCTAAATGCATTTAGAGTTTATTTAGAACTACAAATTAAATTTCTTTTACCAATTATTGTTTTTTTTAATGTCACAATTCCAACCCTGCTCCTTTACCTGGGCTTGGACTGGCAAAAGTGACCCGAAATAGGCACTCTGGTGAAGTTACTTTGTGTGTGTGTGTGTGTGTGTTTATAAGTAGTTTTAAACCTTGTGATCCACAAAACAGCATAAGAGTAAAAGAGTAAAAGAAGAACTGACTGCGTTACAGCACCCGCTGCTTGTTGAGAGTAGCGCTTTCACGTCTTTTTTTAGCGATGATTCTTAGAAAAAAAGTCGCTAAGGGGTCTGAAAACTCGCTGAATATAGCGACAAAGTCGCTAAGTTGGCAGCACTGCACATTAACTGTATGCAAAGCACAAACACAGACACAGATACTTGCCACTTAGCTGCCACTTAGCGGCTAGACCCTGGCCTAGGCGTGCATGACTAGTCTTGCCTAGACTGGTTTGGCAGGCTTTTGGCAGTCGCTAGCATAAAACTGGCGATACACCAAAAAACGTCCTCGCCATTGCTTTAGTTGCACACAGGTTGCTGTGGTCGCCAGTTTGCATGGAAGTAAAACATGTATGTTTTTCGAAATGTGTTGACTGCAGCATTAAAGCATTAAAGTTTACTTTAAGGTCAAATCTTCTCTATTTCTGGAGGCGAGTGTTTGCATACAAGCTGGAATTTGCCATTAGTTGTCAGCCACATGCCACATTTTTCATTAAATAGAGGCTCAAGCTCAGGTGTCATCATGTGGCAAAGATGTATAGTGTCAGTAAGGAGATAAAATGTGGCTTATATCTGAAAAAAAACAAAACAAAAACATATTGAAGGATTGTTTGCTGAGATAAAAACATGTTAATACCTAGAATGAATATCAGCAACACCAGTGAAAAAGACTGTGGAGTGCAACTTAAAAGAAAAACAAAAAAACAAAGCAGTAACACGAGGGAATAATTTTAGATTTAGGCCAACATGCATATCCTAAACAACTGAAGGTGGTCCTCTTTGGGCTCTCGCACTCTGGGGCCTCTGGATGTCTGGAGCCTGGATCTCCTCCATGCCTGCTTCATGCCCTGGGGGCGGGGCTATGGCTCTCTACATCCTCTAGCAGACCGTTACATGGGGAAACCTTTCGAATACAAGCGCGCTGATCCACACAGGTGTGCACACGGGTGTTCACTGTTCATAGACATAAACTACACCTCATAGGCTGCTATTTCCAAGCACATTGTGCACTGTCGGTTCTGTTTGCTACACAACAACATTCAATATTTAGTATTTACTGCTGTTTACACTTAGCTAGATTAACGTGATGGTGTTGTGTTTAGTATGTTGCTGTTTTTTTTGCTTGTTTTCTCTTCTTTTTTCCCCTCTCCTTTCTCTTTTTAAATGCCCTTTCTCACTGTCCCTCTTCCCTTCTGTTTTTCTTTTCTTTTCCTTCATCGTTCTCTCTCCCTTTCCTATCCCTCAGTCATGTCTGTCCCGTCTGTAACAACTGAAAATAAAATAAAATAAATAATAACAACAAAGGTCGATCAAATGGACCAATACGGCGAGGCTGTGATGATCCATTTGGCAAAGTAAATCTATTGGGTCTCCTTGTTGGTCTTCAGACAACAATTCTGACGGCTAAAGAACCAAATGGGACAGGCAAAACCCCCCCCCAAAAAACAAGCGAAGGAATAAACTGCATAAACAAATTATGCTGTGAGGTATTCCCGTCACATTTTTCTCTGTCATAATGCCCTGCTTGTCCCTCCTCATTCTAATGTGTCCTTGTAGTATCTTAAACTATATCAATGTCCAGAGATGTGACCTTGTTATTTCTGTGCCTCCTCTCAGCTGCACTGAATCTAATTTACATCTAACCCACAAGGCTTTATTTACTTGATTACACTACAGTGGTTTGGTCTGTTAACACCAACCTGGCTGGGTGAATGGCGGGATGGTGATGGAGGCAGGCAGATGAATACTTACATCACGTCACTGCAACAGCACTGGCAATTACCACAGGGTCAGACAAGCCTGTGTGTGTTGTTTAGACACATGCTGCTCTCTCATTTTCTGTGGTGCTCTGGTTTCGCCTCTCATTCCAGCTCCTGTGAATTATGTCGCCCGTGGGGACATGGGAAAGAAATACTCTTCACACAGCTCTCTCAAACAACTTTTATGCTGCAGACGTGGCTTCTAAAAGTTTTAGAGGCTTTGAGAGACTGTGAGACATGTTGTGATGCGGCAAGCACAATCAACAGACGCAAAGAAGTAGGGCTTGGGCACACAAACTGAATCTCCAAGAGCTCCTGAGATTGCGTTTTCATGGGCAGCAGTGCAAAATGCAAAAAGACTTACAACCTCCTCATGCAATGAGACTTTATACTGTTTGTCCAAAAGTCTGAACGTTTGCAGCTTTGCCTGATGTCTGGTTGCTGCAGAGTGGGACAATGTAAGCACACATCACCACAGATTCTGTGCCAAAGACAGATGTTGGGCTTTTAGTTAAGCCTTACAGTGACAGGAGAAATTAATAATGAAATAAAATGTGACAATGTGATACATTTCAATAGTAGAAGATGAGAAACTGTTAGGAAAGTTGGAAAGGAAGCCATGACACTCAGGATTGATGAGGCGCTGTAATCCTAATTGTCCAACATAGGAAACAACAGAAAACCAAGTTATAAGCGGCGGGTCTCAGGTGGTTTTAGTTACTAGCAGAAGCCAGGTGTCTTTTGCATACTCTCAAGCTGCCTGCACTGGTCATGAAGATAGGGTTCTTTGACTCAGACAGCAGGCTGGCGCAGCTCAGAAGCTGTTATTACATGCCCATGTCTCAGTTTACACGTGGAAGGGTCTTCTGTATGCAGAGCTCACCCTGAAAGGACAGATTGTTTAGCTATCAGTGTTCGCAATACTCATAACCTGTGGCTTGCAGCAAGTGGAAATGGGTTCATGGCACCAAGGCTGAGTGTATCTTTAGATATGAATTTCCTAAAACTAAAATATCTAAAGTTCAGCAGTGGTTGAAACTCATATGGTTTGGCTGGAATGAAAACTTCTACTACTTCTCCTCTACTCTTTAAAAAAAGTATTTTATTGTTGGGATTATTCTGTTTGGATAAGGCTTCTACATTAATGCTGGAAGACAAGCATGAAGATGTGATTGTAATAACCTCCACTCTTCTTGGAACACTTTAATTCTGCAACCTTTCTGCGGGGAAATTAATCCCATTCAGCCGTTCGATCATTACTGTAATCCAACGCTAATGTTGGCTGATAAATCGTGGCTCGCTGAGAGCATTCCAGGTGTTGAATGGGGATCTCTGAGCTCTGTGCAGGCCAGTCAAGTTCCTCTGCAACAAAACTGGGACAAGCATTTCCCTGCGGGCCTGGTTTGGCTTATGTACAGAGGTAATGTGGTGTTCAAACAGGAACACGTCTGGAAAGGCATTACTTAAACATTATATTTATGGACTTTATTTGATTGGGATGAAAGGATTTTTAACCACTGGGCTATTTTCTGTGGTTCGCTGTCCCATGTGTATGAAGTGCATATGTATTAAACATGTGGCATGGTGCAAGATTCCAGTTAACACTCACAGTTGGACTGGAAACTAGTTTCTCTTAGCTTTATTCGCAGCGGAGTAGCCTGCTCCAGTCACCCTCGATGCCCCCTGCTGCTTTGACAGCATGCCCCTGCTGGCAGGATGCCCAGACATCCTTAGCGATTTACAAATCAGCAGTGGTGGCGGCCATGCCCACGCGTCTTTGACTTTGCCGAAGATGTGCTCCTATTCATTAAGGCAGCACAAACGACAGAGGGCCGTTTGTGCTCTGGGGCGCGAGGGATAACCAAGGCATAAAACACGAGCCCGTTGGTCAAGGACGGCCAGTTTGTGTTGGCTGGACTTCATTTAACTTTAGGTGTCATTTCTCTGTCCCTCCTGTTTTGTTTCTGCTGCGTTGTGCCTCTCTTCCATGTCGCCATTTGTTTTTGCATGAAGAAAGTAAACGCAGGTAATCTAAATGAGCGTTTTCCAGTGGCCGCATTTTTCTGTGATGGATATTTAGTAGCAGGATCCTCCTGGTGCGTCTTCAATTCATTGCCCTTCTGTGATTTGTGTCTTGGATTAGTTTCATTTTAGATTCAATCAAAATCTGATTTTTTTTTTTTTACAATCGTTCACTGGTAATAAATGCGGCACCCTGGATCTGGAGAAGATTTGAATGGACTGGAATTTTAACTTTTTGTTTTCTCTTGTAATTTCCACAAGCAGCAGGTGTTGCAAACAGAGTCTGAAAGCTAATAGTTTTGAGTATTCAGAAACTCACTTGTAAACTCATATCCTACAAGAATTTGCAAGTTTATGAAGCAGAGCATCAGTGCATCTGTTGTTCAAATCAACCCAACAAAGCATGCGCTCTCCCTTCCTCCCACAGTCCTAGAACGTGCATTGGGTCAGGACAACCGGTGATTCTAAATTGCCCATAGGTGTGAATGTCTGTCTCTATGTGTCAGTCCTGCAACAGGTTGGTAAAATATCCAGGATGTACTCTTTGGCAGCTGGAACCAGCCCCTTCTTGATCCTGAATTAAATAGCTGGAAGAAACTGTGTTCAGTAAACTTTTTTGAATGTTTGCCGTCTTATTAATGGCTGTTCTCAGCCATGCTGCCACGAAAATACAGTCCAAAGACATGCATGGGTTATGTCAACTGACTTTTGCCCTGTGGGAGCTGCGATCGGCTCTGTAGGCAGTGTATATGTTAAAACTGTCTTCTCTCTGGCTTTCTGTTCCTGTTCTCAACAATGAAATCCTTCTACAACTTTGGAATGCTGAATATTAACAGTATATAGAACAACGATAATTCTATTAGCTTTCAACAGCGAGATCAGTGCTGTCAAACCCTGATGAAAAATACTTGCTGAATGCTGACAGAGTATTTAATCTTTTCGAATAATTGTTTTAATATTCGACAGTCCAGCAGTGGATACCCATTAAGTTGAAATGTGGACACAAGACCTGTGATCATTTTCCAGGTTTGCATAAAAACTGAAGAAAAAAATCACTGTTAAAAGGAGAAAGTCGTTTTTTAGTGGCTAACTTGGAATTATGATGGAAACCTCTTCTGTAACCCATTGAGCTGATATGGTTCCATAATTTCTAAGTACTATAGTTTTAGATCAGTATTAAAAGCCATTATGGTGACATTGTGATGACTGAGGCAGCTCAGATCTGTGATGCAGCAGAATGACCTGGGGTGCTATAAAATATTCTGAAGTAAAAAGACCCTGGCCTGAATCCAGCATCATGGCCCTGCATCTGCTGACAACAGCCATTTGATACTGAGGACAGAGGACAGGACACTGCTCTTTGCTACTGTATACGTGCATGTTTATGTGTTCCCACATACTCCCTGTGATCTAGTGTGGTGACTTTAGCCTCCAGGGACACCCAGACAGCTAGCTGGCACAGGAATGTGACAGAGGCTAAAAGACTTATGCCACCTCAAGCCATCGTCTCCCTCCAATGCCACTTCTCGTTTTTGTCTTTTGTTTTGGTGCCAGACTCTAAATACACCACAGGTGCATGATTTCAAAGCGTACTGTAAAACCCAAGGCTATGAGTGAGGAATCTAAGATGCGCACAACTGACAAAAAGCATTTTTTTCTTTCTTTCTCTTTACTGGCTGATGATAAAGGCACTACTATCCATTCAGCCTGAGTGGAGTGATGCAAAATATGCGCTCTGGAGCTATTGAGAAGCTTTGGTTGTAAAGCATAGTTTATCTTGTTTGTGGTTTTTATGTCTGAATGACCATATTCTTCCTAAATTGCTGCTTTTCTTTGGCTCTGTTGCTGACTGAGTCAAACCTATTTCATGCTTATTGTGATTGCAGTACATCTATCACAGCACATCACTCAGCCTCCATAGCTGTTTGTGGTTTAGTTACACAAACCGCAGTGGCACTTTGTTCAGTGGCTTCTTTATAATCCCTTCACTTAAAGGCTTTCCTTCAGATTTCTATGAATTAATATTAAGACACCTTGAGACAGTTGTATTGAAACTACCCGTAATCACACATTTGAGCTTCAAAGAAGGCTTTCTTAAGCTCAACAACATATCCCAACCTTTAATTTAGCTCTGAGCACTTAAATGTCCAATCAGGTTGGATTTAGTGACTTTAAAACCTTTAATTTAGACAAAATTATATCACAAGAATTAAGAATTAAATAAATGTCAGCCATTAATAAAAATAAGGTAAGATATTGGCCTAAAAATGTCAATGATCTCACTATTAGATCCTTAGGTTTATAGAAATATTAATGAAATTTTTCACCTATAAAACAAACAAATAACAAATTTATTAAGTAAAGGTTGCAAAACACTGATTGGTTGGTTTTTTTTTTTGCATAAGAGACACTTGAAATACAGTAGAGGCTGCTGCCCTTTTTACAAGGCCAGAGTGATATTTAGATATTCCAGCAACGACTGCAAGCTCAACCGTCGATTAGAGTGTAAATGATAATCTCATGAGTCAGGAAACACTAATGTTATTGAACCTCCTCTTAAAATTTGCAGCTGCGACAGATTTGATGCAACAGAGAGGAAACACATGCTACATAAATTTTAGCCACACTAACACAGAGAAGCATTTTTTCAGTGGCTGTGCCATGCCCGGCATCCTTCAAAAAATAGCAGCGGCTGCATTTTTATGCTGTAACAGATAGGCCTCGGTCCTGGCACACGGCCCTCCAGGGGAGAAAATGACTTAATTAACACTGCTATATTATCTAAGTAATAGCCACACTGGGTTTTTCCTATGACAGATTGCTGTATATTAACATTTTGGGGCTCTGTTTCTAATTGCTCTCTGTAAAAGCATCCAGTCGTTGGCTGTTAAGTAAGCAGGTTTCGTTACTTACTAACCGGGAAGAAAGAAATGATGCCATATGAATGTTGCTGTTTCAGAGTAAATACTCTATATGGGCAAAAGTCTCAGCCCACAACTGTTAACCTCTGAGTTCAGGTGTTTTCAGTCCTGTTGAATCAGGTGTGTAAAATCGAGCACCTAGCCGTACGGTCAGCCTTTACACACGTTTGTGAAAGAACATTCGACTGTGGTATTGTAATAGGATGCAACTATTGCAACAAGTGAATTTGTGAAATTTCTTCTTTTTGAAATTTCTTATGCAGACTTAATAATTGCAAAGATCCAAACCTCCTCTGGCATTAACATCAGCACAAGAACTGTGCGCCAGGAGCTTCGTGGCATGGGTTTCCACTAGGGCTGGGCCATATCATAGCATTCACGGTAATACAGGTATAAGGTTAGGCAATGGTAAGAAAATGAAATATCGAGATGGGTAAAACGCGCATGCGCAGTGCCTTTGTTTTCATACGCACGTGGAAAAAGCGTGCCGGCGATGGAGAATGAGAAGGGCGAAAGCGGATCGTTGAATGAAACAGATGAACCAGAATTGGTTTGTAAAAATGCTGCAACTTCAGTGGTGTGGGACTGGTTTGGCTTTCGTCCCTCAGATACACACCAAAGCACATTTTTTTGGTAGAGCATGCAAGCGGGCCGTTATTACCGTTATTACCGTTATTACCGTTATTACCGAACCGATTTTATGTGGCACACGGCGTTCAAAAATCTGTCAAAAATGTTTCAGTACGACTTTGCTAAGCTACAAACCTGCACCGCTTGATGGATTGTCGGAGCATTAAGGCTACCGTAGGCAGGAGCCTCGCGGAGTGATACGTACTGTGCTTCAACATCTTGTGTGTGTATAACCTCTTTTTAAGTTTTGTGGATATTATACATGGTTATGCTGAGGATATGTCGGCCAATTTCCACTGGAAATGCCTTTTGGTTAAACTGTCAGCAAGGAATTTGCATTTGCACTGTTAAATTTTTATATAACTTTAATGCACATAAAAAAACAGCTGCTTGTTTAAGTGAAAATACATTGATGGGGATTTTTTTGCACTAATAAAGTTGTGGAGTTGTAAAGTATTTTGTCTAGTGTCAATTATATCGTCAGTTATATCGTTATCGCAAATTTTCAAATGTATATCGTGATAAATATTTTTGGCCATATTGCCCTGCCCTAGTTTTATAAGTGGCCCAGCACTTTATCCAGTGCATCTATTCAAGGTTCTTCTTGTCTCCTTCTGAGCCTTTTTTTGCCTTTTCTGAGAGCATTGTTCTTTCCCCTCTTTGGTGCTGTAGACTTTCTACTGTGAGATTCTGTAACTGGTGGCATTGTGAAAACCGGTCTGATCGGGATTGAATCTAAACTATGATGGGCACATTTCATAGCAATTACATTGAGCTAGCAACATTCAGTTTATGATCAAAACCCTTCTATTGTCACTTTAATAACAAGTTGTGTTTGTTTTTAGATTTCAATGTTTTCAGGCACTTTTGAATGACTTTATACCCCGCGTGTCCCCAAGAACCAAGAATTGTTTTGCAGCAGCCTCCTAGATGCCATAAAGTGAAATGAAGCAGAAATTGAATAAGGGTGGTTTTAAAGTTGTTGGAGGCAACACTGGCCTCATTCACGCCAGATTGTATCCCAGCAAACTTTGATCCGCTGCTTTGAGAGGCTTGACAGAAGAGGGATGCTTAGATCACAACTTTGATTGCTTCACAGAGTTCTGCTTGGAAATGTTCTTTCTTTGCCCGCCTGATGAAACCTGAATTAATAATGTATCACTTGCAAACTACCTTGTGTTGACTCGTGCAGGTTGTGCAGAGGGCACCTTAAGTTTGTTTAAAGTGTTGTCAGGAGTAAGTTATGTTGTGTTAGCTCAAACATTTTGTTAGAGTGGACTGGGAATCAGTTGGAAGCAGGCTTTCAAAACGCACACGACACCCACGCCTATGCACACTCAGACGGTGTAACACGCTTTAGTGCTTCCTTTTATTCCCCCCCCTCGGGCAGAGCTCTCTTTGAACCCAAATTAATAGCCTTCTTTACTGTATCACATATAATTTGAACCTGTCTCTCCGTTCTGCAACTCAATCTTAATTGCTAAGTACCTCCATTTCAAGAGTTGTTAAGCAAACTGCGTGTATGACGGATGAGTCTGTGGCAGTAAACACCAAATTACTTCATCAAACACTCTTTCTGTCTTCCTGGTGCCTTTCAAAAAGTCAGAAACTCTTTGCTGTCGTCCCAGGAGAAGAATTCGATAACAGACAGGGGCATTGGTTACCTGCCACTTTCCTTTTTCTTTAGTTATATCCTCACAGCTCGATGATGAATGGGGGTTTCATTTCTGCACTTTAAAAGATGGATCGGGAGCTTGATTTCTCAGCCCTTTGCATGTTAAACGGTTTAATTCGTGCTCTCTTCCACCCCTCCTTTTCACACTTTCCACATTTATCTCTGTCGTTTGTTCTCCCCTGTTTACTGTGTATCATCCTTTTTAATCACAAACTTGCTTTTTAATTCCTGACCATGTCCTATTTTCCTGCCTGTCCGCTATGCCGTTGCTTTTCATTCCTTGCTTGATGTCTCTCTTTTACCAATTTTCTCCTTTTCACTAAGCCACTTTCATTTTTTATTTTTTTTGGCCCTTTCACTCTCTGCTCCAGGTGGGATTTCCATTGATTAAAACCAGACGTACCCTGCACTTTTGTGTCCAACTGACCAAGCCCAGCTCTCTAAGACGAATCACCTGGAGTCCTTTTCTATCAGTCTGCACTCCTTCCACATCCATCCCTGACTCTCGTGGCTGCCGGCTCTAAAATGAAACGAGCCCCAGACTGATTGCGTTTAGGTTAAGGAAACAATAAGCCGTTTTAGTGTGTTTGTGTGGGTATATAAGGGTTTAGTCAATAAAACCATTGGTGCTTGAGGGCCTCTCAGCTTGGATCAGTGTTTTTTGCTTAAATCTCCCCCCAAAATGCGTAAAATCAGTCTTCTCTGTATGAAATATTGAGACGCTGTAAGTTTGAAAGGTTTGGTCCTTCGAGTATGGCAGCCGTAGTCTATAGTGGCCCTGAGTGCTTGATGGACTGAAACTTGAGAAGAATACCCAGGCAAATAGATAAAATAAAAGGAAACTACAAAAAAAGTCTTGAAAATTTTGAGCAGCATTCAGAAAAAAGCTACAAAGTAAGGGAGACTCCAAATACTGAAACGCTGTTAATAGCACAGACTGCAACAGAGATGATATATAGGTCACTGAAAAGTAACCGTAAAAGTAACTACTCTGTTAAACCTTCTGAACGCGTTGTTTAGATGGTTGTTGCACAGATCTGATGCTCATCCTGCAGCAGTTGTGTTTTTCTTACATTGCAGAATTTGTCCCACGATGTAATATATGTGATGTCAGATTGGCAAAGATGCTTTCTCACTTTTTGTCTCTATGAGGGCAATTAATTCAAGCACACTGTAGTGTAAATATGTCATCCAGCACGCTCACCTGTATAAACCAAACTTTCTTTCCAGAGCTATGCTACTTTCAGTTGGCTAGAATGAGACTGCGATAGCTTTGCTAACATACGGATCGACAACATAGACCATGTGACCATAGTGGAGGGTGACTCTGGGTTGCCTAGACCTTGAGTTGAAATCTAACACAAAGGAGCAAGCAACAAACACGAGGCACCTTTGAAACCTACACAATGCTACTGTTAGAAAAAGCCTACCCTCTCATCAAAAATACAAAAATGTACCACTTTTCGCCTGTTGTAGTTTTTAGTTGTTTGGAAAGCATCCCTCAGTGACACTGAGGGAGATGTTAATGCTATAAACACGTTGATTTTACAAACAGCAGCATGCTTCCAGCTATGAAGAACAGTTTGGGGAACCTTTTCTATTTGAATGCACACAGAACAATTAAATGTTACCCCCACTCGGTGTCTCACTCATATTGATTAAAACACCTCGATCAGAAATAAGGCCAACCTCTGCCTATTCATGTATATAGATGTGGAAAAGTTTCAGTCATCCAAGAGCATACTGGCTGATGAACACCCAGCTCAGCCCCGTCTCACATAGTCACACGTAAGATTTGACTTCAAAGCATTCAACATCACATCATTAGGATTAAGTGGACTACAAGCTCCTGTAGGCCTTGTCACCTGACAGCCCATCACGGCTGAACGGAAGAAAATCCCAGCAACCATCCAGGTCCTAAGATCATGTGATAAGACTGTGAAATCAGGAGGTTAATGTATTTTTTCTCTCTCCATTTGGCCCTAATTTTTGCACGTCTACAAACCTTTGAGTGTAGAAAGCAACCCTTCTGAGTCACAAGACTCACGGGTTGAATAATAGGGTCACCTGAGGTCCGGTCAGCCATGCCAGGGTTAATTCTAATTCTCCATACATTACCACAAGAGTTTTTGCTCTCACATTATGAGTTGGGACTGTGTTTTAGTGCTGCAGGCTGAAAACCGCGTTAGCTTAATGCACATAATACATTAGGCTGATGGGGACATTTCGCTCAGTTTTCTGTTCATAATTTACATAGTGGAGGGGATAAAAGCGTATGAGCTGCACCAGCTTCAGCAGTAGAAAAAGCCAACTGATTGCCATGGTACGGCTTATGCCATCTATGTTTTAATTTGCTGTGATGCGGCTGAATACTGCAGAGAATCTAGTTTTAGTTCTGTATAAGACTTCTAGCAGCATGTCCTCCCCAAAGGTGCGCTTTTCTCTGGATTTGTGTGGTGCTGCAATGCTGCAATTCCCCTCTCCCTTCTCCTTTTGTTTCCTCCTCCTCATCGCCCACACTCTTTCTTTCTTTCCTTCTTTCTTCCTCAGTCGGGGTAATACTCACTGCTGCTCTGCTCAGCTCTGCTCACTTTTTCCCTTGATGGCATCTGACCAACAGGGAAAAGCCAGAGAGTTATTCTTTCTATTTCTTCTAAAAATTGGACTCCTTTGGCTTAATAAATAATTCCTCACCCCACTTCTTCGGTTCTTTATCCTCAAGGCTCTATGCTGCAAAAGTTTAGTAAATATGCCTGTGAATGGCAGGTGCAAATGGCTTTCCTCTCCTTTCAGTGCCACATATAGAGCCTCCTAAGAGAGAAGTAACCACTTCAGGTCTGTATGATATAATAAGTTCTGTCTTCCCGTGTTTTTGAGTACAGCTGCTCTCCACCCACAAAGTTGGGGGGTGGAGTGGGGTGGGGGGCATAGCTAGATTTTTTTTTGCTGCATATTTTAATGATGCAGCTCTTGTCAGAGTTTTTCCTCTCTTGAGCTGTAAGGTGGAGAAAAAGTTAGAAAACAGATATCAAGTGTTTTGGATAATGAGGGACAAAGGGTTTCGGTTCATGCTTTTGGGGATATTCTCACCAAGGTTCATTAGAAAATTCAAGTTTCAGGATTAGAGAGGGGGAGAACATGCTGTACAATGTGAGGCGGTCAACGCTGACTCCCGTTTGACTGTACATAAAAGACAGTTTAGCAAGGAAGCATTTTGTATCTTTAGGTATTTCTGATTCAAATCATCATCAGTATGTATGAAGGAGGTCAGGAGTGAAGTGTGACACGGAGTGTCTGCAGCGGTCTTTGAAACACGGTGGAGGATCTGTCATAGTTTGAGGCTGAATTTCAGCAGGTGGTGAAATTTTGTCACCCATCCATCCATTCTTGTCCACTTATCCTTTTCAGGGTCAGGGGTGTGGGCTGGAGTCCAGCTGTCTTAGGGCGAGAGGCAGGGTACACCCTAACCAGGCCGCCAGTCTGTCACAGGGCTAACACATTGAAACAAGCAACCATTCACACTCAGATTCACACCTGGGGAATTTTAGAAGCACCAATTAACCAACACCACTAACTGCATCTCTTTAGACTGTGGGAGGTAGCCAAGTACCCACGCAAAAACGGGAAAACCAGAGGTAGCCAACATCCAGCTTTGAATGTCCTTTAAGAAGCCTGGAGAACTTTTCCTGAATACTACTTAAAGAAATGACAAGAATGTTGTGCTGTGAGTTCAGGCTGTGTTGAAGGATGAAGGTGATCATACTAAATACTGAATATTGAAATCTTCAAATAAATAAATAACCAAGTCTTGAATTGCTTGGCCCAGCCTGAAGTCACTTCTAACTCGTGGAATCTTTCGGTATTTAAAAATGATTTTAACAAGCCCTGTGAGAGTAGGCCATGCTTTTCTAACACATCACTGCTGTGTTGTTAGGGAGAGATGACAGAAAATATTCTCTGTTTCTTTCTGTAGCACAGACGGTGCTTCCCAGTAAGCACACTCAACAGACAAAAGCCAAGTTTGATTTTTGGCCTTTGGGAGAATCGTTTCATCACGATGGTATAATGTGCCACTGACGATGTTTGTCATGTCAATGAGAGAACGATTCAAAGATTTTGTTTTAATGTCAAAAACGCTAAATGTAGAAAACAGGAAGATGTACAGTAGTGTTAGCACAAGATATAAACAATATAAATTATGAAATAGAGCAGCTTGTACAACAAACAAAGGAGTAAAGGGCCAACAGCAGCAGCAGCAACCAGCTAAAAGCTATATATATCATGAGTCTTACCTTTTTTCTACCTTTCTGTGGAAAGAGTAAAAAGATATCAAGAGACTGAGGCTCGATTAGCAAATGCGAAACCTGAGGAAAAAAGGAAATGGCAAATGAAACTTTGCTAGATTAATGACTGAACAAGAAAAAAATAACAGTCAGAAATGAAAACAGCTTTGGCCTTTTAAACAAAATAAAATAAACTAAGCCATTGAGCATACAGGTCAACGTTATAAATGGGGCGGGGCTTTATGGAACATGATGACATGTGAGGCACAAACACAGCCGAGCTGCCTGCTGTCAGAGCACACATGCCTCTGTGTCTCCTCGTCTGGAGTGGTGCTGTATATGAAACTGTGTAAGATTAGGTGTTTGTAATTGGTTTACAAAGCCCGCTGTAATACGTGTTCACCGGCTCTCTTTGAAATCAAGTTTCTGCTTCATAATAAATGTATCCGCAGTATATTTGATTCTGTTCATCTGCGTCTCCTGCACGAGGGCAAACCTGGTCTCATCATCATTTTTGCAACAATCTTCTGATTTGAATGACGGCATGATGCCAAAACAAGCAATACAACCGTCACAGCTTGATTCACATATTTTGACATTCCTTTTATTGAGCTGAGCCCAATTCAAACTAGGAAGAAGAAGGCGAAGAAACAGGCAAAAACACAATTCTCTCAGATGAAATCACCAGAATTGTTATTCTCAGTGAGGGCCTGTCACTCGTTGTTAGAAGCTAATTTAAAAAAAAAAGCTCATAAATATGCTCGAAAACAGGACAGATGCTCTGTTAGGTGGAAAAACATGTTTCTTTTATTTTACCTAAAGGAGAAATAAAGAATGAACGAGAGGATAAAAGACAAAATATAAGATTTGTTATACCACACACCAACTTGGAGTGTAACTGACTGTGTGAATGCACTCCCCGTCCCGCGCAATTGTTGTGTTTTACCTCGGATGTTTTAATAACCAAAGAGTTTTCTCCAGGAAACGTGAGGATTAGAGTATTTTTAACAACATCACTTCATTGATGTTCAGCTCAGTTTTGTCTCCCATTCTCCTCCACCTTGTGGACACACCTGTCTGTACCATTGTGCTGAAGAAAATGCGCTTTGAATGTTGGCACCAACGTCAGCCATTCATTTAGAACCACAATAAAGAGTCACATCGTGTTTGCTCTTTGTGTACTCAGAGGCAGGGTGAGCTAGACCCACTGCTGCAACAGACAAGGGTTAATTTTTTTCTTCTTCGCGTCACTCTCACCTCTCATGTGCATCACATGCTTTGCATGCTTGTGCGGTCACATGGATCCAGATCTCGTTCTGCCGGCTCAGTGAGACCGCTGAGGCCATTTGGCTGCTGCACAGTTCGGACGTGCGGATCAATAATCAGCTCGATAAGTATCATTTCGGAGTGAAGCTGAGGTCGCTGCTTTCGCCTGCCTGCTGACAGTTCTTTTCCCCCCTGCTGCGAACTCCGCTCTGTGCCATCACAACAAAATTTATTTGGAATGACTCGAGTTCGCTTAGAGAAACAGAAATTTGAGCGGCCTCTCCCACAAAACGAGCGCCGTGGCAAACAGAAGCAGAAAAAGAAGGTGGGGAGGAGAGCACATGTAAGTACACACATTTAGAAACTGTGCCATCACGCACAAACAGCTTGGAGAGTGAACGTATTTACTCGAGTGGGAGACTAATCAGCAGTACTGGGATCACGGTTAAGACCAGCATTTATCCCAAAGCAAACACCTGGTCCAGAGGAGCACACGCACTCACTGAAGTTGTTCACTCAGACACCACACAGCATTTCTTTGTTGCATCCTGAGCCATCACTCAATTCCAAATGTGCCTCTGTGGCTTAAATGTTTTTCATGTGTTTAATTAAACCCAGCATTGTAAAATTATAACAATTATTTAGTCCTGTTAGGACTACAACTGTATAAGGCCAATGAATGTGGAGGAAATATTTAAAGAAAATTATGCTTCTGATTTTAAAAAAGAAGCGTAATTTAGGGGTTTTTTGGTCGTGGATGCAATCAGAAAGTTTGAGAATCCCCGTGGCTCACCTGGCTGGGCATGGGACCAGTGTCTCAAAGGCCGAGGGGGTCTGTGTTCACGTCTGACCCAGGTTGTTTTCCTATATGTCATTCCCCTTTGCTCCTACCCCTAACTTCCTGTCTACACTCTTCACTGCTGTTAAAATCGTTTTTAAAATTGTGGAAAAGTCATTTAACTCTTTCCCTCATAAAGACTACAGTTTCGGACCTCCCCTGTACCTTTAATGATGAGCTCAGATGCCACTTTATATGCAAATAAAGACATAGTTTGACCATTAGAATAGCCTTTGTGTTTTTCCATGGGTAGCTGCACAGCTCATTCATTTCTATTCTATAAGCAGACCTGAAATATGAGAGAAACCACTCAGTTCAGAACAGAGCTCCAAGAGTTACACCTAGTAGGCTTGCAAGGGGGTAACGAGAGAAAGAAATATTTAAAAACACAAGCAGCGACAACAAAAGAGCATTTTTAAAAGTATTTCTATTAGTTGCACTGACCATGTTAACTCTGACACAGCTGGACTGGAGTCTTCTGAGGGGGCAGTGGCGCTACGCTAAAATATTTTGCGCAAATTGGCTCAGCTGTATCCACAGCACTGGAAGATCAATACATCCTAGGCTTAATAAAAGCTGCAAAAGGAGCTTCATCACAACACAGAATTGGCTAAATAACCAATACAAGACTCCAATCAGCTAAAGCACTATCAGACAGAGACTCTAGTAGTGGTCTAAGAAGATGAGCGGCTTCTGTAAAGCACTTGTAAAGAGAGGAAAATGAGGCAAAATACTTGGTGCGGGTGAAATTTTAACAGTATTTCACAGCGGATGATGATATGCAGCAAGAGAAATTCGACAGAGGATGTCATCGCAGTCGATCAAACCAAAAGCGAAACATGATGGCGGGAATATGCAAATGTGGTTGTAGGGCTGTCACAATATATTACGTCTAATATCTGATTATCATGGCCCAAGGAGGTCAAGGAGAAGCAGCACTCCATCAGCGATGCACGACATTCTCGTCTTTGCATCTTTGTGCAGAAGGAATCGTGCAGCAGCAGGATAATGAGCCCAAACTCACCTCACCAAAAAACTACTTAAAGACCAAAGAAAACCGAGGAGTGCTGATTGTCACCTGACCTCAGCCCGATTGAATATTTATGGAGGAACTTGAAGACTGAGAAGGGCCAGCTTGAGAGCTTACCGTCATTAAAGGGGTTACGTAAAAACGATAAGATATTTATGCCTCCCCCCTCCTCCTCAAATTGTAAGGCTGACATCATGCGAGCGCAAAATGGAGAGATCTTCACGAGTAAGCTTCACGAGGACTCGGTTGTATGGACGGGAAAACAAGTGCAAATTATATTCAAATAGAAACAAGTAGATTTAAGAAAAAAATAAAGAAAAAGACAGAAATACGGTTTTAAAAAATGCTGTTTTAAAAAATGCTTTTTAAAAAAATGCTGTTTTTAAAAAAATGCTGTTTTAAAAAATGCTGTTTTTAAAAAATGCTTTTTAAAAAAATGCTGTTTTTAAAAAATGCTGTTTTTAAAAAATGCTGTTTTAAAAAATGCTGTTTTTAAAAAATGCTGTTTTTAAAAAATGCTGTTTTTAAAAAATGCTGTTTTAAAAAATGCTTTTTAAAAAAATGCTGTTTTTAAAAAATGCTGTTTTAAAAAATGCTTCTACGGTTAAACTGATCCCATACGAGTGACCTTTAGAATTATTACAGCAGTCTAAAATGATGGCATCAATTTACAGGATTAGTGGAAGTCCTGTCAACAAAGCAAATGCATGTAAGTGTAAATGTTGCCCTGTTAGCAGCTACTATTTAATTGGCTTTAACTTGAGACTATAAGCTTGTTAGCCCAGGGTCTCCCCTTTATGTAACCTTCAACCTAAGTTGAATGGCCATTATTAAAGCAGATTAATCACCTTTCGAAACCTGTGGAAATACTATCATTAGCTGCATTTAGTTGAGCTGGTGAGCCATACACAATGGCAGGAGCTGGCATCGATAAATCGTAAATACAGCTGTAGATGTTAACTGCAGCAGCGAGCATGTCAAAGTGATGGAAAGGGGAAGATTTTGGGGTAAATTTTTAAAGGGATTTAAAAAATAAATAATAAAATCGTAGCAGTAATAATGTCACCTTCTCTCTCTTTTTTTTAAATGATGAAAGCTTGTTGCAGAGACATCATTAACATTCAGTGTTTGGACTCAGCGGCGGAAGAGCACTCTGCACGTGGTGATGTCACATCTCTGAGGATTGTTGAATTTAAATAGCATAGTTAGCTCCCCATCATTTCTCTAAGCCGTTTGGTCAGCTGTGCAGCTTTAAAACTAACACTGATGTATTAGCAGCCCAAGGCGTCTTTAATGGAGGTGCCACTTAATTACTACAGAGACCCACTTGAGCTTACTGAGCAATCAGAAACACATACGCATTGCTCAAAATCTGAAATTGCTTTTTCACCAAGACGTCGAGTGCAGGAACACATTTTTACATGCAAGAACATACACGGCACGGAGGCCTGGATCAGGACGGCCACCCTTAGTTTTATTCCCCCCTCTGGTCTTTACATTTAGTCCTCAATTCATTTGCCGCTGTAACCTTATAGATCAACGTCGCTTGGCAAAGTCAGTTCGGGACCAGGTGGCCTTTGACCCACATGCTTCTGCAGACCAGCGTGAGAGGGCCATGGCCACCTACCAAGACCTCGCCCGACAGGTCAAATGCAGCTGCCGGCGTGACAAGTGTGAATGGATCGAAGCTAAAGGCATCGAAGCCCAAGAAGCAGCCGATCGGAACGATACCCGAACCTTATATCGCATTGTACAAGATCTAACTGGGGCTCGTGGTGGCCGCGGTGTTCCAATCCGAGACAAAAATGGACGTGTCCTCCTTAGTGCAGCTGAACAAGAACAACGATGGGTCGAACACTTCCGCGATACTCTGAACCAACCTGAGCCACCCCAACGGTTCGAGGCCGAAGACCTGGCACCTTCCATGGATCTTCTTCCTGTCGATATCGGACAAATCAGCATCACTGAAGTCAAGACAGCGATCCGACTCCTCAAGAGTGGAAAGGCCGCAGGCCTGGACGAAATCCTCGCCGAAATGCTGAAGCATGGTGGACCCCATCTTGAAGCCGCCCTTACAAGACTCCTAAACGCCTGCTGGTCAACATCACATGTACCCGATGATTGGACAAAAGGCACCATTATCAAACTTCCAAAAAAAGGTGATTTGGGTGACTGTAACAACTGGCGGGGCATCACGTTGCTGTCGGTACCCGGGAAAGTGTTTTGCCTCGCTCTTTTGAATCGGCTACGATACGCTGTGAACGAACGATTGCGAGAAGAGCAGGCTGGGTTTCGGAGTGGCCGGTCATGCGTCGAGCAAATCTTCACCCTCCGCATGATCATTGAACAAACATTGGAATACCAAAAGAAGATTTCTATTAATTTCATTGACTTCGAGAAGGCTTTTGACAGCGTCCACTGGCCGACTCTATGGGCTATCCTACGCCACTATGGAGTCCCTCAGCAGTTTGTAGATGCCTTTCGTTGTCTCTACTCCAACTCCCGTTGCTGCGTCCGGACGGATGACGGCTGCACAGCCTTCTTCAAGATCAATACTGGCGTCCGACAAGGATGCGTGCTATCCCCTTTCCTCTTCCTGTTGGTAATTGACTTCATCATGCGACGATCAGTTGACCAAGCTGGCATCGGTGTGCCCTGGCACGAAGCGCGTAATCTCACTGACTTGGACTTCGCAGATGACATCGCCCTGCTGGGCTCGACTCAGGAAGACCTCCAAAAGTTGACCGTGGCCCTGCAGAGGGAGGCAACGAAAGTTGGATTAAGAATCAGCGCCAAAAGAACCAAGGTACTCCGAGTTGGCTATGCACGTGCCCGCATTCCTGTCATGATCAACCAACAACGTGCTGAAGAGGTGGAGAATTTTACATATCTTGGCAGCATCATCTTGAATGACGGGGTCTCTGATCGGGATGTCGACGCCAGAGTAGGGAAGGCAGTTGGTGTCCTGCGACGTCTCCAACCTATTTGGAACTCGACTTCCCTGAATGTGAGGGTCAAGATCAGACTACTGAACTCTATCGTCTTCCCTACTGCACTTTACGCTAGTGAAACCTGGCGCTCAACAAGTGCAACTATTCAACACCTGAACGTGCTTCAACAACGTGGCTTGCGGCGAATCCTGAGAATTTCCTACCGGGACCGAATAACAAATGAGGAGGTCCTACGAAGAGCAGGCACCCGCCCATTAGCCGATGTTGTTGCAGAAAGACGCTTTCGCTTTGCGGGACATATTTTACGCCTACCCCCTCATCACCCAGCTAAGATTGCCATGACATGGCGTCCACGAACTGGCAAGCGAAAGCAAGGCCGACCAAAGACCACATGGCGTCGAACATTTATGGACGACCTGAGAACTGTCGACATTGCCTGGGACGAAGCTGAAGCAGTCGCTGCTGACCGACATCGATGGAGATCACTAGCTGCCCGATGCGCCGCTCGGCGTAGGAGGAACTAATACCTAAAAAAGTAAACCTTTTGTCGCCACTCTCGCGGTAACGGAGGCGACCTCTGCTCACCTAGCGCTGTTGTCTCTGAGAGCAGGGAGGGTGAGGTCAGAGGTTAAGACGTATATAAACAGGTGTCAGATGTGATGATGAAAAGCCGAGGATATGTGAAACTGTGCTGGAAACTCAGCCAGTGGGCTGCGAGGACACAGGAGGACGGTGCATAATAACGAGGGTAATAGATGACTTTGCCCGTCAGTGTGATGCCATGGTTTCAGGTTGTGCAAATTAAACCGTCTTGTATGTAAGGCTCGACCTTTCGGATAGCAGCTCTGTGTGTGTGCGTGTGTGTGTGTGTTCTGGTTCCCAGTCTCTTGGATGTGGTAGATTATTAGCCTTACTGCCCCTGTCTCCCTTCCTTCTCTCGTTCTCTTCCCTCCGTGTCCTGTTGATTAGGTTTATTATTTTATTTACATAAAATACATAAAATGAAAATGAATTCATTTTGTGTTTATTTATCACTTTTAGTTTAGTTATTAGTGGGAAAGATTCCTACATGTTGTTCTGATAGTAAAAACCTCTGAGACAAATCAGTCATTTACTTCTCACAATTAAGTAATTAAGCCTTGTTTTTGGAAATGCCATTAATTTTAATACAAAGAAGAGAAGACATACACTCACTGGACACTTTATTAGGTACACTTTGCTACTACTGGGTTTGTAACCTCACTGTAAAGAACCCTGTTTATGATGATCTGAGCTTTGTAGTTCTTTGACTTACTGCTTCCTTCCTATCAGCTCAAAGCAGTCTGGCCATTGTCTTATGACCTCTGGCATCAACAAGGCATTTTCACCCAGAGAAACAGAGATAGAGATGGTTGTGTGGGACAAATCACAGTAGATCAGCAGTTTCTGAAATACTTAGAGCAGCCTCTCTGGCACCAGCAAGCACACAGTCATTTAAATCACCTTTCTCCCCCATTCTGATGCTCACCACATCTATGTAAATGCCTACCATACCGCCATGTGATTGGCTGATTATATATTTCAGTTAAAGTTAAAGGTTGCTTCCTTTTTGCTCTGTTATGCGAATAGGCAGACAAGAACAGTGTATTTCAACCAGTCTGTTAGTTTATAACCACATTAGTGTGAAGTTTAATGACACACAGCTGAAGTGATGCTTTTGAGAAATGTGCATTTTTTCCCACACAGCTAATCATAATTGAGGCGCGTCATCCTGCTGTGTTGACACATTATTGTTTGCTGATGTAAACAAAACAAGGCAAGCAAACCCAAACACCATACAACACTCCAACTAAATTGCAATCTATGGTTTGTCTCTGTGTGAGGTCAGGTTAAAACAATCTGTCTACACTTTTGTTACCATTCGAAATGAACATTATGCCTTTAAAATCAGATTTTTTAAAAATATTTTCATAAACTGGCATGGTTTATGGCTCCTGCCTTGCCCATGAGCACTGCTGCAGCCTGAGTCACCCTGGGAATGCCAGTTGCACGCCACCTCTGCTTGTTTTGCGCTGTCAAGAATAGCACGCACTTCGGTAGAGAGCAGCAGCGAAATGACATGACTCACAAAAGTCACCGACGCTCAGTTAATTATGCGAGATTCATGATCTTTTGAGTGCACAGCCAGCGACTGAACAACACGCCAATTTGCATATTTTTCTGGAAATTTTCAACATTTCACAGAAGCAGAACTAATGTGACAGGACTCTAACTGAAGGCTGCACTTGAGTGTGCACGATCAGCTGTTAAAAACTGAGACACAGCGCTGCCTGGAGATCGATTAGATTAGTCGACACGTATAGATCAAACACTTCGCTACCTGCTCCGTTGCTCACAAACATTACAACAAACTTTAAGTCAGTTTGAATTTAAAAAAAAATTAAAGGGCTGGTGTCAGTTTTCAAACGATTTTTAGGGGAAAAAAGTTGCAAGTTTGGTAAAAAGCACATTAATTGGTGGTAACGTCTAAAGATATGACAGTGGCTTTAAAGGTTTCCATGATTGTATAACAGAGTAATGAGAGCCTTTGAAGTGCCACTTTTCCCAGCTCATATCACGTAGTGTGTCCTCGTTGCAGTAACTGCTGGGATCTGCTGTGTTCGATTTGAACTTCATAAAAAAAAAGTTTGTTTAGCAACAGCAACCTAGTGATCTCAACTGGAAAGCTGCAGGCAGTAATTTGCTCCTAATTAGACACGTTTCCTTTAGTGCCTAAAGAGTGAATGTTGAACTGCACAAGTACAATGTGTGTATAAGTGTTTGTGCTCCTGTGCATTTCTGTGTGAGATAAACATCGAGAGTTGTTGAGCCGTGAACTCCTGCCGCTCTGTAACTTGTCTCTTCACCCGCTTCCCGCTAAGTCTTCATTAAACTGCCTGATTCAGTTACCAGTAACTGGAGCTTAATTAGGAGAATTTGATTTTCGCTGCTGGGTCTCGTGGAGAATGTTGATAATCACTTCTTATGGACAGAAAATGAGTGAGATGCTCTGCGGTGGGCTGCAAAAGTTTCAGCTTGCAAAAAAAAAAAAAAAGTTCCAGGTTGGAGACTGTGCCTCCAGTCTGCTTTGATTCATGCTGTTTTTGAAAGCTTTACTAGTTCTTCACATAAGTTCACAGGATGACCACCAAGAAGAAAGAGGACTTTCAAGGATTCAAGATAAGATTCAAATTAAGATGGACAGCATCTGTTGTAATTGCTCTGTATATATGTCTCTGTGTGTTTGTGCTGTATGTGTGGGTCTGAAACATCTAAACATTAGAGGTGAGCAGGTCAATCTAAATATCCATAGTGTCGATACCAACATTGATATTGGTATCAGGCCGATACTAGTGTGATGGGATTGATACTTTGTGTCTATCCCCTAAGTTCAGCCCTAGCAGCAACTTTTTGCAAATGAAAAACTATTGCTCAAACATGCACTATGAAAAAATTCTGAACCTTTTTGTGTTGACTATCATGTTTATTTTGATTTCTAGCCTATAGCACATCTAAACAACCAATCTGACCCACAGTGTTTTAGCGGAAGGCACATTTACCTACCAGGTCTCCAACAAACACAGTTTCAAACTGCATGAAAAACTGAACGGTGTGTTTTGTTGTGTTAACTCATTATTGTGGAAAGTAAAAAATCGCAGTGATTTAGTGGTCATTAAAATGTGCAAATTGATGATGATTCAGCTCATAAATCATCGCACTGTGCTCTGCACTGCATAAGCTTTATAGGTTAAAAGTATCGGCATTAATATCAGCAGTACTGGCCCTGTATTCACTTGGCATTGAATATATACCAAAATTTGCAGTATTGCGCAGTATTACTAAAAATACTTTCAGGACTCCATCCATCCATTTTCCTCTGCTTAGCCAATTCAGGGTCCAAGCTGCCATAGGCTGAGAGCTTTCCGGGGTACAACCTGGAAAGGTCGCCAATCTGATGTTGGGCTAACACCGACAGACAATCATTCACACTCACATTCACATCTATGGGTAGTTTAGAACCACCAGTTAATCCTACCCCACTAACTGTATGTCTTTGGACCTTGGACAGCAGCGCTAACCACGCTGTCCTGCTTCTGCACTCATTTTTTATTATAATAAATTTCACGAATTGCTGCTGGTAGATATATCATGCATTTCAGTGTACATTCAATCCAATAGTGATAATAAGAAAATGTGATGTTTGCGATATTTCAGTTGGTGACGAGTTTCTCTGCGTCTCTCCGTGTGTTCTGTCAAAACATTTCAGAACAAAAGAAAAAAAACGGTGCCATTTTCATCCAAACCCGTTGCAATTTTTCAGTCTCGATGTTTTCTGACTGAGAGTGACGTCTTTATTGCTGCTATCAACAAAACTCTTGCTGGTTCTCTGTTTTTTTCACCTGATCTGCAGAAACGCCTCACGAGCACCACGATTGGTGAATCTGAAATGTCCCACGCTAAGATGAAGGTGCTCACACAGAGGTCTGGAGCCAAACGTTGGCCCTGATGTTACCTATTGTTATCTGTCTTACTTAAATCTCGGCTTTGCTGCTTGATTTGCACCGAGCCCAGTATCACATTCATGCCACTTGTGGTCAATAAAGCCATACTGAATCTGAGCAGGGTCATGCAATCCCAGATCCTGTCTGCACGACTTTCTTGTGTAGATGCGGGACATTGAAGTGTGTGTGTGTGTGTGTGTGTGTGTGTGTGTGTGTGTGTGTGTGTGTGTGTGTGTGAGAGAGAAAGTGAATAAGACTTTAGGTCACAGACTAAGCAGTTTATGAGAATTCTTCCTCCTCACTTGTTGCAGTGAATAAAGCCTGATCCCACACTGACAGTGGAGATTATGGGGAGTTTCTGTGTGTGTGAGCGGACACTTCCTGCTGCTCAGCCCTAAATTCTCGGCTTAGCTCCATGGAAAATCCTCTTTACTGTATTTTTCTACCTGTCTTTCTCACTCTTAAGTGTCTCAGCATCAAGCTGGAGAATGTGGTCGAAGAACTGGGTGCTTAATTAGCTGACTAAGAGTTTGATATGCACTTCATATTTATTATTACTATAAAACAAAGCCTTTTATTCTTTGGTTCCAACCTAAATGCCCTTTTAGTTAATTTCTGCATTTATGTGATAACATCCTATAAGATGTACAGTTAATAAATCATCATTAGTGAACTTTATCATTCCTCTTTGATTCATTTTTGCTCCTCTGTGTTGAAGTGAAAGAAACAGCAGCCATATCACGGCAGCTGACGACACAAGAGGGATCGCGAGTCTGAGCTGCTCCTTCAGGTTGCCTTAGAAACCAAACCAGGGCTATTTGTTCCAATTTGCTCTGTGGCACTGAGATCAAAAAGCTTGGAACCAAATGTGCTCTCTGTATATTAGCATCTGTGTTTGGTTCGACACAGTTTAGGCGTCTGTGTGCCGCATTTACATCTGTGTGTTCGTTTACAGTTGAGCCACATATTGGTTGTGTTGTTTGTGCGAGTCGAGTCAGGTTTAGGGCTTAATGTGCTTGAACTATACTGAACTTGGTGGTTTGTTATTGTCCAGTTAGGCCATCAGTTGTTACAAAGGCCTCTCGCAGGTCCCTCTTTCCCTTCAGCCCCCCGCCCCCCAAACCCCATTAAGGTTGGGGTTTAAAAAGCCGTTCCCGCTCCGCCTTCTCTCCTTCATTGAAAAGTTGGCGGTTTGTTTACGAGACCGCCAGCACTTCTTTGTGGTTCTGCGCTCTGCTTATGAGATGGAGGCGAGTAGCTAGTGAAACACTCACCCCTCCCCCTTCCTTCTCTGTCTCCTTTCCCCTTCTAACAGAATCAATTTGAAAAGGACAGACGGCCCTCACAGCCCCCTGTGCCTACACCCCAGTGATGCTTAGCTGGTGAGTACACTTTAATCTTTTTCATTTGGAGCCTCCGTGTCATTTTCATGCACTACTTTGACTGGTTTCTATATCCTTCTCTGAATTGCTGCTATGCAGTGGTGCAGCAAGTTAGTTGACTCTTTTTACTTTTATCCTCAATTTTTTTCCTGGGAAACAACAACATTTCTCTCTGGTCTTGTGGATGAAGGATAGCAATTACTCTTTTCCTCTCATTCTAACTTTATTTAAATGTCTTCCACTCCCCCCAAGACCAAAAAGAAGTCTCACTGGCCTTTGTGGTAAAAGTAAGGCAGTCTTTTTTGGTGAAAGTCCTTTATTCTGACTGACTGAAGTGATTTGAAAGGCAGTGGGGAGAGTTTTGCAGTAGAGGCGGAAGAGAGGAGGATAAGCAGAAGTGGTGGGGGCAGGTAGGGGTGGAGGGGTTTCATGCAGGCTGCTAACGGTCAAGGTTTACCTTTCCACCTCTCTTTGTCCCTCTATTTCTATCCATCTCGTTCAATCAATCAAACTATGATGCACAAGCCACGCATCAGTTATCTACAACTCGAATTGTTGTACTTAAAAATGAGTTAAAAACAGCACAATGCCAACAAAAAATAAAGACAAGGATAAAATAAGTGAGTGTCAAATTGATGCTGGATAGTCAAAAGTACTTTTTTCCATGTGAAAGCGAAGCACTCCGGTCGTCGACAGCCTTGTGCCTAATTGACACAGCACAGTGAAATTATTATACAGGTGACATGAGTGCATAATCATCTTTTGAAATCACCTTCACCAGAGCAGGCTGGGGCCATTCTCAGAGCTTTTACATGCCTTTTTTAATTCAGCTGTAGCAAGAGCAAGAAAGTTGGGTCATTATTCCGTCCATCAACACCTGACGCTTGAAAGTTTATCTTATGTAACGTTTTAAGATATTTCTACGGTGGGCCGGAGAGTTGCAACGTAACCAGCAAATAGACAAACCCTGCAAAAGCACACAAAAGGCAACGGAAGTAGGAAAAAACTCGGAAGTGTTATAGTGGTTTTTTTGGGTGGGGGTTGTTTTTGCATATAGAAACTGAAACACACGAATAAATGCACTGAGAGAAAACGAAGTGGAGATTCATCAGTGTTGTGAGGGAGAGAAATATGCAGTCAGAGTGTATTTTAATCACATGAGTCATGTAATACTAAACTTATATATTTGCTATTAGCTGCTCACTGTTAGCTTGTCACTTCTGGAGCTGTTCCTTCATGTTCTCGTCTCCCCCCAAAACACTTCCCTTGTGTTTTGTGTGAAGTGGTTTCTCTTTTTAAAAATGTTTCCTGGTGTTTTCTTAACTTGCTGTGCATTTAAACTGTCAGGGCCAGATTTAATCATCCGGCCAAACCGTGTCAGTAAGGCCCGTCACCATATTAGGTTTTGACATTAAACCCTATGACTGGATGAACTGTGGCGAAAATTAAGTAAAATGTTGGTTTTCTACTAGAAAAAATTAATTATACTGTTAAAAAAAAAAGAGTGAAGGGAAGTGTAGTGCAGCTTTTTGTGCAGTTATAGAAAGTAGTCTGTCCATAATTGCACAAAAATGTACACAAAGTACAACAGTTTTTTTCTAAATGTGTTATTAACGTGGCATTTTTAAATCTCATAGCTATGTTGGTGAGTACAGTTGGAATGTGATTGTCCCCTGAGGGAAGGTATCCAGATTACAAAAAAACTGAATAGTAGGCATGTTTGAAGCTAAGTTTTTAATATATGCAAGCTCTCCTGGAGTTTGGATGATCTGATATCGTCGTGTTGGTGTTGTTCCCAGATCATCATGAAAATGTTGTTCCAGGTTCAACATCGCAAGTGACCAATCACATTGTTGTGACGTTATTCTTTTGTGCGCCAAGCCATTTGGGCATTTATGAAATTACAATGTTGCAAGGACAATATCAGTTCTGCTTACCGTTTATTAAAGCGTTAGGGTTAGGGTCAGGGTCCGTTGATCGGCGGACAGAGGCGGTTTCTCGCAGCTTAAGTACAGTTTTTGGTTTTACGGCGGTTTTTCCCAATGTCGCAAAAGTATGATGTCACAACATTCTGATTGGTCACTTGCAATGTTGATCCTCGAACAACATTTAGTATGATGATCTGGGAACAACACCAACACGACGATATCAGATCGTGCCTTGAGCATGTGCTAATGAACAGAGGTGGTGAGAAAACTGTTGGCCTACATGTTTTAAACACAATGGCATGCAGCGTGAGCTCAAACTTTCATTTAACTTGTCTCAAATACCTTCACACACACACACAAACACACATATTCACTGAAGCTGAACATGAGCCAGAGTGACATAAAAAAGTTTTTAGAAGGTCTTTTAGTCATTTATCAAATCTGTGAAAATGTGGAGGAGAGCAAAGTGAAGGAAACAACATCTAATAAAAATCTATCCCTATTTGTGAGATTGTTTTTTTTTGTTGCCTGGATATCATATTCTTTGCTGTCCCAGTGCTCATTCAGCTATGTAAACTAGATCCTATTGTTACGTAAACAGTTCAAAAAAACGCCTTGGATAACAGAAAGTCAAACTGAGGAGCTGAAAGTCAAACGTTTGGCATCCCCTCGGAGAAAATGACCTTGTTTACTGAGCGACTGAGCAAAAATGTTGTACTCCTAAAATCAGAATTTATGCATCATTGATTTTTTTATTTTATTTTCATAAAATATATAATAGGGTTATTTGTAATGTAGCAACTTTATTGACTTAACCTTGACTCAACTGGACCTATATATATATATATTAAAGCACTTTTCATTGCATTGCAAATCTAACCTTGCGTATTTGTTCACACTGCACAAAGTATTTAAATAGCTCTAACTTAATCAGAATTAGTGAAATATGAAGGCTGTTTGGATACTTTTTATTAAAACGTAAGCAAGTGATGCCACTCAATTTTTGCTTTCTGTGGCTTTATTCAGTCTCAAGTGTATCTATCATCTTGGTTTTGATTTCAAGCCCTTTTTATCTTCTGCCCAATTTCTCCTAAAATTAGTAGAGACTGCTCTTGCTCCAATCTCAACCACTTCTTTCTCTGTATTTAATATCCCTGAAGGCCATCCCTGGAATTTGCTTATTTTCTATTGCTCCACTCCCCTTGCTCAGCACATGCATCCAGCTCACCTTCTCTATTCAATTCAATTTGTGGCCTAAATATCTCCCCCTAATATGTGTCAATGGAGTAGAGTAGCAGTGCTCCCTCTCTGGCTGCTTTGAAGAAGCTCCACTGCGTTTGTCTTGGTTCTCTCTGCCCCTCTGGGAGGAGATCAGGGGCTCCAATCGTGGTTGGCATGATGTCTCCTCCAGCCCCGCTGTTGTTTGCTGATATTTAGTTCAGGATAACAATAAGCCGGAAGAAAACAAGCTCCTTTCAGGCCAATAAGAGATGGAAGGGCTGGACTGAGAGGGAGAGAGAGGCCTAGAAAAAAAATGGGGGTGGGAAGACATGGGTCTCATCCCTGGACGGGGATGCTCTTTAAAGTATTCTGTTTGTGGCCCCCAGGGCCGAATTAAGGGAGCGTCATTATCCCTGGCAAATTACCACGCTGCCTTTGTGGTCCAGCCATGGTACATTAGGGTGCCTTAAAACGTGGCTGAGCTGTGCCTATTCAGTTTGCGAAAGTGGGGCCACTGGCAGATCCTTGGCCTGACTCACAGAGGAGGCATTCACGCCCTATCGGGGGGATGGTGACAGCAATGATGGTGATGGAGAGGTTCTCTTGAGATGAGTAAAGAATCTCTCGGGCCAAGGCTGATGTGTGATCTTCAATCACGTGCCAGCTGATGATGTAATCATTTGGCTTCATCGAGGGTTTGAGCCGCTGAGCAAATCCGGGCCCTGACTGAGACATTCCTGAAGATTTCCACACCAGTAGCAGGAATTAAATTAGATCCAGTCTTTTAGTGGAATAATAATAATTATAATGATAATACGTTTTTTTGCTGTTAGATTAAGATAAACTTTCATATTCCTGCTTTATAATTGTTATTTCTTTATAATAAAATATTTTTTTGTCAGGATTTGATTAAATATTAATCAGCCTTTGACCTTTTTTCCGCCAAATTTCAGTAGTTAGCTTAAAAATATAAGAGTTGTGGTTTTGCTTTAAGGTGTACAGTTATCAACAAGTACAAAGAAGAAGAAATGGCTGTGGATGTTTTACTTGGTCAGTGCTTTCATGTTTCAAGAGGCAGTTAAGATAACTGAAAAATTCCAGTGTCTTGTATCCAACGCTGAAAGTGAGCAGGAGGGGCTGATTTCAGAAGAAATGTCAGATCCTTTGAGCCTGTGCGAAGGATTTCAGTAGTTGCAGAGTGTCTGCAACAAATAAATGTCTCTGAGTTCTGTATGGCATCCACTACAAGCTGTGAAGGAAGCTGTTTTTTTCTACATACACTTTTTGCAGATTTTTTAGTCTTTACTGCAACAGGACAGTGAAGAGAAGACAGGAAAGCTGGGAGTCACGGAGTAGATAGCCACAGATTTGGTGGATTTAAACCCGGGCTTCTGCATTAGCCTTACTGCATATTGGGTCACCTGCTCAGCCCAGTGAGCTAAATCGGCACCCCGGCAAGCTTTGTTTTAAACATTTGCAGGTAGCTCACACTCAGCGAACGTTGATCCTCTGGGTCTGAAACAGTTAAATTAAGTTTTCATCCGATGCCAAGTAAAGCCAGGGTGCTCCATGAGCTATTATGTCAAACTCTTCAAAGAAAACTAAATAAGAGCGCTGCTGAAGGCGCCGCAAAAGTTCTAGTGTGTGAAATATTTGTTCTTGGCACTTTGCCTTTATTTATCATCCAATCAACTGGAAGCTTTACCTCAGCGATTGATGTCTCCCTCATTTTATTTTTCTTACCATGATAGGTGGGAGATTTCATTACTTTCCAACATTGTTTCCGGGTTTTATGAACTCAATCCCTCCGCTGAAGTAGATGAAGAAAGGGAGGAGGGCTTTTGTCCAGGGGCTGTGGCAGAAAACCCTGAGCCTGTAAATCCTGTGCTGATCTTTGGATCATTAAGCTGTGAGCCCTCAGTCCTTTGGTTCTTTATCACCAGGCCTGGATCCCAGGCCATAATAGAGGCTAACTGGCTAATGATTAGCTGTCTACTGCAGCTACTTGAAAGCTGACTGCTGCTGCTGCCAATCTGAATGAGAGGAGGTTTTAAAAACATATAAATCCTTAAATGTGTTTCTCTTTTTTCCCCTCTCAAACCTTCTCTCTCAGGATCTGGAACTATTCAGTTCTTTACAAAGCTTATTGTGGAATGATGAGTGTTTTTTTTCTCCATCTTCATTTTGTATGAAAAGCCATGTTGACTTAAGCTATTGTTGATTTGCATATTTTAAGCCGCTTGCTCGTGTAACTACTTTACAATAGGTGTTGGAATGGCTTGTGTACATGCTTGTTAATTTGACAAACAGCATTACCTTCTCCCCGTACTGCCTCTGAAGTAATCGCCTTGTCTCTAAACAAGCTCCATGGAGCTGAAAGGAAGGGGATGGAGTCTGAGAGGCAGTGTTTTGGATAACAATCACTTTGTCTTCCTCCTATCAAAAATCCTTGATTACTTGATTATTCAGGAACCACACAGGCATATGAATATGAAACTTCTCACCCTTTGAAGCAAACATAAGAAACAGCTGGGATGAAATCTTCTTTATTTAAAATGTTGCCTGCGAATTAACTAGTTTGGAAGAGCGATCTGGAAGACGGCGCTACTGCGTCACTAATTGACAGACTCGTGGTGTTTACATCGTTTCGTGCTCCATAATTGGGGGAAAAAGGGTAATACACAATGGTTTTCCTTCAAGAATTCAAGTGTGTTAATAAAGCTTGTTATTTAAATTTTTTATTCATCCTTTATCTGTGTAGGTTTCTCTCGTTTAAATCACGGACAGGACCCTATTTTGTTACAAAAAGCTCAAGTTTGCGAGAAAAAGAGGGATCCTGAATGAGTTTTGTTTTCCACAAACATAGATGTAAATCGCTATATCGTGGGTCGCATGAGGAATGAGAATGTGTTCCATCGAATTAGATGCCAAACATGTGGAGACAAGGAGGCAGAGAATAAGAGAGGCTGGTTAGGTCTTCTGCTTATGTACTTGAGGGTCATCAGCCTCTGATGATAAGCTGCTGGCTAAGATGGGGATTATGCTCAGGACTTGTTGAGGACAAGGATGTGGACAGCTGCAGGAAAAAAAGGTAGTTTTTCCTTTTGTACATCTTTGAAGTACGAGTCCACCTGAGGAGCATGAGCATATGTGGTGCATTATGTCTTTGTGGAGCCACGTGGCCACAAGGCCATAAGGCTGCCCGCACACACACATCTAGACTTGTGTGCATCATCCAAGACTAGCAAACTGTGGAAACCACAGCATTTCTTATAGTTAATGTAACATACAAAGTCAAACTGAGAGGAAGCTCAGCACATCTGAGGATCAGGGAAGGATTATGTGTACATATCTGCTGCATTCTGTAAGAAAGAGTCCCAAATGTTTGCTTTTCCCTGTGACTTCACTTTTACAGAGGGCGTTGACTCGATTTTTAACACAAGGGTCTAAAACTAGAGGGTGTCACATATCCCTTTAAAACAAATATGTGATTTGGACCGGACTCAGTTAGTCTGTGATGGGATTAAAATTCCAGTCTTTGGCAGTCTGACATCCAGGATGCTCATCCAGTACTCTGGCCACACACCTTTATCTCTGGGGGGCACACTGCTTCCTGCATTGGCACTAAATGTTGGCAACAAACAGAATTCCTAGTGGTCTGGTTTGGCTGATTCTAAAATGTGCCTTCTCTGTTGCTCCTGTGAGGAAGATTACCTTCCCTGTCTTTAACTCGCTCTTACTTTTACCCCGAGAAAACACAGGCTGTTTAAGGCAATCAAACACAGTACATTTCTTCTATATAAGTTGTGATGTTAACCTTAACTTGTATATGAGCCCGTAACCACGTAATGCACAGCTATAAATCCAGCTTTAGTGTGTTAACACATCTGAAATCCTATTAGAAACCCTTGATTTATTTTGGGCTAAATCAGCCTCACCTAAATCAGACCACAAGTAGAACTTAACTCTCTCCTCTGTTAGATTTTTTTAAACCACCACTTTCACTCTCCACAACCTGTGGAGCAAACTTGCTGTCTGCTTTTTAGTCATTCAGTAAGGATTAGTGGCACTGTGTGTTTTCTAATTATAGAGCTGGACTGTGCTCTCTCCTCCACTGAGGGGTCACATCAAGCCCACCAGGCTCTCAGCCAGGAGCTTAGTCACAACTCTTAACCGCTACTTTCACACATTTATGCCTGTGTTTCTTAATTTGATATCTTTTTAAAATTGCTATCTTTTTCTTCGTCTTTAAAAAAAAAAAATCACTGCATGCTCTGTTCTCTTTTTTTTTTTTTTTTGCGCCTGTCCATTTCTCTGTTTCTCCCTCTCCTGCTTGCTGAGTTCACAAGAATGACTTTTCATTTGGATAAAATAAACTCAATGAGGTAACTGTCAAAATAAATCACTTCCTATATCAAGGAGGAAACAAGTAAATGCCCGGGAGAAAGGGATAGCAATTCCCTTTTTTTTAACCACACAATCAATCAGCTCCCCTTCACATCTTTTCACATCTTTTCATTCTTGCCGAACAATGGGTTTGATTAACCCCTCTGGGAAAGCTCATTATCCATTTCCATCACAAAGGTGTTTGTAAGGCACTTGGATTTGAAACGCCTCAGCAAAAAAACATAGATAAAAGGAATATATCGAGCTTAAAAAAAGAAAAGCCAATGATAAAAAAATGATGGCTGCCAGTCTGAGCTCATGCATCTGGTTTAACAACTAGCCAGATGTTGCTCCTGCATTCTTGATGTCAGTAAGATGTTTTGATCGTCGTGACTGCTTTGTGTGAGTTTGCCAACTTGCTTTAAAATCTCATCTTTTTCTCTGCCACTTTAATTAGATGAATTGAGTTGTGACAGTGGGACTTGAATTATATTATATGTATGAGTTTATTTTGATTATCAGAGTCTGTTAAAGACGTGCGGGAATACCATTGTTGAGCCAAATCAATTTCTCTTCTTCGAGGGACACCCAGGAAATAGTTCAATCCATTTTTAATCAAAGCACCTTATTATGCTGGACTTTGGGTTTGTGTCCTGTTTTCGCATCAGTTATTTGATGAAATGAAATGCGCAACCATACAGCAATTGCAAAGATAACGGCTTGCCTTTTGAATTTAACTTAAAATGATTTATTTATGTTGTAAATATGTTATGATGGGCTCGAATTCTGGATATGCTTTGAGTGATATAATGCACACACATCTCTGTTTATCCTACATACGATCACAGTTTTAGCCATGTTCAAACTTTTTGATCCCACAGTCCCTGCATAGTGAGGACATGAGCAGACGACAAAATGTGTGGCAAGCAAATCCCTGCAGCTATGGTGTTGACAGAGTTGCTTTGTGTCAGTGTGTCCAATCCGGTTGTTCAGTGATGACGCGACGAATCCTACTTCCGGGTCTAAAGTAGTCTGCGTTTAATATGGCTTTTGTGTTGTTAACATGTTTAATGTTTTGTATTTTCTTCTATTTGATCTCAAAAAGCTCCTAAAACAGTCAGTGATCACTGTTGACCTCCCTCGGCTTTTATTACCACTAATCATTTATTTAAGCTCAGTCTTTAAAACCTTAGGATGTAACTACAGCCCAGCCTATGCAGCAGTATATGAATGACTAACCTCGTATTGTGGATGGATTATCTCAGTTGTTCTCCTGGCTGAAGTTTGGTCCTTTTACAGCATCCTGCCATGCGATTACATTTGTTCCTGACCACCGAGAACACTCATGGTAACTTTTATCGAGTGGAAAAAAAGTTAGCTTGTTTATATTATGCTAACATAGCTGTGTCGCTAGCGGTCACGTAGCACATCATTATATACCAGCTAGCCCAACTTCAGTAACCCTACAAACGTCACTGCTGTTTAGTTTTCTGTCTTCATTTATGCTGGAAGAGATAGCAGAGCTGTACGTTTTAATTTGTTTCCAAAACCCCGCAGTCAGGACATGCTATATTGTATTTAGATAGAAGCTAGCGAGCTAACTCCCTGCTAACTTCTAACTCCGTTAAATGTCATAAATTCCGTTTTCATGGATGCCTGGATGTTAAACTCAATTCTTACACCTGGTAGAGCAGAACGCTGATCATTTTATTAAAGATGAAAGACTTTAGACAGTTTTTCAACTCTCAGTAATGCCATAGTGATCGTTTGATATATGGACCTGCAGCGGAGTTTAGACCCAGACACGGCTAGTGACGTCAGACTGAACAACCGGATACAGAGATCGAGACAGGTTTAGCTTAACTTAGCTTAGCGTAGCCTAGCTTAGCCTAGCTACAAGACTAAAAGTCAAATTGCAGCCCAGTGATACCCACGGGAATAAAAATAAACATGATGGCAGTAAGCTACACAAGCCAGCGCACTCTAAGTGATGTTCCCAAACCTGGATAAATGGAAGGGTTCCAAATAAGTCATGCGGATCCATCCGCTCTGGTCACCTCTTGGGAAATAAAGGAACAGGCATAAAGTTGTTTGTTATTAGAGGCACAGCTACTTTGAGTGACAGGAGGGTGCCTACTATGCTGCTAGTTCTGTGCTAGGAATCACCTCAGCTAAGTCAAATCACTAAACTAGAAGGGATCTAAGTGTTGTTATCATTTGAAACAATTTCAGTGAAGTTATCTAAGAACTAATATCCTCTATACTTTTTACAGTTTATACAGTTTTGATGAGTGCTCATCAAAACTGGATAACAAGTACCGTTACTCCTGGTACCCAAAAATAACAATGTTCCAGCAGCAGGTGGTTAACATAAACATATGTGATACCATATGTGGCTATAGCTATTTTTATATTCATGATCTGTGGTAGAACCACACATCATATGACACACCCTCACGTAAATCCAATAGTAATTTGTGTGTTTATTGAAATAATTGAAGCACAGACAGTTTTTGTGTTGATCAGTCTATCCTTTTCTTACCATCTCCCTGTACTAGCTTACAGTAGATTGGGTAAAGGGATGGTCAACTGCAGGGATTCTCACAACAACAGCTTATTTAAAAACTTAAAATGGCCCTTTAGCCCTTATTACATTTCTCTGGACATATGGGAGTAGACCAAAACACCCTGCTCTAAATCACACAGACATATTATGAACTAACAAAACCTCTGAAATACTCCAGCTGGCCAGTAAGGCTTTGTAGTTTCCATTAACTTACATTTTTAACTTTTGTGGGCACATTTTCACCTCTCTTCTAAGCACACAAAGTAAACCTGTTTTTCTTTCTCACCCGTGAGTGTCTTTCAGTTGACTTTGTGTGATAATATAAGTACAAAGTGCCTTGAGGTCATCTGGATTTTATTTCAGTCCCTCTTCTTTTCTATGCCCACTTTATAAAAGGTACGTTCACTTCAAGATATCAAAGTGGGATTACTTGTAATTCTTATTCTTGTACAGGATGACCTCCTCCTTTTTGGTTGAATTAGGTGCCTTTACAGAATTAATTACTTTGAGCTTTGGGGCTGAGGAGATTTCTTCGTATTTTCAGTATCTGGGTCTTTTGTGTTCCCTCACACCAACATGAGAGAACAGGACTGACTGAGAAGGTGTTATTAGTTCTGCTCTCTGTTAATGTGAAAACATAGAATCAAGCCTAGATGAACGTGTGAAGGCTTAAGTGAAAAGTGCGAATGTATCTGGCTAAACATCCTGCACCAATTAGTTAATGATTAGACTGGTAATTAGGTCTTTGGGAATCGTACTCTTTGTGGAGCTGATTGATAGTGGCACTTGTTCACGCTGTTCATTTGAAGTTTTTGTGGATGCTCAGATTCCGGCACATTCTAAAACCCATCCACACGCATGCTTTGATGAAGATATCCACACCGCAGCCTCCAATTTACAGCTCAGCTTGATCAAACTGCTCATTTACAAAACTAATGAGAAAATGAACAAAAATTAAGAAATCATTTAGCTGTTGTATTACATGAAGACAAGAAGCCACATTTCTTTTTCTGCTGTGAGCAATTATATCACAATTACAACACAACACAGCCCCTTCGGGCGCTTGTCTGAGGGTGTTGAGCTTCCTTTTGGAGTTCTAAATGCGGCGTCGGAGGCGTGATGTGTGTCAGGGCGGGGAATAATTCCGCCAGCGATCAGTCTTGTTTTTATTTTCATCGCAAAAATTTCCTGGCATATTGCCTGGGTTATGCTTCAAGAAGACCATAGCTTACAAATTGCGCCGCAAGACCACATAGCAATTATACAGAATATGAGATGTTTTTTATTCCAATTACATCACAATAGATTTAATTATAGCTGCGTGTCTTTTTTGCATCAGGCTCTATCGCCTGTCTTTTGTTTGGGAGAGGATTCTTCACTCTCTGGACTGTAATCAGTGTTTGAAAAGACACTACGATCTGGGAACCAAGCGCTGGCACTGTTTAGGAGATGAAATGGAACAAATGATCCGCTGCAGCTTTTTCTGTTCATCTGTGATTCCAACATGTAACTGTCTCAGAAGAATAAGAACCATTTACATGTAGCGATCTTTTAAAACACAGATGAGTTGTTTTTTTTTTTTTAAAGATCTTGCCCAGGTTGACGGCACTTTCGAAACTCTCGAATTCATCCGTGAAGTTTAGACGGTTGGATGCGGCACAAAGCTTTTACTTCACTTCAAAACACTTTGCACTTGTTTGACTTCTTACGGTGTAGCTGCAATCTTAAATCCCTCTCCCTAACCCTTCCTCTTCCTCCTCCTTTGCTTTCTGTCCTTTTGAGAACAGCAGGATCTGACAGCCCTGAGCCGAACAGTGTGAAGTTTGTGAAATGGAAATGGCTTTGTGGTGTCTCCTAAACGCCTGACCACTTTATCTTATGTGTGTGTGTCTGTTGGTGTACATGTGTATATTTTTCTCTTTCTGTATGTGTGTGTGCGTTGTGCACATTTCTTTAGCTGTAGTTTCATGAGTCCAGAATGTGAAATGGACTTCTGAATCATTCTCTGCTGCTAGCTGGTGATCAGATTTTTCTTCCCCAGTGCGCAAATAAATAGGATCAGATGCTGCAATGTGTCTGCACTGGTGGCAAATTCTTTCGAGCCATTGCTAAACTATACAGTTATATGTTGTTTTTTTAAAAACTATTATTATAGTGTTTATGTTGGAAAATAAAAAAAGGAAATGAAGAATACCCTGATTTTAGACCTATAGCTGATTGTCAAGCTCTTAAAATTCGTTAACTATGCAGAATGTGCCTCTCGTGTTCCCTCAGCCTTTGTTGCAGGCTGAAATTCAACATTTTGTTTTATAATAGTGAAAACCTAACCTTGCAGTCTTCTTCCAGCTCTTGTTAGCATGAAAGAGAAAAGCACTAAAACATCAAACATTATCAAATGACTCCTGAAATATAAGCCATTTCTGCACTATCTAACACAATGCTTCAGTGTGTTCCAGTCTACATTTCACTGAATACACTGCTTCTCTGTGACACAGTTTCCCTCCCTTGGTCTTTGAAGTGTAGCCAAAAGTCATGCATCGTGGCTTTTGCAAGCTTCTGAGCACAAGGCGAGACATAAGAGAAGTCGATTATACTTCTGTGTTCGGAAAATTGTCACTATATGTCACAATATAACAATACGGGCTTGCAATATAACTTGTCAACAACCGGTGACAGACTATAGCCAACCAGATGTCATACATTATGCAAGAGGACTAAGGTGCTTCAGGGTGGTAAGAAACACTGTACATATTGACTAACCAAAGTGTGCGATGACATGAAACCCAGACCTTGTACAACTTGGCTGATTCTGAGCTTGTGTTTACTGCACTCGCAGTTATATTTTTAGCTGTCTACTTGTCATCTGATCGCATGAATTTTCATGCCACGTGTACGGGAACAAAATGTGTCTGTGTCACGGGCCTTGTCAAATTTAAAATGTGTCAGATTCAAAATGTGTCAAACTACAAGATTCGAAGCGATGCTGTAAATCTATTTGACTGCAGTGACTGTTACTCGGGTGCTATTATGACAACTGACAAATCACAAATCTTGAGCTGACACCGTGTGCAGTGGCAGAGCAAAGCAATCTTTAAAGGGATGACCAGCTTTAGAAAACTCCTTACCTTTGGCCCTTTATTTTACCTCTGAATGGAAAATCACTGAAGAAAATATCTAAAGCCCTGAAATACTTTATTTGCAATGTCATGCAGACATACACTGTGAGGACTCGTGTATAATAAGCTTTTTAACCCCTATTTCATTATGGAAGCTCAGGACCATTGAAACATTTCAACCAATAAATCATTAGGTTGAACTTGTCCAAAAAACTCGCTGAAAAGCCTTCAGCTAATCCAAAATGCTGCAGCAAGAGTCCTGACAGGGACTAGAAAGAGAGAGCATATTTCTCCTGTTTTGGCTTCCCTTCATTGGCTTCCTGTTAAATCCAGAATTGAATTCAAAATCCTGCTCCTCACATACAAGGTCTTAAATAATCAGGCCCCATCTTATCTTAATGACCTTGTAGTACCATATCACCCTATTAGAGCACTTCGCTCTCGCTCTGCAGGCCTACTTGTTGTTCTTAGAGTATTTAAAAGTAGAATGGGAGGCAGAGCCTTCAGTTTTCAGGCCCCTCTTCTGTGGAACCAGCTTCCAGTTTGGATTCAGGAGACAGACACTATCTCTACTTTTAAGATTAGGCTTCAAACTTTCCTTTTTGCTAAAGCTTATAGTTAGGGCTGGACCAGGTGACCCTGAATCCTCCCTTAGTTATGCTGCAATAGACGTAGGCTGCCGGGGGATTCCCATGATGCATTGAGTTTTTCCTTTCCAGTCACCTTTCTCACTCACTATGTATTAATAGACCTCTCTGCATTGAATCATATCTGTTATTAACCTCTGTCTCTCTTCCACAGCATGTCTTTATCCTGTCTTCCTTCTCTCACCCCAACCAATCACAGCAGATGGCCCCGCCCCTCCCTGAGCCTGGTTCTGCCGGAGGTTTCTTCCTGTTAAAAGGGAGTTTTTCCTTCCCACTGTCGCCAAAGTGCTTGCTCATAGGGGGTCATATGATTGTTGGGTTTTTCTCTGTATCTATGAAGCGCCTTGAGGCGACTTATGTTGTGATTTGGCGCTATATAAATAAAATTGAATTGAAATTGAATTGAACTTAGTGGATGTAAGTAAACTTTAAAAGCTAATTTAAAACACGGCCCCACTCTGAACCCATCCAAAGTTTTCCAGCTAATGTGTGTTTACAGAAATAATGACACACATGCAAACCCTACCAACCATAACCTCTTTGGTGGAGTTAAAAATTGTAGTTATTGGATGTAACTCCGGTTCTGTGAGGATGGGCTAAACCTTTTAATGATGTTTACTGTTTTTCTGTGGGGTGACTGAAGAGAAACCCTTTTGCTATGTCCCTGACTGCGAGGTCACACTTGCTAATGAAAACTACACAACATGGAAACTAGAGAGTGTTTCCTTTTATGAGGGATCACAACTATACTCAACAAAAGACAGTTATAGGAATATTTGGAACAAAACACTTTTCAGTGGATTTATTTTGTTATGGTTGCTGTGCGCTCCTGATGGGGATTTATAGCCCTCATACATTCAGTTTTTACATATGCTCAACTGGGAAAACACTTATTGACTGTGTGGGCTGCAGTATATCAGTTCATCTTGTGAAAAGTCAAAAAATCTTAAAATTTTCTTAAAAAGTCTAAAATAATGAGCCGTGTCTGGGTCAGCACTGCGGTGAAGCTGGAGCTGAATGAGACCTGCTGAAACTGGACCGTAGCTTATTATATCGCAGATCAGACCAATTAACGAGAAGTTGACACTGTTTGGATTTTCCCAAAGCAGTGCTGCCACTGACCTGTTGCATCCGTTTTGCCTGCAGAGCAGAGGCAGGTTGTTGTCTGAGGAGACTTGTTAGGAAGCAAAGAGCTGCTCTTTCCGCCTGCTGCATCATCTGCGATTCATTTTTCTCAGGAGAGCCCTCACACACACACTCTTACGTGCACACACACATGCTGCTGCTGATGGCCTTCTCAGTGTCACACATTACCTGATTTTTTTTTTTTTTTTTTGTCATTTATGAGCAAAATCTGTGTGTGTTGGTTGGGCTTTGAAAGTGATTGTTTGATGCCAGCACACAGCAAAATTAATGCTTCTGCTAAAATTCCTCATTTTGAAATCACAAGGGCTCTTTGAACACATTGTGTCTTTGTGTGTTGTTAGTGTGTGCGCTTTTATTAAAGTTTTTGCAGCCAATCCCCAAGAAGCACAATGGTAGAGAGTGATGAATGCCCGCAGCCAAAAATCCAATAAGATGGATTTGGTGGGAACAGCAGCATTCGCTCGCTCGGCCACTCTCTCTTGCTTTCTGTCTGTTATTCCATCTAGCGTGCGCTCAGCCGCTCACCCAACAGCGTGGCTCCACATCACTCGTTTGTTCACAGCAGATCAGTGCTCTGTAATCAAAGTGGGAGGCAAGTCGCCGATCATTAATGCAATGCCACCTGTGTTTCCTGTCCACGGTCCAAGTCTGAAGAGGATTCACCAGAGCGGTCGGTGATCAGCGGCGATGGACACATCAAATGTCTGTTGTTGTCTCCACTGTGCACGACCGCTGAGCGCCGAAAGAGCTCAGCCTGCTGTACCGGCCACTTTATAGGCTTTGAGAAACACCAGCATGAATCCAATAAGCCTTCACTTAATTTCTTTCACACAAGATTTGTATTGGATTCCTGTGTTGCTGCCTGGTAGTGACTGTACACTTGAACATGTGCCTTTATTGTGTTTAAAGTTTAACTGGAAGAATTATGAAAGCACGGGCCAATGAATGAAACCTCGGCTGCCCCTAAGGAAATTTGTCTTGAACAAAGGGCCTTTCCAGCATGCATATAAAAACGTAATTACATCAGCAGGGGCTCTACATAAAGCACATTTAAAAGAGCAACACAGACACTTAATAAAAGATGGACACATTTCTGATGTAAAACTTTTCGATGACATTTAAAGTGAGATTTGGTTACACAGGTGGATGCTGCAGGGGATAAAGGGTGTGAACAGCAAGGCCGGACAAAAGGTCTGGGTTTGCTTTGATCTTATGAGCACATTCGTAAACACCGTCGCTGTGATCCAGGCCGGCAACTCAGATCAGTTCAAATGCTGCTAACATTTAAATGATTTCCTGACAAGCCACTGTGTTTGTTTGGAAGCTGGGTGCAGTGGGGACAACCCACTCGTTAGTAAAGTCATTTTATCAAGTCATGAAGCATTGAGCTAAATGTTTTCACCATCTTAGTGCTGTTTAAATCGAATATATGACAAGTGATAGTTGGATCAAGCTGTTAAAACTTGGACACCACATGGTCATTGGCTAACAACTGACATAAACTTGGTACTCTTAACCCTCCAGTTGGTTTCACCCCACTCGCCCATTCATTTCCTATGACCGGGAACACCACAGCTGTAACAAGGTTGATTAAAACACTCAAACTCCAATGAAAAGTTGTGATCCTCACTTTTATATGTTCAAGTGCATAGTGTGGAGGATGTCATTAGGCCTTGAGGCAATCGGATGTAAAACACAATATTTATGAGTGTTTTAAGTTTAAATTGGACAGATTTGCCTTCAACGCAACTGGAAGGTTAGTAATGACTAGGGATGGGTACCGGTGTCCGGTGCCATGATGGCCCCGGTTCTGACATAAACAGTAGTAACCAGACCGAAAAGCAGCGCACATTTCGGTGCTTTTTTCGGTGCTTTTTTTTCCTGAGCTGTGATACACTTCTAGCCAATCATTTTACGTTTCCGAGGATAGTAGGCGGGGCCAGGTACGTACGTTCTTTTAGAGCAGAGCTACAGATTAAAAATGTCCAAGGCAAAGCGGTCAAAAGTCTGGCTGTACTTCACAGCAAAATATGCAAACTCAGCAGCCTGCAACAAGTGCTTTAAGCTGATACTGTGATACTGTCAAAGGAGGTAGCACCTCAAATCCGATGAAACACCTGGCGACGCATAGCGTTTTTTTAAAAAGCCGAGAAATGCGCCGTATTTGATAGCTTGCAGTGAGACCTCACACCGAGCGCATCTACTGCGGGTGGGTTGGCTGTTATGCAACATCCCCCAAAAACACGAAGAGGAGAGTCCTGGCCCCTAGCCCTGCCAGTGTAGCAGAAATGATGAGGATGATGATGCAGCAGCAGCCGTTCTTCTCTGCGTGAGTAGCTTAATGTTGTTCGTGTGTAATTTACGTTGAGTAGGCTAACCACGTTATTACATTAATGCATGTAAGGTGAACTAGCAAACACCGTCGTAGTTACATGCGGCTGTCTTCTTGTTTGATGGCAGATACTCCCTTCACCTTGACCAAAAAGGCTAAAAAGACCAAAGAAAAAGTGGAAAACAGCTGAACATGAGAGGTTTAGGACAAAGTTTGTGTTTTTTCCATTGTTTAAGCACTGCTTCCAGCCAAGAGTGATACCATATATGCCCCATAGCTGCAGAAAAGGCTAACATTGTTATCTTTTTACAAAAAACAGCTGAACATGAGAGGTTTTTGGACCAATTTTGTGTTCTCCATTCTTTAAGCACCGGTTTG
This sequence comes from Aulonocara sp. 'chitande type north' Nkhata Bay, assembly GCF_057382095.1. Classification (NCBI taxonomy): domain Eukaryota; kingdom Metazoa; phylum Chordata; class Actinopteri; order Cichliformes; family Cichlidae; genus Aulonocara; species Aulonocara sp. 'chitande type north' Nkhata Bay. Next base: position 8,280,177 of record NC_141359.1, on the reverse strand, counting down.
AGCACCGGTTTGAGCACCGGCACCGTTTCAAAAGTACCGATTTGGCACCGGTATCGGATAAAACCTAAGCGATACCCATCCCTAGTAATGACTAAAATTTCCAAAACATATTTTACATTCAATACAATGCCATCTTTTCCATAAAGTGATGATGAAATTGTTTATTGAGGTCACAGAGCAAGGGAGTCAAAGGTCTTCCAGGCCAGCGGTCCCCAACCCCCGAGTCGTTTGGTACGCGACAGTTGAGGCTCAGGTGTGAAATTTATGATTGTCAGCGTTTTTATCGTTTTTTATAGTTATTTCTTTTAATCGTTCTTATTGTTAACTCTGTTTCCCTGGATCTTTTCCTGTGTGTTATGAATAAATCTTCTTTTTTTTGGTACCGGTACTGGTTTTATTTTGTTGTATTTATCCACGACACCGTGAAAATATTGTTCAGACATAAACCAGTCCGTGGACCGTGGCACAAAAAAGGTTGGAGACCGCTGGTCTAAGTGTGAGTAACGGGAAGAGCAATTACAGAGCAATTACATTCTCTTCCAATAGAGGGCAGTACAATTACCTGATCTAATTAAATGGGTTTCCAACTGCCAGTAAAACTGAAGAAGATGAAGAAGAAATTAATTCCATGAGGGCCCTAGCATGAGTAATCGTGAGAAGAAAGCAAAAATGTATACTGGTCACAAACTGATTCTGCTATACCTGGTGCGCGAGGAAAAATTATCAGTATGCTTTTTGTGACATTTTGTTTGTTAGTGTGCCGTGTGATTTTTCTAATGTGAAATATGTGCTGTGGCTCCAAAAGGTTGGGAAGCACTATTCTAGGCAATCAGAAGTATGTCGCCCCCTATTGGCCATTAAAGTATATGCAGTTTTAAGACACTTCCACATCAGCTTCACACTTTCATCTTCCATCTTCATATATCACAATAACATTTTAATTTGCTGCCAGATTTCTCTTGGCTTCTTTTTTTCATGATTCTCGTTGCTAATCTAAAAAGAACAGACTGCAAGCAGGCAACTGGATCACAGCTTGGATTTGCTGCTGGTCATAGTGGAGACAGCTTTTGCGTTTGTGTGCACTTTCAAGCAAGGAGCTTATTGTCATTGTAAGTTTGCAAACTGCAGACTAGGCTGATGGATAAAAAAAATCCACTGAAATTAATAATTCTAAAAAGGTCTACCTGCCTCAGGCCTTTACTGCAGGTTGATGAGTTAAGGTCTTTGTGCTTGTGAGTGTAGTCAGTCAGTCGGTGTTGCTGTATTAATTTTCAAAATCCCCTCCCCCAAATTTATTTTTAGATCATATTTGTGAGAAAGAGAGAAACTTAATTGTGTGGTTCACCCTGATAACTCAACATATAGAGGAGGGGCAGATGAAATACCTGCTACTTCTCAGATTTGCTTGTGGGTAAAATCTAAATCCCTGCTCTACCCCTGCCTTACTCACTGTCAAATGGGAAATGAATGAAACTGCGGGTTAATAACTTAATACTAACTCCTGATCATCTTAATGTAAACTACCCAACTATCACTTAATGATTAGCCCTTAGGAATAAGAAGGGACTTGGGAGCTGCTCTAAAAGTGGAATCTGATTAATGCAGAACCATCTTAACGAATTACCTAAACAGTTATTTTCTCTTTCGTTCCTCAGTTTTGTAACTTTCAGTGTAGTATTACGATAGCGGTTAATGTCTTAAAAAGCAGGAGACATGAAGCATTTAAATTCACCTTATTAATAATGAATCTCAGTGTATAGCTTTGTCCTTAGTCAGTGATTATATCATTTCGAATATTCAGGGGACATTATTTTGGAAATTAATTATACTTTCCTTTCCTTTTTCACTATGAGGGCGCCAATAATGAAAGTACTTTATCTTAAATATTGGATATTGAATAATAACTGTTACATTTAACATTTGAGTTTGTCCAGTTAAAAATGAGTGATTTATTGCTCTGTTTCTGTATTGGCGCATAGTTGTGTTGATACTATCATGCGGTTTGTAGCAATATTTGGAAGAGGTGGGATTCCTCAGTTGCGTGGTGTAAAGATCTCAGTTATGAATCAGAGCTTTTTCCTCTGCATTGCTGGATTCCTCCTGTGGTTTCATGCTTCCTGGCTGCCTGTCTGCTGCCCCTTACCTTTCTGCGGGGATATCCGGCAAGAGTCTCCAAGGTTGTCATAGCATTTGCTGCGCCAGCTGCTCCTCTTTCCCATAGGTAATGTAAGATTGTCTGCCATTTGTAAGAAGTTGAACATGATTACCAGCAAAGTTTCATATTGTAATTACAAAGTTTGATACCGGGTAAGAAGTACAATAAAAATCAATCACTGTGTGCTTTAGCCTTGGAACGTCCACTTATCTCGATAATGACGATGAGTAATTTTCTTTTGGCCTCATTTCGAATTTTGAAAACTTGTGTCTGAGACTTAAGTGTCTGCGGCTTTCTTTGACTGTTATTAAGTTTTTATTTTCATCTACGGCTCAGAGTGAACAAGTAAAATGTCCGATCTGGGTCCATAATGTCCATATAGAAAGCTTTTTCTCAGCTAAAATTCAATAAAGCTATTTGAAAATGCTATATGTTATTTATTCTTTTTTATTTTCTATTTGTCACGTTACTGTAGTGTTTTCTCAGAGTGCTATAACAGAAGACACATAAAAAAGCACAGTAACGAGCTAAACAAATGGCCTGTGTTGTGTCTGGATGACCAAAGCCCTGAGCTCGGTGCTGCCATCCGAGCCAGTATGTGCTCACACAGCACAGCATAGGCACAAAGAGCTCTTTAAACATTTGGCACAAGCTTGTCATCAGCCTGCCTGTGATTGATCACTTTGACACACTTCAGCAGTGTGCCATTACCATGCGAGAGGGAAAATGTGTCTGTTATAGATGAACTGTCGGCTCTTATGTGGACTAAGCTTGATATTGATGTTTAGAAGAGGACACAGAATTCACACGACTGCAGTTGTGCCTCATAGTGGTATTTAAAGCTACTAAGGGCTTCTGCTTTCATACTTTTCATTTTGCATTCTTTCCTGTTGGAATACTAATTCAAACATTTGCTGTTTTCCTCCTCGAAATTCACACTCTCGTGAGAGAAGGTTGGCATTTGCGTTGATCAGTCATGCACTCAGATCATGCCTTCTTCAACGTTCCCGTGTGTGCCGTGGTGTCAATTAAACCTGAGTTCTGCTGTGCTCTAGTGGGCTAACTCTGTCTAATGGGGCTCCATGCTAGGAAGCTATCCATAATAGAATTAATAATGAGACACACTAGCAAAAAGGGCTGTGTTATCATCACCATCTCATCTGCAGCGGGTTCGTCAAGCTCGCTCGCTTTCGGAAATAAAACATTATGTACAAAGCTGGACAAAACTCCAGCCCTGGCCATAAAACTTAAGCGTTCATGTCACATTACATTTCTGTGAGTTCCGATTATGCCCTGCTTTCCTGGCGGTTAAAGCTTCTTGGGTGTGTTCAGTAACGGCAAGTGTGGCTTTGTGAAGTTGCAATTCAGATCTACCAGCAGAGAAAGGAAAGGAACTTGCAAGGAGCAGAAGGGTTCATTAGTGCTCTTCTTCCAGCTCAGTGTCACAGAAATAGAACAGAGAGAAAAGGAGCAATGCTACTCAAAGAAATGCAAAAATATGACCTTAAATGTGTCACATTCTATAAATAGGCAAAACCTGAATTTAAAAAAAAGAATAATGAATGAAAGCTTCAGAACTCTCTATTTCAGGTACCAGTTTATTCAGTGATATGTTTATTTTTCACAGCACCAGCGAATGGTTGCGATAAATGGAGGAACTGGGTCACAGTCATAAACAGCAGTTACTGCCGTGGCTGAATGGACAAAGAAAAGGGCGTTACCTGTAAAATGTCAAAAGCTATCAACACAAAAGACAGAAGGCAAACATGCATGACATGAAATTAAGTTTGATATGAATGAAGATTAAAATGTGGTATGTAAATACTCTTTCAGTTAAAATATTCTCAATATGAGTGGAATTACACAGAGATTACTACCACACACTTCACAGATAGGCATAATACGCGTGAATGGGATTTTGGATTCTCCTATAGTTAAAAAACTATTAAAAAACAACTTTTAATTTATGTTTTTCTGTATTTTATTATTTAATTTGACTACAATTTAATGTAAAACAACAACAACAAAAATCTAATAGTTTTTTTTTATCAGTATATACTGTATATATTACATTTTGTAGATATTTTCCTGTTTGTTAGACAGAAGATATCTCTTTGTCCTAGAATGATAACAACTGTACTCTGGGAAGACTGGCACATCCAGCCCATTTTGCAGTTAATGTAAATATATTTTAATATATATTCACTTAAATAATATATTTCACCATTACTGCTGGTGTGCATATATCCTACTTTTATTCAGAGTCAGCGTTTTAAAGATATTTCTCCATTTTCATGCCCAGTATGAGGGTTTCAGACACTTTTTTGCCAGTATAGATGTCATGAGCTGTGTGCAGGCTGTGAAATTTGATGTGTTTCTTCAAAAAGCCCTGGTAAAACTCGTGATTACTGCCTCTGGAATGTGTGTGTGTGTTTGCGTGTGTGTCTCTAGGTCGCCATTGTGAATGTGTACTATTGTGGGTGTTTGTGATATGGGTGCTCCCTTAATGTGTTCCTGCCCACAGTCCAGGGTGAGTGATCAGGGCAGTCTGCGGGATTGAATCCAGTGAAACGCCGAGCTCACGGCTCTTTTCATTGCCCCTTGCGTGTCCCTGAGCATGGCTGCTGTTGATGGGATCATGGCTGTGGATCACTTCTGCTAATAACACTCAGCAAACCCTCCTCTCTTTAATTGGCAGGGGGTATTTCCTGCATCACGCTCGCAAACACAGCAGTTAATTAGCAAAGGCAGACACTATAATCAACTGGGAAGACAGACAAGAAAGTTTTGTTTGTTGAAGCTGTTTTTCATCTTTAATTAAGACTGAAATATTGTCATAGATGTGATTCGATTAGTCACTGAAATGAATTATGGCTGCCTCAAATGTATAGCCTGAAGGCCAGATTCACCAAAGCTTCTGCCACAAAACATGAAAAAGATTGTTGACGATCAAGATCAAATTTTGCTGTATGTGCCTGCGAGCGAATAAGCTTGACAGGGCTGCTTCATTTCTTTTAAAAAAAGGAAAAAAACTCTCAGATTTGAGGTTTTGTGCCTTTTGTTCAGTTTGACTCAGGCCTCTTGACTGGACAAAGCAAACAACCAGGAAATCTACTGACAGTTAAAATGATCATCAGAGGCAAAAAAAAAAAAAAAGTTTTCTTCTCCAGGCTTTCTCAAGGTCTTTTTTTTTTTTTTTTTTGGACGATGACTGTTTTCTCACTAATTTTCAGTCAACTCCCTGACTGTTTTCAGAGGACTCATTTGTTAAACCACCTACCATTTTCCTACCCACGATTCAAGCATAAAAAAGGCACCTAACTCAAGCTATGAGCCAGTGCTATATCAGCACACAACTCCTAACTTAGTGAAGAAACTGTTTTAAATTGCACCTTTAGGTACTTTGTTACTAGCAGCCTATGGCAAGAACACATAATCTGTTCCCATTTCTGCAGAGAATCTGTGAAACGTTTGACAAATATAAAATCGTATAGGAGCTATTAGTCAAAACCTTACCTTAGCATGGTGTGCTGTGTCCTCAAATTATTTGAGGAAACTGGTCAAGTGGAGGACAAAAGTAGAAGTGGCCACAGTAGACTAACAGTAACAGTCATGGTCTTGAGAAATGGGGCGGGTCCTAGTCCTAGATCTTCAGTTGACTTATAATGTTCATCAAAATCTAATTGGTAATTGTCTCAATAGAAAGGTGGCTGTCAAGTAGGGCTGCCACGATTAGTCGACTATCAAAATCGTCGACGACTGATTTAATAGTCGACGTGACATTTGAAGCTTTGTAAGATCACAAAAGACGCAGGAATAAGTACCGGTAGTAGGATTTAAGAGTGTAATAACGGACTGAAACAGAAGATGGCAGCACTGCATGTACAAGGATGCCAGCTGCCGTTAAACCCCGAAGAAGAAGAAGCTGTGTCCCAGAATTCATAGAGCAGCCCAGCTCAGTTTCCAACAATGGCGGCAGCTAGTTAGTTTTAATATTACTCTTATTATTCTTTTTGGGTCACAAAATAAACGTTTAACATATTTTCAGGCGAGAATGTAGCTGTATAAACCTCAAATATCTGCTCAGTTTATCAAGACATCACATATTTTCAAAAGCGCTCCGACGTTTTCGGAGACGTCTGTTACCCACTAGCTCGATAGCTAGCCGGGGGCTAGGTCACTAGAGCCGTGAGAACACCGGACTCCCGGCAAATCGTTTTCAAACCCACCGCCGTCTTTCGCTACTCAGGTTAAACATATATAAGTCACTTAAATAACTTAAAAATGTTATTGTTTGGCTTTTTTCAGTATTTTATTTGTTCCTGAGTAAATCGGTTTGGCTGAGATTAAAGTTATAGTTTTTACACAGCTGAACAAACGTCAAGCAGACAGCTGATTATCAGAAGTGTGAGATGTTCCAGAATATACTCCAGTGTCCTGTTATATTTTAGATAGCAAGGAGTTTATTAAATTTCACAGAAACAATCTGCAAATTTCATTAAAATTTAATAAACTATCATCTTGTCTTTATTTTTAGTTAGCACATACCTTAAACACTTAAAGCTGTAAGCTAATGATAGTTATATAAGAGCAGATGCTGCTGGTGCAATAAGCTATATGTTTTACGTCCAATGGATGATGATCTGATTAGTCGACTAATTGCAAAAATAATCGGTGACTAGTCGACTATCAAAATAATCGTTTGTGGCAGCCCTACTGTCAAGAAGCTATTTCAGACCTCAAATGGACTGGAAATTAGTGATAGTGTGTGGTACCAAATACAAAAGATGAAGCTCATTAGAACTAAACACATGCTTGTTTTGGGGCAGTGGTTCCCAAACTTTTTTTGCTAGGCCCCCCTTTGTTTTAGAAGAAAAATGTTTGCCCATTTTTCAAAAAGTGCCTCTCTGTGCAAAATGGGTTTAAAAAACATAAACAACTGTGGGATACTGTTTGTCTGTGATTTGAACCGGGGGAACAAATTGTGGCAGGATCAGCCTGATATCATTTGTATCCCACCGTAGCTTTACTGCACAAAGAGCTAACATCTCCAAAATGTCAGGAGTAGTTAGTCATTACAAGAAGTGTTTGTGAACTAAAAATCAAGAATGTGGGATACTGTTTGTCTGTGATTTAAACAGCCCAGCGCTGCTCCCGACACAGGGAAAACCAATTCAGCAGGTTAGACCAACCTTGGCACTTGTGCAGGTGAAGCAAAAGGGAAAATATGCTTCACCATATTTTCTAGTCTTTGGCTTAGAATGAAGTTGGTTTGGAAACATATTCAGCTGAAACTTTCACCAGATGAAAGTGCCTTTTTTATGCTTGAATCATGAGTAGGCAAATGGTAGGTGGTTTAACAAATGAGTCCTCTGAAAACAGCCAGGAAGTTGATTGAAAAACTTTCACCAGATGAAAGTTTCAGAAGAGAGAACTCATCCACAACTTGAACACACCTCTCACCAAAAACACAAACAAGGAAAGTTTGTGTAAGAGCTGCATATTCCCAAAGTTTCAAATGTAATGGCTCAGCCTCATTTTAGAGAATAATGATTATGTGAAATATTAAACTGTGCTACACTCTATTAAAACTTTATTCCTTTACCCACAGCAAGGCGTTTCTTTATTTTAGTTATGTAAGCACTGCACTCACATTGTACTCCCTTTCAATACTCAAGTATTAAAAATCGACACGTGCACACAAAGACGAGGCCGCAGTAATTATTAATGCCATGATGCAAGCTGTAATAATCCAAACACGCATTAGCAGCCGCACCTTCATAAGTCTGTATTTGTGCGCTGGGCATGTTGCACCCATCACATCGTGTATCTCTAGCTTTACTCATCGCGTGATATGTTTTGATCTGGGTTCTCTTTGAAGTCGGATGTAATAAATTTGCTCATCAATTACAGTGTCTGGCTCTGCCTTCTGTGTGCGTTTTGTTTGGTGTCCGCTCCAGTTAATTAGAACAGAGCGCGTCTCGTCGTCCTTGAGATAGCAGCTAATAAGTGTGAGCTGTCTGAATCCCTGCTTCATAATGCCTGCTTTGCTCTATAGGGCAGGAAGGGCTTGCACGCAAGATAGCGTGTGGTGCGAATAACGCACAGAGCAGGCTCCTGCACTCTGGAGGTCATCTCTGCATCAGGAGTGCAGCAGCAGCGAGAGGTTCTCAGCGGTAGCAATGAATAGGTTCCAGTTTTTTTTGAGGTCTTTACACCTCACACGAACACATTGTTGTGTTGATGGGTGAGCTAGTTAAGATTCCTCGGATGGTTTGTGGCATTGCAGCTCCTTGATGTCTGAAAGCAAGGAGTAGTCTTACGCCGCTATCTCGTGTTATCAGCTGTTATCGACACAGCCTCCATCGCCCTGCTGTGTCTGTATCTCATCGTACAGGGCATTAAACAGCCCAGACAATACACACCAAAAGATCTGAAAGCACGCCAGGTCTCCGAGATCGCCTGTGTCCTTGAATGAGATTAAGCAATGCCTGAACTGAAATGAGCTTTGGTTTATTTGGACATCAGTTTGGAATTTGTGGGGGCAGTAAAACAACTGGTGGCTGTGTTGTTGTTGTTGTGGCTGATACCAACAAATTAACAGATTACAGAGCTTGCAGTGTCACCAATGTGAGGCAGGAAATTAAAGGTGTGTTTATAACACTTAGTGTGTTTTAACACGATCAGTCGATAAAGTAATGTTAATGCTTTTGACGTGCCTTTTTAAAAGATTATTTGCCTCTCGTAAGCATCGTTATTATAAATTATTTTATCTGCCTGTGACGTAATTATACCTGCAAGGTTCATTCAGTTATTATTACATTATTGAATGTAATTACATTAGTACCCGGCAAAAGATGCTCTGCTACTCGTTTTCACCAGTTAACCTTTAAGGTTTGATTCGACTGCGACGTGTTTTGTCACCTAAGACGAAATCAATTCAAGCAACAAAAATCTGAAGTGGAAAACATCAAGTGGACTTTTTTTATTTCACTGTTTACTCTGTCAAGTGTTCTGTATAATAATAATAAGAGCCCATTGCAACATACCACAAGGTATCATGTTTTTAATAACTTAATGAATCTGAAGAACTACGGTGAAAAAACATCTTCAGAAGTCACCATGAGAATCGTTTGGAAAATAAATCAGTCGATCGTCAACAGGAATGATATCGTCAGCTCATGTTTTTCAGCAGACGTTTCTTAAGGCTTATTCACTTTGGTTTTATTCAAAAAGTTCAAGCATTCAGCCTTATTTCAAAAAGTACTGGTGCACACTTCCTTTGCTAGAACACTTAAATATACCTCGCCTTTCCAGCCCTTACTATTCACATCTAATCAGTTCTCATTTTGAGCAAAAAGAGCATGAGCACAGAAAGCAGAATGAAAACACACGCACACACATACCAAAGCCTGCCGCCAAACCGTACCTTTTTCTTAGTGACCTTTGGCTCTCCAATTAACAACCTCTGCTCGGCGGCTCTGAAGCCCCCTCTTCTGTAGCTGCGTCAAGACAGAAATGTGTGGAACAGACCTTTTGTTTGAGTGGTTACCCATGTCCCTTGCCTTTTTGTTCCCTAATAGCCCATCATCTAGAGACCGTACCTCTGACCCTCTGACACATCACTCTGCTAAACAAGAAAAAGGGCAGCACTCAGGAACAATAAATTACATGCGCATGTTCTGACTGAATACTAAATGCATTGTATCCAGATATAAAGACTTGGTTTTAGTTCATAAGTTCCTTACCCATTTTCTTCTGACCTCCTAAAACGTGTCAGCTTGTGAAACTGTGAATTTTTTTGCGTAATTTTCCCTTCTTTACTTTACTAAATATTCTTTTCCTACAAGAAGAAAGGCCCAGACTGGAGAAACAAAACACATTTTACAAAGATTGTTTTCAAAGTAAAATTGGCCAACATTTAGTGCTTTCAGCTTATCATATTTGAGAATCTATCACTTTAGCTTGGTGTTTTTCTGGAGGTTTAGGCATTTGCTTGCACAGACCATTTAAAGGAGAAACATCTGTCCCTTCTTTCCTTTTTAAGAGGGCTGATGTAATATCTGAACTTTTGCAATTAGACAGTGAAATCCACGCAGTTTATGTTCAAAATCATTGCAGCGTTCATGCTCGAGGGCCTGCAGACCATTGACCATTTCCACTGAATATGGTGAGACATTATTTATGGTAATTAAACACGCTTTTTAACTAGAACATTTCTTTTTTTCTACATTCCTGACTCCCAGGAATCCTATGCAACAGTTGTTTCGTGCTTAACCCTTGGCATTTACATGGTTTTCTGAAACTGCTGTGAGATTGCTTCACTCGTGAGGCCAGCTGCACCCTGTTTTCCTATAATGCACCTGAGCTCAGCCTGTATAGTAGCGCTCTAATGTGAAACTGTTGGCCAAAATTGAACAGTCTCTTATTCCCTCAGCTCTCTGAACTAGTTGGGTGAGTTCAAATCAATACGGGCCTGGGGGGGGGTTCCCAGTTCACACAATGAAACAGTATCAGGTAGACACAGAGAGAAATGCAGTCGATAATATCACATTATAGTTTCTGTGTGTGTGAATGAAGGTGTGAGACTGCGGTTGACAGTGCCAAGTGAAATCATAATAGAGTTTCTGAGGGCCAGACACAGTGTATTATTACCTACCAGGGTTGTAGAAAGGTATAAAATGGCTGGCACTCACAGGTGTGTGTTTGATGTGAGACGCAGACGAGGTTTGAATTTGTATTCCTGTCCGTCTGCGTAGTCTGTGTGGGGTTCGACGTTTCCCAGCGTATCTTATGTTACACAGACCCTCGACCAAGCCTCCCCTCGGCACAGCGCGTCAATCAAATCGTGTAATGATAGCCTGATTGGCCATCTATTGACCATTAATAGCTGTCTGTCTGGCCTCAGCCCATTATCCTTCAATCAAACTCTTGCACAATCACTCCTGGTCAAATCATACTCTTCACCTGATTTTTGCTGCGAGTACATCCACCGTATAATTGAGTTCCACATTTCCAAGAGGCCAGCGTGAGTTTGATCACCTATTTAGGGCCGTTTGCCTGAGGCTACCTGAGGGCGTTTGCAAAGCCAAAAGTGTAAAAGGATCTGTTTATTGAAGCGAGTGCTCTATACTGATTTGTTCTAAGAAACAAATTGATTCTAATTACAGTTTCAACGCCCCACCAACACATCCTCCTTTGCACTATATAAGAAAAGAAATATTACACAGACTGTGAAATATCACAAATTTTTCCAGCTGATTGCACCATTACTACTTTAGATTTCTGACTGATCTCACTTACGCACCTCTACAATGAAACACCGAGATTTCTTTGCTGCCTAAACTCTTTAACTGAGCAGCCACACTCAAACAGCTCTGACTGCTGGAGTAACTTAATGCTATTAACCTAATTTGAGATGAAATTATGTAATATGAGGACATGATTTTGCACATCAAGGGCACTAGTTATTAATTTAATGGAACAAATTGCTAATTAGTGCACACAGATTATTAATTTGAGGCTAGACATGACTAATATGTGCTCACAAATCAGATCAAGAAAACTCTACCTCGAGCCCTTCCACACAAAACGATGTCCACGTACTCGCTTTTAGGTGGCAATTTATGTGCAGCTTATAGTTTTCATTAGCAGAAAGCTGATGTAAGGGTTTGTTTAAAAATGTTTAAAGTCCACTATATCTGCATCATTTCATCCATGCGTCCAAATTCAGTGTTAAAATGTGTTAAAATGTGTTAAATCACAAATATTCTCACAAATCAGCACCAGAGGAGGCGCGCTGCTTTCCCTTTTCCCCCTTAAAATCACAACAGCAGTCTCAGAGCAGATGTGGTCGCAGTCCCAAAACAGTTTCAGCATTGTCGGAGTGAGGTGAAGACTACAGCTCTACATGGGTAAACATGCAGAGAGAGAAAGAGAGACTGCTTTCTCAAAATCTCTTAAAAAGTTAGCTTAATGGGGGCGATCGTGGCTCAAGAGTTGGGAGTTCGCCTTGTAATCGGAAGGTTGCCGGTTCGAGCCCCGGCTCGGACAGTCTCGGTCGTTGTGTCCTTGGGCAAGACACTTCACCCGTTGCCTACTGGTGGTGGTCAGAGGGCCCGGTGGCGCCAGTGTCCAGCAGTATTCTCTGTCAGTGCGCCCCAGGGTGGCTGTGGCTACAATGTAACTTGCCATCACCAGTGTGTGAATGGGTGGATGACTGGATATGTAAAGCGCTTTGGGGTCCTTAGGGACTAGTAAAGCGCTATATAAATACAGGCCATTTACCATTTAATGAACTGGCGAATATTATGAAAAACGCCAGTTTTAAGACACTGAACAGTCAGTCTTGTTTTCATGAGCAATAAAAAACAATAAAAAAAGTTTTGTCCTTAAAAACTATGATAAAAATGTGTTTGTTTGTTTTTTTTAGAAAAGCAGGCAATATGAATCCTTTTCTTTGTTGCATAACTTCTATTTAATAAACCCGTCTTTCCTCCCTGCTGTGTCGTGTGCATCAGGTGTGAAATATTGCAGTCCCTTCTATAAATATGCTGTCATGTCTGCAGGAGGAGCATTGCTGCACATCTCCAGCTGAATGACAAAATATTGTAATTTAACTGATGCATTTCTGAAAAAGCAGAGTAACTATTGAGTGGATATTATATAGGGGCCTAGTTAATAAGAATATAAGAAACGAACTGACTTTATCTCCTATGACAGAAATTAGGATGACACGACGCGCCGCTTTTGGATGAAAGACAACAGCAGTTGACATTTTCACTTCAATTATGTCCTTCAGTTGCAGATATCAGCAAATGATTTATTAGAAAACAGATTCATGAACCGGGGAAGAAAGAAGACGCTGACATATTCCCTTTATGACGAAATAAAAGAAAACTGAGCACTAAGAGGAGTCAGATACTATATGCAGAGCATATCCCACAGTCCTCACAGTACTTTCATGGTCACAAGCTTATGAGTAAAATGTGTGCAGACATATCCGGTGTTTCTTCTCCTCTCTGTCGCCGTTTTCTTTATTCTGCCTCCTCTCAGAGCATCTCGGCTGACAGTCTGCAGCTACAAGTATATCAGATGGCAGCTTCCCTGAGGCACCGTAACGCCTCGATTCCGCAGCAGCCTCTGATTTGATATCGGACATAATCCAGACGGCCCACCCGCCAACCTCACCACCTCATCAGCCCTGTCACTCAATGTTTCTCATAAACACAGAGACACGCATGCACATTTCCCCCCGGTCTGAGGTCAGCCCTCCCTCCTATGGAAAACCTTTTCTCTGCCTGTGTCTGGTTTCTCAAGCATGATTGAAGATACTCAATAACAAGAGATGCTTGCCGTGACCCCACCGTAACCCCTTCTTTATAAAAAAAAGAAAAAAGAATGGAGTAAAAAAAGGCTTCTGTCTGACCCTGCAACCATCTTCACCATCATCTTCATTTTTGTGTGTCCTTCCCCAAAATGTGTTGTCTACATATTGTGCGCAGCTCCCTCGACACTCCCGGGAGCCCCCCCTCCCCTTCCCCAATCCCCCGACCCACCCCCCTATCACAATGCCAGCATTAAAGAGATTGGTGGGGTTGAGCTATTGAGTCGAATTAGACATGGTCAATGTAGCTTTGGCTGGACCAAACTGCCCCGAGGACACAAGTTAGAGAGGCTGAATAGGACAGGATTGTGCAACTGTAGTGCGGCTCTCTTCCTTTATCACAAAGCGCGTTTGGATTAATTTAACAAATGCACGTGTAAAGATACAAGTGAGCGGAGATGACGGTGAGATAAAGCGACAGGTGTGAAATGAGCCCTGCTTCATTTTTGTTCTTTTTTTTAAAAAAAAACAAACGTTGATTTACGCGCAGAGTTGGAGGCACGGATCTTCATGGAGTTGCTTGAGGAAACAGGTGTTATTTCCTTCTGCTGTAATTCATTTCTGTGTGAGAGAGGATTCCTGTGAGCTTTCAGATGAGGAGGCATTTGTATTCCTGTGCCATGAAAGCTAATGATGAGCACTGGGATCGCAGCAGGCTCTGTAGGAACAACACATTTTTCATGCACCTAAAGCTCTGGAGGGGCTTAACTTGAAAAAGTGGTAAAAGATACTTAACAATGATGTCTAATCACTTCAAACGAATCAAGGAAAAAAAGAGCTTTGCTGTAGAAATGACCGATTACACTTATCTGCTGTCTATGATGACACTTTTTAAAAGCAACAAACACTGATTTCTTTTTCTGTCTTTCTTCTTCTTCCACACACGCACCCCACTGGTCTTGCAGACTTCCTTCCTGCTCCAAAATGGCATAAAACAGGCAGTTTCTTTATCCAGGCAGGAACTGCTTCCCAGTGGGCCGGAAGCAATTTAATCAGTGTCATAGCAGACTCTGATGAGATAGTGCTCCGGGAGCTGGCATTGACTTGTAATTAAAGGTACCCTCCTTGCAAGCTAGGTGGAAATTAAGAGGCAAACAAGCAGCAAAGGTGGAGTGGACTCCGGAAAGTCCTGCTCTATAACTGTCTCTGTTGTGCTGAGCAAATAAGGAGCGATGAAAGTAAGAGATGTGGGGGTTTGGGGGGTTTGGGGGCTGCATCGCTCACGGTCACCTGACGAGTGGCCCGGCTGCCTGGAAGAATGTGTTGCAATCTGACAAACACATTTGAAAAATAGCAGTTATGGCCCCCTGCCCGGCCCTTATTTTATTTTTTTCTGTTCTCAGGCTGAAGGTGAACAGTAACTTTTGGAGCCAAGGCTCTCAGGCTGAACCATTATTTGACACCACAGTTTCAAGTAAATGAAGGAGAGAAGTGAGAACAGAGGTTATTCAATGGAAGAGTCGTTTTAAGGCTTTTCTTTGTCAGCCTGGAGCATCCATACAGCTCTTAAGATTTTTGGCTCCAGTTCACGATGTTTTATGGCAGTGCAGCAGTTTTCTTTGCTACCTTAAGGCACGTTTCCATCAATCTCATAAGTTAGGACGTCAAGTCTGACACATACTGTATAGACTGAGTGATAATAGCAATTGAACTAGGGCAATATCACACGGTTTCAATTCATCCTGTTTGTTTCCATGCTGTAAGCTCCTTGTTGCTGTCACGATAACAGCTGGAGGACTATTGCAGCTCAGCTAGATTTCCTTTATTGTTGGAATCTCTAACATTTTGTTTTTTAAATGTGTTACTACCATCTATTGATGTTATTGCTGCACTCCACTTGGTATGCTCTGCAGATAGAAGTCATAGCTGCATTAACATTGTGAGATGGTCATCCCATATTCCTGGCAGACAACTTCAGCATTCTGGCTCAGGCTGTCTTTGGTTGCAAGATTGTTGCAACTGTGAACAATAAACCACAGATGAACCACCAGAGTGGAGCAAGGACCAAATATATCACCACAATTCTTTCACACTGGTCATTTTGCATATAAAGCACCCTCAAATCACACGTCATACAACTGGATTTGACTAGCGAGTTGGTTGACCCACTGTAGTTGTACCTGGGATTTTTAACTATTTGTGACACCTAAATGGAAAGGCTTGTGTCAAACTGTGAGGCCAAAGTAGAGGAATGACACTTGTACAACCTACACGTTTCTGTAAATGTGCTTGCTTTGAGTGTTAAGAATGGTAAATGGCCTGTATTTGTATAGCGCTTTTTCTAGTCCCTAAGGACCCCAAAGCGCTTTACACAACCTGTCATCCACCCATTCACACACACATTCACACACTGGTGATGGCAAGCTACAATGTAGCCACAGCCACCCTGGGGCGCACTGACAGAGGCGAGGCTGCCGGACACTGGCGCCACCAGGCCCTCTGACCACCACCAGTAGGCAACGGGTGAAGTGTCTTGCCCAAGGACACAACGACCAAGACTGTCCAAGCCGGGGCTCGAACCGGCAACCTTCCGATTACAAGGCGAACTCCCAACTCTTGAGCCACGATCGCCCCAAGTTAGATATACTTGGAAAATGCTATATCCATCCATCCATCCATCCATCCATCCAGATAGATAGATATTCATATACAGGAGAAAAAAATATCAGCTGCACCTTTAAATATAAGGTAATGCCATGTGCCACCACCCCTATGATCTCATCAAGAACTGAAAGTGTGGAAGCTTTGCAGAAGTACTATTGATGGCAAAGTTGCTGGATTGCATTTGATTTCCTCCTTTTTTTAGGCCTACCTACTGAATGCATTTTTATTTTTTGCCTAATATAATATATATTGCTCATATTTCCCGACTCCAAGCTTTTCATTGTCTTCACTTCCTATTCATCATTGGGCAATCCGCCAACCCCCCCCCCCCTCAGGAGCCTGTTGAGGTCTGTGCCTAAATACACTCAACCTGGTTCCTGCTGCTTAACTACCAACTTGCCGCTCTGTTGCCATAGATACGTGCTGGCACTGGCGAGGACTTGTGGAAGCTTGCAGAGGGAAATTTTTAGATTTACAGGCTGCCACCTGGATAAAGAGTTAAAAATTATTATTAAAATAAATAAATAAATAAACAGCTTGCCTTGTTTGTCTAAGTTCAGCTTTCCAAAATTGCCTAACACAAAACCAGTGTAGCCCTTTTAATTGCAAGCCGATGGGAATAAAACTGAGTTGATGCACTGCTCGGGGTTGTTTACAACATGCTGCAACCACATAGAAGCATCCCAGCGAGATATTAATGCAGTACACCTGGGCAGGAAACACACTGCCTTTAGCTTTGAAACATTTAAGTCAAAATTAGTTTTTAGCCTACATAAGTACACAGCTAAGGGTAAGACAGTTCATTCACTTAAATATTCAAATTCATTCCTTTTTTAAAAAGATCGTAAAATGAAGTAATGCTATCAATTTTTTTTAATGTTGAGTTTGAGGCACAACATGCAAAGTATAGACTAAAATCCAAAATATTAATTCCAAGTGATAGTGAAGTTCAAGGGAAGCAGAATAGAGGTGAAATCCAAAAACAGGCAAAGTATCAAACAGAGGGAGAGCTTTAGGAACTAGAAAAAAGAGAGTGCCATGAAAGAAACGAGGACTTGGCTGTGGAAAGTTTGAGTGTGAAGGGTAACAAGAGAAACTAGCAAAGAACAAATGAAAGCAGGGGAACAGATACACGCTCAGTGATGATGTTATCTACCACAGGTATGGCAGAAAGGCGATAACGAAAGTACCAGATAAAGAAGAAGAATATTGCATACTTCTATACTTATGCTTGTAAAATGTGAGTGCAGATTTTTCTGCTTCAGTGGTCATCATCTTGGCTATGGGACCAAAAAGGTTTCAGCCATTAGATGAAGTTTGTCCCCATAAAGAAAACATTGACACTTTTTCAGGCATTTCAAGTTGAACAAAAAAATATGTGCTGAGGGGTTGATTAGAATTTAATGATGCAAAATGTCATTTACAAAACCTTAGAGCGTATGACTGGAAGTGGGCTTTCAGAAATGAGAAATACTAACTGGTTACAACATAAAACAGAAAATGGGGATAAAGAAGCTAAAGCGTGACAGCCAAGAGGTTTGTTTGCAAGTCATTGCCCCATTTTTGTCTCGCACATTGCCATTTTCAGATGAAATGTGAAAATGGAAAAAGAAAGTATTGTTTGTAAGTCCATGCTTTAAGCGAAGGTTACAAAATGTCTTGATCAGCTGGAGCTGTGTTTGATTGACAGCAGCTGGCATGTTGCAGTAAAAGCCAAGGTCAGTATAGCATGCAAGCCATGGGGACAGGAACTTGTTAGAATTTGTTTGAAGGTACATTTAAGTGCTCTTACTTCTGTAGTATTCAAAGTGGAAACAGCAGCTCACTTTTCCCAGCTGTGTGTTTGATTGTCCTTATTGAATAAAAAGGAGACTGTGAGATTAAAAGCTAATGTATATCATTGTTCAGCATCTTAGGTCGCCACAGCAGATCATCCGTCTCCATTTCACCTTCACCCTTGCATCCCCTTCTGTTACGCCAACTCTCTGCATGCCCTCCTCTCTGCATGCCCTCCTCTCTGCGGTCTTCGTCATTTCCTTCTGCAGTCCCTTACTCACGCCTCCACACTCCTACCTTTGCTTTTCTCTTGCTGCTCCCGACCATGCTGGACCCATCTCCTCTTCCTTTGTCTTTGCCCAGCAGTAGCACAGTTTCCATCGGGACCTCCGATGGCGGTGGTTGTTAACCTAGGCTCTTATCATTCTGGTAAGAAAATTTCACTCTTGATCATCTACATATTTTATTTGACATTCGGGGTCCTGACCCCCAGGGGTTGGTTGTGTATCATTGTTCAAAGGTGGTAGAATTGCAGGTTTTTGTTGCGAGGATGCACAAGAATAGAAATGAGCATATCAGAGGGACAGCTCAGGCTGAGTGGTTTGGAGACAAAGTTAGAGAGCCAAGGCTGAAATGTTTTGGACAAGTGCAAAGGATCCATGTTCAGCATACTTAGACAAAGGATGTTCATAGCATACCAATGAAACACGTTGTCAAGCCAAATCGGGACATTGTAAGTATTCCAAGTTAAGGTACTTGCATACCCGCTCAAAGTAAAAAGGAGAACATGTTATTAAGAATGTAATTTAATGTCAGCTGGCCTTTAAAACAAGTGAGGAATATTTCATAAGAGCAGTGAAAGTACAGAAATCTAAGATCACAGTGTCTGAAAGTTCATGGTCTTTTATTTCTCTCAGTTCTGGAGACAACAAAACCTCCACCAGTGGATTTTCCTTCCATCCGCTTTTTCTTTTTAAAAAAGCTGTCTGCTTGTTGTAGTAGTTTTACTTTTTAAAAAGAACCAAAAACGTACTCTCCAGACACCATTTTCCCAGCATCGATGCAGTAAGAGTCTCTCTTCACCTTAAATTAGTGACAAAGAGACGTGCTTGGACATTTATTAGTCCAATCCGCACAGTATCCTCTAGGTCCAAATAGTGTACCTCTGATTAACTCATTGTATCAGACTGAATGATCAACTGACAGGCGAACGGTGGCTCACAGAGTCTTTTTAAAAGCATGTCTGTGTGTGTGTGTGTGTGTGTGTGTGCACGCATGTGTCCTCCTATGGACAGCTTCCTCTGTGGTATTGATTGTCCTGGTTCCTTGCCGACAAACTGTTGCTAATCCCAAACACAGCAGGATGGGAAATTGGATGGGCACTATCGGGCCACTTTGGAGCCGACTTAAAGATTCTCGCTTCACATAAACACACACGCGCACATTGGTTTACAAGTGTGCACGGACACACTGAGGAGTTGATGTTGGCACACAGCATGCATCAGCTCTGCCCGCACGCTGTGACCCAATATGGAGTGTGACCAGCTGTCCATGTCTGGATTCTGCCTGTTTTCGGTGCTGAGATTTGAGTGCATCTGGGTTTGCTTGAGTGTATGACATGCCTTTCCTCAGAAATATTTGACAGCCACACACCAGCCTCGTTCTGCTGCTGACAGTTCCTCCCCCGTGCGCCTCCGTGCCAAGATAGCTCGGCCACCACAATTTCAAGCTTACAGCAGAGTCCCGGTCATCTGTCATGATCTCCTGGCCTGCCTGCTCTCAGCCCGGCTTTTTAACTAATGAGAGGATTTGTAGAGTCATTCTTTGACTTTCAGGACTCAGTGATTTAGTATGAATTAAGCACCTGCCAAAGCTGCTCCTGCAGATAATAGAAATTTAAAAAATGACATGTTCTAAAGAATAAAACTCATACCCTTGAATAAAATATTATTGGTTTGATTTTACCTTGGAACCTTAAGTGGGTGTCATCCTGCACTGTCTCTGTCCTGCTCTCTGTGTGTGTGTCATGTCTCACTCTGCTGTGAGGTATCTAGTTAAAGTGAAAATGCCAAAAGAGAGAGACGTGAAAGGCGAATCTGTCGGAAGAAATACTTCTCTTGACCATTTATACGGTTGTCTTTGTCATATCTCTGCTTGCATGCACAACATTGGGCTTTGTCTCAGTGATAAATGCAACTTTTGAAAGGAGGAATCAAACGAGTTATGCAGAGAATTTAGAAAGACAACTTGGCACTCGCTGATCCAAAGTACTCATGCAAGTTATGCAACTAACAGACGTCCTATAGGAAGAGGCTAAAAATATGGCCACATTTTTCAGCTTTAACCTCCTGAAGTTGCACTACATAAGTTTGATTAAATCAGGGCGTCAGCGCTATTTACTTTATATAAGGCAAAAAAAAGCATTAGGGTTTTGGGTTTATTGCACAAGGTGAAAAGGAAGGAAATGCTATTAAAAAAACATAAAAACTGAAATGTCATATTTTTCATAGACTATATTTGCATGACACTACCAGATGCACAGACCTCATTATCCTTATTTAAATCAAAATGAAGTGGCAAAATCACTATTTGCTAACATAGAAGTGGTTTTTTGTCTAATCAGAAACTGATACTGATGCCAGGAACAGTGAGTTTTTGCTTGATTGCAGAGGACTAGTGTGATTTTGCAACATGTTAAGGATAATTTTAAACATTTAAACATAAACAGACACATAATCAGCCTTATGACACATTCTTTCCAACATACACACCTCCACGCACGCAAACGATGTCTCAAAATAAAGGGGGAAAGATTAAGGGTAAGCTAATCTATAAAAATGTGTTTTCCATGTAGAGCTTTATAGGTCTGTTAATACTATATCACTGGAATCCAGTGAAGGGATGCAAGAATAGGTGTGATATGTGAACGCTGGCTAGTTTTTGTTAGCGGCTTTGTGCTGCGTCCTGCACTAACTGGAGGACAGAGAGATGCACATGAAAAGTGAGTTACAATGACCAAGGTGGGGGAAAATTGAAGTGTGTACTAAAAGTTTCAGATGACTGAATAACAGTAAAGGTTTGCTTTTGCTATATTTCTGAGGTGAAATGGAGGTTTAGGAAGCATCGTAGCCTGCAAATGGAAGATGTTATATTCCTTAAATGCACAACAATAATAGCTGAAAGTTAAGGAAGAAAAAGAAGATGCAAAACCAAGTGAAACAAAATGCTGAAGGTCTCAGAGTAGAGAACAATGACAGGTAAAGTCTGATAAGAGGAAAGAACAAAGTACAAGAGGTAGAGCGTGCAGACGTGACAATGGCTTGATGCATTTTCAAGAGTCTCAACTTGATGACGCACTCAAATATTCATGCTTCCTCTCAACGAAACAAAAACCCCGACAGCTGCCAGCTCGAGTGGCCCGCATGCACCCCTTAAAGAGGATTCGATCATTTTTTTGAGTCATGATTGTTTTTATGTTTCAGACTGGAGGACAAACATTATAAAATCATAAAATAAAATATAGACAAATGATCAAAAGGTTCTTTTTTTCCCCTTTTGCTTCGTGGTGCAGTCGAAACAAGCAGCCCTAAAGCTTGAAACATATCCAGCTTCACTGAATCTAGTCTGCTGCAGACTGCACTGAATGTTTCCACCTGTTTCATCAGCATTATTTTAGTTGGCAGTTGACTCCACTGTATTGTAATGACAAACATGGGCTCTATTTGCATTTGCCTAATTAGTTACCGGCTGTAGTGAGAGGGATAATTGATTGCAGGGCAATATGGTTGATTTGCAACTCAACCAAGCTAATAATTTGTTATTGATTGAAGCATTAGTGAGGGAAACACTACAGAGATATGTAACCAAGCCAAAGTGCTGCAGAAAGTTGATGCTCTCAGTTTTTAATCTACTTTAATAACATTACACTCCGCTAAGCTAACATCGTAAGGAGTGCGGGGTTGGGAGATGATGAACTGCTGGTTTCAGCGCGGCACTGTAGACTCATATGTTATAACTGGAAGAGATTACATTTACTGGGGAAGCAGGAGTGTCTCTGTGTGTGTGCATTTGGAAACATCCGCGTGTAAGTCTGCCAAAGTCTGTTTGCATAAGACGTAATTCAGAAGAAGCGAGAGTAATGCGCTGAAATGCATCACATGTGCAGTAAACATGCCAGGATGTCAGGTGTATTCAAGGATCAAAGTTGTGCAAACATTTTCTTTCTTTTTTAAAAAAAATCCAGCACTGAAGCATCTGAAAGTCGCAGATTTTAAATGAACTCGTTACTGCTTCGCTAACTGCTGGAACCTTGTGCCTCATTGAACAGTCCACAATTGGGTTCAATTTTCCTGTTTTAATCAGCCATCAAATGAACTTTAGAGGTTTAATTGCACATTTTAAATAATTATCTCAAGGGTCAGGGGTACCTCTTTAAGAAGCTAGATTTTCCCCGCTCTGAGTCTTTCTAACCTCTAACTCTATTCATTTATTTCCTGCATTTCACTCAGCTTTCTAGCTCATCTTTCCAGCCACCCTCTATTTGTCTGGTTCTTTTTTTTTTCAGCCCACAATGATGTCCTTTCTATCAAAATGTTTTTCCTTTGCACCGTTTTTTTCAGTCTCTTTCGGTTTTCCTGTGCTTCATTCAGGAACGCCCTCAGGAATAGAAAGTCTGCGAGGAAAAAAAAGATTTTGAAGTGACTCAGAGAGAGCTTCGTTTCTTTGAAGCCAGGTGTAGAAATGTTGCATTGAGGTGCTGAAGTAATTTCTTCTCTTCTCCAGCTGTATCCCGGAGGCCCAGCTTGACAGCTAGAGGAGAGGTCATCACCATGACTGCGTCCTCACAGGACTCCGCCCCCTCGTCTATGGCTGGCCTCTTCCTACTCCTTCTCCTCCCGGCTGTTTTCACGCAGAACTCCGCTGTCCCAACGACCCCGACCCCATCCTCGTTGGACCCCCTGACCCATCCGGAGTGCACAAAGAAAGAACACCCAAAGGTTTCCATCAGAGGTCAGTGATCACCTCCAACCGCACATTTTGTATCAGTCAGTGCTGTACTTGCAGTGCTGCTTCTACATGGACACATTTTGCTGGGACAATGCAGTTTGTAGCTTTTGTAAAATTAGCATTTTCATTCAGCTTCCCGATAATTTGATATCTTGCTTTTTCTTCTGTGACAGCTTATTTTCAAATTTCAGATTTATTACCATTTCCTTTTTTAACAAAAGAATTTGAAATAAGGGAAACATGAAAGGATAGGCTGTGAAAGCAGTCAAGTGTCGAGCTGCTGCTGCTGACTTATTTGGAGTCAAAAAAAGAGAAAAAAACACCATGCTTCACTTTAGTGTCAGCTCCAGCTTTATTCAGACATAGTGGGTACATTTTTTTTTAGATGAGGGACACTCTGCTCTGAGCAATCATGCTGAAGTCCATCTTACTGTACTGCTGTCAACTTGTCGATAATCTATATTGACTCATCTTAAATGTACACATGGGAGAAAAAAAAGGCCGATCCAGTTGAAATCTATTGAGCTATTCATCATGCACATCCCCTAAAGGTGAGGTGAGGGGTGCATATAATCCCTGAGGAAAAGCAGTTGATGTAAAGATGTAATGGAAAATAATAAAACTTGCCGTATTTGGTGTCAAGGTTAAGGTACACGAGCATTCAGAGAAACTAAAGCTTTTTCCTAATTCCTAACCTTTGAGCTATGAAGCTTTACATACTAACATGGTGAATTTTATTATCTTTACTCATATGATTGGAGCTGAATTGGTTCCTTCAAGCTGTAAAAACTTAACATTTTAAGTTAGATTTATACAGTGTGCAAAAATCATGGCATTGTATTGAAAAAATAAAAGGTGTGTTGTGCAGCTCTCTTCGTGCCCTTTCATCTAATATGTTACTCTATGGTTCCTTGAACTTTGACCTTGGGCGCTAACAATAACAGTCAAGGTCAAGTAGAGGATCCATAAAAATTTTAAATAAAACGTTTTTATAGATTTTCACTTTTGGTGTGACCTTGACTTTGATCTGATTTTCACTCAAATTAAATCAGCTCGAGCTGGTATTGATGTCTACCATCACACAAAATTTGAAAACGATATGTTGAAAACTGCGGATGCTAGACTGACAAACACAAGCGACTGCGTACCATTTTTCCTTGGTCACAGCTTCTGCTTGCATGTTAATCCTGAACACTTTTCTCAGTGTTGCCATGAGGTTCCTTTGCAGTTATAGGGAATTAGCATCTGAAGTAGAGTCAGACACAGCATGCATCCAGCGTTACAGTCTGATGTATGCAAGTGTGGGAACAAATGAGTCTTTATCTTTTATGCTTATGGTTTGAAATCTCCAATAACATTGATTCCACAAGCTTAAAGTTCAGTGTGGCAAACTGTTGCTGTCAAGTTAAGGGGGACAGTGTGGCCCCAGGGAATTTTATGTCAGCTATTTTTCATATCTGGAACCCTATTTGCCACTTTTCAATTTTCATAAATGTGTCTTTGTGCCATCTGTAAATAGAACCTCACAGTTTGGCGAGGTCAAAAGGCATCTATAAAGGAGCAGAAAGCAAAACGGGCCAAGATTAAAATGATAGTGTGGAATAATGGCGCCCGCTATCTTGCCCGTTCATCTGTACAGTGGGCCAAGAAACGAGGTGTTCCTCACTGCGTGAAATGGAACAGAACAGTTTGGAGCGCAGAATCAAAGGTAAACACACACAAAATTGCTGTGTTTATTTTTGAATAGGGCTGTTTGTGTTTCATCTGCCAAGAGTGGTGAGTAGGATTGGAAAGCCCAAAAAAAATTGCTGGTGGGGATCGAGGACAGAAAGACTGGAGAGGTGGCCTGAAGGAGTTATGAAATGCTCTCAGCCCCCTCCAAAGCATGCATCCGTCTTTTTGGTTTTTCTTTTTTGGAGTGTGCCGTTTTCTAACAAGACTGTTTATGTGCTTGTGTCCAGCTTATCAATGCTGCAGACCTGAACTCTATGGTTATGAAGATTGACGTAAAGACCTGTGTGCCATTTGGTCCTTTATGCTGAACTTTCTGTGTCAGGGCAGTTTTAAGTTTGAAAACTAGAGCCTCCATTCTATTGGATTTCCAATCTATAGAAATCAAGAAATGGCTTTTTTCATTCCCCCACAAAACCAGACTCACACTATCTATATTCAAGGGCTTTTTCCCTGTCCTGCTTCACCCACCCGGCCTCCAGATGTCCAGATTAGCCTGGGCCCCGCCAGTGCTTCACTTCAAAGGCGTGCCACTTGAGAATGGCTCTCATGGCAGGGAGCTGCAGGGCTGTTGGCCTGTCAAAGCAAGCAGAGCGGGGCATTATGTGAAGGCAGCCTTACAGAAAGGCCTGCACAATGAAAGTGCCAGCAAGAACCTGAGATTAGCCTCTGTGATTGATGAGCGTTTTATTGTAGCTTGCTGAAGCGCTGCATCAGTCACCTGAAGGAGACCAGCCAGTCTTTGCTATGGGCATGCACAAGTGTGTGCTCGTGCTGTACAAGTGTATGCATCTACAGGGAGTGCAGAATTATTAGGCAAGTTGTATTTTTGAGGAATAATTTTATTATTGAACAACAACCATGTTCTCAATGAACCCAAAAAACTCATTAATATCAAAGCTGAATGTTTTTGGAAGTAGTTTTTAGTTTGTTTTTAGTTTTAGCTATTTTAGGGGGAGATCTGTGTGTGCAGGTGACTATTACTGTGCATAATTATTAGGCAACTTAACAAAAAACAAATATATTCCCATTTCAATTATTTATTTTTACCAGTGAAACCAATATAACATCTCCACATTCACAAATATACATTTCTGACATTCAAAAACAAAACAAAAACAAATCAGCGACCAATATAGCCACCTTTCTTTGCAAGGACACTCAAAAGCCTGCCATCCATGGATTCTGTCAGTGTTTTGATCTGTTCACCATCAACATTGCGTGCAGCAGCAACCACAGCCTCCCAGACACTGTTCAGAGAGGTGTACTGTTTTCCCTCCTTGTAAATCTCACATTTGATGATGGACCACAGGTTCTCAATGGGGTTCAGATCAGGTGAACAAGGTGGCCATGTCATTAGTTTTTCTTCTTTTATACCCTTTCTTGCCAGCCACGCTGTGGAGTACTTGGACGCGTGTGATGGAGCATTGTCCTGCATGAAAATCATGTTTTTCTTGAAGGATGCAGACTTCTTCCTGTACCACTGCTTGAAGAAGGTGTCTTCCAGAAACTGGCAGTAGGACTGGGAGTTGAGCTTGACTCCATCCTCAACCCGAAAAGGCCCCACAAGCTCATCTTTGATGATACCAGCCCAAACCAGTACTCCACCTCCACCTTGCTGGCGTCTGAGTCGGACTGGAGCTCTCTGCCCTTTACCAATCCAGCCACGGGCCCATCCATCTGGCCCATCAAGACTCACTCTCATTTCATCAGTCCATAAAACCTTAGAAAAACCAGTCTTGAGATATTTCTTGGCCCAGTCTTGACGTTTCAGCTTGTGTGTCTTGTTCAGTGGTGGTCGTCTTTCAGCCTTTCTTACCTTGGCCATGTCTCTAAGTATTGCACACCTTGTGCTTTTGGGCACTCCAGTGATGTTGCAGCTCTGAAATATGGCCAAACTGGTGGCAAGTGGCATCTTGGCAGCTGCACGCTTGACTTTTCTCAGTTCATGGGCAGTTATTTTGCGCCTTGGTTTTTCCACACGCTTCTTGCGACCCTGTTGACTATTTTGAATGAAACGCTTGATTGGTCGATGATCACGCTTCAGAAGCTTTGCAATTTTGAGACTGCTGCATCCCTCTGCAAGATATCTCACTATTTTTGACTTTTCTGAGCCTGTCAAGTCCTTCTTTTGACCCATTTTGCCAAAGGAAAGGACGTTGCCTAATAATTATGCACACCTGATATAGGGTGTTGATGTCATTAGACCACACCCCTTCTCATTACAGAGATACACATCACCTAATATGCTTAATTGGTGAAGAGGATGATGTGGACAAAATACTCATTTGCCTAATAATTCTGCACTCCCTGTATACTGACAAGTATTTATAGATATAGGTGTGTTTTTCTTGTGTTTTGACTTCCTATCTAAATGAGTTTTAGATTTTCTATGTGCAGTCCAGTGACATTTTATCCTGGCAGCGCTGGTAGAAGGCATCGCATGTCCTCCGGTCCTCCAGCTCTGGTTCCTCTGACCATAAACCTCCGTGGTATCCAATATTCATGTTTGTCATTGGCTATAAAATATTCTGTATTGTCTCTCTGCCCAAACAAACAAAACAGCAGTCTCTGTGTATCACACTGCACTCATCATTTTTCTCCATATGAAAAGGTTAGATGGAGTTACTTAAAGTCAAGGATAAAAGGTCATCTCATCATATTCATTTATAAAGGACTAATGTTGACTTTCACTGTATGCACTTACCTTGGTTACCTGTTCAAACAGCATCAGCTCAAAACTATTAAATGATGTTTTCACGATTCTTGTAATTGTTCTTAATGATTCTTTGTGTTTTGTTGTTGTCGTTCTGTCTGCTGCTGATTGTCTTCTTGTGGATATGTCTTGTTCTTGCTCTCTCTTGTAAATGAGATTACAAGGGATTACAGGAGATTTTAGTGAGACTGAGTTAAAAAACAAAAACAAAAAGACAATTTATATAAATAAGTCCATCAACTCGAGCGTGTTATGTGAATTTAAGACCAGCTGTATTCTGTATACTTGGAGGAGTAGCGGGACACTCATACTGATAAGAAACATCTCTTAATAAATAGATGTACTTGCAAAGAAATCTTAGTATCTGGTAGATATGAAGAGAATTATCCTTGTTTATAGCCACTAAATCATTTTTACAGCTGCTTTATTTTAGCTTAGTTTGGTTGTGACAGCTGTGATCACAAAGAAGAAATCAATTTTTAAAAAGAAGTTGAGCACACATGCGGCGGTTGCGATGTCGGGGGAATGTACTATAAACACAGAAGATGCAGGAGACAGTAGACAAACTTCCACCGAGGTTTAGTATCAAACCTCGTGACCCACTTTAGTTTGGTCTCAACAGCATGGTATTTCTACCATCCGCTTGGACCCACCACAAACACACTGCTGCATGTTTGTATCCCTGCTGTTCCAGAAGATGTGCCAGAAGAGTTGTTTTTTTTTTTTAGCCACACCACAGATCAGTGCAGAAATACAGCATCGGAATCACGTAACCTCCACCCACAGGCACACACTGTATGAGCCGCCAGCTCGTGATTTAGATGGATGATACTCCCTGAGAGCATGAGACTGCAGGTCTGATAAGAGCACGGGATAGGGGGCAGCAACTGGAACGCTCCGAATCTCTATATGGAATCTGCTTAAAGAATTTATAGAGATGTTATAGTTTATGTTATTAGGCTCAAAGAACTGTTCTAGGAGCTTATGAAAAGGGTCAACCTGGTTTGTGAGACGGATACCTGGGCTGTTCCTTCATCACACCAAGTGCAGCACCAGTATCCATCAAAGCAACACAATGTTTCGCCAGGGACTATGTGCAGAAAACTAATGCTTTATAATAAGACCTTTTTTCTCCGGTCCCACTACGTCCGTCGCAGAGAGTAGGAGGTTGTTTGTCTGATAGATTCGATTTCTTGACAGAGTGGGACCTCTGCTCGACTCAAATCACCGTAATGTTCCTCTAACAATAGAAAGAAAAACAGAAAACAGCCGACGTTGCTGCTAATTTTCTATTTGATACCTTGCAAATCTCGCCTCCTGAATTTGCTTTTTATATCTCTTATCCCCAGATTGCCTGCACTGTTCTATCCATCATCGCACTCCCCACCTCCCTCATTTATTCTTCTCCTTTTCCCTCTCTCCGAGCTCCTCCTCTTAGACTCTTTTTTTCTCCAACTTTCTGTTCCCATCACTTTTTACTCTTTTTTTCTCTCTCTCTATAATAGGCAGAAAATGCATTGCGCATCTTGTATCTCTTTCATTGTCTGGGTAATGGTGCTGTCGATGAGCTGTCGTCTCGCCATCCGAAGGGCTCTTGAGGAGCACGAATGATGCTACTTTGAGCCACAATGGTTCACTTAAAAAAAAAAGTGCTCACCCTGAATTTATATATATATATATATATATATATATATATATATATATATATATATATATATATATATATATGTATATATATATATATGTGTGTGTGTGTATATATATGTGTGTGTGTGTATATATATGTGTGTGTGTGTATATATATATATATATAAAAAAACCAACACCCAGCACGCCCCTGCGGGCGGTTTATCCTTCAAGCTCGGGTCCTCTACCAGAGGCCTGGGAGCTTGAGGGTCCTGCGCAGTATCTTAGCTGTTCCCAGGACTGCGCTCTTCTGGACAGAGATCTCCGATGTTGTTCCCGGGATCTGCTGGAGCCACTCGCCTAGCTTGGGAGTCACCGCACCTAGTGCTCCGATTACCACGGGGACCACCGTTACCTTCACCCTCCACATCCTCTCGAGCTCTTCTCTGAGCCCTTGGTATTTCTCCAGCTTCTCGTGTTCCTTCTTCCTGATATTGCTGTCATTCGGAACCGCTACATCGATCACTACGGCCGTCTTCTTCTGTTTGTCTACCACCACTATGTCCGGTTGGTTAGCCACCACCATTTTGTCCGTCTGTATCTGGAAGTCCCACAGGATCTTAGCTCGGTCATTCTCCACCACCCTTGGGGGCATCTCCCATTTTGACCTCGGGACTTCCAGGTTATACTCGGCACAGATGTTCCTGTACACTATGCCGGCCACTTGGTTATGGCGTTCCATGTATGCCTTGCCTGCTAGCATCTTGCACCCTGCTGTTATGTGCTGGATTGTCTCTGGGGCATCTTTACACAGCCTGCACCTGGGGTCTTGCCTGGTGTGATAGACCCCAGCCTCTATGGATCTTGTGCTCAGAGCTTGTTCTTGTGCTGCCATGATTAGTGCCTCTGTGCTGTCTTTCAGTCCAGCTTTGTCCAGCCACTGGTAGGATTTCTGGATATCAGCCACCTCCTCTATCTGCCGGTGGTACATACCGTGCAGGGGCCTGTCCTTCCATGATGGTTCCTCGTCTCCCTCCTCTTTCTTGGGTTTCTGCTGCCTGAGGTATTCACTGAGCACTCGGTCAGTTGGGGCCATCTTGCCAATGTATTCTTGGATGTTCGTTGTCTCATCCTGGACTGTGGTGCTGACACTCACCAGTCCCCGGCCCCCTTCCTTCCGCTTAGCATACAGCCTCAGGGTGCTGGACTTGGGGTGAAACCCTCCATGCATGGTAAGGAGCTTTCTTGTCTTTATGTCAGTGGCTTCTATCTCCTCCTTTGGCCAGCCTATTACCCCAGCAGGGTACCTGATCACGGGCAGGGCGTACGTGTTGATGGCCCGGATCTTGTTCTTACCATTCAGCTGACTCCTCAGGACTTGCCTGACCCTCTGCAGGTACTTGGTGGTTGCAGCTTTTCTAGCGGCCTCTTCATGGTTCCCATTTGCCTGCGGGATCCCCAGGTACTTGTAACTGTCCTCTATGTCTGCAATGTTGCCTTCTGGTAGTTCAATCCCCTCAGTTCTGACTACCTTCCCTCTCTTTGTTACCATCCGACTACACTTCTCCAGTCCGAACGACATTCCAATGTCATTGCTGTATAGCCTGGTAGTGTGGATCAGTGAATTGATGTCTCGTTCACTCTTGGCATACAGCTTGATGTCATCCATGTACAGGAGGTGGCTGACAACTGCTCCGTTCCGTAGTCGGTATCCGTAGCCAGTCTTGTTAATGATCTCACTGAGGGGGTTCAGGCCTATGCAGAACAGCAGTGGGGACAGAGCATCTCCTTGGTAGATCCCGCACTTGATGGTGACTTGTGCTATGGGCTTGGAGTTGGCCTCTAGTGTTGTACGCCACATCCCCATTGAGTTCCTGATGAAGGCTCTTAGGGTCCCATTGATCTTGTACAATTCTAGGCATTCCAGTATCCAGCTGTGGGGCATTGAGTCATAGGCCTTCTTGTAATCAATCCAGGCAGTGCACAGGTTGGTCAGTCTGGTCTTGCAGTCTCGGCTGATTGTTCTGTCTACCAGTAGCTGGTGTTTTGCGCCTCTGGTATTCTTGCCAATTCCTTTCTGTGTCCCGCTCATGTATTGACCCATGTGCCTGTTCATCTTAGCCGATATGATGCCTGACAGGAGCTTCCATGTAGTACTGAGGCAGGTTATTGGTCGGTAGTTGGAGGGGACCGGTCCCTTCTTGGGGTCCTTGGGGATCAGGACCGTCCGGCCTTCAGTTAGCCATTCCGGGTGTCTCTCGTTAACTAGCAGCTGGTTCATCTGTGCTGCCAGACGCTCGTGGAGTGCAGTCAGCTTCTTTAGCCAGTAGGCGTGAACCATGTTGGGCCCTGGTGCTGTCCAAATCTTCATACTGGAGACCCTTTCTTGGATATCTGCCACTGTGATGGTTACTGGACCCTGTTCAGGGAGGTCGCTGTGGTCTGTCCTCAGATCCTCTAGCCACTGAGCATTGCCGTTATGGGTTGCATCCTTCTCCCATATGCTCTTCCAGTATTGCTCCGTCTCCAGCCTTGGTGGTGCTGTTCTCTTATTGTTCCCTTGCCACTGAGAGTACACCTTTGCTGGTTCTGTGGAGAACAGCTGGTTTATTCTCCTGCCTTCTATCTCTCTGGTGTACCTCCTCAAGCGGCTGGCCAAGGCTGTGAGTCTTTGCTTGGCAGTTTCCAAGGCCTCAGGTATGGACAGCTTGCTGTATTTCTTAGGCACCTTATTTGTCGCACCTTTCTGCAACTCCGTTAGTTGGCTAACCTCCCTCCGTGCTACTTTGATCTTGCCCTCTAGCCTCCTTCTCCATGGAGGGTACTGCCCCTTGTCGCTGTTCAACTTGTAGCCAAGCATCTCACTGATCACTGCTGCCGTATTGTAGATCAGCTTGTTAGTGTCGGTAATCGTGGTTGTAGGTATTGCCCGTAGTGCTGCATTAACATCATCTAGCAGACCTTCTGAGGGTACTTCACGTAAGCTTGGTAACCGGCTACGGGGGATCCAGGTTTCAAGCTTGGCCATGATCCTATTTTTCAGGTCAGTTCCTCTCGCACTCAACGATCCTTCTCCTATCGCACTTGGGGCTATGTACCCAATCTCGGGTGGGGGTGATGATATCGCCCCCCTGACCTGGCGTCCTGACTCCTCCTTGCCGTAGCATTTGTGTTGTACCTCATCAATCTCTAGCTGTGAGAGCAGTCCCTTCTTTCGAATGTTGGAACACTGAGCTACTAGTTGTTTCGCCGTCATTGTGGATGTTGGGTATCGAAGAATCCATAGGTCCCTCATCCTATTCATGTAGCCCCTTCCGCCGGGGTTACTTGCGTAGTAGCATTCCAACAACGCCCTGTTTTCGTCTCTCTCCCACCGATGCCTTCTTGTTCCAGTAGCCCACTTTTCGTCAGGGTGCCCTGGTTCCTCAACACCTGATATATATATATATATATATTAGGGGTGGGTTTTTATAATCGATTCATCGATTAAAATCGATTCTGGCTTGGATAACGTAAAATCGATTAATTAAAATCCTGAATCGATTTTTTTAATATAAATTTATTTTGCCCGAAATGCCAGAATCTCTGGTGACATCTCACAAAATTTCAAGAACCACCAAACAGTTAAGACAGTAAATGAGAGCAGGTACACGGATTCTGCACATAGACTTAAACACACAGCGCGACCTGCGGATCAGAATCAGTTAGATGTCGCCTTTCTCACGGTCGGGGCTGAAAGCCGACAGCTCGCTGATTCTGATCTGTCGGCGGGTCCACGCTTTGTGTTCACGCGCTTTATGAGCCGATTCTAAAGCTGTTAGTTTGATCTCTCTCCAAACAATATTGACCGAACCAGCAGCAAAAGAAGATCCAAACGCTTCACATAAACATCGTCATGAATTCACTCTGACTTTTACTGTTTTGCTTCCACCGCGATGCACAGCTCTCTATCTCTCTCTCTCTCTGTACTTCAAAAACAGTTTCCCTTTCTTCATTATTCGCTTGCTTGTTACGCACAAGTCTACTGTTGTTTACAGCGCTGTCAGCCGCTGTTTTTCCCCTTTTACATTCTTCCGAAAAGAAAACCTCATTTCTGCTGTTCAATACTGAACAAATTTAAACTTTTTAAAATTATTCAAAATGCAAAACGCTTAACCGTGTCTCTAATAAAACCGCTGTAACTTCAGAGGTAATGTTCATATGTTGATTAATGGTTTTCTTTCGTTTTTGATGTACTGCAGAATATTTTTATAAAATCCCAGGCCAGGAAAATCACCTTCATGTTTTTCTGTGTTTTATCTTCAGCTACTTTGACACAAAGGCATCTGCTGTGAGGCTTACACCAGCTTCCTTTTTATTGATACAAAAATATGTAAATGTACTGATCTGAATTATAATATTTCTGACTGTCAAAATTTCCCAGATTTAAATCGAATCGAATTAAATCGAATTAAATCGAATCGTGGATCGAATCGATTCGGGACCTTGTGAATCGGAATTGAATCGATTCTAGAAATCAGTGACGATACCCAGCCCTAATATATATATATATATATATATGTGTATATGTGTATATATATATGTGTATATGTGTATATGTATATATATGTGTATATATATATATATATATGTATATATGTGTATATGTATATATATGTGTATATATATATATGTGTATATATATGTGTGTGTTTATATATATGTATATATATATATACACACACATATATATACACATATATATATATACACATATATATATGTGTATATGTGTATATGTATATATATATGTGTATATGTGTATATGTATATATATATGTGTATATATATGTGTATATATATATGTATATATATATATATATATATGTATATATATGTATATATGTGTATATGTATATATATATGTATGTATGTATATGTATGTATATTTCATGTGGCATTCATATTTCACTCGCACCAGTCTCTGTTCCCCCAAACTCATTCACTGTGATTTCAGTGCATAGGTGTGTTTGCAGCTGTCAGTCAAGCAGCTGAATGAAGCTTGGATTAGCATGCTGCTGAGGCGAGCGGCGCCTCCCTCACTAATGGCATGTCAGGATATCTGATGCCCAAAAGATTGCAATAGAAAACAGAGAATAGAAAACATTTAAAGGCTTTACCGCCACTTTCACCGAAAAAGCGGAAAGCAGCAGGAAAACTGCTTCCTTTGCCTGTCTGTATCCATGCCTCCTGTCTCCTCATGCTATAACCCCTTTCAGACTTGTGCTTTAATCTGTAAGAGCACTGATAATTTTCAGCCTCTTGCGTTGCAGTACAGTGTTGTAAAAGCTACAGTAGTGCGACAGCAATTTCAACCTGCCCTCCCACCTTTAGATGCTACAGGAAGCTGAACAACTTCAACTCTCCAGTCAGCATCAATTACACTCTGTATAAACCACATGAAAAGTTATACGGCGATGTTTTGGCCCTCTCGGTCTACATTAGTGGGAAGCCGGGTTCTTTAATTTATCTTGCATGTAATGGTGAAAACAATTAAAAGATCCAGCAGGCTGACACATTCTGCACGGATCTACAGCATAAAAAAGGAGCACTTAAAAAGGACGTATATATAGTACAGACTTTATTCTGTGGGCTGACATTTTGCCAAGTGGCCTCTTTAGAGTTTTGGTACTTGGAAAGAATTTGAAAAAATTGTTGGAGAACCCCTGCCCTCACAATGGTCATTTATAAAGGTACTGACATAAACATCTATCCAGCTGATGCATGCCCACAGAAACCCAGGAACAGTCTTCATCATTGACAGTATTATTCCCTCAACTCAGTGCACTACTCCGACCTTTGTGCTAAAATATTGCATGAACATGTGAGCGCTATCCCGAACAGTTCTGTCATGTTCGAATGAAGCAGTTGCAGAACATTTACATGGCAGATAGCTGCAGTTAATACCCAAAAGCTATTACTTTAACAAATGGATAAAGCCAACAGTTTAAGCGACATCCTGTGTGAATGCTCTTGTGTCGCTCCTGATTTTTAAGGAGAAAAGAAAATAGTGTTTGCACACTCAATTACAGTACAGCTACAAAAAAAGGGCAAATGATCAAATCAGATTGAAGTAGGTTTGAAACCTTGCCTCTTTGAGGTCCAGTGAATTTCTGCATGCTGTTATTCATTTTGCAGACCCCTTTTTCTTTTTTTCTTTCTTCTTTTTTTTGTTACCTCTGTTGACTCTCTTATCCTGTGCCAGTCTCAAATATAGCACAGAAAGTGTACAGACTCTCTTTTGCTGGTTATCGCGCCTACGTCTGCCTCTTTCACACTCTGTTTTTGAGAAACATTGCTCACATTTCTGTCAGTTTTATAACACATTTGGAGCACAGCGGACTTGTCAGTAGCTGTGGATGTTGCCTCACCATTGGTTTTGTGAAAGGCAGACAGACATCTTTACCGGTCACTGACTGAGAGGCTATTAGCCTCCTGGCCCCAGCACCATTCCTCCTGTGGCTGCTCAGTCCCCGCTCTCTCCAGGCTCTTTCTCTGTTCTGCCCATAACCTGCAGACCCTTCTATCTGAGTTCAGTCAAGTGGGAGGAGGGAAGGGAA
The DNA here is from genome assembly GCF_057382095.1 of Aulonocara sp. 'chitande type north' Nkhata Bay. Taxonomy (NCBI): domain Eukaryota; kingdom Metazoa; phylum Chordata; class Actinopteri; order Cichliformes; family Cichlidae; genus Aulonocara; species Aulonocara sp. 'chitande type north' Nkhata Bay. The sequence goes on along the minus strand of NC_141359.1, from coordinate 8,244,577 downwards.
GGAAGGCGCATGAAGGGACAGAGGGAGAGTTGTGCTCCACTGAGGCACAACAGCCTCTCTCAAACTATCACCCCCTGCAAGTCAGCCACAGTGAAAATCAAAAGTTCTAATAGGAGAGATAGTGAAGAACAGGACAAGCAGGATGGGGTGGAGACTGGCATGCAAGGGAAGCTGAAAAGTGATATGAAGAAGACCCAACAAAACGTATTTCAAGGGATTTCGGCCTGATAAGGCTGACTTGTGAAGCGATCTGGAGCTGCAGGGAGACATTAACTCCTTCAGTGCCGAGCAAGAGCAGATAATGTGTGGAAATGTGACATTTCCAATGCCGCTCTTACAATGTGCTTTGTGTAAATAGATTCTGCATGTAAATTTACATAGAGCAGGACTGATTTATTCACAGTAGGTTTTCACAATTGTCAGCATTGCAAAATATATCCCGAATACTATACTGTGTGTAATTGAGACTGGAGGTAATGCTTCATTCACAGAATCACCTGCCAGATGGCTGCAAGTCGTTATGTGGCCTGCTTCGTTAACAATATTGGCTCAACCCCACTGCCCTGAAGATAACCATTTTTTAATATTGCCTCCTTTCGCTCGGTCTTATTCCCATTAGCAACACATTGTGTTTCCGAGATTCTCCCTCACCACCGCCAACCCCGCGTCTACCCACCCCCCTTACCCCCGCTGCCCGAAGGAAGATGATAGACAGCTACCTTTAGTATAATATTTGTCATTCATAGCTCATTAAACAGTGCAGCGCTTGAGGGAGGGAAATCAACAACATGCCTGATTATAACAGTGATGATAAAAAATGTGACACAGTGAGCGATTTTATCAGGTGAGCCGTTGCAGGCGCACCGACGGTGAAAAAGCCAAAGTGAAGAACTGCAAGTTCACTGAAATACACAGGACTTCTCATTTCAATTCCATATGTCAGTATGGAATATATATATTCTTAATGCTTATTTGCTGATTAGATTGTTCTTATGAGAGGCCCAGACTTCAGTGTAAAACTAGGTCGCAGGCTGACAGGAACTGCATGCTTTTGCAAAAATAGGAGCTGCAGGCAGAAAGTGAAACTAAGTAGAGTGTTTGTTCAAAACTTAAAATTTGTGTGACGTCTAGAGGAAGTATATAAGTAATCAGGCTTCCTGTTTCTGCTTGAGACTTGAGCTGGCGTTTCTGTGCTAAGTCTCCATTTTCCAGAAAATGTAAAATTAAAGATCATTTTTTAAGTTAGACCACTTTGAGCCGTGTCTTTCTTGGCCGTTGAAGAATGCAAAGAACTGGATTTAATAACTGTCAGATCAGCTGTCAGAGTCTGCTTTGCACCTTTTGTAGAACATTTGATTTCAAGAAAACCTATTACATGCCTTTTATGTTAAAAAAAATCCCCTCTGTATTTCAGTTTGTACTTTCATTTTAATAGATGACACCATCCTTCCAGCTGTGGGAATGGCAAGGTTTGATGGGCTAGCTGAAGGAAAAACCCAGAGGCTCAAATTTTTTAGGGATTAGATGGGGGTAAGATTGGCTATTTATCAAATAGCCCTATCTCTGAGCTCCGGCTTGGGGGAATCTCACATTCCACCTGGCTTTAAGTGATAAACGGATCAGATTGTGTTTAAACTGTCTGGTGTGTGTGTGTGTGTCTGTATTTGTGTGTTCGTTTGTGCACGATCCCCAATTTCCCGTGCACTGGTTTTCTCACGGTCTATAATATGTTGGTCTTTTCCAGATTTGATTGGCCTCTGTACTGGCCTAATAGCAACTCAAATCAGTCGGGGTGCCGCTTCGCTCTTCATGCATGCTGGTTGTGTGGGAAGAGGCTGAACGGTTAAAAAACTGTGAGATGGGAGAAGATAGAAAGGTTATAATTTATGTCTGGGTGAGACAAATGTCTCAGCCACTGTCCTCGTCCCTCTGGCAGTCATGGGCATTAATCCATCTGCTTGCCGATTGCAAAAGGGGAGGAAAAAAAAAAGATCGCAATCATCGTTCATCAAGTCCAGCTTGGGGCCCACGAGTCAACCCGAGGGAGGAGGCTTTCATATTCATCCTGCATTATTGTCCCTTATTTGCCCCGCCGCCCGGCCAGACAGTTATGAGGGGAAAGAAGTAAGCAGAGAATATAAAACCACTTGTGCACAGGAGGATAAATGTCAGTCAACGAAGACCTCCTCACTATAGCGAAGCCCTTCTAAGAGAGTAAGCAAGCTCACGGTTCACAAGCTCTCCTCCATGCTGCTGCATCAAATTCAGCCTTGCTGTGCTTTTTTGTTGTTTTTTGTTTTTCTAACAAGCTTTTGAAGAGACATTTGTGATGTGGGGAAAGGTTTATATTCATGTAATGCTTCTCAGCAAGAATTTCAAGTGATTTACGCTCTACATTAAACTCTCTGAACTGAACACTAACAGCTCCTGTTTTTAGCGTTAGGCGCATAATGCTTCTGTGGAAAGAATTCTCTTGTTATCTATTCCTGCACCGCACGTTCTTGTTTTATGGTTCGTGTCATCTGCTCTGTTTTAATAGTCTAATTTTATGTGCAGAGTAAGTCACCGTTTTAACTGTCTGACGTTTTTCAAATGACATTAGGTTCTATTGTCTGGATGTTTTCCAGAAGATATTTACTGTGTAACGTTGGGGATGCGTCGCAGCCCTTATAGGCTGCCCATCCTCTGCAGTCGCTTCGCTGTTTCTAATTTCTTTGACTTTGATTGGTTTTTCATACACATTAAAGTCTGGGTTGCATTTATGCTATTAAAATATAGCTTTACTTTCTTCAGAATCAAATGTGGCTACAGGCTAAATGTAGTTTAATGCCACTGCTCTTTTGAACTGAGCGTGCTGATGACCAGCTGCTTCTCTGCTACTGCTGTGGCTTAAATGGTTGCACTGAAAGGCCGAAAGCCTGTCATCTGACAGAGGGGCGAGACAATAATTGTTTAGATGGGAGAATTACTTTGAAACAGTCTCTCCTCCAAGGTGCTCGTGTTGTTGCACTTGTACGGAAAGACACAAAAAAATGTTCAAAGTGTGTGAAGATACGAAGCGAAAGACACATTTTTCCTACTTTCGTACCATTCGGCACTTCGGTGTAGTCAATCATGGCCCGAAGTGGGAAAATTGTCCAGCAAAAAAAAAAAAAAAAAGGTTTGGAGGGTTTTGGACTCTAACGATTTTTTTTTTTTTTTTTTGTATGAAGCGCACATTGGCATGCAGCGGTTTGGTCTGGTTTGTTTGATCTGGTCAGAATTTCTTTAACTGTGAAGAAAAGTGAGGAAAAGATGAAATGCTTTCTAAAGGGTCAAATTAGGAACAATGCAGTTTTGTTATAGCCGAAGAAGACGAAGGACTTTTCAAAATAGCAGAAAGAAGAAAAGAAAAAAATCTTGAAGTAAAGCTTAAAGAAGATATTTTGTAACACAGACACTGGACTTGAGTTCTTGTTATCCGTCATTCTCACTGTAAATGTTTCTGTGAGATGAGACTTGAATTGAGGTCAAACATGCAAATGTTAGCTTAGATCATTACTTTCTCAGTTGGCCATTGTGCATTTCACCATGTTTGTTCAATATCAGATTTTTTTTTACAGTGTTTGATGTTTGATCATATTTAAATGAATAATTCCTTCTATAATGAAGTGTTATCTGTGACAAACTACGATTGAGCTCACAGTTGAAGCAGTGTTTCTCTTTATGAAATTCTTAACCAATAATAGAATAGAACTCCCATTTTATCTCTAAAATTAGAAACATCCTGTCTCCTCGCATACAAAGCCTTGAATCGGGCCCAACCTTATCTTAACATCTCTATTGGGGCAATATCATCCCAACAGAATGCTTCACTTGTCATGATCCTGGGTCTGCTGACCCAGCGTTTTGTGTTTAGTTTATGTAGCCTTCAGGTTTCCTAAGTTCATCGTTATCATGCCTAGTTGTTTCCAGTTAATTTTACCCCTCGTGTTCCCACTATGTTAAGTCTATCATGCCTAGGTGTTTCTAGTTATTTTCCCCTCGTGTTTCCACTATGTTGTCTCCCCTGCTTTTCATGTATTTCATGTCTGTGGCTTATGTTGTCAAGTTCAGGTTGTCATGTCTATATCTCACTGTGTTTCCTGTTTTATTGTGAAGAGGTCTGGCGTGTCTGTGTTCATCATGTTCAGTTACTCTCCCCCTGTGACGTAATTATGTTCATGTGTCAGCTGGGTCCCCATGTGTTGCCACTTCCCTCATTATCCTCCTGTGTCCATTTAGTCTGTGTGTTCTCAGTCATTCTTTGTCAGGTCGTCCGTTGTACTGGTCCGTTGTATTCGTCTGTTGTACTGCTCATCCATGTCTCGGCTCCAGGTATCCCTGTCAGTTCATTATGTTTAGAGTTTTGTATGTTTCGTTTTAGTTCACCCAGTTTAGGTCATTGTTTAGTTTTCATCGATTCCCTATGATTTTGTACCCTCGTTTCTTGCCTTAATAAACGGCTTGTTTTGTTATTCATACCTCATTTCGGTCTGCGCTTGAGTCCTTCCCTGCAACATACGGTCTGCCCTAGCCAGACCGTGACATCACTTTCAGACTGCAGGCTTACGTGTGGCTGCTGGAGTATTTAAAAGTAGAGGTAACGTTAAGTGAATTAAGTAGAATTAATCTCTGTCTCTCTTCCTTAACCCATAGCTGCTCTCCCCTGAGCCTGGTTCCACCGGATGTTTTTTCTTGTTAAAAGGGAGTTTTTTCTTCCCACTGTTGCCAAGTACTTGCTCAGAGGGGTTTGGTGGATCGTTTACATTTTCTCTCTATTATTGTAGGTTCTTAACACTATAAAGCATCTTGAGACAGCTGCTGCTCTGATTTGCCGCTATATAAATAAAATTGAACTGAGATGAATTGTGGTTCAGATAATATCCGATGCTTTGACAGCACTTAAATAGCTTTTTTGCCTGTTTGGAATGTTTGAATTGCCAAAATTAGCGTATAAGTCTTCATTTCATCAAGTTTCTCAAACTCAACCCTACACAGGTTGGTGAAGGTTACAAAGTTAAGAATTCAGAGTTTTTCTAAAGGCCCGCTACAGTCCAACAACAGCCTGGCTGTGCCATTATAGCAGCTCCTTGTGCCAACAACCTCACCTCCACAACTCCTCCAACTGCAATTTCTTAATTACATTACTGTCTTCAGAAAGCCTTCTCCTGCTTTGCAGCTTTGTAGGTAAGAGCTGTTGAGAGTGCTTGGCAGATTTGTAGAGGAGCTCGTTGCTGCTGACTCTTTAAACAAGATTTGAAGAGTCAGCGCATTTATAAACCTTTGACATTTCCATCACCTGTCCCCAGAAATAACGCCAAACAAGTCATAGCCCTAAATAGCTTAATAACCTCTGAGACTCTGTAAAGTTATCTTAGATCTCAAATCCAAATGTTTTTCCTTTTTGCACAGACTTTTTTAATGACCTCAGTGAACTGCTGTCTGTGATCTGTGTTGATTTTGACTGTGTAATTATTGTTGGGGATTTTAACATCCATGTGGACAACACTCAGGACAAAGGGACTAAAGACCTGAGTAACACTCTGTTACATGCTGAGTCAGCCCAAAGTTGCCCAGAGGCCACACATAATAGAGGACACACTCTTGACCTACTGATCTCCAAGGGCCTGAGCATTTCAAAGGTTACTGTGTCTGATGTGGGCGTGTCTGATCATTACTGTGTTTTCTTTGAAAGTAAAATCTCAGCCCACATAAATATATCAACAACAGTGATCACAAAAAGATGTATAACTGAACACAGTAGTGCAGTTTTTAACCAGGTCTTCCCATTAACACCTGACCTGTCTGGAGGGTCAGTCAATGAGCTCATCAATAGCTTCAATGCTAACATGTTAAATGTAATGGATACAATTGCTCCCATTAAGGTGAAGGTTATCTCTGGAAGGAAAAAGTCTCCATGGAGAAACTCCACACTAGTGAAAAATGAAAAAAGAGATTGTAGGAAAGCTGAGCGCAGATGGAGAAAAACAAACCTCCAGGTTCATTATGACATCTATAAAGAGAAACTTCACAATTATAATTTACAACTGAGGAGTGCAAGGAGGTCCTACTTCTCTGACATCATCACTAAAAACAGCCATAATGCTCGGGTCTTATTTTCTACAGTTGACAGGCTAACAAACCCTCCTGTGTCAGTGGCAGCTGAACTTCATTCGACAATGGCCTGCAATGACTTTGCCAAATTCTTCACAGACAAAATCCAAAAGATTAGACAAGCAGTTGGAACATCAACAGCAGATCCAGAATATGTACTGTGTCCACCGAAAAACTGTTTAAACACCATCAAACAGTTTGACCCTATTAACAGCAAAGACCTGGAGGACATCTTAGGTCAACTGAACAACTCCTCTTGCTGTTTAGATGTCCTGCCAACAGGTTTTTTCAAAAAGGTCTCAAAGACTTTGGAGTCAGACCTGTTACAGATCGTCAACTTTTCTTTATTATCAGGTGTGTTTCCAGAATCACTAAAAACTGCTGTAATCAAACCTATACTGAAAAAGGACAATCTTGACAAGACACAAATGAACAACTACAGGCCGATCTCAAATCTCCCGTTTTTAAGTAAGATCATTGAAAAAGCAGTTTCTCAACAGCTCAGTTACTTCTTAAAACAGAATAACTGCTACGATGCCTTCCAGTCAGGTTTTAGACAGAACCACAGCACTGAAACCGCTCTGACAAAAGTGTTCAATGACATATGTCTGAATACAGACAGTGGAAAAATGTCAGTCTTAGTTTTACTGGATCTCAGTGCAGCATTTGATACAGTTGACCACAACATGTTACTCAAACGACTGGAGAACTGGACAGGTCTTTCAGGAACTGTACTAAACTGGTTCAAAACATACTTAGAAAACAGGAAATACTTTGTATCAATAGGTAACTTCACATCTGAGCAGACAAGTATCACATGTGGAGTTCCCCAAGGTTCCATCTTGGGACCCCTTCTGTTTAACATTTACATGCTCCCACTGGCACAGATTATAAACAACAACAAAATAAACTATCACAGCTATGCAGATGACACACAAATATATATCACAATGTCACCAGGAGACCAAGGCCCTGTACAGGCTCTTGGTAAATGCATTGAGGAAATTAATGACTGGTTGTGCCACAATTTTCTCCAGCTAAACAAAAACAAAACTGAGGTAATAGTCTTTGGCGCCAAAGAAAAACGATTACAGGTCACCAGAGAACTTCAATCTATACATCTAAAAACCACAAACCAGGCGAGAAATTTGGGTGTAGTGATGGATGCAGACCTAAACTTAGAAAAACACATTAAGACAATAACAAAGTCAGCTTACTATCACCTCAAGAATATTTCAAGGATAAAAGATCTGATGTCTCAACAGGACCTGGAAAAACTAGTCCATGCATTCATCTTTAGTAGGCTTGATTACTGTAACAGCATCTTTACAGGTCTACCTAAAAAATCAGTCAGACAACTACAGCTCATTCAGAACTCTGCTGCTCGAGTCCTCACTAAGACCAAAAAAGTGGACCACATCAGTCCAGCTCTGAGGTCTTTACACTGGCTGCCTGTCCGTCAGAGGATAGACTTTAAAGTTCTGATGCTGGTCTATAAAGCTCTGAATGGTTTAGGACCAAAATACATCAGTGACCTCCTGACCCAGTATGAACCTTCCAGATCCCTCAGGTCATCTGGATCCGGTCTTTTATCAGTTCCCAGAGTCAGAACCAGACACGGAGAAGCTGCATTCAGCTTTTATGCTCCTTATATCTGGAACAAACTCCCAGAAAGCCTCAGATCAGCTGAAACACTGTTTATTTAAATCCAGGTTGAAGACTCACCTGTTCTCAGCTGCATTTGAATAAAGCACCAAATCCACACTTTTAAGCTTAAATTTCAAAACTTACATTTAACTACTGATTTTATCTGTTTTGATTTTATCTGTTTTGATTTTATATACTGTTTTGTTTGTTTGTTAATTAGTTTGTTTGTTTGCTTGTTTTAATAAATTTTAAATCATGCTTTTTATTTGTTCTTGTTTCTAATGTCTCTGTAAAGCACTTTGAATCACCTTGTTGTTGAATTGTGCTATACAAATAAACTTGCCTTGCCTTGCCTTTTCTTTTTTTTTCATCAGTTATGCAAATCAGTATCTTCACAGTGCTTACAATGTCAAAAAAGAAAGATCTCCTTAAAGCCTTTTGGAGGTCAGTTTATATTTTATTGATTTAACTATTCATATTAGGAGGTACCCAACTCCTCACACTTTGATGACACCTTCACTGACCCATTATGAGCTGTTGGAAAATGAAGGATTAGTTTCTTGAAACTCATTTTCGTGAAAAACAACAAACAAAGCAAAAAAAAAAACAAGAACAAGAGAAACGGAGCTCATTTCACCCTCGGCTAACCCATCTTTAGCTGGTAATGACTGTCTTGTAGTTCACATCAGAGTTTGATTTTCACACAAACACAAACCTCGCAGTAATTGAGCCTTTAAAACAAACTTTTTTTGTTCTTTGCCAATAATTCCATGAGCCTGTGTGTGTTTAAGGGATTGATTTAGAGACTTTTAATGATCTGAGTTGGCGTTCAAATCATGTTCATTCCTCCCAGTTATGGGGACACCGTTCACACACATACAAGCTTTGTTCACACATGCCGTGGCTTTGCGTAATCCCGGGATCATGTTGGATTCTTTAAATCAACTTCAGGTCTGTTTACATAAGACTGTGCAGCTAAAGGCGGCCTGCGTCCCCCACGCTCCCCCCAACCTTCAGCCTCTGCAGCCATTAATCAGAGTGATGCACAGATGGTTCCGCTCGCTTCCTTGCACTGGCCTTCTATGGTTGTGTTGTTGTTTTTTACACCCACCCTACATGTCAAAGATGGTCAAACCATATGGATGCATGGCCGACTGTGAAATTGAAACAATCCACTGTATGTGGATAAGTGTAGTATAAATATTTATGGAGAGAATAAGAGATGGCCTCTTGCAGAATTTGCATCGTATTAGAATAGCCTTGGGACACCCGATGATTTATTGTGATAATCAGAGATTTAATCCTGTCTGTAAAAGTGCTTTCCGGTGTATTATTAATTTTTAAAAGCTGCACTGCTACTCTGATCTAGCTGGTTGATAAATTTGTGTGTCCCTGCAGCACACTGCTCATTTTCTTATTATATTCCTAATAGAACAAGAGCTGTTGTTATCATAATTAACAATGTATTATGTTGTTATTTGCAGCACACAAGGTGGTGTGGCTGTTTTCTGAGATGCTAGGCACTACACTGTAGATTGCCATTGTCATGGAAACCAGAAGCCATTGTTAAAAATATATAGCATTTTGTATAAAACATGTACTGTAAGTTAAAACCTATGCTTGTATTTGTGGTTTATAATATGTCTAAAATAAGTCTAAGTACTATTATTATTATTATGCTTTTTTTCTACTTTGTTTTTTATTCTTGTTAATGGAAAAAACATGCAACAATTTCTACCTGGTTCCTTAATGTCTGCTATAAAACTTAATTTAGTCCATTTTGATTTGTTGTTTTTTAGATGCAGAGAAGTCCAAAACTATTAAGAGATGGACAAATGCGCTGGTTTTGTTCTTTTCAGCAGTTTTCAAATACAGAATAACAGAGGCCTTATCTTGTGAATATATTGCAGTTGTGCTGCAAACTGAAAATTGCGGACTTTTAAATATTCACTGTATTTATGAAAATGGATTCAGCCCTGCTCACATCTCACAAGAGTGGGACAAAAAACAGAAACACTAGAATGAAGTTCGGTCTCACAGCAGCTTGGTGACGAGTGCCCAAATCCACATCTGACTGCAAACACTATCACTTCAGTGAAGTCTCCTGTCAATACTGGAACCTTTAATTAAATATTGTATGCGTGTGTTTTTCTGTATCTTAAATTAAGAGCACCATACCGTACTGTAGCTGCCGCCTTCTGTCTTCTGTTTTTCGCATCTCTGGATATGTTTGCAGATGACAGAGCCATATGGGCTCCCATCAATCCTAAAAATGTATCTCCTTTACGTGATGGAGACTTGTTTCGCTGTTCTTGGCAACTTCTTCCAGCACTTTGATGTAGTTTCTCACTCGTAGCCTGGAGCTTTTATGAGCTACTTTTAATTTTAGAAGAAAATGAACGTTTTAAGGTTTTAAATGTTTGATGATCACTTCCCTGATGAAGGAGAAAATCAAGATTTTATTTTATTTTTTTCAGTGGGGGGTCATGCAATGGTCATGAACGTTTTTTTCTCTGATACAGAAAATTAGTGGACAACCATAAAGTTGCTTAACATCATTACTGATTCTTTCCTTGTCCGTTTTTGGACTAGTTTTGTGGAAATGGCTCAAATGTGTCTAACACGCCTTTTTAACTTGCTCCAAGAAATCTCATTTGCCACTAACAACTGTGATGTCGTTTACAGCATCGGAAACATAGCAAATCCCCCTTAAGCCCCGCAAACTTCCATGTGGTGAAATCGTTTAAAGGCCCACACAAAGTTCGTAGAGAAAATGCTCTTTTTTTTCTTCCTGGAGTTTTGAGTGTGGCATTAAAAGCTCCACCAGGCGGCCCCTCTGAAAATTTTGATTTGTAAATGCCAGTTTCATACAGCGTTGAGATTTCAGCCTCGTGCCCCACACAGAGCCGCGTTTGTCTGAATGTCAGGTTGGATCGGGGTTGTGTTGCCTGATGGGGCCTGGACACTTTGTCCCGCTCTGTAGGAGACAGCGTCACGTAGCAGGAAGCTTTTCCTTCACTGTTTGGTGCCCTTTTTTACCACTTCAGCTGCAACTATGAATGTGTCTTATTCATAATTGGTGCATTGGTCACTCTAACATTTTTCTAATCTATAGTTGTGCAGTGTTGCCAGAGTTTAGTCTGAGCAACAGTTAAAATATAATGAAAGCCATCATAAAATAACCTCACTTACAGAGGCTGTTGCTGGCAAACATTTGGCATTTTGCTTAATAAATTTGATTTTCATCGGGTCAATTAACCATCGCTGTAAACACCTACACTTGTGCATAAAATGCCAAATAGGAAAGGTTTTTGCGTGCATTAGTAAACTATACCCTTTTATGAGTTTTGTTTGTAAATGTCACTGCTTTTATCTCACGACATGATTTATCTTCTGCTAACCTTCCCCCCTTTTCTCTCTCTCAGCGCTCAGTCCGTGGATTTCATCCTTCTCCCACCCTGGTGTGAGAGACTACTCCCAGCTCACCCTTGACCTGACTAGGAATGAGCTTATTGTGGGTGCCAGGTAAGAAACTGTAAATCCACTCAGCTTTTCACCCCACAGAGCACATTACTGAGAATGTGATACCCTTTCTGACTCACTCATACAGTGCGGTTTTCGGATAATGACGCTTTTAAAGTGCTTTGCTGAGGCCTCGCTGGACCAAGTTAAGCTTTGGATTTGGCAGGAGCAAAGGATTTGGAAGAAATATGTCACGCCGCAGTAGAGTGTGTGTGTGTGTGTGTGTGTGTGTGTGTGTGTGTGTGTGTGTGTGTGTGTGTGTGTGTGTGTGTGTGTGTGTGTGTATTCTCTTGGCATGATATGAGTTCAAGTTTTGTCTGGATTGACCCTGTTAAAAGCGTAGACATACATGATCACAAAAAAGTGTAAAACCAAAGACTGAAATACTAACAGAAAACAATGGCCCAAGAGTGACGGGCAGTACAGTTTGTGCTTTAATCCACTTTGTGTTAACCTGACAGCTGGTCTCTAATACTTCATCTGCATTGTTTAATAGATTTTGCTGGATTTGAGCCAGTCACTTACATCATTTCCCTTTCTTCTTAATTCAGAAACTACCTTTTCAGACTGGACCTCAGTAACCTGTCACTGATACAGGTAAGTGTACTGCTTTTTCTCCTGTGGTTTTAAATTCTTATTTTTTGGGCGCTATCTCACTCTTTTTATATATGTTCGCCAAGTTTATTTTCACATTTTTTTCTCTTGTTTATGAATTAGTCAGGCAACATGTTATTGCTACAGCATTGTTTAGGCTGTGTATGCTGTTGGCCAGGAAATGAAAACGCTAATATGCTTTTATTGTTGTAGGTCATGGGTCACTTTAGCCTAGTAGTTGCTAGGCAGCATGATGAAATTGTCATGTATAATTTAGCTTGTTGGATATCAGGTACATGTGGCTGTTTTGAATTAAAAATGATGCAGTACAAAAAAAGACAAAAAAACACAACCTTTTAGCCTGTTGATAGAGGGTTGCCAAGCAACCAGCAGGCGTCATAACATATAATGCATAATTTGGATATAAATTATATGTTATGGTGTGATGTAGATGCTTTTATAAAGTGTTATAGGTAAAAATGTGAAAAGCAGACAGGCCTTTTTAACCCATTGCTAGAGCGTTGCTAGGCAACTTGATGATATCATAGTATCTGATATAGTTGAGAACCTTCAGGGGCCCAAGACGTATCTGTGTGGCAGCTTTGGTTGCTCAACTCGTGATTGTGTGGGAGGAGTTGGCAGACAAAGAAACAAACTCACACAGACAGAGATTTTGTGTATTGTAAGCAGATTATGTGGTAATAGTCCTTTAAATAATAGACTAAAGCAACAAGTCGAGCCTAAATGACTGCTGGCCGCTTCTCCCAGTCTTTTTACATGACTCATATGGAAACCGAAAACAGCATATTGTAGTGTTTCCAGTAGAAAGGTAAAGACTGACAAATTTCCAAAGGGGGATAGGACTTTGAACCAGGGGACTTCAACACACACTGACTTATTTTTTTAGTTAATGCTTTCCAGTAGGAAGGTTGGAAAACCAAAAGAAAAGCAGGATTTGTTTTGCCTCTTGGAAAGGTAGAGCCATTCATGCATCTCTGGCTGTACAGCATAATACTTGTTTACATCGCTCCAGCACTTTCACGGGTAGAGCCTGGTCAGTTCTCTGTGTATGGCTTATTTAGTGAGTTACAAATACACAACAGTGGCAGGACAGAATAAAGGTTTTACTACTGTTTACATTCACCACTCCCATCTTGGATCCTCAACTCGGGGTTAGTGGGGCTGCTCTGACGTTGTGAGTGGGAAATCCAAATTGAGGTGGCATTCCAGATGGAAATTCTGGCTGGGAACTGGGATCTGGAACGCACCATAAGGCCAAGTTTTTGTAATGATCTTCTATGTGGAGGTACAGAAGCTTTGCTGTGACGCTTCATTGGATATGAAAATCGTCTTCTACGCTCAACATCATCTATTGAAGTATCTTCTACTCTGTCTTCTGCCTGAACAAGCCACATGTTCTTTTCTGTATACATGCCTCAGTTTTTTTTATCAATCCATCTATTTTCTTAAACAGCTTAACAGAAAGAGCCTCAATTTTAAGCCTCCAAAAGCAGTTGTGTATTGCTGATTCGATTAACTTTTAAACAGAGCATGTTTACTGATACTTCAAAGATTTTGTGCTAATGAGACAAACTTTGGGAGCAACAAAGCAGCAGGATGGCAGTCCCTTTCTCTTTCGCTTTCATCAGAGTCCCAGAATTTGCTAAGTTTCCTGTAGTCGGATCCTATTGCATAATAACATAGAGCAACATTTTACGTTACAGCTTATCAACTAGGTTACGACCAAACAAGTAGTGCAAAATAATCCATCACGAAACCTAACTGTTACTACATATGACAGTTTTTCAACAAGGCATCAACACTGTGGTGATCATATGTGATATATCCAGCTCAGATGTATCCAGTGTTGTGCGTTCTCTCTCTCTCTCTCTCTATATATATATATATATATATTTATATGTCCACGCTGCAGAGGATATAATCAAATCCTAAGGTTGTGTTGTGTGTGTGTACACGTGCATTTTTGTGTGTCCTCAGCCTGTGGGTGTAATGGGTTTGTTTTCTGAAAGGCCTGTGGTGGTAAGAGTGCTGTGCCGGAAAGTAGCTTTGGTATCAGTGGGAGTGTTAGCTCTGGGGCACAGGGTTGCCATACAGTTGCATCACACATCACAAATGACAAGCCCTGAATTCTCGATGGGACGGTGTAATCTAAACCGGTATATCACTGTCACTGAGCAGAGAAAAATAGGCATTGTACAAAAACCAGGCAGTGCACAGTTTCCATGCTTTAAACCACTGCGGGACATCTTCTTTGGAGATTGCCAAAGTTTTCCACGCCTTCAAAATAAATAGCAATGCATATTTTGCTGCTGTTAAGGTTAATGCACTTTAAGCCTTAATTATTTAAATGATGGTAGTGACATCACAATGCAGTTTTTATGCCCACCAACCAAGAAAAACAACAAGAAATGCATCTGCTGAGTGCAAATATTCTTTGTGATCCAAAGTGCACCTGTTATGAGATTTGTTTCTACGGTCAATGCAAACATATAATAACTTTACAATATATAATTTTATTTTTTTTAAAGCCTAAAAAGTTTGGTAACTTTGCTCCAAAAACCTGTTTTGAACCACACGTCTTGCTCATCCCTTTTCAGCATTTCACAAATGCCATTCTAATTCACATCATAGATGCGGGAAGCCAAGAAAAAAGTAATCCACCTGTTTTTGTAGTTGGCACAGTGCTGCAGTGGTTGATGGAGAGTCCTTGTTGGGTTTTTTTTGTGTGGATTATGCTTTTTCTCCCATTGCTTGCGTAGGCTCTCTCCGGATATTCGGGGTTCTTCCAAAGACATGCATGTCAGGTTAATCTGTGATCCTACAATTCTGCAGGTATGAACATGAGTGTGAATAGTCGTCCCTGTGTTAGCCCGGTGAAAGTGGAGCGATATGTGTTTACTACATCCAAAGCATTGTAAACATTTTTATTAACATGTATTGAGTGTTTGGATTCGTTCAGTACCACGACTCTCTTATAATGTGTATCCAAAAAAAGTTAAGCAAGACTAGCTTAACGGTTGACTCTGCAGCATCAGTTTTGTTATTATTTCTATAACAAAAAATTGAATTATTTTTACACTACATTTCCACACAGGATTAAGCACATCACCACACTCCACTTTGTCTGACAGAGTCTCCTTTCACAGCAACCACAACTGAATGACATGATGTGTACAGCTGCCACCCGTGTGTCACTGCCGATATCAATGCGCCCTTTGTCTGCGTGTCCTAGCTGTCTACTTGTGGAAGAGAGAAGTTGACTTATGAGTGCTTTCATTTGTTTGTACCCGGGTTGTGTTGTTCTCTGCAGTTCCATGAAGCTGTTCTCTTTGTCCTGAAAAAAGGCACCTGCCATCCTTATCACATGTAAGGAAGCGTACACACATGCATCTGCTGTGAGCGTGCACAGAAATAACCACAGTGGCGCATACTGCCTAAATTCTCAAAGTCTGCTTTTCTCCTGAAACATACACACACCCACACACATATCACCAGCTTATTGTGAGCTATAGGGCTAAATGAGGTAGATCCTTCTTCACTCTGGCCAATGCGGAGGTGTCATTTGTGATGCCAAGGCTGAAATCAACGTGAGCATTACACAAACTGCCCAGTGAAGCAGAGAGGAGGGTTTCTACCCCCCATGCTAATTTGCCAGTAAAATGCAAGCCATCCAAAAAGGCAGAGGAGGGCGGCATCCCAAAATATTTCTTTTCATTTGGTGTATAAGTAAATAAAAAAAATACAAAAATACAAAAAATCTCCCATTTCCCAGTCCGAGCCTGAGGTTCAGTAAGAAAGGCTTTACGTGCAGATTTCCGGAACCAGTGATACAAGGCCTGCTGTAAATATCCAAACCACCTGCCAGAGAACATTGGATTAATTTAATTCAGTCCAGACATAAGCTCAGTTGTCTGCTCGCCATCGTGATACATCCTCATCACAGTCTGCTTCATTTTTAATATAATTAACCTCTTGAAAATCCCAACATCCACTTGTATCTGTGTTGTTACCACTCCACAGACACTGACCTGCAACTATTGGTAGGACAGAAGCTTTCTGCCATTTCTGATCATTAGTAGGTGAAGAGTAACCCAGATTATATTGTGATTTGGCAATTTAAACATTTTCACAGCTTGTGAAAGGGTGACTATAAACCTGAATGATGTTCTTCTGCCTAACTCTAACAAAAAAATGAAACTTTAACTGAGCCCAAAGCTTAGTTTAAGCTCCAGTTGGTGGTTTTGTTGGGTGATTGGATGAAAGTTATGTCCCAGCTATCTATCCAACCTCCTCATACAGACATTTTTGCTCTTTCAAAGCAGAAACAAGTCTGTCGTTTTTTGCCAAATCTGTGCTGCCACCATGAAATGACTTGATAATGGCCTACTGAGCCTACTAGTTGGAAAATACCGCCTACAGGCAATGCCTATATGGCAGTGATGAGAATTGATAATGGCGTTTTAATGGGCTGATAACATTCCAACCAGGTGCTCAGTTCAGCTTGAGAATTTCTTCATGCACTAAAAGCCTAATACCTGCACTGCACTCCGAGGCCAAAACAAAATTCATCATAACACATCGTCTTGCACAGCACATCGGTGAGGTGTTTTATCTGACCCATTTCTTAACAAGGTAGTAATAGACAAAGAAATAGAGCTGCACCACTGCACGGTGGCTCATGTGTGATGTATTCCACTCTCTGCAGCACCTGTTCAGTGCACTCTTACAATTTAGCAACTGATTTAAGCTCTCAATAAGGCTCTCTCTCTGCGATGCCAGTACAATCTCTGCTTTTTTCCCTGCAAGGATCTCAACCAGTGTTGCTGCTTAATTAACACCTTTAAAGCCACAGCATCCACTTTATTTGACTATAGAGCTCAGGATGCCTGCCACCTCTGTGCAGTGTTTAATGCATGCTGCAGGGAGTGAAAATGTCAGACCAAAGTCTCTATCCCGTGTGAGCTCTGTGTCTTTATGAGGCCACTTGAAATAAGTCATGGTTATGCATTATTTTTACAATTTTATATGTGGAAATTGTCTAAAACCTCTAGTGAGAGACGTGAAAAAGGGCGTTTTAACAAAAGCTACTGTGTTCTAGCCTTCTCTTATACCTAGCATGTTATTCAGACTTTGAAGACAAAAGCATTAATCTCTTCTGAAAAAGTTTTCCAAGGTTGTTTAACGCCAGACCTTGGACTCTAAAGCTACAGATTTGACCTTATTTTGATGGTGTTATCAACCGTAGTCAAAATAAACGGCAGCAGCTATGCTCAGAAGCCAGGCTGACATGCAGAAATTGAGCGAGCCTTTCGGGACACAAAGCACGAGTGACTTTTCCTTTAAAAAAAAAAGAAGAAAAACATCCACGGAGTGCAAATGAAAGTCATACTGACGCTTTATTCCAAAATAACTTGCTGATTGATTGAAAAGCAAACCAAAGAGGGTGGCCGATCACAGTCGAGTTACAAAGCTGCATTCTCCACTTTCCCATTCATCGGTATGGACGGGTTGGCCTGGGCTTTTTAAGCGGGTGGTCTGAAACCACACACCGGTGTCAATATCACTCCCCTGGTTTGGCATCAGCTTCACTCTTTAGTGTGCCCCTATAAGAGACTGCAGCTTGTTTGCATGTCATTAAATGGGCAGTATCAAATTAGAGAGCCCGCCCAGTCGAGACGACCTGCATCACACCTGAAGCCAAGATGGCCAGTGAGCCCAAACAGGAGAGATGAAGGACTGGCAATAGTTTCTCAGTTTACATGACTGTGCATCTGCGTTTGCGTGTGTGGAGAGAGGCGGACAAGTGTGTAAATTCCACCTTTGCAGTCTTTAGTCACAGAGGGTTTTGAAGATAGACCACACTAGAGGGATGGGGGAGGACTGCCGAGGTGCTGATGCCAGGTCTTTTAAAGGCTCAGCCCAGCCTGTTCTGTTCAGGCACCTGGGAGAACACCTGTTACGGGCATTAGCGAGCAGGGAAGCGTAGAAGAATGAATGCGTAGGCAATCAGTGGAGAAAAAGAGTGAGGAGGGAGAGAAGAAAGATGAGGAGAGCCAGGGATAAAGAGGTGGGCAGGAGCCAGAGAATGAAAGACCGCAAAGATAACAGGAAGAAAACGAATGAGGAAACAGAAGCAGAGACCAAGAGAACAACTCTGAAAAATCACACATACAGAGCCGAGATGAAGACAAATGAGGAAGAGACGAGGAGTGAACATGAGAGAGGGTGTGAGGGAGGTGACAAGCTTTCATTGTGCTCCAGCTCTCTGGATGTTTCTCTAGTGAGATTCTGTGCCTCTAAGGAGTCGTATGAAATAGTTTTGCCAGTGTAGAATAACCACACAGGTAATACCCACGGAGAGCTTTCAAAGTGTTCAGAGATGATTTCTCTTCCACACCACACCCTCTGTTGTTGTTCAATGGATGAATAAGCAATTGGAATAATTCCCCATTGCCCTATAAGACAGATAATCTGACAACTGCACTGAACCAGCTAATCCCAC
The DNA here is from genome assembly GCF_057382095.1 of Aulonocara sp. 'chitande type north' Nkhata Bay. Classification (NCBI taxonomy): domain Eukaryota; kingdom Metazoa; phylum Chordata; class Actinopteri; order Cichliformes; family Cichlidae; genus Aulonocara; species Aulonocara sp. 'chitande type north' Nkhata Bay. The sequence continues at coordinate 8,226,156 of NC_141359.1, read as the reverse complement.
GAGTTTTATCTAAAATGAGAATACGACTCGAGTGGTGTCAGTGTTATGTTGGCACAGCCATTAGTTATTTTGTTTTTAACAATTTATTGTGTGCATAGAATTGGGTTTTTCCCTATGTTTATGTTGTCATCCATGCATTAACTGTGTGGCACTGACAGCTGCATTCATGTTTCAGTATCAGTCATCATTTGCCTACCAGCTGCATTTTTACAGTATATCCAATCATAATTATACAGGTGAGCGCAGGTGAGCTTTTCAAAGTGATTATTCTCACTAATGGCTCCATTATAGCTACATTTATATCATCCCTCGTGTGTGCTTTGGTGCTTTTAGTGGCAAATTGCTTAAAGAAGATATAGTGTTCAAATATATGAGTACATGATGAGGAATTCTCATCATGTACTCCACCTGTTACAGGTGGAATTCTGTCAATTCCACCTGTAACAGGATCAATTTGCTGTAACTGGTGAGGATCAGTAATGACAATAATGCTGAGATTTAGGAATGTGGCAACCTTTGTAAAATAAGGGGGGAAAGAGCTTTCAGGTAATTGTGTTGCAAATACAGACCGCATATTAAAGATGGACTTAGCCAGCAGTAAGTTGTCCATTGTATTGTGAAGTCTAGTTATGATACTTTCAAGGTTTTGATGCTTTAAATGTGTCTTCATGATTTGTCATCTTCATTCTTCGAAACTTGATTTTTGGAGCGTTTTAGGTGCTAATTCAAATTATGCTAACGATGCTAGCATTAGCTTGCAAGCTAATGCTTGCTAATATTCATCCTGGCAGGACGGTGCAGCCATATAATCTATGGGTGCACAGCATAGACACACATTAACTGCTAATTAGTGCTACTACATACATACCATATATATGTAGTAAGTTAGCTCATCAAAACTCAAGCACAGATTTCTTGGATGGGCTATCAGTACAACTACACAGCTTCTGCTGTAAAGTTGGAATTTTTAACATGGGAATTAAAATGCTTGGTGAATTGAATCACTTTTGGAGGTGCTTTCAAGTGAGTATTTTGGCACAACTTCCTAGTTGTCCCATAGTGGTAGTACTATTCATCATTACCAACAAACTACTCAAATATTTAAGTCAGTCAAATCATTAATGCTCATAAACAAACAAAAAACAGTGGGCATGCATGAATAAATTATGTCTTTGTCAGTGAAGTTATAATACATATGCAAACACAAAGTACCCTGCTCTTACCTGCATACAACTGTATGCTTCACACAAGCGCACACTATCACCCACCCAGGTGCCTCACAGTGGGACTGCTCAGGCATCCTACTCTGGTAGCACTCAGACTCTGAACATCAGATGCTGCTGCATATTCTTGGAGTGCGGTGTCTCTATTTTCCCCTGCTTCGCTCTTCCTTTTCAACCTTTCTCTTCGTCTTTTTTTTCTGGAATGTAGCACTCGCATTAGTGCTGGTGGTGGGTGTGATTGCAAACCTCCCACATGTTCTGTCCAAGCAACCCCCACTAACAGAGCTTTCTGATACGCTGGTCGACCTGATCTCCGACGCAATCAAGGTGGTAGGAGGTGTGTGTGTGTGTGTGTGCTTGCATAGTGGGGGATAAAAAAGAGGAGTGGGAGAGTGGTGAAAGCAGCAGAGTTATAGAAAAGGCTCAAGTGTTTGATGGGTGGGAGAGGGAATGGAGAGCTGAAGCAACAACTCTGTTTCTGTCAACCGGTTCTCTCTCTCTTGCATATATTTCCTGTTGGGATGCAGTTCTGCCACGTGTGGTAAGAAAAAACAGCAACTTTTGATGGGCAAACTTTTGATGCCCAAAATGAGAATAAATCCTCACCAGTCCCCATCTTTCTTTATCCTTCTTCCCTTTCTTTTACCTTCTTTTGTAGTTTCAGAGTAATAGAAAATAACACAAGCAGACCCCTGTTTAGATAGATCTTTCTTTCTTCCACATGCTGCAAGGTACTAACAGGAGATAGAATATTGATTTGTCTCCCGCTAACATATTTGTACAAGACCACAAAGCCAAAGAATAATACCAAATATTTGGATGGATCGCCCCTTTCTTCTGATTTTTTTTTTTTCACATACTACTGCTTGAAGCTCGCTCCTCACAAATATTCATACTCACATAATTACCTCTACCTATTTTTGCACTTGACTTATCTCTTTTCTCCTGCTTTCATTTTTTTAACCTTTTTTTTACATGCACTTAGAGATATGCCTTATCTAGCAAGGTCAAAGCTTCAAAGGCTCCGGCATTAGCCTTTTGTGATAAGATGGTGAAGAATGTAACTAGTAACAGTCAGTAAGTAGGTACGAGGTCACAAGGCTTCCAATTCCAATCTTATGTGTGTGTCTAACTGGTCATCTTTTTTCTTTAATTTAAATGATAAATCATAAAGTCATATATTTTAGGCAGATTTTAAAAAAAGATTTAAAGTGTTTAAAGTGCCTTCAAGGACTTTTTTTGATATGATAAACTAGTAAATATACTGCTAAACTGCTAATTTATTACAGTTATATATTAATTATTAATGCATGCCCACACCACTTTGTTATTTGATATGTTTGTGCTGTTTATAAGTATATTTGTATTTACTTCTATGTATAATTGAAATACCATGTCAACCATCAACTGTCTAAAAAATTTGTGTACCACTCCACTCATCGGTCAAACATTGGCGACCCCCATAAAGTATGTAATGAAAAATTGTTATGCAAGATTTTGTCAAATATACACCCAACATATTTACCCTATTTGCCTTATAGTTTGCCTATACATGTCAAAACCATGCACTTGAGAAACACATAAAATTACATGCTGGATAAAGGAGGATTTTGCAGGCTGGACTCATTTACATGGCTTTGAATCCCATGGCCTTAAGTACATTCATACAGTCATTTATTTGACATGAAACTTATGGTAAAGTCTACAAATACAGTAAACCTGACTTCATAACTTAGTGTGTGAAGTGATTGAATGTAATCAGTGTTGGGAAGGTTACTTTAAAAATGTATTCCATTACAGATTACAGAATACATGCCCCAAAATGTATTCTGTAACATATTCCGTTACGTTACTCAATGAGAGTAACGTATTCTGAATACTCTGGATTACTAGTGGTAAGTGGTTACTAGGCAACACGAATATGTCGTGACAACTGATATAGATAAAAACCTTCAGGTCCTAAAATGTACCTGTGTGCCAGTTTTGATTCCTCAGCTCCCGACTGTGAAGTTCAGAGACAGGGTTACTGTGTCTGCCCTTAAAATTTCTTACCTTACTGTTATGTGCTCTGACAGAGCACATTTCCTTCTTATGTAGAAAAACAGGGCGAAAAAGACATGTAAAGTTGTCTGCTTTTCAGGAACGCTGTGATTGGACTCTGAGATAATGCTCTTCATGGAGCAGCGGTAGCTCTGCTCTGGCAGAGGATTGTGTCTGCTGTTGATTTTTGTGTTTAAATGAGAAACACTGCAAAGTGCTCTGCAAACGTGTTAAAAGTGCGAGAAAACTGTGAAAGAAGAAGTTGAAACAAGTTTTCTATTTGACTTATTCCAGCAGTATAATAAACCTTTTACCACTTATTTCTAGAGCCTGGTATTTATTTGTTACATTTACTGTTGTTTTTTTCTTCTTTGCAATGTGACCTGTCTGTATGATGAGTAACAGCACTAGCAGAGATAGTGTTTATATGATATGGAAACAAAATGGATAAGGGAGGGAAACTGGAAGGAGGTGGACTGCGGTTAGAAATATGAAGGATTGAAAAGACTTTTCTGTTTGTTTGTTTGTTTCACTTTTGGGTTATTTTAGGAACTGAGTGCATTTCTAACCCTGCTCAGGTGACTAAAACCAGCATTTTTAGTTTTCTGAAAAATGAAAATAATAGACAGAAGTACAAAAAAAATGGTCTGAAGATTACTCTGACTATTACCAATATTTTTTATTTATACACACTTAACCCCTGTAAGCTTTAAAGAAGGATCTGAAAAATCTGCTGACAGGGAAGAGCTTCCTCCAACAGCATGGATTCACAGCAGCTGGCTAGATGGCTTCCAGCCATGTCAAAGCTTCACTCTGATACATGAACATTTCCACAAAAGCTTCTCAAACCCAGTCTGCAGCATAATCCTCTTTTCATGGGCTTTTTGAGTAAAACTTGTATTTTCACACAGTGGTGAATGTGCTTTTGTTTCTTGCAAGTGAGATTAACAGTTTACTCTTATTCGATTTTATTTCCCTTCACCTTACCTGTCAATCAATCGATTTATTTGGCCATACTGAATGATGCATTTTATGACTATCAGTCTAATATAAGCTTTCCAAAACATGACATTTATATCCTTTTTTCTGAATGAGCTCATTCAGAATAAATATCTTCACATTAAGACAGTGTGAGCTGTTTAAGTTAATAGTTAAAAGTACTTGCACAAAAAGGCGTTTCATAACAGCAACAGGAGTAAGTCAACCCCCCCATTCTTTAATTCTTCCAATTGCAATGTCTGCTAGTGCAGCGAAGTGAAAGAAGGTGATTTGAGGGGGAGGAGAGAGGTCTTTGTCAGTCCATCAGATAATCCCTGCATAGATAAGACAGAAGCAACATGGAGGTGGAATGTGTAAACACCATATTACTGTCTGGATCTCCGCGTATCTGTCTCCACCTGCCTTAACCTTCCACTCCACAATTTCTACGTGGTTACTTTCTCTATAGCTCCCTCTGCCTTTGCACACTTTTTTTTTTTTCGTTTTTTTTTTTCTTTTTCTCAACCCCACATACAGTGGAAAAAATAAATAAATCTCAGGGCGTCTCTGTGACATTTCTCCTCAGAAGAACATTGTATTTGCTCCTGATGCGGAACTGTCGCTGCATTTTCTATCAGGTTAATGCTTTCATTGAATCTTTCTCGTGTGCCCATTCATTGTGTTGCTCTGCTGGTTTTCTTTTGTATAGAACAATCTGGGTGTACATCAATATGCAGCCCCTTTACTCCAAAGATTATGCGTGCTGACGTCACTTAAAAATACTATAATGAGCGTAAATGTCATGCCGAAGTGGAGTCTCACGCCATTGTGAAACCAAGACATTATAGGAGAAGGCTGGAAATGTAGTGGAGTGAGACACAGGAAAACAGCTTAGCTTGACTCCTGAGCTTTGTGCGTGTTCCTGTAGGTGTGCCGCCGTTGAACTGCAGTGTTCCATGTGGCAGAGCACAGTCAAATTTCCCTCTGATTGGTTTGGCCTTTCTGTAAATGCATGGGGCGGCTGGGGAAGGAGGGAGGAAGGGGTTATGGAAAAGGACAATGGTGTCATTTTTGTGATATCACGCTTCCCTAAAAGTATACTTCTTAGTTATTTCCCTCTAGAGTTCCACTGACTATCAGCCTTAATATGAATCTGGGGTCGTTGTGGCTTTTCACCACATTGCCTGAGACTTACTTTCCTTTAAGGTTACCTCTATTTGCTGTGTCCTTATCTTCCAAGTCGGAGACTTTTAGTTTTTTTTCTCGGGTTTGCTTGCTGGGAAATGTCAGAAGTTCTAAAGCGGGAGTGCCCTCACCCCCATGTGTTCAGGGCCTGGGATTGTTTGTCCTTGATATGTTGTTTGTGTTTGCGGTTGTTTGAGCTGAGCCATGTGCTCGGGCTCCCACAGCCAGCTGATGATGAGCAAACCCCCAGGTGGCCGTCCCGCTGCGTGACATGATGGTTTCTTCAGGCTGACAGTGGCATTCAACCAAAGTAGTGTAACACTGTAATCTGTATTCAAACTAAGATGCGTTTGCTCTCACTCAGTCTTCTCTGTGTAGTTTGACTTTATAATATATGTTCTACTCAGTTTTCTTCTTATTTATTCTCGTTTTGGCCAATGTTTGTACTTCTTTGATGTTAATGCATAGATTTTTGTAGCTCGCTAATGCTGCAATCGAATGACGATGCAAATCTGCCACATTACCTTTTTGTTGAATCGTGACGATGTGACCTTAGCATGTTATTTTTTCTTTAGTTTATCAATTCATGAACTGAATCAAGTTGAATCAGCAACTATATTGATCATCTATGTTTTTCTAAGCTTTTCCTTGTTTCTCACTGAATATATTTTCAGTGTTTTAGTCTATTTTACACAAATTTCTGATGTCTTATTGACATGTTGGATATGAATGTGTATGTGCAACAAATTTTACATCATGTGTTGATAATTATGGAAAGCACATTGCTGTTGAGATATATATATATATAAAAAAAAAACACCCAGCACGCCCCTGCGGGCGGTTTATCCTTCAAGCTCGGGTCCTCTACCAGAGGCCTGGGAGCTTGAGGGTCCTGCGCAGTATCTTAGCTGTTCCCAGGACTGCGCTCTTCTGGACAGAGATTTCCGATGTTGTTCCCGGGATCTGCTGGAGCCACTCGCTATATATATATATATCATGAGGAAAATGTGCTTTATTTTATTGATATTGTGATAGTTGACAGTATTGATAGTAATTGTAGCATACATGTAGCTTTTTTTTTTTTCTGCATGGAAAATCGAGTGGTTGGATGATTAAACCTACCAGTTTGTCCAAAGGCCGTTTACTGCAGGGGAGAGCAGCTGGTTTGACTGTTCGCTGTTGTTTGTTGCAGTTTCCCTGCAGCTAATCAAGGTCAAGAGAGCAAAGTTGATTCAACAGGTCAATGTCGCTGCTTGCTCTTTTGTTCAGGACATGTCTGATGAAAAATCCCTCCTCCACAGAGATGGCTGGGAGCGTCCCATCTGTCTGGATTTGTTGTTGTAGGTGTTTTTGTTGAATGCCTAAATTCCTTTGGGACAAGAGAAACTGACCTTTGGCTAGACTGAAGACACACTGACCTTCCCTTGTACACATCAATGATTATTCATCTGCGTTATAAATTTCTCTCCCATAGTTTGTCTTTTATCCTGTGGTGTCTCTATGCCTGAGCCTGGCTCTGCTGGAGGTTTCTTCCTGGATAAAAAGAGTTCCTCCCACCAATCACTGCTGTGCACTGTCCTTAATATTGTATCATCGTTAAAAACACCTGTTGTTTTACAGTTATATTGTATAAATAAATCTTAATTGAATATCGTCCGAGTGCTTTCAGTGCAAAAACAGTTGGATTCACAGAGAAAACGGGGACATTCAAAATGAATGGAAGGCCACTGGATGGCCGTTAAGCTACCGAGCCGAGATATTCGTGCCCCTGTTTCGCTCACAGTATCAAGCTCCGCTCTTGCCCTGCATTTGATGAGTCATAGCTGATTTTATTCACACTCTTCATTAATTTCTGGGCTTCAGTTTGGACGGAGATTTAATTATTGATGCGGCCTTTGTCGGAGTGCAGGCATAATCTGTGAGCTACAGAGCTGAGAGCAAACGGGGGCTACTTGTCACCCTGTAATGTGCTGCAGCTTTGCCAGCCGGCTAGGAAACAGTAACAAAATTTGTATTGCTGTGGTATCAAATGAATCGTTTTTTGTCACTGGTTTTTGCAAAGTTGTTTACTTATTTTCATAGTTAAGAAGTTAGGAAAACAGATGGATGGATTAAATGTCGCTTCTTTTCTTTAACAATCAACTTTTGACCACTTCAAAGATAAAAATAATACAATGCACATGCTGAACAGCACACTGTGTTAGTGCATGCAGTTCCTGCGTGAATCACCATACTTGTGCGGGTAAGCACAGTACACTAAGTGTTTGAGGAAGACGAGGGATAATCCAGCGTGCTAGTGGGCTGGTCATGGAGAGACTGTCTGCCTTCACCTGCGTGTGGAATTGCAGTGAGTAGGAGGCAGCAGCGTGGCGAGTGGGCAACCACATACAGGCTGTTACAAATGCTGAACCAAGCAATGTATTCATCACGGCATTAACATCAAAGGAGAAGAGAAAAAAAGCTTCCTCTTCCCAGTATCATTACTTGAATAATTTCTGTCATAAAATATCCACGAGCATGACTACAAAACATCTAGTTTACATTTAAATAACGTTAAAGAGACAGTTCACCAGAAAATGAAATATATGTGGCTTTCCTCTGGTCTGTGGTTTTCCATGTAGATCTGTTAGTGTGGGTTTGGATGTGTTTGCTGGGGAATATCTACCATCTCTTGAATGTAATGAAACTAGATGGTATTTGACTTGTGTTGCTCATAGTGCCTAAAAACATCTAAAAAACTGAAATGTCTCATTTCAGAAAACAGGTTTTTATTACTAAAAAAATCCACAAACCTTGTTTTCTGTCTGTCAGACTGCACCTGCCAACAGCATCACTCTACAGGAAAAAACATCCATATACAGGATCATGCTAGTGACATGTTGACAGGATGCAAACATGTTTGGGACCCCCATCTGAGCTGTGATGTTAACCAGCTGCAGTCTTATTTTTTTCGTTGGTGGGTATATTTAGTAAAAAAAAAAAAAACAGTTCTCTTTTTTTTGAAGTGTCTATAAGCTTGTTCAATAACACCAAATCCCTTTGATCAGTGTCTGCATGTAGGTCTTCATCCCTGACACACACACCTGACCCTGTGCAGCACTATTTGAAATAGGCGTCTCTTGAAATCTCCTCATACTGATACCAGAACAATAGTTTCTTGTAAAAGGACAATGAAATGTTTCTGTCTACCCTGTATTTGAGTGAAATCATATGCTCCAGAAATCATAGAGCATCAGTGTTATCTTTTTTTGACATAAGCCCTTATAGAAGAATCCTTGATTTGATATCTTGTTAAAGGGCATGAAAGCAAACAAGAAATCAACTCAAGCAGTGTTGTCAATATTAATGATTTGCACACATTTTTAGTGTGTGTAGCTGTGTATCAAAAGATTTTTTTCACTGTTAAAAGCATTAAGAAAACATTACACTGGTAAATCTTTCTAAATGTTGCTTTTCACGCCAAAACAGAGCGAGATATCATGAAGTCCTTGTAGGTTTGCATTTGCAGATGAATTACCATTGGCTCCTGCTGTGTGTTTGCTGGTGTTTGTATAGATGTCTTTGACAACAAGTGTATTTAATTCCTGAAATGTGTGCCGAATATGGCAGCACTGTGCTCTCCATGTCCGAGCAGTATGTAGATGAAGGTGTAGGTTAATGGCTTCCTGCTGCACCGCTTCACTCTGTCAGAATGGGGAGTTTGACAAGGGGAGGTATGAGCAGATGAGCTCTCGGTTAACAAGTGTGCGTGTCTGTGTGTCCGTGTGTGGGGGATTGTGAATGGACATCGTTGTTGTGCGTGTGGGGAGGAAACACAAAGGAGAGGATGTGGGTGTGTCCGTGTATCAGTGTTGCGATACATCGAGCCACGAGACAAAGGATTGCTGAAAATAGTGTTTCATTCATCAGTGGTTTTGTAGCTGGGGAAATCCTATATGTCTGTGTTTGTATACATGAATGCAAGCCTGTGGGTGTTTTATGTAAATATGCATGTATTTACTTGTGTATTCCTTTGTTTGCATTTTGCTGTTGAAGGATGATTTCCCCCATTCAGGGTGCAAATGGAATGAAAGTGGCTCAATAGCAAATCTGAACTATTTTTCATATGAAGGCACTTTTAATATTTAATGGTTCAACATAACAGCAGCGTGAAACAAAATATTGCTACACAAATTGGCACAAGGACTGACAAAACCGGGATGAAGACACTGTGCACCTTCTAATATATGCAGTTAAATAGAGACTTCTGACATATTGTGAGGGATGTGGCATTTTCACAGTGACTGTGGTAACTCCCACTCTTATTTAAAATCCACTAGACTGTAACCACATTCAGGTAAATACCCAATGACAGTTAGACACCTGGTCAAGGTCAGCTAAAAGTGCTTTTCTCATATCTTCAACTATTTGACTGTGATGAAGACACATTAGTGTCCAATCATTTGTCTCTTTTTTAAGGCTCTGAATTAATCTTCACACTCGTTGCCCTTTGACCTATATGTATTTTTTTCTTTCTTGTACTCTACCTCTGATGTAAATGACCCATTACTGAGCAATGTGTGAATCTGTAAAAAAGCATCGGCGTGTGAGCAGTTACACAGTCCAAAACTTGGGAATAAAGTCCCAGCGACCTTTGGGATCAAATTGTAATTAATTTTTGACCCAACTTTGACGTTGATCTTTGACCACCACTTTCTGAGTTCATCCCAGAGTCCATTTCCTCTGGTGTTCATTTACAAGAGTAATCTTGACCTTTGGCCAACGAAAATTAATCAGGTCATTCCTCAAGTTACTAAGACGTTTCATTTTCAGGAATGACACAGATGGACGTGCATCCGTTTTTGTGTCACCTGTCATCCAGCAGGCAGCTTCACACGCAGGTCATATTTTTATGCTTACAGCAGTCTCGCACTTCCTGTAAGTACATTCAGAGAATAATAATATCCAGAGTACAATGGAAACCAAAAGTGTATAAAAACCACACACCCCGCGTTTACTGTACAAGAAACCATATGCTGACTAGAATCTTTTACTTTGTGTCAAAATTCTGAGAAGTTAAATTTGCCCACTTTATAGCTTTCAGCTAACAATTTCACAATTTAGTGTCGCAGTTTGTATGATTTCCAAAACCAGCAGAGAGAGAGACGGAAAAAACAAGCATTTAAGCTTTTAAAGCTGTGATTTTTAAAAGCTGGTGGCAAGACAAAATACACAATGCCACTTCTGAACACCTAATGTACTCGTTATGAGTTTGAGTTTCCGCTTCCTTTCAACATCCAGTGCAATATTTATCTCCCAAAGCATCAGGACGTGTCACCTTTGGACATCAGAGAGGGAAAGTGTGGAAGAGGTGGCTTTTTGAGTGAGGCAGTCATTGTCTGCTTGTGATGTCAGTGTATTTATTTAAGATCTCATCTTTAGCCAGTACTGATGCAGAAACTGGAACAGTTAGAGTAATGTTGCAAATACATTACTAGTGCTGAACATAACATGTCACGTAACATCAAAAGCCTGACTGACAAGTGTTAAAGGCAAGCGCATGATGCGTCACTGGTTTCCCACCTGCGAACACGGCTCACAGGTGTTCGCTCCCGTGTTACTATTTTAGCTGCTGACTGTTTTTCTTCTGCACCACCTGGGCACCAATTTGTGCCAAATCTGGCCATACTGTCAAGCATTAAGTCTGGGAGTGTATGGGCTGGGTGTGATTTATTGGTGCCTGAAATGGCAGGAAGAGGTGGAAACAAGGGGACGTGATCAACAGTCGATCAGTGTACGATAATGCCATTTTTTTTCTCTCTCCTCAAGCTCAACAATGGAGGAGTATTTAGAGGAAGAGCCTGTGGTGAATACAGAATACATTTTTGTGACTGTAAAGTAACCTGCTTACACGGATAATACTCATCAACACACAACATTTTATTCTGAATGAGCCGTTCTGCATTTCAAACCATTATGTACATATTGAATAATGGTTTAGCTGTAGCTGGTTAAAGGTATTTATTTATTAGGCTCTATATTAAATACTCCAGGGATGCTCTTTTTTCATATTTTAATGCTTTTCTAGACTGAACTAACAACAGTGAGGAACAATCCTTTTGCATTGTTATACAAATCTGTCTCGACTGTAACAAGTGTCAGACAGCTCCTATTCAAACAACCATTACTCCCCTGACACACTTATTTACAATATTCATGAGTTATAATTAGTTGTCACACATGATGTTAGCAGTGTGTCAGTGAGAGGCAGCCTTATCAACATAGCACCACATTTCAGGAAAGACCATATTTGCAGCCGCCACCGCTTGCAGATTCTCTTTACTTCATTAGCGTTTCCCACTCACCATCTCCCCCCCCCCACCCCCCTTTTCTCTCAATTTCTCGTAAAAATAGAATTCATTTTCGAGCCCAGCTGCCACCTTTATGCAGTAAAAGTGATGAATCCTCTATCTTGCTGCTAATTGTATTTTCTGCTATTTTATTTGCCCATAAAAAATTCATGTTTTTCCTCTGTCTTTGCTCCTTTAAGAACGGCGCCGCTGGCAAGATATTCCTATTGTGTCTACGGCGAGACAAAATTGGGAGAAATGGAGTGTCATGCTCAGGTTTGGAGGTGGAATTGATGGTGGGGATTTGTACATGGTTGCTGGCCCCACTAATAGATGGAAATGAACTCTAACATGCAACTGAGACTACAGGCGCAAATAATAAAGCCTCTGTGGCCCTGGGGTGTGTGAGCATGAAAAATGGCAGGAAGTTAGTAGACACATGGGTCTTTAACTTTGCGATATTTTCTGCAACAAGGACAGTGATTGCAATTTTGTGTTTGTTTATTTTTTAATGTGTTTATATATGAATGTCTTAGTAATGGAAAGCTATTTCCTCTCCTGCTTCTTGGATTTTGAAGGAAATGTAAAATGAAGGAAAACTCATTATAAAAACCACTAAACGTGGATGTCACACTTCAGAGATGCAAAACATACATCTGGCATTTAAAGATAGTGTGAGAAAAGAAGTGTGATTGAGTTGTGTCAGATGCCTCCACTCGCACACCCAGCAGACATTTGCACAGCGCCTAAATTGGCAGGAGGTCTGAGTCAGAATGTGATATAACCACATATGGAATTTTTTAGGTGAGGAGTTTGGGGTTGGGATGCTGGGTGACTTTTATATGGAAAGTAGTTTGTATCCCCGTTTTTCTGGCTATCAGCCTTGGGTACCTGTAGTGTGACTATGGAACAGGGGCATACAAAAAAGGGAGCTAGAGTAGCATAATTTTTTTTTAGACATGCTAATGAAATTTTGCTTTAGGCTATTAGCTGGTGATTGTTGCTTGAGTATCACTAACAGCATGAAATATAATATTTTATTGGCGCTGCTTCACTGTCACAAAGTCATCAGTTCAAATTACAGTCAGGACATCTTATCATAAAGACATTTGAGCGAACTTTATTTGAAAAAATTAATAACTTACTAATGTTTAGCCTATTTAACCTGTGTAGCATAGTTAGCTTAGTATTAAGCATATAGGCTAACTGCTAAAGTTAAACACTGTAAACTGGTTTACAGTGTTTATTTTTTATTTATTTATTTTGGTTTGGCTTGAAAAAAACAAGTTATAATGATGTACTCAGGCAGGATAGTTGTTTTCTCATATGTAAGTTGTTTATGCTAAATTAAGCTAAGGTAACTGGCCACTCAAAGTAGCATTGTACATTGAATATGTATTGTGTATACACCTACAGACGCACCACAGTCATTTCTAACCAGTGTTGTCAACACCTCAGTAAGGAAAATCGCTATTGGTCATCCTAAAAACGCTAGAACTGGCTAAATCATCGCCTAATTTGCATAATTGGTCATGCTTATGTAATTGTAACCTACATGTAGGAGAGAGAAATAAAGTGAGTAAAAAACACCCTAAATGCATTTAGAATATATTTAGAACTACAAATTAAATTCTTTTAGCAATTTTTTTTAATATCATAATAAAAAAATAAAAATAACAAAATAAAAAAAAAGTAATTAAATACCCTCCTCCTTTATCCGGGCTTGGTACCGGCAAAAGTGACCCAAAACAGGCACTCTAGCAGAGTTACACACACATAGACACACAAAAAAGTGTGTGTGATTTTAAGTAGTTTTAAACCTTGTGATCCACAAAAAGTAAGAGTAAAAGAAGAACTGACGTCATTACAGTCAGGGCGGGAGCAGCGGCTTCGCTCATTCATTTGCAGTGTGGACGCGTAGGGGTGAACATCTCCTGCTCTGACAGCAGCTGGGGGCGACTGCTGTGTGAGGATGATCTGCCGCCTGTGAGCACTTTGGCACGGGCGAGGTACCCACGGTAGCACTGCTGCTTGTTGAGAGTAAGAGCCATGCGTCCTTTCATGTCAAAAAGTGGTCATAAGTCATCCTAATAACACCAGTAAAAGTTGCCATATTTGACTATTTGCTTTTTAGAAATAAAGTTGCTAAGGGGGTCTGAAAACTCGCTAAATATTGCGACAAAGTCGCTAAGTTGGCAACACTGTTTCTAACTGCAAGAACATTTTTAACAAAGCAGCGTTTGTGCTTAATTGAAACTCTAGGTTCCAAAGTCAATTATTTTTTTAAAGTAGTCATAATTTTCCTGTTTGCAGAAGGGACCTCTCCTGCTTGCACATTGCGTAGCTTTTATTCATTTGGTAAATGGCAGTCAGGCCATTCAGGACTTGGTATGGAGTGTAGGAATTTGAGGGAGAGGATGTTGAGGTAGAGCTGGTATTCTCACAGCCTCTGTGTGAGCGTTGCTTTGTTCCAAAGTGGTGTGAAGAAGAGGAGATGGACAGAGAAAGGGGTGGGGAGGGGGGGACGGTAAGGAGGGTGGCACTTTCTGGTGAAGGTCACAGGGTTAAGTCGATGGGGATCCTTGGAGACGGGGCCCTGCAGAAAAGATGGTAATGCTCCAAGCCATGATTCATCGCAAAGGCATCCATCTGCCTGTGCTTGTGTGTGTGTGTGTGTGTTTGCAAATGACGTCATCCCATCAGTCCCCAGGCTGTCATGGGCTGACAGGCACGGGGCTGTGAAGGAGCAGTGTTTTCATTTCAACGGGCAGAATGATGGAGTGCGGAGGGGGCGGAGCTGCTCTCTGAATGGCAGGTGCCGCACTGTTCGCTGTACTCAGGGGAAGTGGATTTCAGGTTGTTGACTGCGTGCATACTTGTTTGGCAGCAGCACTAGTGACATGACTCGAAAGTTGAGCTCCCGCGGAGCACATTAGCTACTTTCAATATTTTCACTTTTTCGTCTGCTTCATGTTCGGTATCTGGAGCTCAAGTTTCATTTTAATCACAGTTTACTTTATATAGCCATCCCCTGCTGCCGGTTAATTGAAGGGAGCTGCTGTGGGAGACAGGGAGATGAGCTGTAACTATCAATACGGGCCAGAGCACACTTACTGGTATTTTACTGTCTGCAGGAGCTTAATATAACTTCATGATGCTAGGATGCTAAGATTTTCATTGGGAGTGACCAGGATGGATGAATTTATGACTATATCAGAGGGACAGCTCAGGCTGAGAAGTTTGGAGACAAAGTTAGAGTTATAGTTGAGATGGTTTGAACATATGCAGAGGAGGGATAGAGACTATATTGGACAAAGGATGTTGAGGATGGAGCTGCCACAGGAGGAAAATATGAAGACCTCAGAAAAGATTCATGGGTGTAGTGAAGGTGGAGATGCAGAGGGTGGGTGTGAAAGAGGAAGATGCCAGGGATAGGGTGATCCACTCTGACGGAAAACTGTTTTTTACACTTCGTTTAGTTTATCAATTCCAAACTGTATTGTTTGCATTTAATCCTCCTTCATCATCTCTGTTTCTAGTTGCAGCAACATCTTTGTGGAGCATCTGTATTCTCCATTATTCATTCTACAACCTATAGTGGCTTTTATACATATATATTTGTTGGGAGATCTTTTGATGATCATATGGAGACCTGGTGTGGCTGTCTAGTTGTTAGTCCTCTTTTTTAATAGTTGATGTTGGTCAGGTTGGGGTTCCACTGTTAGCATAATGTTTATCAAAGCATCAGATTTATTACTTGTAGTAAAGATCTGAGTTTGATGTTCCAAGTATGGCATCAACATGTCAAACATTTTTTCTCTTCAGCTGGCAACAGAGTAGCGAGAGCAGGAACACCACAGTTTCCTCTTAACGTGTGCGTGTTGTCTTTCTGCATCCATCCCTCGAGGCGTGTTTCCCATTTGATTCAGCTCCTCACCCCGACCGTCAAACTGAAACGATCTACCACCATCCTCACAATGGCCCAGGGGTTAAAGCACTATTACCTTAAGCTGTATTAGAAGAACGACAGTAAAAGTCAGCCTCGCACACAAAAGCAGTCCCCATTTCCCGACTCTTTATGCCTCCAGATGTCTACAGTGGAATTAAATTGTGCAAACTTAGCATGACATTTAAAGCACAGTGTGTAACATCAACTCGACACAGTTGTTTATAAAGCTGCTGTGGTGAATGTGTTCGTCGCATTTAAGTCTGGTATGATCTCTAACAATGCTTGGGATCCTGTAGCTAACCTTGTCTGCGGTTGCAGCGCTGCGCAGGTAGCGTAGAGCATATTAGCTGTGTGCTGCCGAGGCTAATGAGCAACATTCACGTCCGGCACAGTAAACAAATACTCATTGATGGGTGTGAATCTGTACAACAAGAAACATCTTTACTTTGATGTATGTCGCTAACAAAGACAGTATTGACTAGCAGGGGTTTAAGCTGCATCCAAAAGAATCAAGAATGACATTTAAAATAATTAAGAACTGTTTGCCTGCAGTGTCTTGGCAGCAGAAACTGTTCTGCCACAGTAATAAAAAAACAATCACACAGTTGTGAATTGTCTATGAATATAAGCTGAGAATAAAAGCAAGAAAAGAAATCCCAAGATAACGTGCAGATGTTTGAGCAGCTCGTTAGGCCGCGGATTGCGCTGTTCAGTGTGGCGTTTTCACTCATTAGCAAGAATTTATGCAGAGGCTAATCATCCAAAATCATGAACTTCCATCCCTTAAAGCATAGTTGATAAACTCCATGATCTGTGAGATAAGAGATCTATTTATATACTCTACATTTTGTCCGCAGAATGGTTTTGGCAGTTCTCTTAAGTTCTGATTAAATGTCCTTAGAATGTTTTATTTCCTCTTAAATTATTTCTGAGCTACACGCTTTGCAGTGAGGATCTGGAAAAAAATAAAATAAAGATCATTAAGTCAAAACTTTATTCTCCCAGCAGAGCGTTTTACAGAGTCTTAGGGCTATACAGTTTTAGGTCTCTGCCACTGAGTTTTAATTTAAGCAAAATGAAGATCCAGAAAAGAAAAGAAATGGCGTCACCTGAGGACAAATTTACACATAAAGAAGTTTTAGTTAAGAGGAGCTTCACAATGAATCAAAGTTTTTGCCTTTTTAACTCTTGGAGTTTGTTTGAGTTCTCCATCTGGCGAATGAAATTGTGACCCAGTTTAATGTTGACTCTTGTTTGGCCTCAGTTGGCAGGCTTCGCTGAATGTTGGGTCACAGCTTCGTCCCACTGGCCAGTTTTCCTGGCAATCCCCCAACATGTAGATAATTATCAATTCTGCGTGACATTAATCCTTTAGGGAGGGAAGGAAATAAAGAGAATAAGAAAGAGATGAATTGTTGCTATATAATGGCAGACTTTTTTACATTTAGTTAACCTCCTCCTTGGGCAGGGAGATCAGAGAAGAGGAGGAGATGGGGAGGAGGATGAGTAAAATGAGGCCAGTGACACATAACGGGGGGTCCTCTGGCACCTGCTCATAAACCGTACAGTTAATGCCAAGAAAGGGACATCTCTCAACCCCTCTAAACAAGAGCCAGAGCAGCTCCGGTGGCCAAGGCAGACTGTGTGTATGCTCATGCATTAGTGTGTTTGCAGTGCAGTCGCGCAGCGCTGCTGTACTGCATCCATAATTAAGCCCAAGACATACCCATCAACAGGAATATAATTGGGCAGTGGGAGGGTGGAGGTGGTGGAGTGGAGGTGAGTGCTGCAAACTTTCAGAGAGAGAAGAAAGGATAAGAAGGAGGGAGCGAGAGAGAGAGAGAAAGCCATTTACATGCTAATGCTGTCCTCAGCCCTTCAAATGCCTCGTTGCGTGCTTTGCCCGCTACCCTCGAATAAGCTCCGGGCTGCCAAGCCAGTCGCCATGTTTACACAATAAACAAACAGCAATGAGGTTAAAGTCTTTTCATGCATCTTTTTGAGCGTGCCTACAGTATTAGCAACAGTGTGCTGTTGCGTAACTGTTGTAAGCGTCTGAAGGACTCAGCTGACTGATTTTCGGCCTCTTTTGTCATCACCGGACTTTTTTTTCCTTCTTGTTTTTGTTTCCTAGGCGACAGAATGGGCACCGGACGAGGAGACCAGGGGGTCCTGCCAGAGCAAAGGCAAAACAGAGGTAACCTCCATCACGCCCCCAATTACAACACTTCATGTCAGCACTGCCTGGCTTACAGAGAGGCCATTTTGATATCTTCTGGCTGTCGTGGCGAGGTCCTTGTGGGCCTCATGGGAGGGCTCTGTGCAGAGCAGCTATTTCAGACCCTTCAATCAAGTGTTGTTTTTCTTGCAGTGAAGAGAGAGGGCAAAAGGGAAGGGAAAGAAAATGTGCACAAGAGAGTCTTGGGTGAGACTCTCAAAAGGACCTCCTCTCAAACATATCTGATAACAATTGGTTCGATCAGTATTCCTGCTTCAATGATTTTTGTAAGAACTAATTGCACCACAGTTTTGTTTTGGGTTTTTTTTTCCTCTCACAGTGTCTATACAGTGAAGACTGATACCAAATATACAACAGGCTATCATTTTTCTTCGAAACCTGCATCACCGCAATTACCTCAGTCCTTAGCCGCAAAGACCAATAAATCCATTCTCAGCCTTTGTTAAAGCAGATTTGATTCTTTTTATTAAAACACATTCTTGCCTTATTGTAGAGCCTATGTCAGTGTCGCAGACAGGCTTCCATTCAGTTACAAACGAGTATTCATATTTCTGAACAATAGACTCACAAGAGCAAAAGCTGCACACTGAATTGCTTTGCTTTGATTGCATGCCAGGCCGGTACCCAAAGACTTGGTCCATTGTTCTTTTCAGCAACACGTCCAAGAGTATTTAGCTAACCACCTCAGCTTTTGCTCTACTTCAACTTTTCCAAAGTGTTCTCCCCCTTCCTTCTTCTCTGCAGACCGAATGTCAGAACTACGTCAGAGTCCTGCTGGTGAACAAGACGGAGGTCATAACGTGCGGAACCAATGCTTTCCAGCCGCGTTGTATCGCCAGAGAGGTAGTTATGTGTGTGTCCGGCTGTGCGGGTTTTGTCGAAACGCAATGAAAAGGCTGCAGATTTAACGCACCGCCCGTCTCGCTCCGTCTCTGTGCCCTGCATTCAGGTGGGCAACTTGAGCAGCGTGCTGGAGAGCGTGAATGGCGTGGCCCGCTGCCCGTACGACCCTCGTCACAACTCCACGGCGGTGGTGACAGAGAGCGGAGAGCTGTATGCCGCCACTGTTATCGATTTCTCCGGCCGTGACCCCGTCATATACCGGAGCTTGGGCGGCATGCCACCACTCCGGACTGCCCAGTACAACTCCAAATGGCTGAATGGTACAGAATCACTGCACGATCACACTGACGTCCTATTTGAGTGTCATTTATTTAAGTGTGTCTTTTTTTAACTGTGCTTCAGATAATGAGTATTTTCATCACCAATTAAAATTCTAGTTAATTACTTTGCTACTCAGTATTTTGTGAAATATGGCCACCAGAAATTCCCAAAAGGAGGAGGCGTTATTCAATTCTGTTACATAAATGTTGAATGAAAAAGCAGAGACGTGCAGAAAATGCTTATGCTGCAGAGCTGCGAGCTTGTGTTACTGGCGCTCTTGGGTTCATTTTAGAGCTTTTAAATCCTCCAATTTCAGGGGTGTGAGTTACAGGTTTGCTTGTGTTCGACTGAGTAAATGTTCCATTATATTTTTCTGTCAGAGTCCAGAAATCTAATCAAATAAAACTAGTAATCTGATCAGTAATCTGACCTGTTGAACCTGAGATAATCCACAGGGTTATACTGTGTCAAATAGAAAATACCTGCTGCTGTTTCTTTAAACATTTCTCAGGTCCTGTCTTGAGCGGCAGATGGGCTAAGTCGGCACTTTTGCTTCCAACACAATTCCCTCCTATGTTAGAGCCAAGATAGATCAATCTGGCATGCTTTTTTTTCAAAGGTCTACAAAGACAACTGTGATTGAAGTACTGTGTAGAACACAGAGTTACAGGTTAGGCATAGGAATTGGTGGGATTTACAGAATGGCGGGGAACATGAAATACTGTCGGTCCGTCTGGTGCTGGTGTCAGTAATCTCCCAGCTGCTGACACTGTGCCTTTTTTCCCTCTACTGTAAACATTAAAACACAATCTGACTCAAGCAGAAATGTAGCAGGACCGTCCACTGAAAAGCGCTGTCATCGAGTTTCTTTGATATGCAGCAGCACTGAGATAACTGGATGTGTTATATAAAGAACATGTGCGATTCTGGAAGTAAAGGTCAGATTCATTTTCAGTCTCACAGACAATGTCAGATGACTAACAGTTCTTTCAAAGCCTGGATGTATATTAAACTCTCTCCTGGTTTAATTATCTGTATAAAATACGAGCAGCCGTGTCAGAAAACGTCTTTCTTTATGTAATGAGGGCAGTGACTAATGACTATTTTCATTACTGCTTGATTCCGCCCTCTTATTTTCTCAGTTTTTCCACTGAACATTTGGCCTATTAAATGTCAGACAGATCACCAAAGTCCCAAACGGTGAATCTGTTTCGTGCAGTCAGAATAGCTTGTTTTGTCTGCTGGCTTTCGTGAAAGAGACGTGAAAGAGAGAAACGCAGCCAATCCATCATTTAGAGCTGATGGCGACTGATTGTCTTTCACTGTTAAAAAAATTAATAGTGTAAACTGTATTTCTTGCTGTAAGAATAGGAAAATGCTGTGCAACTAAAAGGTGGGTGAGTCTGATGGTGTGAGTGTGTGGTAGTGATAGCAGACAGATGAGAGAGTTGCAGGTCCGGGATGAGGATGAG
Source organism: Aulonocara sp. 'chitande type north' Nkhata Bay (assembly GCF_057382095.1). Taxonomy (NCBI): domain Eukaryota; kingdom Metazoa; phylum Chordata; class Actinopteri; order Cichliformes; family Cichlidae; genus Aulonocara; species Aulonocara sp. 'chitande type north' Nkhata Bay. The sequence continues at coordinate 8,205,577 of NC_141359.1, read as the reverse complement.
AGGGAAGCGGGAAAGATTGAGGACTGAGGAGTCAGTGAGCGGTGTAATTATTCCTCACAGCAGGGAGAGGGTGAAATTACAACACACAGCATGCTTCGCCCCATCCCGGGGACTCCGCCTGTGTGTGCATGCAAGTGTGGGCTTGAACATGCATGTATGTATTTAGACTGTGTGCAAGCTCCACATGCTTCCACGTGTGCTTTATTGGCACAGGAAGAAAGCCTGTTGACGGGAAGTGAGCATAAAAAAAAAAAAAAGATCGAGTGCACATCAGCATAATCACAGCTGGCTGCACGCACAGTGAAGCACACATGTCGCCCTCCACTCCGCCGGTCGAAGCCTGCTTTGCTTCATGGCTGATGCTATGAGTGTTATGGAGTTGTGTTCCCCGGTGAATTTGGGGTGTGAATGAAAATCTCATTTCCAGCTCTGAGCCTCTCCAGTTCAGCAGAACCAAAGGCGGGGAGGGGGTCCTGGATCTAATCAGTCTCTTCTCTTATTGGATTGGTTGCCTGCCAGGTGCTGACCAACTGTTTCCCATCATGCATCTGAATGTCACAAGGAGCTACATGCACAGTCTCCTGAGGAAAAAGTCCTAAGAAAATGCCTGCATGCTTCTCTCGGTTTCCTCACAGGTCTCATTGGTAGCCACATGTTTATTTATGTTTTTGCTATTAGCCTTCGACCTCCTCTCAGCTCTCGGAAAAATGTTTCTCGGCAGATCATTTTATTTATTAAGTGATAGTAAAAATCTTAATGACACTACAAATGCAAAGCAAATACTGAGCATGTCTCCAACTTTCTTTTTAAATCTGCTCCTGGCAAGAAGAGTATAGCATTAGTTCAGGTAGAGCAGTGTATTAGCCAGTTGGCATGAACTGCTTCTTTCATGCTTCCCTTTGAGTGGCTCAATCCTCAGCTGCTCATCTGCCAACTGACTTGTAACATCTAATCATATTCATAGACGCACACAAAGAACTTCATAGCCAGAGTTATATTACTCTGCTGATACCTCTCCAATGCTCCAGCCGCTGCTCTTGGACAATGCTGTGGGCCTTGCAGAGCTTTATTCTTTGCACAGCAGGATTCTTGTTGCTACAGTTAGAGCCCCCTTAAAGCATTTTATTGCTGTTATGCAATCATTTCTTTATAAATCATGAATTTTTTTGCACAACTTTGTCAGACTATAATAAAATTAAGAGTTAAAGTGGATCCATTATAGTCATTTCCAGCTCCATATTTTTATCATGAGACTGTACTAGATAACATTTTCATAACTCGGTTCACAATAATTATTATGTATCTTATACTGGACCTTACTGCAGCCCCTCATTTCAACCTCTGTTTGAAACAAGCTGTTTTAGCACCCTTCTCACATCCTTTAACCCAGCTTTTTTCTTATTGGCTGCTCTTCACAAACAGAAGGATTGAATGGCAGGTGGGTGGAGCTTCTGTGCTCACATCCAGAGCAGGTTGTTTTCAGAATCCAAAGTAAGGATGAGTATAACTCTACTTTAGGTTTGAGCTCCGGATGAACCACAAACTCTATATTTCCTTCATCCAAACCAAATATTCCAGTAACCTAAAGCTGCATACACACATACTCACCCTCGGTCTGTGTGCTGTGTGTGCGCTCTTACTTTGTCTGCAAAGGAAAAAAAAGGTTGGAAGTATAATCCTCAAGGACATATGTTTCCTCCAAATCTTATCTGGCAAAACAAATTAGTTTAGTACAAAACGGGTTTTTGCAGGAGATATATTCAGACATCTTTTGCCCACTCTTTTAGCAGCTAAGCCAGCTGAGAAGTGAGACATGTCAAAAAGACACAAAACGAACAGTTCTGTGTAAAAATGAAAACAGAGATCATCAGAGGCTTCTAACCTGCTTACAAAAGAGCTCGTCTGTCCCGTTGATGTAATTAAACTACCCGACATCACCCATCCCACCTGTGTTTAGCAGAGCATCTTTGCATTCCTGCAGCATCCCTTTGCTTGAATAATAAATAGCCGTGCACTTTCAGCAGTGATTGTGTTTGATCTAAGGCATCATGTGACGTTACTGGAGGCAGCTTTACTCCAGCACCCAACCAGCCTGCCAGATTGAACAATCTGTTTATCACTTAGCAGGGTACAGAGGGAAAAAACAAAACTCTGTTCATCACAGTTTGCACCCACGCAGCTTCAGTAATATTATGCAGAATCTGTCAGCTCCATCTGCCCTTTGCCTGACACACGTACAGTGCGCATAAACACAGGTACAGTATGTAAACACAGAACGACTCAAGCACACCGAATACACACACTTATCCCTTACATTAGCTCACCAGCTTTCATATAACAGTTCCTTAGCTTTAAAGGGAAAGTAGCACTAACACATTATGATGGTTTTGCAGTGTCAGTCACCCTGCAGGCATGGCAACTCTCACTTGTTCATCAGCACGCCTGTTTGCACCGATTAACAGTCTAAATGGGGGATCGGAGTTCATTACAGAGATCTTGACAAAGGTTTGACAAATCTTTTTGCCACCGCTGTAAACACTGTGATTACCTTTGGGTTTCATGTATAATAAAAATGCTAATAACAAGCTCTGTTTCTTTAATAGCATTCGTACTCGCCTTCGATTTGAAATACCAGCTGAGGATGAACTGATAAGAATCACAAGTAAATTTAATTTAACTCGATAAGTCGATTAGATCACCTGCTAAATTAGCCACCGCTGCTTTCCTCACATTCTCGCAGAGTAATTATGGCGGTCGGGGAGCGAGGTCTTTGGCACTCGCCGCCCCTTTAATAAAACTTGATTACAGCGTTGAAAAGTTGGGATCCCTCCTCCTGCTGATTGTGTCTTTCTTCTTTTGATACCACGGGAGCTTTGGTTTGTGCTCGGCCCAAACTGCCAGTTATTTTCATCACAGATGCTGTCGCTGTGTGTGGAGAAGCGGATTAGTTTTCTCCCTGCTTTGTGTAAAAATTACAATCTCTAAAAAGACTCGGTAGGCTCTGATGCACATTCCAACACGGCTGTTAACAGGTCATGTCCATCCTGTTTGTGCATGTGGAAGCTTGTGTGTGTGTTTGTAATCGCAGTATCTGCCTTTTACATTTTCATTATGTGTGTGCATGTGTCTGTGCAAATTAAGGTATTCTTCCATTCATGTTTTGCCCGTGTGAGTGTGCATGTGCCCGGATGTGCTATAAGTTACAATAAATGGGTCCCAAGGGAAAACAGCAGCAGCAGCAGTGTGTTTGATCATTTCTGCACATGAGCAGTGCTCATCTGAAAGAAGAAGAAAACACAGCGGTAGAAAACAAATCTTCAGCGTGATGCTCCGTGTCAAAACAGCCGTGTGGGTGTTAAGCTGGAAGTGTCGCAACAATTTAATCCTCTCATGAAAAACAAGACGTCTTCTACTTAGTGATCGTTAACAACCTCAGCTTTTTATTAACACTTATGAATGTTTTTCTGCAAAACCCTCAAAATACACTCATCACCTGTAAAAACAGGTCATTTCAATTATATGCAATACTAAAAACAACTTTTTTAGGTTTATTTTTATGCTACAAACTAGGATTGTAAAGTTTAGCGTTTCATTAAAAGTATCACACAAGAAACTACACTTGATGTGTCTGCACATGTCTCCGGCGTACATAAAGCCAAGACTGTCACCACGAGAAGATGCTGCAACAAAAAGAAAGTGAGTTTTCAAACGAGCCTGTCCTGTTAGATTTCTGCCAAACACAAATGTACAAGTCGAAGCGCCCTTTTCCCCCTGACAGCAGACAGCAGTAAATTAGTGTTTGGTGATGAGTCATTCGTGTCTAAAGAGTGACAGTAACGTCCCTCTTGTTCTGTGCCGTTTACCTGATAACCCACTGAGCAGAGAGGCCCATTAATCATTTTCTATGTGTCCCCACCCGCACCCCCCCTTTTCCCAGGCAATAAAAGCAGCGCGGACATGTAGTTAAACAGAAATCGCTCCATGGATTTACCATCAAAATATCAGACAGATTTATTAGTAACCGTTTTTTATCTGCTTCCTATCCCTCTCTGCGGCTTCTCCTCATTTACACATTTGACATTTAGGCTCCTTTTCCAGACCATCTCAAACTGGGGTGGCAGGAATTCAAACTTGTGCTTGCATTCAGTAATAAGGAGCAAAAGGGTCAAAGCAAACAGCATCTACAAGATAAATGCTGCAAATATTTCTGTGCTGCAGGAGTAGATGTAATGATCCCCTCTCCCCTTCTTCCCCCCCATAGAACCCCACTTTATCTCGGCCTACGACGTCGGCCTCTTCACCTTCTTCTTCCTGAGGGAGAATGCAGTGGAGCACGACTGCGGCAAGACGGTGTATTCCCGCGTGGCGAGGGTCTGCAAGAACGACATCGGCGGGCGATTTCTCTTGGAGGACACTTGGACCACGTTCATGAAGGCGAGGCTCAACTGCTCTCGCTCCGGGGAGATCCCCTTCTACTACAACGAGCTGCAGAGCACCTTCTACCTGCCCGAGCAAGACCTTATCTACGGCATCTTCACAACCAATGTGTGAGTGAGCTCGAGCGCGCACACTGCCCGCCCTGTTTGACACACACGATTTGTTTGGCTTTTTTGATGCAGTCGTAGGCATTTCTAGACGCCGAGAGAAAACCCGTGGCACGCGGCCATTTCATCACGGCTCTGTGTTTGAGGTAAAGCAGTGATGCTTGCAGACGTTTAGGGCGCTGAGTGCTGCACCTGCTGAATGCGGCGCCGCTCTCTAATAAAGTTCAACCACCTGCCTTTTGTTTACACACTTTGCACTCCACTTTTATTCCAATTTATTCGCGACCGAACTGTGAAGTGCTTTTTTTGTTGCAGCATAATTGAGGAAAATAGGCTGAAATAAGTCGAGGACGAAATTTTCAAACTTATTTTGATGTACAGACATTTCGATTGGGTGTCTTTGCTTTGTTTTCAGTATATGATGTCTACAGTCTGTGAACACGTGGGAAAAAATGTCATCCTGGGGGGGAAAACAGGTTTTACTTTAGACGAGGTTTCCATGTTTTTAGATCTAGTATTTAACCACATTACATAACAGTTTATCTTTAAAAGCAGGCAAAAGAGATTAGTCGTTTCAAAGAGCTCATGTGCAATCTCGATTTTCCTCCCCAAGCAATATATTATTAGCTTTATTATCAGTGTTCACATTTTTTTAAACACCCCAAGTTAACAGCCCACCAAAGAGTCTGTTCTTTCAAAAAAATGCACATTAATGGCAGAGAAAATACTTTTCTGGCATTTACTATCTAAATCAATTCAGCCTGTGCAAATGTGGGTATGAGCCTGCTGCTCAGCCGGTGTTTGCAGGTGGATTACTAAAGGAGCGTAAAATCTAAAAAAGACACAAAATAACCCAAAAGACACACAGAATGACCACAGATTCATTGAAAGGGATCGTATGTCTGCGTCCCAGGGCTCATTTCATCAGCATTTGTCTCTTATGTATCTAGTGTGACAGCATCAATATTCCTCTTTGTATCATAAAGCATAAAATTACTGTAATGCAACACTTACCCATGCATTCCTCCTCAATGTTGCCCTCGCTGTTGAATAGAAAGGATGAACAACCCCACCAAAACAAGCTGCAGCTGTGCTGAAGAGCCCTTTCAACAGCAACAAGAATATTAATAAGGGAACACTGGCGCACACACCATAGCACTTGAACTTCTCCTCATTTAGGCCTCAGATTTCGTCACTTCATAAGGTTTGTTACTGCAACATTTTCCTGCCTGTATAGAGAGACAATTTTCCAAAGTTTGAGCCACCCCGCTGCTGCTAATGATCAGTGCGGATGCACACAGCTCTCTGCCGAGCTGGATACACAGATTGACTCATACTCTCTCTGGTGTGTTTGATTGCTCCAGGTGGGGGTGTAACACACTTCATTACAGAGAGGAAACAAAAGTGTGTACATTGGAGATTATTTTGCGGCTTTTATGTTTAGTAAAAGTGTAATTGTGTCACACTCTGCTCTAATTAGAGGGTAGCAGCAAGCGCACAGCAGCTTGGTCACTCTGTTTAACACAGTAGTCCAAGAAAAGATGTCAAGGAGACATGTACATCAATATAAATTATAGCTTGGGCCTTTTTTATGTCTGCAATCCTTTAATGTGTGTTGCAGATGTGGCTCAAGTGGTAGAGTGGGGCATCTACCAATCGAAAGGTCAGTGGCTCCGTCTCAGGCTCCTCCAGTCCAGCTGTCGAAATATCCCTGGGCACGATACTGAACCCCAAATTGCCCCCAATGCATCCATTGGAATATGAGTGTCTGTATGGATGTTAGATTAAAAGTGCTCTGTGTGTTTGTGTGTGAGATTCAGAGACTTAAAGTAAGTGCTTTAAGTGCTCAAATTGAGTTGAAGGGTGCCAAATAAGTACCATTCCATTTATCTGTGACTGCATTTATTTTGAAGTATATTTAAACAGCATGTATCTCTCTCTGCACCTAGGTTCTGCAAATTATCTCAGCACATTCATACCCTTCAATGAATTTTGACTTTTCCTTTTAAGACTTCCCTCGGGACAAATTTTGAACCTTGCATGAGATTGAGTAACTAAACACACTGAAGAATAAAGGATGAATCAAAACTAAAAACCAAGACAACACTTTCTTTCTCACTTGTGAGAAAACACTACATATACATCTACCGTTGAGTCATGAAATGCTCTTTTCCACAGTGACAAGGAAGTATGTAGCAGATGCCAAGGATGCTGCGTACATAACCTTTCTTTTTAAATTTGGAAAGTCGAATCTGAAGCCACCCAGTCCACCACTTGAGTCAAAGTCATGTGAAACTATTAAGACTTGGCGATAAACCTTGCAAGCGTGGCAAAACAATCTCTTGAACTGTACATGCACTTTGTGCCTGCGTGCGTGTAAGGTGTGCCTTTGTGTGTGTGAGGAGCCATGGCTGATGCTATTCAGATGTATTCTGAGTAGTGTCAGGGGAGAAGTTGAATCCTGCCTCTCACCTTCTGCTCTCTCACCTGTTAAGCCGCCGGCAGTTGACACTGCATTGCTGCTTCCCATCAGCCTGCAGCCATTTTTGGTGATAGATGGGAAGAGCGTGAGAGAGCAGGAAATGGCTGAGAGACAAAAGAAATGAAAAGCCAGGGGGATAAAGAAAGAGAGGAGGAGATAGAGAAATGAGAAGAGGTAATGAGAAAAATCATTAAGCTCCAAGCTTTTGTCTTTTTCCCATTGTCTCCTCCTTCAATTCTGAAGCGACTTGCCGGTCCACCCTCCAAAACTGCTTCGCTCTTTGGGGCTGGATATGTTAATGCAATCACCACCAACACTGCCTCCATCTGTCTGGCCTAAATTGAGCAGACTCACAGCTGCTCCCAGGAGTTTGGGGCTGTAAAACAAAACAGGAAGAGCTGGAACGGAGCACTTATACCCTCTGTCTGCCTGGGCCGGCTCTCGGTACTATAAATCCACCTCCTCCCTCTCTTTGTGACCGTCTTGGTTTATCCCTTGGTCACTTTAGGTTGATGTTTGGCAGACAAAACCTACAATTTCGGTCGTCGGTGAAGTTGTTCATCAAGAAATAACAGTCACAAAGTTTTGTTCTCGCAAAATTCAAAGGCGCTGCTTTGTGAAATGAGCATTTTGAAGACTTCTCTCAATTTTTCTAGATCAAACGATTAAAAAAGGGAGGCGCTGATTTTTGTATTACACTGCAAAGAATGCTGCTGTGTATAAACGGATTTAAAACATAATGGTTTTCATCCCTGTTACTCAATCTCTACACAGCCCACTAAGCAAAAGCAGCTCCCTAACAGAGCATCAGCAACCTCTTTGATCCTCCCCCCTTTTGTCTGTGCAGTGCTGAGTGTGGGTATCCTACGTTTTGGGCAGTAAAGTACATTTCCCCTCATGATTTTATGGATACAGAGTGAGAAAAATAGGATTTGTTAAGTAGCTTACATGGACAGTTGTATGCTTTAAACAGAAATGTGTGTTTTTTGCTGCGGTGCATGTTCATACCACAGGGAGAGCGTTCTGGTAGAGCATTCAGTCTGCACAGAGCCTTTTAGTTTGGACGCTTCCTTCCTCATCTGCTCTTTGCAGCTTGATGAGCTCCCTTCAGAAGCAGACACAGCACAGCTTTTTAGCAATGCTTCCAAAATGCCTTCAGCAGCCACAGTTAGTGAGACAGTTGCCCTCCGTGGCACTACAACTCCTGTGCTGACACACGTTTAAGCCTCATTGCAGTTTCCAACTGGAAGCCAAGTAAACTTTATGTTAGCATGATGATATTACCAGTTTATTGTTTTTTTCTGATTTTGGTTGGTTTGTAAAACCGTTGATGATTGAGCCATGAATTCACATCAGGTAATTACAGAAAAAAACAAAGAAAAAAAAAGCCACCACCGTCCAACAGAGCGCGTCAAGCTGTGAGGAAGGTTTTAGCATTCCATCAGAATAAGGACACTTAAGTCCTAAGAGCACAGCCAGGTCTTTTAATTAACTCAGGTTCCTTATTGGCAAGGTCCTTCTGCGCAGTGATTCTCCCGCTGAGGTGTCTAACCTGCCATTACTAACTAATTATGAGCCTCCTTATCTATTTCTAGGTGACTTCACTGACCCCCTCCACTTCTCCCGTTCTTTGAGGGGTCTCATATTGGAGAGGTTAGCAGGGGGATATGGAGTACTGCAACAAATGGTCCATTAATTGATTAGTGTGTAATTTGTGTAAGTGATTTATCTATTAAGTAACTTATGAGGCAAAAGTGCAGAACATTTGATGTCTTCAGCTTTCTAAATGAAATGATCTGCTGTATATCTCTCTAAACTCTGTGCATTTGGGTTTTAGATCAGTGGAAAGAACAAAATTAATCATTGCACTGATGCACTGATGCCCGACTTCCACTGTTCACACGATGGATATTTTTTCAGTCTTTTGAAAAATGGACTAATCTGAGCTTTTAGGCCGGATTAAGTGTTATCTTTGCATGCAACTAATGTGAATGGAATTGATGTAGAGATTTCTTTAGGTCTAGATTGTACTACAGACAAGCAGGTTCACGCTACAGTGTCCAGACTGCCTCGTTCAAAGGCAGATTTAGCAGAGCGATGAGTTTATTTTGGGAAAGTTATATAAATTGTTGGACACGTATCCTTCGAATTTGACAGTGGAAAGCGGTGCAAATAGATCTTTAACTCCGACTTGTAACTTCCACAAATACTAATTTCATTAGAGGATAAATGATCTCTAGCTTCAGCCACAATAGTTACTTGGCGCGTCATACTTTTAGTGCAAGTCACACTCACTGAGACATACCCCTGACTTACTCACAGAACACCTAGGGACCCTGAGAGCCCTCCTATCCTTGGAAAATATGTGACTGACTTCAAGCCAGATCAGATTTGACGTGTACGATAAATGATATTCTGGGCAGCCGAGTGAGACAAGCCACATAACTACCATATTTCTGATTTTACAGAATGTTCTCTTCCCGTCACATCACTGACATCCAATCTACCTTGAAATGAACTGGGAGTCCATCTTGAAGACTGGGCCTGATCTGAATACAGCTTCACGGACTCTTCTGCTTCTGTATTTCCACTATTTATGTTACAGCTTTCACACAAACACACATTTTTATTAACATTTTCTTTACTTTCTCTAATTTTTTGACCCGTTTGATTCACCACGCAGCAAATATAGGTCACATTTTTAAGAGATGAAACCCCCCACCGAGGTTCAATTGTGTGTCAGATTGTTATTGTCGTCGCTGGGATTTTTTTTGTGACGTCTCCAATCTAACACCTGGATTTTTGTGCAACCTATTGAACTCGTGGCATTGTTTTATTGTTTAGTGTAGGTGTTGCTGACTCAGTCTGCCTCTGAATGTGACTGTTTCGGGGCAAAGCTGTTGCTTTTGCTGGCGTATTGTTGTGCAGTATAAAAATATGTATGGATAATCCTGGCAGCCTCTGTTCAATTTCTGGTCCCTGCAGCCATGTAGCTGTGCTGAGTGGGCCCTTTTCCTTTTTTGCTGCGATGCAGGTATTCGACGAGGTTGAAACATTGGCCTTAATGTGGTTTGAGCTGTACCCTTCCTCACACAAAACGAGGTTAGGTGCATTAGCTAAAAAGCTGGGGATTCTGATGTGTGTTAGCGCTGCACGTGCATTTTGCTTGTCAAATCTTTTTTTTTTTTTTTATGCAGCAAGTTAAAAACAGACTCACTAGGGACACAGTTCGACCAGTCAGGTGATGCTACCAGGAAAAAAAATGTTTAGTAAGAAAAAGGAAGCTCACAAACAAAACGAACGTGCAGCAGCAGCTGTGCCACCTCCAAACTAAAAAGATAAGATTATCAGGTGAGATGCATATAAGCCTCTTGTGTTTACCAGACACTCTCTGGTGTTCTGATCTTTGCTGATTGTGGTTTGCAGGGAGCCATGAAACCAGGCTGAGCGAGGAGTTCATTACTTTCCTTACACCTTTTTTTTTTTTTTTTTTTATTATTTGAACTGATCTTGGAAAAGTGCCACGGCATCTGCAGAATTAAGTTTTCAGTTCCTTCAGTTTTACTTGAAGGATAAAGCCTTCGTTTTTGCTATGTCTTTCTTATTGGCAGCAAGTCTTGAGAAGGCATGACAACTGGCAATGTGTTAATATAGTTTCCTTTTTAATTTCCTTAAACAGCTGGCCCTGCAGTTTTTTTTTAGCAGTAAACAGAGGAGTTGTTGGACTATTTTCAGCAGTGCATTAATTCACATTGGGTGATATAATGAGTATCTCTGGCAGCACGACCATGTTTAGGGGCCTGGAGTTAAACTTAACTGCAGTGTGTTTATTGCACTAAAGACATCTTTTTGTGATCTGAATCTTGTGGTTTTACCAAGCTTTGGATCCACATACAGTCCATGCCAAGTCATTGTGATGTTAACAAACCGGTTTGACATGATTTAAGCTTTGTGACATGGCGTGTTATCCTGTTGATAGCAGCCATCAGGAGATGAATACACTGTTTTCAGTGTATTTTCTGTGTTTGTTGTAATGAGTTGTTATTTGACTGACTGTTTGAGGCAGTCTGGCCATTCTCCTCTGACCTCTGTAATCAAAAAGGGATCTGAGACATCCAGCGCACTGGATATTTTCTCTTTCCCATCTAATTCTCTGTAAACCTTGAAGATGGTTGTCTAAGAAAACCCCTTGAGATCAGCAGTTTCTGAAACAACCATACCATGTTCAAAGTCTCCTAAATCACCTCTCTTCCGCATTCTGATGCATGATTTGAACTTTATAGGTTGTGTTGATCATGTCTACATTCCTTAAACATGTTAATACCATGTGACTGGTTGATTAGATATTTATGTTAACACATGTACCTAATAAAATGCTCTGTGATAGTAAAATATCAGCAAATTGAGTCATTATGTAAAATAGCAATAACTCAGTATTAAAAAATTAAAGAACTTGACCTTTTAAACATTTTATACAGATACGTTGTGTCATTATCATTACTGATGCACTTATGAATAAGCAGTACTTTGATGCTGCACCAAGAGATGACTCATTTTAGCTGCAGATAAAAACAGGCAGTTTAACCCTCTCAGGCTCAAATTAAGTTTTTGTTGCTAATGCACAAAAGAATACCTGCAGTGGTACTTCTGAGTAAAAAAAAAACCTCATAAAATATGTATGTGGGGTAATCAGGTTGTTAGCTTTTAACTGTTGCAAATCTGCAACGCCTGCCTTGAGAGGGTTAATAAAAATAGAAATATATAGTACGACTGTAAAAATACAGCACTGCAAAATCAGCGCCAAGTAGCTACAAAACATGTTATATATTGGTTTGGAGAGTGTTCAATAATCAGTGGATATGGAGGTAATGCATATCTAACAGAGAAAGAGAGAGTAAGAGTCACAGGCAGAGCCTCGTCACCCTGATCTTTCTTATTCTGCCTTCTCTTTCGAACTCCTTCCATTTCTGATGCTCTGCAAAAAGCCACACACCTGCAGGGGTGCACAGTAAAAACCATACAATGAAAAATCCAGAGAAACACATATCGTGTGTAGCATTAAATTAAATTGGTTCAAACTGGAGTAAAGAAATCGGACAGAGAGTGATGGACATGGATACATTCTGTAAAATAAGACAGGGAATTAAAGGGACAACCAGTGAGAGGATGAGGCTGCTGGAATGAGATGAATCACTTGAAGAAGTAACTTCACTCATATTGACAGTAATCATTGTGGTCCCGGGCCTCGGAGAGTGGCAAAGCAGCGGCGGCAAACAGCATAGCAGATGTCAAACAGCTTTTCAATCACTTTCCCGGGCTTTTAAGCAGGCTCAAAACATATGGGTTGCATCCATTAGTGCAATAGGCTGCAGTCCTTTCACTGCACCCTTTTGCTCTGCTCTCTTGGCATTATCTCTCAAATAACCTGGACGATGTCAGGCTTTCTGTGACCGAATGCAGCTTTAATGCAAGCTGTAGCTACGGTACGACCACGGAGCCACAGTTTAACTTTCTATTATGTCAAACTGTGTAGTTGTGCCTGTGTGAATGTGCAAACTGTTGTGGCTATATCCCTCAGTGACTGCAGCGCATTTGCCTGTGGTTTCCTCCAGTTGGGGTTTGGTTACTGCTGGCTCACCACAGCGGCTCACTCTGCTTTACACATTTTCTCTCTGCCTCCCTGCCACTCTTTTCTCTACCAGAGCCATTGGAAAAGAAAAAAGGAAAAAAAACCCAGAAAAAGTCCTTTACTGAAGTGTGCAGGCTGTTTTCCTCAATGGCCTTTGAGTCAGTCAATGAGCCACCTGTTTGGCTTCTCCCAATGTTTAGTCAGAACTCATTTGGAGCTGCACAGCACTTTGCTTCCCTGCGGTAATGACAGAACGCATTAGTTATTTCACTGCCCTGAACTGGACCACTGAGAAAGTAGTATTCAACGCAAAAATCAACAGAAGAAACCAGCACTCTCCCAGCAGACCTTAGAAACAACTCTGAGGTAAGAATGGTAACTTAAATGCACTTTAGAACAGCACACAGCAACACTACATATGAGCGGGCGTAGGGAGGTTTGGGGTCTTCACTCACCCCGGTTCTGTTAGCCGTCAGGGCTGGGGGGCTGGGAGGAGGTGCTGGCCGTCAGATTGGGGTCCGGGATGCGGGGCCTCCCTGCTACTGCAGATAAGGAGGCGGTCCGCTTGCCTCCATCCCAGAGAGAAGGGTTACATCTCCTGGGTCTAGGTGCGGCTTGCCCCTCTGAGGGCGGGGGTACCTGGACCTGGGATATAGAAAATGTTTGGGGAGTGCGACTGTCTGTGCAGTGTCTATTTGTGTCTGTCTACACGTTGGGTGAGTGCCGAGTATTTGGTTGTGTATATGGGGTGGGAATGCACGTCTGTGTCCACGTGTGCCTGTTCGTCTGTGTCTATATGTCAGGTTGGGTCTTAGACTCCACCTCTCTGGGTACATCTCAGGCCCTCTAAAGTACGGAGGCCTATCTCCCCTCACCACATTCCCTGCCGGTGGCTGATGCCCTCAGACGTTGGTGTGTTGGTAGTTCTTGTCGACTGGGGCTGGGCGCTCATGTATGTACCGGCTCACTCCTGGTGGCCGATTGGCAGGGCCAGGCGCCTGTGGCCCGCCTGGGCCCCTTCCAGGGGGTGGGGTGCCCTCAGGCCTCTGGGCCTGAAGCTCGGTCCTCTCTGGCACAGCTGGCTGCCGGCAGAGCCCGCGGGCACGCCACTGCAACCCCCTCTGGCCTCTGCTCCGTAGCTGCTGGGTGACCTCTCCTTTGGGGCTCTACTCAGCTCTTCCCAGGAGGGTGGCACGGTTCCCCCCCTTTTTGGTGGTCCTCCTCGGGTCCTCGTACTCTGGGGCCTCTGGATGTCTGGGGCCTGGATCTCCTCCATACCTGCTTCATACCCTGGTGGACGGGGCTGTGGCTCCCCACACTCCCTAGCAGATCGTTACATGGAGAAACCTTTGGAATACAAGCATGCTGATCCACACAGGTATGCACACAGGTGTACACAGACGCGGACTACACCTTTCTTGGCTGCTGCCTCAAAGCACATTGTGCGCTGTTTATCTTGCGTGCTGCACAATATCGTTTAATATTTAGTATCTACTGTTATCTACTGCTAGCTAGTTTATTGTGATGGTGCTGTATTTATTATGTTGCTCTTTCTTTGTTTGCTTTCTCTTCTGTTTTTTTTTCTCCATACAGGTGATCCAGGTGTTTTGTTTGTTTTTCTTTCTTTCTTCCCCCCCCTTTCTTCTCCCCTCTGTATTTCTTTCTCTCCCTCTTTCTTTCATTCTTTCTCCCTGTCCTATCCCCCAGTCATGTCTGTCCCGTTTTATAGCAACCGAAAATAAAATAAATACATAATTATAATAAAGGTCAATTAAATGGACCAATATGGCAAGGCCATGATGATCCACTTGGTAAAATAAATCCACTTGGCATCTTTCTTGGCCTTAAGACAACAATTCTGATGGCTAAAGATCCAAACGGGACAAAAAAGAAAAGAAAAAAAAGAATGGTAACTTAATAAAAAAACAATGGTTGCAACAGATTGTGACATTTTGGCTTTCTAGTCATATACAAAAACTGATTACTTTGAACATCAAACTAGAGACTCAAAGTTATTTAACTAAGAATAAGAATGGCCTGTACTTGTATAGCGCTTTACTTAGTCCCTATGGACCCCAAAGTGCTTTACACTACATTCAGTTATCCACCCATTCACACACACCTTCACACACTGGTGATGGCAGCTACATTGTAGCCACAGCCACCCTGGGGCGCACTGACAGAGGCGAGGCTGCCGGACACTGGCGCCACCGGGCCCTCTGACCACCACCAGTAGGCAATGGCGATTGCTGCAAAAAGTGGTAAAGTGGAGCTTTAAAGATGAATCTTAATTACACTAATCAGGCATACCATTATAAGCACTGGGGCTGCATAGGAACAGACCAGTCAGAGTGCCCCATCCTGATCCCTGTCCACTACCGAAAGTACCAATAATGGTCACGTGAGTGTCAGAACTGGACTACGGAGCACTGGGAGAAGGTGGCCTTGTCCGATGAATCATGTTTTCTTTGATGACCTGGGAACACCTGACAGCAGGATGCACTACGGCGAGCCAGTGGTGGCTAGGTGATACTTTGGGCAATATTCTACAGGGAAGCCTTTGGTCTGGAAATCTATCTGGATGTTACTTTGATACGTACCATCTGCCTAACCATTGTAACAGACCAAGAAATAGTATTCCCTGATGGCTGCGGCCCCTTTTAGCAGGATAATGCATCCTACCACAAAGCAAAAAATGCTTTGTGGTAGGATGCCACCGGTACCGGTCCGTGGCCCGGGAGTTGGGGACCGCTGACTTAAGGGATCCGTTGCTAACACGGTGCCAGGCACCTCAGCACAGCTTCAGGGGTTTAGTGGAGTCCATGTCTCGATGGGTCAGGGATGTCTAGGCAGTAAAAGGGGGACCAAAACAGTATTTGGCAGGTGGTCAGAATACTGTGGAAAAGGAAACTGATGAAAACTAATTCAGCATGACTGTTCATAGGGTAGCTTTGCCAAAATGGAATTAAAATTATTTATTGGGCTCGGGTGTTACGTACAGCTAAATCACTGCCATTATGGGGGGGGAGCATTTTGAAATTGTATTACCCAAAGCATAATAGGATGTAGTGAAAATAGACAAACAATAGGATTGACAAGATCCACAAATAATGTCATTCTAGCCCTCATGTATCTAAAACACCCAAATCTTACCTAACAGATAATTGCCCCATATAAACCTGAACCTGGTCGAAAGAGACCAGACATTTAACCTTATAAAAAGTGTCCTAGCACATTTTTCACCCAGCAGCACATCTCATTACTGTAGCTGTAACTTCAGTAATTGCAAATAAATTCTCCAATATGGCTTGTCTAGCTAAGAGATGGATAAATATGTCATGTGTCAGGAAAAGAACAAGAAAGAAAAATGAACAAATAACCATTTACCAAACCCCAGTGATACAGCTTTTCCCGCAACCAGCAGTCTTCAATGACTCATACTTCACACAAGGAGCCAAAACAAACTCAGGAACCCTGCCATTTTAAAAGTATTCCTTTCTCTGTAGGCTGATGGAGTGTCCACGCAGACGTCATTACAGCCACATTTTTCACTCCTCAACTCACAAAAGTCCACAATGGGCTGCTAATGGCTTGCATCTTATTTACATTGCGTTCGCTAAACCTCAGCTGAAAATTTTAAAGGCTCTCTGCTAATGTTTGTGTTGCTAATGCAAAGTCTTGTGTGTGGATTCGGTGCAAGTCTCTTTCACTCTGTGGCTGTTGCCTTTTCTCTCACTCTCTCCCAATCTCTTTCCCCTTTAATGGTATCACTCACTATCTTCTAACTGGTAGTTTATCAGCAAAAGCTATGTCAAGGCAGCAGGCTGTTCACTGTGCTGTAGAAAGTTTGTGTGTTACTGGATGTACTGTATAAGAAGGAGGAGGAAGCAGTCAGCAGTAGCAAGTTGTTAAGAAACTCATTACCCTGCAGCACAATATTAGTAAAGAGCATCACGATAATACCTTTGCTCGCATTGCTTGTTCGGCCAGGGTTTACTCTCATATGTTACACCTGTGAGGCGACTGTGTGTGTGTGTGTGTGTGTGTGTGTGTGTGTGTGTGTGTGTGTGTGTGCACATAATCTGTGGAGCTGCCTCCCATATCCTCAGCTTAATACTGTCGCCATTCACTGCTCAGCACTGATAGCATAGCTTAGCCTGCAGCCAAAGCAAGCTAGACATGGAGCGCCTGTTTATTGTGGGTATAAATGATAGGACTTCCATTAAGAGGATGGAACTCTTAGCAGAATAGCTTTGTTGCACAGCTGGACATTGTCGATTTCTGATATGCCTTCATTTGCTGCCAACATTTTAAGCGGTTATGAATATTATTGTTGAAATAATATTTGTATTTTTACCTCTTTTTCCCTCCCCCACCCTCTTCCTCCTGTCTTCTCCTCCCTGTTTCTCTCTCTATAAAGCAACAGTATTGCAGCATCTGCAGTGTGTGCCTTCAACTTGAGCGCCATCACCCAGGCCTTCAACGGGCCTTTCCGCACCCAGGAGAATCCTCGTTCCACTTGGCTTCCCACGCCCAACCCCATCCACAATTTCCAGGTTAGTTTAACCACACACCTCCTCACTGAGACCACTGTTTAAAAGTTAAATCAGTCAGTTACCTTTTTAAACTGTGAAAGAGGAAACTGTAATTAGAGCTCCAGTTCACGGATACCAGTTTGCAGAAGTTAAGCCATTTCAATCAGACACCAGACAGCTACCATTCAACCAGCATGGTTATCATTGATTTAATTCAATTCAGTTTTATTTATATAGCGCCAAATCACAACAACTGCTTATACTGTAAGGTAAAACCATACAATAATATAGAGACACCCCCAACAATCAGATGCCTCCCTATGAACAAGCACCTGGCAACAGTGGGAAGAAAAAACTCCCTTTTAACAGGAAGAAACCTCTGACAGAACCAGGCTCAGGGAGGGGCGGCCATCTGCCGCGACTGGTTAGGGATGGAGTGGGGGAGACAGGACAAAGACACGCTGTGGACAAGAGCCTGAGATAAATAATAACTAATGAAAATAAAATGAGGTGAGTGTAGAAGAAACACTCAGAAATGCGCATCATGGGAATCTCTCAGCAGCATAGGCTAATTGCGGCACATCTAAGGGAGGGTAACTATATGCTTTATCAAAAGCAAAGTTTTAAACCTAATCTTGATAGTAGAGAGAGTGTTTGTCTCCTGAATCCAAATTGGCAGTTAATTTTACAAGAGGGAGGTCTGAAAGCAGAAGCCGCTGTCTTCCATTTTACTTTTAAATACATAAGGAACCACAAGTAAACCTGCAATCTGAGAGTGAAGTGCTCTGTTGGGGTGATATGGTACTATGAGGTCTTTAAGATAAGATTATGCCTGATTATTAAAGACCTTGTATGAGAGGTGTTGCGGTTCTTTTTTGTTTTTTTGTTTTGTTTTGTTTTGTTGTTTTTCCATAACTTGTGTATCTGCAAATATACACATTCTGTATTTTTCATATGAAAGAAACTATACTGTGGTGGGGCTTGCTAATTTCTTGTTTTTGATTTATGTATGTTATGTTTTGTTTTACTTCATATGTTTCATATGTTGTTTGTTTAATTTAAGACAAAAAAAAATTAAATGAATGAGAGGTAAAACTTGAGGGGGTAGGGACAAATAAGTAAATACTTCAGCCTACTCCTTTTCAAACAAATAATGGAATGATATTTTGTAATGATTGTGAAGGCACATGTTTGAAATGTTTGAAATAAAAATGAACTGAACTGAACTGAACTGAACTGAGAAGGATTTCTAAAGCTGGGGCAAGCCTCAAGTGGCCATTTGACGAAGTGCAGTTTTTGGCACTTCCAGTTCCTATTCTTAGCACACTGATTAAGATAAAGAGTTACCCTGCTGTCCTTCCATCTTTTCCAATTTGTAATCTTCTGATTGCAAAACACTGTGAAAACAAAAAAGTTCAGTATCTTGCTTTTTCTTTCATTCATGCAACATTTCGACAAAAGCTTCGAAACCCTAAAAGAACATTTGCCAATTTTCTCAGTTGCTGCACTCTCCTGCATAAAGATGACTCAATTCATCTTAAATCAAAATGAAAGTCATCTTCAGTTGTAAGAAATATATATCCTTTCCTTCAGTTATTGGCTTCAGGCTGTAACACTGTGACATTTTTAGTCGGAAAAATGGATCCGTAATCTAGGATTTCACACCATTTGGTGTGTAGAGCTTGCTGCTGGTGCTGCACAGCATGGCTGCAGTCTCCAATTCTCCAAGTTAGCAGCTGAAGGCAAGAAGTAGATTTCAACCAATTAGATACTGTGATTACCACAAAACCACATATTGATAATCACCCGTCAGTCCGTCATTGTCGTTCACCAAAAAAATAGAATCAGCAAACAAATCAGCCTCTCATTTCAAATCCCAGAGAATGAGCAGAAGTTGCAATCCACAGCTAATCTCTGCTGCACAAACAAAGCTTTTCAGAACACTGTCATTTCATACTTTTTCTTCTCAAGTGCCTCATTAAGCTGCTGCGCTGTTAGTGTGTTCACATAACATTCCATTCAAAAGTTGCAATTACTCAGACTTCATAGATTTAGGAATTGAAACAATCTCGCCAGACGAGGCGTATTGATTCGGTAGGTGTAAAGAAGAGTGTGTGGCATGCTCTTTGTTTGTTTTTTCGTGCTTTTGTCCATGCCTCTCTCGCTGCCTTTTAGATTTTCTTATATGCATTTTACAGTTTCACATCTTCCTCTTACTTTATACCCTTTTGTCCAAATTCCAACATTGCCTTTCTTTTGCAGTGCGGTACTATAGATGACAAGGGTCTGAATCAGGGCTTGACAGAGCGCAGTCTGCAGGACGCCCAGCGGCTTTACCTCATGAACGATGTTGTCCAGCCGGAGTCTATTGATCCGCTGGTCATGCAGGATGACGTTCGCTTCTCAAACCTAGTCGTGGACATTGTTCAGGGCATGGACACTCTCTTCCATGTTATGTACATCAGCACAGGTTAGTAGTGAAAGAGGAAAACCAAAACTTTAAGATTGAGGAGGTAGGTTCCTTGCTTTATTTTGTCTGTCTCTTTTAGAGTACGGCACCATCCTGAAGGCACTGGCTACCCCCAACAAGAACCTGCAAGGCTGTTACCTGGAGGAGATGGAGCTCTTCCCATCAGGTGTTCGAGAACCGATCCTGAGCCTGCAGATCCTGCATAGTGACAGGTCACTCTTTGTTGGGCTCAACAACAGAGTCCTGAAGATCCCGCTGGAGAGATGCTCCACCTACAAAACGGAGACGTAAGTACAGCAAGCTTGTAAAAGCTCACTCATCCAGGATGGCTTTGTTTTAAATGACAGCATGTGTAAAGAATCTTGCGCCGCTGACGTCAGTGGGGTGAGGGGATTTTGGATGTCGATTTGCAGATGACTTCAGAGGCATTTGGCTGAGTCTGTTCTCTGCAGCACAAAACAAGTCCATCTGAATTAAAACGTTACAGCTCTGCATGCTTTTGTAACTGTAACATTGTAGCAGTAAAAAACTGTGTTGCTTTGTCACATAGTTTGGCATTTCCTTCATTAGAACATCAAAAATAAACACAAAGTTCTTTTTTTTAATCTATGAATGGGCTGCAGAGAGAGACTCAGCCCATTTTTAGATAAAATACCACACTGTGTGCTCCTTTTTGATGTTTTGATCTCACAAGCCTAGATGTGACAACTGTGTGTATATCAGGGGTGTCCAACTCCCCTCCTCGAGAGCTACCGTCCTGCAGATTTTAGACAAATCCTTGTTCCAACCTACCTGAATCAAATGAATGGCCAAACTTGATGGCATGCTGAAGAGGTAATCCAACCATTTGGTTCAGCTGTGTTGGAGTAGGGATGCATCTAAAAGCTGCAGGACAGTAGCTCTCAAGGACTGGAGTTGGACACCCCTGGTGTCAGATCTTCAAAGATGTTTTTCCTCGTTCAACCACTGGACTGCTGCTCAGGATTACTCTGCTCAGTGCTGCCACCCGTGGCTGAAGGTCATATTACATTCTAAGCTTTCTTAATTATTATCATAGTATCAATTTACACCTTTGATAAGTAGATACTTTGAAGATACTCTCATTTGGGGCTGCCAACAAGGGTTGCTGTTAAATTCATTACAACATTCTGGCATCGGAACATCTCCGATTCAGTCCTTGCAGGAATCTTTGTTAAAAGCGCTCCTCTTCTCATTGTTTTACATTTGCATTTTTTTTTGCTCTGTTTTCTAAAAGTCCAACTATAAAAATAATGCAAATAACAAGCTAAAAGATAGCACACCTCATTTTTCTTAAAGCTGTTATGCCCTATACATCGGGTATATATTTAATTGCTAATTTTAAGCTTTTTGGCGTTGGATTCATTTTAACTTGCTTGGTCCCCTATTGAAGACAATTATCTGTCCTCAGCTAGGATTAATGTCTGGAAGGCCTTGCCTATAATCATTAAAGTCCTTATGGAACCAGACGAATGAATGGGGTGGTATCTGCTAGCTGGAGGAAATTAATTTGTTGTGGTTTTTCTTCTTCTTCTTTTTTTTGCAGTAAGGAAGTTGTGCATAATACAGAGACAGCACTGTTCTGCCTTTTGTTTGTGTCTGAATCAGAGGATAAATAAAAAGTTATGTGTGAAGCGACCTCATACGCTGCCAGAGAAGTTTTTCTACAGGCATGCCTTTGCGTGACAGAGGTACAAAGACTCAGAGAGGGAGGGAGGGGGGCTTTCCTCTCCCATCTCCAGCTCCAGTGTTATTCATGTGAAAGTCTCCGTGGTGGGTGAGGGGAGCTGTTTGTCGAGGCTTCTGCATCTGATCATCGCCACCTCCGTCCTTCAAAGTCAATTTCATTTTAGAATACAAATAGCGTAATGCTTTTTTTCCTGGTGTGTGTGTGTGCGTGTGTGTGTGTGTGTGTGTGTGTGTGTGTGTGTGTGTGTGTGTGTGTGTGTGTGTGTGTGTGTGTGTGGCAGTCTCCATGGTGTGATATATGCGTGGGTTGGTGGTGGACACTTTCTAATATGCATGCTGCATGATGAGTCAGCTCATTGTTTCTACTAAAAATCCAAACTCCTAGACACACCGGAGCAGACACTCACACACACCAGGAAAAGGTGACCATTGTGTTTAATAAGACGTGGGTGGGTGAGATTTGCAAGATGAGAATCAGGCACAAAAGAGGAACAGGAAGAAAGAGATCGAAAAGGCGAGTAAAATAAGCTATTTAAGACACACAAAGGTGAAACGATAAGAAGAGTGGGCTCCAAGGGCATAAGAGGAAGGGGGAAGGCTGGGAGGTTGGGAAGAGGGCCGCATTTAATCTAGTTTGTGATATTCTGCTCACCCCTGCACTTCATACGTATTATCTTTCACATTGCTCTGCAGCCAAAGGCAAAACGAGCTGGAGAATACAACAGTTTTGAACCTGTCGGTTGGGGTGACACCTGAGCTCATTTAGTTGGACTTAAGTGACCAGAAAAAAAACAGATGTGTGATATTGAGTTAGGAGATTGTGGGGGGAAAGAGAAATGGCCAGGTAGTGAGAATTCATGCATGTGAATAGGCCTGCAGCTTATATTTTCATTAAGTGCTGATCTGATCCAATTACTCAGATATGCCAATTAAACTTTCCAGAGCCAAAGTTGGGTTTTCACATCTTGTTTTTTCTTGTTTTTTCTTTTTTTTTTTTAGTCTCATGCTCAAATCAGAAGTTGTTCACCAAAGAAACGCTGTTTTCTTTTACACATACTGCACACGGAGGCTTAAACAGGTTTTCGGTTGTGTTACACAAGCGTATTGTCAAGCTATTCTCAAATGTATTGTTCAGAGTAAATACACTGTGGGAAAAAAGGAATGGCCTGTGAAACTGCCAGTGGCACTGCTTAATCAGCAAGACTAGTGCTTGTTGCTGAGTATTTAAAGCTGAACCAGATAAAATTCACAGCACATCATATTGCTCAAATATACTCTGGAGAGCTTAACTGGACAGGTTACAGAGCTGGAAAGCTGCTCTAACGTACGGAAAATGCAAAGCTGAAATCTAGTTGCTGACACATAGCTGACAGTCACACTTTGTGTATAAAGTTTTCATCTGTTATCATCTATTGAGAATATGTATCTTATATAGAACTTATAAGAAATGATATACATTTTAAAAAAACACATTTCAGTGTGTACTACCTCTTTAATTGTCCACGGTTGTGTACAAAACGGACTGGATCAGAGGTCAGGCCTGTTTGTTCTTTCACTGTGTCTTCCTGAGTATCTCTCTGGGTACACACTGTTAGCACTGCATGAAAAAGGTCCACCTGCCCTTTTGCTCTTTCCTCCTCTGAGTTAGCTCCCAATCATTGTACTGTTGTCTGAATGAGTGGAGTGAATTTCCCTCCCGTGCTGTGTGCAGCCATCCTATTCCCATGCAGCCATATATTCATTCACACCCCGGTAACAACTGAATAATCTGATATGGTTATATCAGCGAACAGCGGCCCATTAGCAGGCACACTATTATGACACATAAACAAACACTGAAGCAGGTGAGACATGATAATTATTATTATCAGCTTTGTTAGAAACCAGGTAACTGTTTAATGGACAGACTGAATAGCTGTGATGCCGAGATCCTTCATTTAAGGTTAGTTTTATCATTTCTGTAGCCACGTGGGTCCCGCGGGCTCTAAGTGATGCAAATTTTGCTATCAGAGGGGGAATGCGAAGGTCTGTAGGGATGTCTGTGTGTCCTCCAGTTTGTTTGGAGTGCCTCTATAGAGTGACGCAGAATTCTGGACACAGAGAAACTCTCCATCACTACCCACATGTAAAATTCACCTTAAAGTGGTTTTTGAGTACAGTGGTACAGCGGTTAGCCCTGTTGCCTCATGGCAAGAAGGTCCTGGGCTTCCTGTGTAGAGTTTGCATCTTCTTTTTCTGTGTTTGTAGGAGTCCTCTCCACATAATCTTGATCTCGCAGTCCAAGGACATGCGGTTAGTGGGGTTAGCTTAGTTGGTGATCGTGTTGGCACTGTGACCTCTCGCCCCATATCAATTGGGATAGGCTCCAACCCCCTGTGACCATTTGTTGGATAACGAGAAGAAACTGGATGGATAGAGTTTTCACCCTAGTATTTTGGGAATGTAAAACATATGTAATTTCATACCAAGGGGGAAGTCATTCTGCTGCTAAACTGAATAAAATGCCTCGCTTAAAGTACTCACTGATTTATCTACATCACACTCTAACACTTAATGCCGACCTAGCAGCTAGTTTGATACAGGAAGGCGGAGGTGCCCCTCTATATTTATGCGCCACAAGCAATGTTGTCATTGTTGGCTACAAGAGCGAGTACAGTAGTTCTCATGTACTCCTGGCATCTGGGGAAGTAAACATGTAGTGGATTAGTTTTATTTATTTATTAATGCAAATCATCAAAACAGGAATCCTCTGTGTTAGTACATTACACCGCTAGTGAGGCTAATGTTTATTAGCTTTGGCTCTAAGCCCATTTTAATGGCATCTCCTCAGCTTATACCAGATGACTCCACAAGCTTCATGAAATTCAGGTGGGAGTTTTTAGAGCAATCTTTCTGAAAGAAAGACAAACGGTGCTGAATATATCATAGAATATGCAATTAAATTTGAGGATTTTTTAGAGAAGGTAATTATTTTGCATTAAAGCAATATGTTCCATCAGCACCAGCTGACTGCAGGTGTCTCCGCTTGTCCTGGGTACACTGGGTGAAAACAGAGGTTTTATTAATAATAATGGATTGGATTTATATAACGCTTTTCAAGGCACCCAAAGCGCTTTACAATGCCACTATTCATTCACTCTCACATTGGTGGAAGCAAGCTACAGTTGTAGCCACAGCTGCCCTGGGGCAGACTGACAAAAGCGAGGTTGCCATAATCGCACCATCGGCCCCTCTGGCCAACACCAGTAGGTAGTAGGGTAAAGTGTCTTGCCCAAGGACACAACAACCAGGACAGAGAGCCCGGGGATCGAACCGGCAACCTTCCGGTTAGAAATGTGCTTCCCAACCCCCTGAGCCACGGTCGCCATGGCTTATTAGCCTTTAGCCGTTAGCGAGCTGCACCTATAGTCCATAACCAATGCCTCATTTTCTTTGGGTCAGTCAAGCAAGGCCATGCTTTATCCAGAAAGGTCCTTAAAGAGACACAAGTTAAACTGAAGATGGTTCAGGAGGTTCTACATACTTACTTTTAAAGATCAAAGCATGCATAATAACATATATTCAAAGACAATAAACCTCACAGCAACAACAAGCTAACACTGAGTTGATTTGAACTGTTACCAGTTAAAATCTCAATTACATAAAGTGCCTTTACTGTTCAGTTTTTCATTGCCATTGATCCACATTAGCGACGACGTCGGGGCTGAAAACCCTGAGAGCAGAACAACGTTTGCATTGTCTTTAAGTCGAGTGTTTTTTTTATGTTACGCTGCTAAACCTTTTCAAGCGCTGTTGATTTGTATCCTTTTAGTGATGGCTTGCAGACAAACGTTACAGCTTGTCTTGCCGTTTTTTGTGTGTGTGTCTGCATGCCCGTGTGTGTTTGTCCTTCTATTTGTGGTAATTATATTTGACCTGGCCAATTGGTACCTCTGGCTAACAGTACCGCTCTGTCCTCCACACAGCCCTCTATCTCTCTATCTCACTCTGTTAGTGGAGTGATTTATTTTGGCCGCAGCAGCGTGCAGGCTTAGCTACAGCGTTGTATCCATCAGGTCTTTTTTTCCCCCCCTGCCTCTCACTGCTTGCACTGAATAAAGCAAGTTAGTCCACACTGCCAAATAGATGAAACTACAAGTTTCACAGCAGCATGGTGCTTACATCCCCTACAAAAAGCCAACTTAAAAGTTGCACTTTTCCTTTACTGGACTGGTTAACTCATTTGTCAAAACTGGAGGTGTCAGACAGGGAGAAGTGGTTGTACACGGGGGTTTCAAGTTAGATGATTTTATTATTTTTTTCTTTGACTGCTTTCACAGCTGGTGTTGAGGAGAACGAGGGCAGAGCACGAGAAAAGGAGAACGTAAGACTTCTGAAACAAAAATAACTATGAGAAGGAGGAAATGCTAAATAAATTATTAGGATAATGTCGAGGAGGATGAAACGGAACAAATCAGGCTGTTCTGTAGCAGCTGCATTCTTGCAGAAAAACCGCGCCGCTCACACGTGTGCTTACATTACGTTTTATTACAAGAGGTACAGTTGTATCTGCCTGAAGGGCTCAGGCTCAATTTGCTGTTTAAGAATTTGTGGTTATGTTTGTGTTATTAATAGTGACCCAGCAGCGTTCGTGGGGGGAAGGACGCTAAGCCTGCCTGCAGCAGGAGTGTAAAACAAGGACAGGAAACCACTAAGTGGCAATTGAGGAAAACCACTGACCATTAGCATCTCCGATTGCGCCTCTGTGTGTGGCTGCTTGTTAAAACCAAGCCACTGTCGTTCTACTGGAGCTGTAGACTTCCTGTCTGTGTCAGTGTTGGGGGAGCTTACAGCCCGGTCACCGAGCAAACTCAATTTGCCGTCGGCTGCGACTGCCAGTCTGTCAGCAGGCCTCTAGAGCTCACTGCTGCTAAGCCTGTATGACCTGTCAGAGGAACACTTCACCAGCCAAGGACTCAGGCAGATGGAGGGAGAAGGTGTTCACACAGTGGATATATTTATTACTGCTCCAGAATGCTGTTCCTTTATTACAGGTTTTGTTCTGGCTTCACTTACACTTCAGTGTAATCATTTTTCTCTCTCTCTCTGCTTCATTCTCGCTCTGTCAGTTTCTGTCTAGATTGCTTTCTCAACATCCACTTTCTTCCAGCCTTGATTTAGGCTGACACAATGTCTTAACCTCCAGCATGTCTTTAAGCCCCCCACCCCAGCCCCACCGATGACTTGTAGTTACTATAAATCAAAGTACATTAATTATGGGGATTAATTAATGGAAATGCATTCCTGCTTTTTTGCATTCATTGAAATCAACAGAGGGGTTAGCTTCAGTCTTATTTTGAGAATATAATCCACTTTATAAACAATTTAGGCTATATCAAAGTGGGGCTAATCAATTCTTATTCTTAATTCAGAAAAGGGTCTTTCTAATTTCTGCCGCAAATGCAAAGTCCCTAAATTTCTCTCTAATAAATGCAGTAAACCATGTGTCGGTGTATGTTGTTCGCTTGTCTCGTTCATTTGATCTACATCAGATGCGCTGACTGTATTGCTGGGAACCCGAGCATGTGCAGTTCCGTGTTTGCTGCCATGTTAATGAGTGATGGTTTCATTATGGAGTCTCCTACACGTTACAGACTGTCACTCTTGTTGCCAGGCATCATCATCATCATCAAAGACACGTGTACTGTATGTATGATGTCAGTTAAAGAGGTATTTGCTCATCTCCCATCACATTCTTGCTGAGTGTTGGTCCCTGTGAATGTTAGCGCTTTTACTCAAAGCTCTGCTCATAGATAACGTTCTTGTGTATTTCCTAGTACCTTTATTAACTTGCCTCAAATTTGAGATTAGTTGTTATTTGCCTACTTTAGTTTGCTGGCAGTGTTTGTTTTTTTTCCTGTCATTGCTACAAGCCACTTAATTTCTCTGGTCACTCAGTAGCTTCTTCCTCTGTTTCTTTATTTTGGTTGTTTGTTCTTGCTTGACTTGTGACCTCACGTGTCATGTTACATCACCAGTGAGTAACAGTCAGCAAAGTAAAGGAATAAACCAGCACCGACTGGGACATCTACCTTTGCTGCACACATGAGTGTGACAGTGGGAACTGCACTGGTTAGACCAGGGCCAGGGACTGGTACTGGTCCATGAGTTGTTTGGTGCCGGGCCGCGAGAGTTGAGGCTCAGGTTTTCAGGGTTTTCATCGTTAACTTGGTTTCCCCGGGTCTTTTCCTGTGTTGTAGTTGTGTGTCTTATTTTGAAAGAAATATTTACACATTACCATAGCGACCAGAGAGTATTAAGGGGCAGAGAGGAGGATGTTACTCTCAATGTTGTTGGCGCATTTCAGGAGGACGGTGCTGATAAAGTTACACAATTACACAGTGAATTTGCCTTTATTATTATATTTATAAAATACCAGTTTTTGTCTCGGCCGTGTCATTTTATTTTATTGTATTTATCTGCAACACCTTAAAGGCCGGTCCGTGAAAATATCATCTGACATTAAACCAGTCCGTAGCACATAAAAGGTTGGGGAGTGCTGGGTTAGAACATTCTGTAATGGGAGCTTTGGTTCCTGGATTTTGTACGCGCATCCTCTATCAAGGTTTTCTTCTCTGTGTCCAAAGAAAATTTTAAGAATAGCTCCAAGAGTCCTAGGTAGAGGTTGCTTGTCTGCATTGTGATGGATGTTTGACCTGCCAAGTATAAAATTGGATTGGATGGGCCAGTATAGATGGGATGGATTATAGATTTACAACTCCATCACAAAGGCTGACTGGGTTGATAAAATCTTGTCAAACAAACAAGAGCTTTCATCTCTTGGTTATTTTTGTCCATATTCATATTGCCCATTTCTGTGTCGTCTTCGTGTCTCATATCTTCTCCTCTCCACTCTTTCAGCCGTTTTAATATAATTTCTTATCCTGGATCTCTCCTTGTCGTGTAGCCTGTCTCTGCCGCCCCATTGTTTCTCTGTGATGATGCAGCTACTTTTTATCCACCGGGGCCAAAAAATGTACATAGAGGACAGCAAGGTTTTTCTTTTTTTGGCAGACAGCCATCTCACTTTTGTTTTCTTGAGTTTTTTTGGACACGGCACCATCAGTCTTCAGCCTGGCTCCAACTGGGCCTAATTGGATGTATTAGCGCTGAGTGCTAGCAGGAGTTCTCTCTGTTTCCGATTCATCATGAGCAGACTTCTTAAATAGCCAGCTCAGCCCAGCACAGCAGGCGGGGGTAAGAATCCCTGGGGACAGGCTCGCTCCCCCTGGAGAGAGGATGAAGAGTGCCTTGACAGCAGTGGTCTCCTAAGAGTGGATGTTTGAAAAGAAATGGCATAGCTCATATGGAGAGATGGAGAGGCTGCCGTATGCCAACATATGTTAAATGAGTCAGGCCCTCCAGACAGCCTTTGCTAACGTTTTCTCCGAGTGTCAGCGTGACATCTAATAATGGCTGAATGCAATCCATAATTTATCAGTTCTGGTGATCATATTTGCAATTATACACTGACAGCCTGCTATTAAAGGCGACGTGCACTATTGTTTTTACGTCTGGTTGTTAAAGGTCCAATAATAAAAGGAGACACTGGTTTTTACTGCATTCACAAACGATTTAAAATGCCAATTACACCCCGACAGAATGCAGGAAATTTATCTTCTGATGCCAGTTGTCCGGACTTATTGTTATATGCGCTGCTGAGTTTTGCTGCTCAGTATGTTTAAAATTTAACAGGCCGTGTTCCATAGCTTCTCTGTTTTGATATAGTGTGCCACTGGGCATGCATGCTGCTGAATTAAATATCAGCCAGTACCCTGCAGACTTCTCAAACGATTCACTCACACATACAGCACAAAGACACGCCCTCGTGGTGTACGAAGATGAAGTGCTCATGAGTAAGCACGCTTGCTTATGTGCACACTTACACAAATTAAGATACGCACACACTTTGTGCCATTTTCAGAGGCCTCACACTTCTCCGTATCTGCAGGATCAGCCTCCTGTTCTGGCTGACATTCCTTTGCACTTGCTTGAGGAATTAGCTTTTCTGCTCCCATCACACAGCCCTCGCTCCATCCACACTGCCTCTAATTAACTTTTACAGTGGTGCTGTTTTTAAAAAATAGTCAGCCGTCAAGGCAGAATAGCACTGCGAGCTTTTGGCTGGTGTGTTATGCAGCTGTAGAAAAGGTCAGAGAGGGAGCTAAATGGTCTGGCACACTGTCTTTTTCTCCCTTGACTAGTATTAAAACTGGGATGTGGTGGAAAGAAAGGATGGGACACAAGAGTTTTAGCCATCCTATTAATATACGAAAAATAAAAAGCAGTCAGATTTTTTAATAAAAACATCTTTTAAACCCATTTTGTTAAAGATTCAGACTATGTTGAGCAACATACCACTTTAGCTGTCATACCTATTTACCAGTGAACAGCAGTTATTCACATCCCTCCTTACTGCGATTTCTAATGTTCATCCTCCACTTGTTTGGATGGATTTTCACAGGTACAAGGCTAAAACCAAAAACAGCAGAGATGCTGTACAAACTGCAAATAAAAATGGGATGCAATGATTTGCAAATCTCATAAATTCATATTTTATTCTCAGTAGAACATCTGAGACATACCGTTTCATGAAAAAGATTACCTCATTTAGAATTTGATGGCAGCAACATCTGACAAAAACGTTGGGAAACAAAACGCTGTAAATGTCAAAGGTGCTAAAAAGAAACAGCTTGAGAGGATGTAATAAATGACATAAAGGAAAATAGCAACCTCGCTAATATTACAAAAAACCCTAAACTTAAATACGAGTGATCCTCAAAACCAAAAAGAATTGCAAAAAGCATGCACAGAGAAACACCAAGGACCAAGACCCAGGGCCCCCGACAGTATAATGCCTACAGTGCTGTGATCTCTTCTGTGAGCAGTAAAGTGTTTTACACACATTTACCTTCCTGACATAACCTCTGGTTCTGCCTTGAAGCAGCTGTTGTGAATTTGTGCTATATAAATAAAATTATATTGAACTGAATAAACACATCATAGAAAGTTCTCTTATTTTATGTTTGTCACAAAAAGCAAATTGCACCTACGCTGCTGGAAGTCTCATTGAACCCTCACATCTGTTTGTTTGCAATCCTGTTATTGATAGACACCCATCTGCACTGGTCACCCATACAGCTCTTATTGCAGCCCTCTTTAGTAAATCTGCCCCATGAGGTCAACCACTGATTTTGTCTTTTTTTTATTGTACTACAAATACATTATAAGGTCGTGTCTTTGTAGACACGGTGCTGTTGGTTGGAACATTCGCCAACCTGTTGCCTCAAAATTGGAATTATGCTGTTGTCTAAAATATTAATTTAGGTTTATAAAAGTTTGCCTATCTTGCATCTACATTGACGAAACTCAAAACAGGGGAAAGCTGCACCTTCTTACCCAGAACGGTGTAATTCACGTTTGTGATGGAGTGATAAATTCAAAAGATGTATTAACCCTCTCACATCTGCACTTCAGTTTGTCAGCCAATTTGTTAGGATCAGCTTTCCAGTTGTTCCAGTCTTCAAAATAGCTCATACTATGAGTTGCATTCATTCATGTCCCTAAATCAATGCAAACCGGGTGAATCCACCACCGAATGTCTTTCCCTGAGGTCAGAATCCTCCCAGCCTGCCTCCCGGCACATATTACCCACAGGTAATTAGGCTTTAAATCGCTACCGCTGCTTCCTTTTCGTACAACATTTATTCTCCATGAAATGCACACTTATTAATTGTTCCGCTCAGCTGATCTCTGCAGTGGTGTGTGTGCTGGAGGGAAGTTGGCTAATCAGAAAACCAAATGAGAATTCTTCAGCCGTGGTGACGACGCAAAGCCACCCGTCAAAGTCACTCCAGACACGGTGTGGTCACCCTTGAGCCAAAATGGCATCCAGCTCCTCCCTCCCCCCCCTTTCAAATGATCTATTAAGTTCAGTGAACTGTGACTTTGTTGCCGACCTCATTACGATTATCGTTTCGTCGGTATCGGAGATTGCATCCAGTGTAATAGAGCCGCTTAATTAAAACGACACACACAAAGGTTACCAGTCAGTGGTCGCAAAGTAAAGGTCGTCCTTTCCCCGGCTAGCTGTGCCACAGATCACCAGAGGAACGCTGCTGCCACTCCACGCTCGCTCGTTTTGTTTGTCTGCCGGGGTCACCTCTGATTTGCTGACGAAGCAGTAATGTCTTTATGGAACCAAACCGACCTCGAGTTCATCGCTGAGCTCAGGGCCCGTTCACAGAGAGCTGTATCAACACTTGGACATTCCTCAACCTCTCAGCTAAAACACTACAGGGCTCTTCAAATAAACCATGCGTGCCTGTGCCAGGAAAACAGGGGGGGAAAGCAACAAGAATCTTTCCTTTCAGCAGAATTGAAAGACAGGAGCGAGAGAATCTCCAGCGCTGCAATTAAGGAAAATCGCAAAAGAGAAGGAGTACGATTAGAGGGAAGGACCGTAGCTGAAAAAGAGAAGCAGAAGGGGGATAGCGAGGGATGCTGAAAGTGAAGGGGCGCCTTTTGAGAGAGAGGAGTTACTCAGTTGATGCCTTTATTCTGTCTTCCTGAGGCATCCAGATCAGCTCTGGCAGCTAAGCCTCGTCATTAACAGCTTTAGATTTAATTAGCTGTCATTAAGCCTCTGTTTTACTGGGGGAGCTTGCAAATATTTAATCACTGCTTGGGTGATGTTTCATGTTAGTATTTGAGCAGAGGGAGGGACACTGCATCAAAAACTCTGATCGACGCAGTCTTTCCTTAAAATGCACGTGTGCTACTTGCTGCAGTTTAACAGAGGACTTTCATTAATGAACTTTTTTTGTTTCTGGTGGTTTTTAGTGGTTTGTTTATTTGACCTCTCCATACATTTTATTAAAGAAAAGAAACAAATGAAAACTTCTGCACTCAGTGTATAAAAAATGCAATATTCTATTTAATCAGATTACATATGTAAAATGGATTTTAATTCCTTGTAATCGGAAGGTTGCCGGTTCGAGCCCCGGCTTGGACAGTCTCGCTCGTTGTGTCCTTGGGCAAGACACTTCACTCGTCACCCGTTGCCTACTGGTGGTGGTCAGAGGGCCCGGTGGCGCCAGTGTCCGGCAGCCTCGCCTCTGTCAGTGCGCGTGGCTGTGGCTACAATGTAGCTGCCATCACCAGCGTGTGAATGGGTGGATGACTGGATGTGTAAAGCACTTTGGGGTCCATAGGGACTAAGTAAAGCGCTATACAAATACAGGCCATTTATCCATACAGTTATTCACTGTGCTGAAAACTCCTTCTTCCTCTCCTCTCCGCGCAGACTGTGCTTGGAGGCGAGGGACCCTTACTGCGGCTGGGACTTTAGGCAGCGCAGATGCACCACGTTGGAGGACAGTTCTAACATGAGCCAGTGGAAGCAGAACATCACCGTTTGTCCGGTAAGAGTGACATCACGGCCTCGTTTTCGTGTAAGAAAAGGCCAAGGGCGCCTGACTTCTTCTTACAGCGGGGGTGTAAGACGTACTGCAGGCGCTTTGTTAATGTCATCTTTTTTTTCACATTCAATAGTGGATGATACCATTCATGTGTCCGGTAAAAGAGCTGGCTCAAGTGCAGGTTATAGGATAAAGCAGAGGAAGAAAAGAAGGTGAATTTGACTAAGCTTAAACAACTGAAATCAAAGGGATTTAAGTTTAAGTTGGCAGAAGGAAGTGAATAGTAGTGCTTTTATTTCCATTTACTCCTCTAAAAACAGTCTCGTCTTTATTTTGGTAAGCAGGGCCTGTCTGCTTCCTGTGACTTATGACCGATGTGTGTTTTCCAGCTGCGGAACCAGACCATCGACGGCGGCTTCGGGCCCTGGGCACCGTGGCAACCCTGCAACAATGATGATGTTGTTGATGGTGTGAGCTCCTGTTTGTGTCGCTCCAGATCTTGTGACAGTCCTGCCCCTCGGTGTGGAGGCAAAAACTGCGAGGGCCCCACCATCGAGGTGTCAAACTGTTCAAGGTAGAAAAGAAAATATCTGAAAAGAGTGATTTTCTATTTTTCACAGTAGTTTTTGAGTGCACAGTAATGCAGTGTGGGTTCTTCCTGTCCCACTGCGCGGATTTCTCCAGGTGGATGAAAGGCTAGTCTATTTGCTGAACTGTGATTCTCAATTGGCTGTAAGTGTAAAGAGAGGCAAATTCAACCAATACAGAGGCTACTAAGGTACACTTGTGTGCTGTTTTCCAAAAACATAAAGCACACAGGCCTTGAGACCAGTTGGTGACCCCCTGGCAACCTGGATTCAATAAATGTTTATTTCTACCCATTGGTAAGTGTCTTCTGCAAGCTGGTGGTTATAACTAGATCCAATCAATCAGAAAGCAGGTGCTGCACAAAAACCTTCATGGAGTTGTTTTGATTGCCGTGTTCGCTGTAGTCTGCGTGTGGATGAGACCACTTTTTCTGCAAATGCTCAAATTTACTCTTCAAGCTTTGGTAAAAAGTGCAACATGAACCGGAAACAGAAAACAAAGTAAAAGTTGTTCCTTACCACTGTTAGCTACACGCTAGAAGAGGCACAAATGTTAGTTTTACTGCCACGCGTGTCTTCAAAGTTAACTGCTGGTGACTACGGCAACCAGCTAGTGACCAAACTAATCACAAGGTGGTGTTGACCGGTGGTTGCCAACAGGTCTCAACATGCTATTAAGACTGCGTGACTGAGGCCTAACAACACAACCTAATGTTGATTAGACTATAAATAGTTATAGAAATGCTGATTGGTTGATAAGCTGGCTTTAGGAGGAAAGGAAAGATCTCAGGAGCTCAGCATGAAGAGGAAGAAGCATGAAAGCTAACCACACTGTAACAGTTCCACACGGTTTGTGTGTCACTTCACTTCAGAGAAGTGTTTGTCTATTAAGACCACTGTCTTCTCCACAGTAGGGGCTACCCTAAAGGACCAGCAACAAAACAATCATAAGTAGCCACATTACTGCTGCCACATATTTTTGACACTGCCCCAAGGAGACAGTACACAGCTGGAACATGAAAAAGGTGCTCTGCAAAGCTCTGTGTAGCATCTAAGGATGCTCCAGATGGATTTCTCTGCTGCAAGTTTCCTTCATTACATTTTGCTGATAGCTAAACTATAGCGTTACTTCAGCTGGACTCCTTTTTCCTTTTATTTCAGTATTTTACTAAAATTTATTTCATTTTTGCATTTCTTGTGTCACTCTGTCAGATAGAGCTCCTCTCTGGGAGTTAATGTATGCTGGATGAGTCCAACGGACACTGCCAGGTTGAAATTATTCCTTTTGCTAATGAGCTGGGCCAACGATCAGACGAACTCTAATGCCTTTACTTAAACTCTGCTATTGTAGCAGGAATGTCCTGAGTGACTTTTGAAGCAGCCACCTCGGGGTGCAATTCCTACTCTGACAGAACATAAGAAAGATCATGAAAGTGATGAATCTTTTTAGAAAGTGTAGGTGACATCCACATTCTCCTTGTGACATCTCTTACTACCGCTGTCTTCGGGGGAATTGGCTAATCAGTGTTACAGAGAACGGAGTCAAGACAAAGAGCTCAGGAACTTTCATCCCGCTGGATAGTCACGCCAGATTTAATCCTTGGTGTCGCAATTGAATTGTGCTTTTGCAGAAAGTGCCAATTAAATCATGACGAGTGAGACCCAGGAACAAAGCACTTAAGCAAATTGAATGAATGTTCCCCAGTCAGAATGAGCTGTCTTTGTGTGTTTGTATTTTTATTTGCAGGAAGTCAGAATAAGAGCACTGATTAGGCAGTTATAGCTAAAAGGCTTTTTTTTTAAACTATAGCATTAAAGAATGTTATATAGAAGAATAATGCTAAAAGCAGCAGGGAATAATTATAGAGAAGTTGTTGTTGCTAATATTTTTCTTTCATAGAAATGGAGGCTGGACACCCTGGTCGTCATGGGGACAGTGTAGCACAACCTGCGGTACAGGCTTCGAGCTGCGCCAGCGTTCTTGTAACAACCCCTCACCTCGCCACGGTGGCCGTGTGTGTGTCGGGCCTAGCAGGGATGAAAGGTACCTCTCTCTTTGTTTCTCAGCGACAACAGTTCATGCTCCTCATTACTCGTGATTTACAAGGCTTTACGCAGCCAGGTGCCAGGGTACATCAGTGGACTCTTAAGTCCTCGCTGTGATCAGGCGTTTGCTCTCCTCATGGCCCAGCTTTGGAACAGCGTTGAAGTTAGAATTTGGTTGTATTCATTGACTTGCCTTATCAGACTTTTATACGTATGCCAATGAATAGAGGTGGGCAGATTGATCCAAAAATTGATAGTATCAACTCAATCGCTGGCATCGGATTGATTCTAGCACAATAGGATCGATACTTTGTTTCTATCCTCGAAGGTCAGTATTTTTTGCCCAATGAATTGTGTTACATTTTTATTTTTTCAAAATGAAAAAATATACCTCAAACATGTACCATGAAAAATGTATTGTGCCGACTGTCACAATGTGTTATTATAGCCTATAGCACATTTAAATAACAGAAGTTGACTCAAAGTGCTTTAGAGACTGGAACATTCACATTCCAGGTCTGGAGAAAACCCAGTTCCAAAATACATGAAGCTGAGAGATGTTTTCTGTTGTGTTAACTAATTTCTGTGGTAAAATTCACAGTGATTTAACAGCCATTAAATGATGTTTAGAGTTTTCAAATTGTTTTCATCATATAAACCACGACATACTGCACTCCACAACAGAAGCTCCTTCATAGGTTAAAAGTATAGATATTAATGTCGTGAAAAAAAATGCTGAATTTCAGTTTTCTGTCTTTTGAGTGCAAAAGTGTAGTCTCTAAGTCTGTAGTTCTGACTTGAATTTTAGTCACTTTCACACCTCATCCTGCTGTCGCTGCCATCTTCACAGGTTCTGCAATGAAGGGGTGTCCTGTCCCCAGCCTATCTTCTGGACCCCGTGGGGCTCCTGGACAAAGTGCAGCACCGAGTGCGGTGGAGGTGTCCACTCCAGGGTCCGCACTTGCGAGAATGGCAACAGCTGCCCAGGATGTGCATTGGTAGGAAACGCACGCACTCACATAAATATCTGCTCACATAACACAAAACAATAATGGAACCAATAATTTAAAAACTACATTTTATACAGCTGCACAATCTGATATTTTTAAGAGAGCAGTGGAATAAATCAGGGGTGTCAAACATAAGGCCCAGGGCCTACAATCGATCCAGCAAAGACTCCAGTCAAGCCCGCTGGACGGCTTTAGGAATGTGCACAGATTTCAAACTTTTAACGTATTTTCAAAGGTTTTACAGCTTTTACTATTGAAAAAGAACCCGTTCACATTCCTGTTTTTTCACTATGTATCTGCTATATAAATGTATGATTTTTTTTTGTTTTTACAGTGGTTTATGAGTTATTAAATGTTATACATTAATGAAAACTTTCTGTGGAATAACATTATTATAGAGGTAGGGCAAGGCAAGTCCTCCTAACTGGGAAGAAAACCAGTTTGTCTTCCCTTTTTATTCACAAAAGAAATCAGTAACATTCCTGATTTTCCTTATTTTGTGTGAAAAATAAAAGGTAATTGTTCCATCTCCACAGTTTTTTGGGAAGCACCTGCAGTTTAGTTTTCACAGAAAGAAGAGGAACAATTTTCATTTCTGTGTCAGTTTTTCAGTGCACCCATGCACACAGTGTAATGTGTGTTTTGTTTTTATAACCTTTTTTAGCTTCAGTCTGTACAGGCAGAAACAATGGAAGAAACAAACCCCACCAAACTCATAGCTTCTGCCGCCTTCTTTCTCAGGAGTACAAGGCCTGTAACCTGGAGGCTTGTCCAGAGGTGAAGAGGAACACACCTTGGACACCCTGGATGCCCGTCAATGTCACTCAGGGAGGAGCTCGTCAAGAGCAGAGGATGCGCTACATGTGCAGGGCCCACCTGTCTGATCCTCACGAGCTGCAGATTGGACGGAAGAAGGTGGAGACGCGCTTCTGTCCTAACGATGGCACAGTGGCCTGTGAGACAGATAGTAAGTTAACCATTGTTGTCTCTAGAGTTTTATTGTCACATTTTACAGTACTGTCACCTTGGGTTCAGAGGAAAACCTAGCATCAAATAAAATTCACATACTGGCAATGATATCTAAGTAGCTCCACAACTCAGTTTTAAATGCAGACATTTTTAAGAGTGACTATTGCTGTTTTCCTTCAGCGCTGGCACTGAGGAGCAACCCTTTTCCCAGCTCGGGGCTTGTGGTTTGTCACATAACTTTTATAGCTTAAATTAACTGCTTTTGCTTTTACTATTTGTAGCTGTTCTGCAACAAGTTAAAACACCATCAGATCTTAAACTGATTAATTGTTGAATTGATAGCATTCGTTTTTATACTGGATCATTGCCATGTAAGCCTTTGCTGCCATTCTGTGGTTTGTTGACATGTCCATAGTACTTTGCCATCTATCTTATTTTCATGATAATGTTTGACTGGGAAATGGACTTAACTATTTCTTACTTTCTTAAAGATTAAACATGGAAACAGCTATGTCTTCCAAAATAATGTGAAACAGTGACCATGTAAATATAACATTTATGAGCTCTTATCAGATAATGGGTTTATCAGAATCAGAATCAGAATCAGAATACTTTATTGATCCCTGGGGGAAATTATTTTTTGTTACAGTGCTCCATTTTAAACCAACATTAAGACAAGACAGACAATACACTAACTAAGAATAGTACAATATATACATATACAGTGGGGCAAAAAAGTATTTAGTCAGCCACCGATTGTGCAAGTTCCCCACTTAAAATGATGACAGAGGTCAGTAATTTGCACCAGAGGTACACTTCAACTGTGAGAGACAGAATGTGAAAAAAAAAATCCATAAATCCACATGGTAGGATTTGTAAAGAATTTATTCGTAAATCAGGGTGGAAAATAAGTATTTGGTCACCTCAAACAAGGAAAATCTCTGGCTCTCACAGACCTGTAACGTCTTCTGTAAGAAGCTTTTCTGTCCCCCACTCGTTACCTGTATGAATGGCACCTGTTTGAACTCATCATCTGTATAAAAGACACCTGTCCACAGCCTCAAACAGTCAGACTCCAAACTCCGCCATGGCCAAGACCAAAGAGCTTTCGAAGGACACCAGGAAAAGTATTGTAGACCTGCACCAGACTGGGAAGAGTGAATCTACAATAGGCAAGCAGCTTGGTGTGAAAAAAATCAACTGTGGGAGCAATCATCAGAAAATGGAAGACATACAAGACCACTGATAATCTCCCACGATCTGGGGCTCCACGCAAGATCTCATCCCGTGGGGTCAAAATGACCATGAGAACGGTGAGCAAAGATCCCAGAACCACACGGGGGGACCTGGTGAATGACCTGCAGAGAGCTGGGACCAAAGTAACAAAGGTCACCATCAGTAACACACTACAACGGCAGGGAATCAAATCCCGCAGTGCCAGACGTGTTCCGCTGCTGAAGCCAGTGCATGTCCAGGCCCGTCTGAAGTTTGCCAGAGAGCACATGGATGATACAGCAGAGGATTGGGAGAATGTCATGTGGTCAGATGAAACCAAAGTAGAACTTTTTGGTATAAACTCAACTCGTCGTGTTTGGAGGAAGAAGAATACTGAGTTGCATCCCAAGAACACCATACCTACTGTGAAGCATCGTGGTGGAAACATCATGCTATGGGGCTGTTTTTCTGCCAAGGGGACAGGACGACTGATCCGTGTTAAGGACAGAATGAATGGGGCCATGTATCGTGAGATTTTGAGCCAAAACCTCCTTCCATCAGTGAGAACTTTGAAGATGAAACGAGGCTGGGTCTTCCAACATGACAATGATCCAAAACACACCGCCCGGGCAACAAAGGA
Source organism: Aulonocara sp. 'chitande type north' Nkhata Bay (assembly GCF_057382095.1). Classification (NCBI taxonomy): domain Eukaryota; kingdom Metazoa; phylum Chordata; class Actinopteri; order Cichliformes; family Cichlidae; genus Aulonocara; species Aulonocara sp. 'chitande type north' Nkhata Bay. The sequence goes on along the minus strand of NC_141359.1, from coordinate 8,166,284 downwards.
GTGGCTCCGTAAGAAGCATTTGAAAGTCCTGGAGTGGCCTAGCCAGTCTCCAGACCTCAACCCCATAGAAAATCTGTGGCGGGAGTTGAAAGTCCGTGTTGCTCGGCGACAGCCCCAAAACATCACTGCTCTCGAGAAGATCTGCATGGAGGAATGGGCCAAAATACCAGCTACTGTGTGTGCAAACCTGGTAAAGACCTATAGTAAACGTTTGACCTCTGTTATTGCCAACAAAGGTTATGTTACAAAGTATTGAGTTGTATTTTTGTTATTGACCAAATACTTATTTTCCACCCTGATTTACGAATAAATTCTTTACAAATCCTACCATGTGGATTCATGGATTTTTTTTTCACATTCTGTCTCTCACAGTTGAAGTGTACCTCTGGTGCAAATTACTGACCTCTGTCATCATTTTAGGTGGGGGAACTTGCACAATCGGTGGCTGACTAAATACTTTTTTGCCCCACTGTATATACATACATACATACATAAGTCACTCATAGATAAATAGTTGGAAAAGAAACATGTGTAGTTGTAGCAGCAAACAGTGTGTTAAGTGGATGCGTTGTACAGGGAGATGGCCACCGGCAGGAATGATTTCCTGTGTCGTTCAGTGGTGCTTTTCGGTAATCTCAGTCTCTCACTGAACGTGCTCCTGTGACTGACCAGCATGTCATGGAGTGGGTGGGAGGTGTTATCCAACATTGTCTTTATCTTGGACAGCATCCGCCTCTCCGACACCACCTTGAGGGAGTCCAGCTCCATCCCCACAATCTCCATCACGGACCAATTACAGGGCATTCAGCATGCAGTTTTACTGTATGCATTTTGCAGCAGATTTTCTTCTAGTAGCTCCAATCATGTAACAACAGTCAAGTAAATGGTTTTTTTTGTGCTCTCTGCACAAAACTTAACAATATATTCCCACTGAGGATTTGACCCCTTCACAACCTGGGCTTCTATTGAGTACCACTACTCAGTAATCTGTCCACGAATGGCACACAAATCTACCTTTAGTGCTTTGTTCCAGTGTGTACTCCAATCTGTCGATTACGCTCGCTGATGTTGCTTGCTACAGGATAGAGCCTTTGCTCACCGAGCTCTCCTCCTTTGAAATAGGCTGCCTTTGCAGGTTTGGGAGGTGGGCTCTCACATTATCAAGTGTAGGCTCAAAATCCATCTCTTTTCTATATACCACAATCTCTCCTCCTTTGCTGCCGCTGGGATGCCTTCAAAGGGCTGTTACGTGACAACTAGCGATCCACGCTTATATAACTTAACTGAACATAACACGGTTATCTATTACTCTGTTATTTATTTGTGTGTCATCTGTTTCTGTGTAATGATGTCCATGAGTTGTAATCATATATTGTGCACTGTAAGCTCTGTAGTGGTGCAGCACTATAAAAACAAATGCTCCGATCTCCACCTTTAGGTTCAGCTGCCTGAACAAATCAATGTTCTCTATAGATTAACCAGTAAAAACGTCAATGAAAATAGACATCCCTGCTCCTGCCTTCTCTCTAAAGTAAGTCAATGCTGACTTTTGGATTTAAAACCTGCTCTCCCAGGTAAAAATGCTCTACTTAACCCATTGCACCGTGACATCCAGCTTTCTATGCTGACTTCTGTTCATTTTTATGCTACTTTAAATATTTTACGAGATCTGATCTCAAACTAAATGTGATTGGCCTGTTACTCTTGTTAGAGCCTCTAAAGCATGAAAATACGAGTCCAAAGGAGGTGCAGGACACTAGTCCCCTCTCAAATCACATGATTAACAGTATCCTGACAGGTTTTTATATAGTTTTTCAACCTATAACACTGAAAGCATGTTGCTTTTTTCAGCTCTCTCTGATATTTAAAAAGAGACAACAGAAAAGAAAATGTGCAGATAATCAAAAGCCAAATTTCAGTGTTGTTTATATATTTAATAGTTTTTCAAATTCCAGTAGGATAGCAATTTCTGTCTATATTTGGATCTTTGTTTATGTGTACACACATAGTACTGTAGTTCAGACAAATTGGCCTACTTCTCTGTGAACAAGTGAGAAGGCAGCAGCATGCAAAGATTTCTCCCAGGAGAGTTGTGACATGCTGAAACAGCCCTCCTGTTAGCTCCCCTACATGCTGTTAGTGACGGAGTCACAGTCCTGTGCTCCCACATACACACCGTCACACAGAGAGTTGCACAGGGCCACAGTCCACTGCTCCCCACTGGTGGCTTTTTAATGCCCCCTTCCCTAAATCGATTACCTGTCTCTCCGTGTCAGCCTCCTGGGGGGGCCGCATCGACTCTGACAAACTGATGAAACACTGACAGCAGGAAATCGCAGGATGCATGAGAGACACAGACCGAGTCTGAAAGGAAAAGAGAAAGAAATATGCCTCCTGGCAAAGTCATGTACACAATGTTTGACTTTCAGTCAAAGACTTTTCATGCTTCGTGTGTCTGGTGAAATTCTTTAAGATCTCAATCTAACAGCGCAGCAGAAATTTCTTTAAACTGGAACTTCATTTCCATTTTCTTACCCCTATTTTTCTTCTCTCTTTAGCCCTTGTCGAGGAACTCCTCAAGACTCCAGTGGTGAGAGTATCGGGCACAGGCTGGTCATCATGGGAGACCTGGTCAAGCTGCTCACACAGTTGCGCAAAAGGTTATCGCACCCGTCGGCGAACCTGCTCTGGCCCAGAGGGGAAGAGTGCCCCTGTGGCCTGCCGTGGCTCGCCTGTGGAGTATCAGGACTGTAATGTCCAGGCATGTCCAGGTCAGTGAAGATACACTACAAACCCTGTTACGTTTTGCTCACAAGCAGCAAGACTGTCTTGTAATTTGTGGTCCTGAGCAATAGTTCTGCAGGCTTACTGAAGGCCTTTCAAAGGTTTTGGACTTTAGCTGCTTCATATATTACACATGACACATCCTCAAATATGTCGTGTAGCATCCCAGCAGGTGTTCCAGTACAACCTGATTGCAGGTAATCACAAACTGAAGATAAACCGAGGATGGATAAAGGCGGTTGGTGTCCTGTTGCTAACCTCTTCAGTATATCGTGGGTCGATAATCGACACACATCCACACTTTCACACTCGGAGAAAAAGATGGAAAAAGAACGAGAGAGGGAGGGAGGTCAGTGGGGGTACTAAAATACTGCTGAGTGGATCATTAGCTTCATTTGCTAATGGTTACCAGCAGCTTCAGCAGTGCAGGAGGCACTATTGGACAAATGAAGTTATCTATTTCAAAGTCCTCATCAAACCATAATCAGCTGACCTAGAACTCTTCTGCTGCATTGACAGGCTACACTTATTAAACAGAATGAGGACACACACACACACACACACACACACACACACACACACACACACACACACACACACAATAAGCACTCTTGAATAAAGTTCTGAACTCAGCTTTAAGGGTGTCGACTTAAATATTCTTGAGTGGTACCTTATGAATTAATGATTTATTATATGTTGGTGCAGTGCTGATCAAATTCCTGTTGTGTATTTGAATGTCAGTTGTTGAATCCAAATACAATCCTTCTCGGTTAACTTTGCATCTGACACATGTAACCTAAGGAAGCCTGGGACAGGCAGCCTTGGTTACTTCGCACTGGGAAGCAGCCGGTGAGCGAGCCTTTTTGCCATTACTGTCACGTTTACAGCCGGTCTCACCACACGTGTCCCTGGCAGACACACAGGTGAGAAGGACAAGGCCAGTGACAAAAGAGAGAATGAGTGCGAAATAGTAATTGATGATGAAATTAGAGAGAGGGATGGAGGCAATATAGATCTCTGAGGTGATTAAAATGAATAGGGTGTTAGTGTGTGCACTGGAAACACAAGTGTGTGTGTTTCCATCCAGTGAGTAGATTTTTAATTCAGATATGAGTTTTATATGATTGTTATAAGTTCATTTTGCATAAAACAATAAACATTTTGCGTTTCTAGGATTAAAATAATCATCAAATATATTTTCAGTGTTGGAAGCTTTTACAGGAGGCCTATTGTGCTCCTCTCCAGCTGGTCTACTAAAGTAGTTCTGCATGAGCAACTGTTCAGAATAGTCCTTATTTATCTTACTTGGGCTTCGGTGCAGTCATTCAGTTCACTCCCTCCCGTTTCATTCACTTTAAGTCAGCTTCCTTCTGACTGGCTCTCTCCCAAACAAGATTTAACAGCAGGTAGTTAAGGCTTCTAAGGTGATCATATTAGATTCAGGTTAAAACAAAGATATAGATAGATAACACACAGGCATAATACAGCAGCATCATGATGCAGCAAATGATAATTAAGAATTTATACAGCGTCATGTTGGATATCAAAAACTAAAATTTGCTCATCTAGGTGATGGCTGTTTTTATACAACGAAAGGGGGTGGGGGATTGGAGCTAGCTGTCATAGGGCGAGAGGTGGAGTCCACCCTGGACAGCTTGCCTTTTCATCCATCTCTCATCCATTCCTTACCAAATTTAGAAAAAAGGAAGATCATGTCCAAACCATTTAAAAATCCAGAACAAGTCTTAAGCCCTCATCGCATTTAAAGTGATTTGTTTTGTAGCTGATGTTTGGTCATTAGTAGACACTGCTGCTGTGATAACTCAAGAATGGGCTGACGTAGGATTTTCAAATTAATACCTCCATGCATCTATCGATGAGCTAATAAAAATATCGGATGAGTTTGAATGTCTGTGACCTTGAACTCAATGTCAGAGGTTAGAGGTCAAGTTTTCTGAAAATATTTTGAATGTAATAACTCACACTCAAGAAGAAAGTCACCTATAATTTTGAAATTTGCATCTTAAAGGCGACTGACGCCCTGTTTGGTCTTTCACCTGACGTTTCCGGGTTAATTGGCATTCCGTACTCATCCCATCAAAGTTTTAAATCAACACACTGATTAGATCAAATGGAAAAAGTCAGTTATCAAAGCAAGTCTTAAGTGTTTAAAATTGACATATCAGCTTGATCTCAACTTTCGTAATCAAGTCTTTGATTAACAGAGTGACCAGACGTGGCATAATTATTTTTGTTTGTTTGTTTCAAAGTTTTCACTCTGACTCACGTCAGTGTCTTGTCTTGGGAGCCGGGCAAACACATGGTTGACTTCATATGTCTGAATGTAAATGAACACAGCAAGTCAACCACGCAGGGGCACAGGCAGACAGGTGGGACGAGTCAGAAAAACTGTAAACTGCCAGTCAGGAAGTCAGTGAGTTGTTCACTAACTCACTGAGTCAGACGCTCAACCAGTCAGCCGGGTAAAGAGCCAGTTAGTCAGGCAGAGCAGGGACTGGCTGTGAGAGTTAGTCAGAGTTAAGTGCTCACAGCCTGCCTTACTCGGTGTCACACTAATCCACTCAGCTAATGGAATTTTCTGCAGCACTGTGATGTTACCTGGCAACACTGCTCTTCCCCATCAGTCAGCCAGACAGACATCAGCCAGTCAACCAGCCATTCAGTTAGTCAGTCACCCTCTTCTGATTAGATCAAATGAAACATTAACGGCACCTATGGGGAGAATAAATCAATATAATGCAGGACACAGTAATGACAAAGTAGGCTATGATGTGATCAGGAAGACAGCAGAGCACAGGCACAGACTGTGTGTGCAAGAGTAGTTCAAAGTAAGACAGAAATGAATGATAGATGCCTGTAATATGAAAAAGAAACACAAACATAAGCCATCATGGACAAATTGTGTTTGTTGGAGCACCATTTCTTTTTCTTTTTTCTCTATTTGTTAGTCTTCCTGAGCCCATCACCCAAAAAGAATATGCAGTCGGTGCAACAAGCAACTTTACATCAGGGTTAAAACATTTTGTTTTTTCATATAGCCTGGGGTTACATCAGGCAGGTGCAATTGAAAGGTGCAAGTGATACATCCCTAGTATAATCCTAGGAGAAGACACAAATCCCTTTGGAGTTGCGTCAGGAAGGGCATCTGGTAGAGGGAAAAAAAGCTGCCAAATCAAATATGTGGACCTACCTGCTGTGACAGCCCCTTGTGAATAAGGGAGCAGCTGAACATAGCCTCTGACAAAAAGCCCAGATCTTTCTGAGTCATCAAAACCGCACTGCAACACTTTAAACACCAGCTTTTAAAATCAGATAACTTGTAACTGAATTCTGTTTTTAAGTCTCAAGTCCATAGCTGTTGAAAGCACACACACTAATGTCACTTTAAAAACATCAATCAATGCTAACCAGAGTAATATACAATGGGAAAATGCTAAATTTAATATTCATTTGCAAAGTTGCATATCAACCTCTTTGTCTCTTGTAAAGGATTCAATGTCAGCTGGTCACGCATCGCAGTCCTAACTATCGCTGTAGGAGGATGTGATATCTGATCCCTTCTTGGCGTCGTTAATTAGATGTCCGTGGTGTTCAGACTGAGCTAAATTAATCCCAGTATGCCTTCAGAAAATGTCATTACTGGTGCAGTGTGCATCTACAGCCAGCACATTATCATATCAGTCAGAGCGGTATGTGATTATGTGACACGTTCCTTTATGTGCCTTACAGTGAAGGGTGCCTGGTCCTGCTGGTCGTCCTGGTCTCAGTGCTCAGTGGGTTGCGGTGGCGGGCACTACCAGCGGACACGCTCCTGTAACAGCCCCGCACCTTCCAATGGTGGAGACATTTGCATAGGACTACACACCGAGGAAGCCCTATGCAACACACACCCTTGCGATGGTAAGGTCACATAGAAATTCAAAGTCTTGTTCTGCCGTGTCACCACTGCTCAGGTGCTTTTATCACACCTTCGGGCAGGCAATCATCTCCCACACCGTGTAATTTCTGTGTCGTCCCCTTTGCTAAATTGCTTCTTTCATCTTTTCCTAATGAATAAACCAGGTCTTAGATATGTGAGAAGATAAACAGAAAACAACCCATCCTCCCACCGTGCCATTTCCTGCTGTGCTGCTGGAACTCGCAGTACCATGGCAACCCCTCCAGAAAGCTTTGAAAAGAGATCCACTGATGTTGTGGTACATATGGATATCTTATTTAATCAATCTGAGGTTTTGAATGCCCAGGTGTAGACAGTATGTGTGTAATATTACTTAAAAAGCTTTATGAGATGGATTTTACAGAACCAACATATTTTCTTCGCTATTCTCTGTGGATTTTAGCCATGTTGTATTATTTGGCCAGATTTCAGGAGGCTCATTATTGATAGTTCTGCTGCCACTGGTCTCGTTTCGATCATAAACCATCCTCAAGCATGCCTGACAAAGGCCCATGCACCTCTCCTGGCTTTTCTTTCACACAGCTTCACTTTGCTACACACCTGAATACAAGCAGTGCATTAGAAAAGAACATTGCTTCTGCTCACTGTGGAGATGAATGGAATTATGTTTGTGCTGCTTCCAGCTGAAAGATTACACATTGGTCCTTCTCCAGAGAGCAAAATACTAAATATGAATCTGATAGAACGGGGTTAGAGCAGGAAAGGGAGAGCTGCAGGAGGAGGGTCATTTATTTTGGAGGGTTGCTGAATTCATCTTCTTTAATGTTATTTGTCTGATAAGGTCTTATGTTTTAATGTGTGTTTTGTTACCTTTTGATAAGATAGGCCAGTTGTGAATAGATAACACTCTATCGTGAATTTGTCAATGTGGGGTGTAGATAGATATAGCCATCACAGCATCATCCATTGGTTAGCGGACGTTGCATGTTGAAACATTAGCATTTTGGCCATGTTGTTTTCAAAGGCCAAAGTTAGTTGCCTTATTTAGACCAGCAGGTGGATTCCTAAGTGATCATCTGAGGCTGGCAAGTTTCCTTAGCAAACTGCATCCATAAACTGTATCCTTACAATGCACAGATACAGGCATCTGCTGCCTTGTGCTAAGTAATATATCTTGAACAGTCTGTAATTCACAGATTTATTTATTACTTCTTTTTTCCTCTTTCTTTTTTTTTGCAAAAGACATGTTAAATATTTGCAGTTCAGTGAATTTAATTAGTGGTGGTGCGAGCTGTAGCGGAGAGTTGCCAGCTACAGCTGCTTGCTTTGTTTCACCTGCTAATAAAGGTTGAGTAAGTTGCAGTCATGCCCCTTACTTAACCTTTAACAAAGTCTTAGTGGCCATTGGAGGACCTGGCACTTTATTTCAGCTTCATAGAGGTTGTTTGTTTTTGCTGCAGGTGCAATGAAACCTTTGTTTTTGGCTGCTGAGTTCAAATATCAATTAACTTTCTCTAGACTGGAGCACTCCATCTTTAAATACTGTAGCAAGTACTTTCTCTTTCTTTATCAAGACTGAAGACAAAAAAAATATTAGGTGGACAAAACATACAAAACAAACATATCAATGAACCTGCAGAGTGTGAGCAGAGAATTAATACGGTAGCTGCAGAAAGGCCTCTTAAAGCACATAGTATTAGATAACACATTCATTTTAATGGAGAGATAGAATATCAACCAAAATGAAGAAAACCTACATTACATAAAAAAATCAAACAATTGAAAATTGATTTGCGTGTCACAGTGAAATAAGTGCAACCCACCCATTCTGGCTTCTACAGGTTATAACTGATTGATAACAATTAAGAGCTGAAGTTTCGAGTTGCCAAGCAGTAACCAAGAAATATAAAGGAGATGTGTGCAAACCTGATGACAAGCTACAAGAAATGACTTACTGCTGTGCTTTCCTGCAAGTACTAAGCCACTTAATGACACACTATTGCATTCAATTTCTAACTTTTATGTAATGTGCTTTTTCTGGATGTTTGGTTTATGTTATTTCTCTTTTTAAAATGATTGTAAGTTTGCTCAAAAAATGAACAAAGTCAACAGGAGATCAAATAATTACTTCTCTCAATGTATTTAATAAAAGTGATACAGTGTTTATCTAGCATTCATGACTAATGCTGGGCAGACACTGTGCGATTTTTATTTTTTTTTTTCCAGTCGCGCGATTCAGCTCCTGCTCAAACTGCACGATTGACTCGCAGGGGTTAGAAGTTCGCAGGTCACGATGCAGGTCTCACACTATACGACCAGATGCTCTGATGCGACCTGAGTGCTCACACTGTGCGTCCATAAAATGAAGGTTATAACAGAAATAATGTTGCTTGCTCTCCCTCTGGCTTTCACTCACACAGACACACCACCACCATCAACTTTGCTAAATTGCTAATGAAAAACATTGGTCAGGCAGCTGTGATTGAGCAGCAGTGTAGATCCAACTATTTTCACGGTTGTTGTGGTCGTGATAATTTTGTGAGGCCACATCGAAAAGGCTCGGATGAGCTTTCCAAAGTTCTACAAGTTGTGCCTCCATCGCTTGTGTCCAGATCACACGCTGCACTGCCGTGCTGCGCCGTCTTTTTCGCTGACATTTGTGTTTGCGCGTGCGCAGTGTGAGAAACTGCGGTGACACCCTCACGACCAAGCGATTGATGATCGGGAGCTGGTCGTGAGGTGTTAATCGCGTCTCGTTACCCCACGTATACTACACGATGCACGACGCACGATGAAGGCCAAAATCGGGCCCATCGCCAAAACGGTCGCACGACTCAAAAATCGGCTCAAAATGGGCCAAAAATCACACAGTGTCTGTCCAGGATAAGATGGTGAGTATGGTATAGCTTCCAGACAACAATTGGTGCACTACGTTAAGTCTCTTAACTTTAAACTGACCTTACAGAGCAAAAAGAAAGTGGAATATAAAACAGTTCATGCTGCACCTTTGTTTCAGATCTGTGGCCTCGTGTAAAATTCAGATGTTCTGCCAAACTTTGTGGATTACGCAGACTTATGTCCAGTTTCATTGCTAAGGTTAAAACATCTAAGAGGCGGGCATCCTAAATACCTGGACAAATAAAACAATCTAGCTATGACTACAGGTAAGTTTTATGTATTTAGTTTAAGAACATATCTATACCTTAAAAGTTAAAATAACAGAAACACAAGGGAAGAAGACTTAAATAAGAACAAAAAAAAGTTTGAGTATTCTTCTTTTCCCTTTTACTTTGAAGGTTAGCCTTGCTTTCCCCACATGTGATGATATGTGAGATGTATAAAAACAAGCCCCCCCCCCCCCTGTCTACTTCTACTCTGCTCCCACAAGGACATTGAAATATTCATGAGAGATCTGCCTGCTAATCCAGGAGGATGGGGGGAAAAGTCCACCTGCCGAACTCATAAGGTTTCATCCCGATTCTGATTCTAAGGTTTCATTTCAAACAGCCTTGTTTTGTCGCTAACGTGTGATTTGTCATCTGTTCTTTCTTTATTTTATTTTTTTATTTATTTATTTAGGACAGTGCATGTTAATGAACATAAATGTAAAAAAAAAAATTACATGAATGTAAACATACCAGATTATAGCCAAGGGCTAATTTCCATCTGTTGTCCTCAAGCATAAAAATAGACATAATAATTCATAAAAAATTCATCATTCATTCATAATAAAAACTCCATCACCATCTGTTCCCAAATAAAACATTAAAACTATACAACTCATACATGATCACACACTTGATTTTCCATAACCAGTTTAGTCTGCTGGCAAACAAAAACAGGCCCAGACAAATAGTCATTGTCTGGGATGCTCACGTGTATGTGTGAGTGTAGACAGATGTGTTATAGTGCAGATGACTTCTGTCAGATTTCAACAGCCGTTTCTTCTTAACAGTCACCTTCTTCAGATGCTTTTCCTTTTAAATCAGTCCGACTGTCATTCACACGGAGGGTAACGCTTACAGTCAGCCTCCTCGGTAATTACAGACAAAGAAAGGTAAATGACTTTCTGTCTTTTTCCCTCTTTGCCAAGATGCTAATCAGCCTCCTTTATCAGGTTAATGTTTTCCTGTTTGATGCGGATCAACAATCTCTGTTAACCCCGCACCAGTAGGCTGCCGGCAGTCTCTCTCGATCCCTATCTGTCTCCTCATCTGTTCGCTTATTGACAGGCGAACATCAGTCATCTATTGGGGTCTTCCTGGTGCTGCCGACCTCGCCGCATGTGTAATTAGAGGCAAGCTGGCTGTCAGTCACGAGGATATTTGATGCCTCTGTCGCAGGTCATTTGATTAAAGTCTCCACCAGTAATGGAGGACAGCAGGTAGGACTGTCAGGACAGAATACTAACGAGCAGCCCGCAGGCCTGATGCTGTTCTTTCCGACTCTACAGTGTGATCACGCAGGTCGTCTGGGTGACAAAAATAAATGGGAATAAATGAAGCAATTAAAGCCGGTTGTAGTGATGCACGGTTATTGCACACATTTGAGCTGGTCAGTTTGTTTCATGTGTCTAGGTGGTTGTGCAGAACGAATGGAGCAGAGAGCAGAGCAGCTTGTTGGTGAGCGTCCGCCTGATAGGAAAGGTAAAAGAAGGCCTGTCCTTCTGCCTCCACTGAGGCGCTCTCTGCCAAAACTGCACACTTGAGAGCACGCTGAATAACAAACCAGCTTTTCATCAGGTTTTCATTTGTGGTAGCCTGTGCTCCCTCCACTCTGGTGCTTTTAAATACAGGGAGCGAAAGAGTGCAGCAAGTGCACGGTTCAAAGGGAGGCGTTGAAAGTTGGGCATTTTCTCTTTCCTCTTTGGTGGGAGTCTTTTGTTTACTGCTCGGTCGCCTGCTGCGGGGATACAGCACGAAAGCTTGGCTCGGGAGACAAACATCTCGGCTATGCACTAAACAAACTCTTCTGGTTTGCTCTTCCAATCCCGTTTACATCACAAACACTTTTGGTGTGTTTGGGGTCTTTTTCTTTTTCTTCTTTTTCTTTTTTTGGCTGTGCAGAAATGTGAAAGGTTCCCGCAGGTGGTTACAGCTTGGGTGGGCCCATTGCTTTCCAGGCCTGAGGGTGAGCTTGATGTGGCCTTGTGGTTGCTGGGGTTTTTATTTATTGCTCTTTTTTCCTGTGTTTAGGTGGCTGGATGGCCTGGTCGCTGTGGTCGGCCTGTGATGACTCAGGCCTGCAGATGAGGAGTCGTGTGTGTGGTGCTCAGGGCAACACCCCCTGTGTGGGGAACAGCACTCAGCGTAGAGACTGCAATGAAATACCCGGTGAGCTCTCAGATGCATACTGTAACCGTGAAGCGTCCTTCAACATTCTCATCAGAGCTCAGTGTTGGCCTCTCAAGAGCTCCTTGCGAGCGTCCTTCCTTTTTCTCTGATTTTGAGGGAGCAGCCTGTATTTTATTTTGTGTCCTCAAATGTCACCAAACACGCTGCTTTTCACTTATTCCATCATGGCTTTAGCTTGCCTTTGTCACAAAAACTCCATGATGCTGTTTTATGGGAAGTTGTAAGCACACATTTTTGATGTGCAAAGCGAGGGTACACAAACAGCTAGCTGTTCTAGTGGCTCAGCCTTGTCTGTTTTTTGTTGTTTTTTCAGATTTTGTACATTTTGTGTCATTTTAATGGCAACAAAACTGAATGACAACACAACTAATAGTTACCCCCAGGAGGCTGACAATATTTTCAGACACTTGGAGCATTTTGACGTGCTCTGAAAGCGTTGTCAGTGTGGGGAAAAAGTGTAAGTCATAGTCAGAGGGCTTATTTGTATTCAATGACAAAATATCTAAGTGGCTCATGCTTGTACTTAAAAACGAACCTGTTGTAGGAAGTCATTTTTAAGCTGTGCTGGGATTTGTGAAACATGACTGGACCCATTGTGACAAACCCTTCTGTTAAATAAGGTAATCATTTAACAGAATATCAATATTTGGTGTCCTTGTATCAATACAATGCCCACCCCACACTCAAACCTGAAAGGTCTTCTACTGCAGCTTGATCTACTGGTACCAACAGGTGTGTGAAACAACTGGTAATATGGGCTACTCTTACTCATGTCTATGCAGTTATTAATGTTTTTTAGAGAAGACAAAAGTCATAATTTACAAACTGAGCAGATGGAATGGAAGTCGTGTAATTAGTTAGTTGATCAGTTGTGTGTGTGGTTGCAAATAGTGTCTCTCGAGCAGAAGGAAGGCTCCTCTCACATATATCGCTCTCCATCCTGTTTTGCGTTTGACTTTATCTCTAAAGTTTCTCCACTGCTTTGATGTTATTTTCGGGGTTTTGTTAAGTGCGCTGCTGTTATTCATCTGACATGCTTTCTTCTGTTGATAAAATGAGTTACCTCTCCAAGATGTGTAGTGTATGCATGCTAACTGTGTTACAGCCAAAAGCTTTTGCTTAGACATGACTGAAAGTCTCAGAATTGTTATGCTCATTTCCAACTACATACTTTTATTCTTGGACTGTTATTAGAATACCTTTGCATGGTTTACAGTCATGCTGATTTTTCCTATGTATACTTGGCCTCTGTGCTTTGGTGATCTACTACAGCAACAGTATACACATTTATGAGATAAAATAAGAAAAGCATACCACGTCCCCTTTTAGATAAATGATAATATTGGCACTCTGCCCTGCAACTGATCAGTTTATTATCTAACAATTCTCAACTACACAAACCAAAACCAGGGCTAACAATCTTCAGTATCACCATCATGTTAGTGCTTCGACATCAATTTGTGGGTTTACTCAAGCTTAATATGAGGCACAACTTCAGGATTTTATTTTGCCAAGATTTTTGATTTGCCAAATCTTCACTGGCAGCTCGCTCCAAAAGCCATAACTTGTTTGTTTGTCCAGGTTGTACGTATGCAGAATCAGCATCATCACGGTCTTCATCCTAAAACAGATATCCATAAATAAAAGCACATATTGTTTGTGTCTTTGTAGTCGACATCCTCTTTGTGCACAAAACTCATTTGCTCATGTTGATTAACCATAATTAAGTCCATGTGAATGCAATAAGTTAGCAGCTGACCCAACTGGCCTCGGCACACCTTGTTTTGCTGATGCCGATTTCAGAAAGTTTCTCCTGAAATGATCTTTCATGGCCTGCCAGCATAGGCCTCTCCAGGCTAAGAATCCCTAATGAGTCCAGACGAAGGCGATTAATATTAATGGGTTGTCACAACAGCAAATCACATCTAATTTTATTGCAGATTTCAATGAGGCGAAGGATGGATTTGTTAAGGTCACTTGCACAAGGGAGGCAGCTGTGAAGAAGTTGAAAATTTAAAAGAAATTCAGTCCAATGAGGAACTGCAATATTTAACAACTGAAAGCCACAGGCCTTCCTGCTCCTCCTCTTCCTTTGAAGAAGCTCAATGAGAGTGGAGCTGGTAGAAAGGTCGTGCTGTACCTGTAAATGTTTGTCCTGCCCCTTAGTTTCTATCACAGCATCTAGACAGGTTCAGTTCAATGGGGCTGTTGCTTCTCGCTCAAGTCAATTTTCCTCTAGAAATTCTTGAAATACCCTGATTTTTAAAAGCAAAAAAATCTCCATGGACCGTTTGTGCATCATTGAGGAGACATTTAAATTTTTCATTTACCATCTTTTTTCAGCATGTGTCAACTCCCCTGATGTTGCAACCAGTTGTTGTTGTGTTCTGAAGGCTGTTACACCAGGGAATGCGTGTGTGTGTGTGTGTGCATGCATGTGTGTGTCTGACTGTGTGTTCCTCTCCTCTCTGCAGTCATTCTCCCTGCATCTGGTTTTGATAAGGACCAACACTGTGGAGGTAAGTGGATTAACAGCTGCCTCCGCTTCATCTCCCTGTGCATGTTCAGGGTTTTTCTTTCCCCCTGTATGTTTCCACAGATGTCTGTCCATGATGTGTGTTTTCATACATTATATTTGTATATATTTATATGTCCATTTCATATGTGTTATTATAGTCTGTTAGAATTCCTAACAGCCAGTCAGGAGGAGGAAGGACAACTCTTTCGTTTCATGTTTTTAATGGCCTCATACCTACTGATAGAAAAGTCCTACAGATGTTTTAACTGCACTGATAACAAAATACATCAGGAAAAGAACCCTGGACGGTCGTATTTCAGTCTTGCTTTATATTCTTATGAGCAACTTTAGTGGGTACACCTCAACTGGTCATTAACTTAAATATCTAATCAACCAACCACATGGCAGGAGCTCAGTGCATTTAGGAATGAAGACATAGTAAAGATGACCTTGTGAAGTATTTGATTGGGGAAAACAGTGATTTAAGTGATTTGGTTGCTGATGGATGGTCCGAGTATTTCCCTGCACAACTAACTAGTTCACCTGGGCCAACCTTTATATCCTGCAAGACCCAGGTGGCCTATGTTACCTGACGATCCTCCCATGCCAGCAAAACAGCAGACCGGGGCTTTAATAAGTGGGGGAGGGGCTTAACATCACCCTCCTTAAAAATCACGATTCCGCGTTGACACTGCAAATTATTCTGAAACGAGAAAACAAAAAAGCAACAATAGAAGGCAACATTAAAATGGCTTCCACACAACCTGGCCCACAAATGAGCTGACATCCACCCCCTTACTAAATCCAATTTTCCTACCACAGGAACAAATTAAGTGGTGGGAAGTAAAAGTGAATGTTGGCGGTTATAGGAATACGAGGCAAAATGGGTTCTAATTACAGGAGATTTCTAATAGTGTAACTGGTATACAGAAAGGGAAAGTAGTATCTGCCCCAGAAAGCAAATCTTTGCAAATAGGTTCAACACGAAAAAGAAACAGTTAACCTAACAGCAAGTGAAAGTCTACTCATTGGTACCTAAATGAGCACCAGATCTCATCACAAGTGCTGCCATATAGTCTGCAGCTATACACCCCCCACACAACACTGGATTTAAAGTATGAGCGTCAACCACAGTAGCACACCAAAAGGTTCCTCCAAGCAAAAACGTCAATACTAACCAAAATGGCCAAGACGGCAACAAAGGGGGAACAAAGCTACAACAAAGCTCAAAGCAAAGCAGATAATGGGTCTACAACAAAGCTACCAGACCAAACTACCAAGTTTAAATATTTCACAGCACTATTCTAGTTCAACTTTGGAACTCTTACCCTTCACACATTTTACCAGTTACACTTTGTCAGATAGTTACACCAGAAGGCTGGTCCAGCCATGTGTCCAGTAAGGCCACAAATCAACACGACAAATATGTTGGTGAAGCACTAGACACAGAGTTTATGCTCCCTAGTCCTAGTTTTTTAATACAAGTTGATCTTAACCCTAGTCTTCAGACAGATGCATATGCACCAAAAACAACGGTGCCAAAGAGCAAACTAGCAAGTTTCTGGAAACCAGATAAATGCTCCCAAGACATTGTCTTCAACAAGCTGTCACACTAAAGAGAAAGCGTGGTTGGTCTCCTATTGAGATGAACCATTACAAAAGAGATGCATGTCTCAGAGACTCGTGTGGCTATACTCACCAAAAGCACAATGAAACTGTAAATTCATGGGTTTAACACCCAAGCACTATGCTATTGCTACTCTCTTCCAACATCAACCACAGAATACCTAAATTATTGTAACCGATCCAAAGAATTCTATCTTGTGTGGAACTCCCTAAGATACTCCTCACAATGCTAAATACCATTACTACTTTAAGCTGTACTCAGAACTTAGTTCAACTTGCATAAGCATTTAGCAAACCTAAAGCTAAGTTAGTAAGTCAGCACTGACTCAAAGTTCAATCTTACCAATGGGTCTAAAGATCCCGGACGAGCCCCCATTTGCCACAAACTGGTTCAAAGTAGGTGACACACACCTTCACACAAGAGGTTTACTTAAATATTTAAAAAATATATATTAAACATAACCTAACCAAGAAACAGATCACCAATAGGTTAAAGTCAGGTGGAGTGGAAGAGAGCACCTGAGCAGTTTACCTGGGCCAGCTTTTATGGCCTGCAAGACACAGGTTATCTGGATTAGCTGATGATCCTTCCATGGCAGCCAAGCAGCAGGTTTGGCTTTATGAGTTTGGGAAGTTTTTAACAAGGTAAATGAACACTCTAGTTTGAAAAAATGTGAATTTCTGAGCAATTATTTCATGGTATTTCAGAGTTTACGGGTTAATTTAATGCATTACACATGGTAAATATGGGTGTTGAAAAATGTCCTTTTTCAAGCTAATAATATGTACTCAAGCTTTGCTAACACCGTGTGTCATCTTTATTTTGCAGCATTTACCTCCATCCACCTAATTGCCACTGGTGTTTCCTGTTTCCTTGGGGCGGGGCTGCTATCTTTCCTGATCTATGTGTACTGTCAACGTTTCCACAAGCCTTCTCAAGAGTCTGCCATCATTCATCCCACCACCCCAAACCACCTCAACTACAAGGGCAATACCACGCCAAAGAATGAGAAGTACACACCAATGGAGTTTAAGGTAAGTGAAGCACACAATATTATGCAGAAATACAAATGAAAGTGCTGTTTACTTGGTGTTATTCAAATACACAAACACGCACACAATGTAAATATTAAGGATTCAAGGGCAGTGGGTGTGATTCATGTTTTATTTAGAGCTTTTATTAATTCATTTATCTCAATGGTGCAGTACGCGCAGAAGATGAATTACTGTTAATTTCTCTTCCTTCTCGCTCCTATACGGAGTCTGTATGGCTTTACTACCTGCACCAAGCCCTTATGAATGGGGCTCATTAGCTTTCTAAAGCATTAGTCAGCCTGCGACCTCCCACTACTATCGGTCTACTGTGCATTCACATTTACAGCAAGTCAAGAAGCTGTTTTCCTTAGAAGCCTGTAGACTTTTAGTGACATTTTGCATCCTTCAATTGTTTTACTCTCTGATTGAGTTGGGATATTGTTATTGCATTTCTTGTTCCTGTTTCTGCAAGATGCTTTTGAGAAACAGCTGAAAAAATTATCTTAAACTCTTCTTGAGCAAAACTAGGAGGTTTGATTTTTCACTCCAAAATCAGAAATTGTATCTGTCGTAAACATTCTGGTTAGGTGTCCTTCCCTCCTGCCTCTCTGAATGACCGTAGAGGATTCATTTATATTTAAAAAAAAAATACTACAATGATCATTTAACAATTGCATCTGCACCTCCTCCTTCTTGTGAAGGCGGCTGTATAATATGCAGTTTTGGGCTGTCACGGACAAACTTACAACTACTACTCTACAAACAGGAATGCAGCATGGCGATGTCGCGCTAATCATTTTGACGCTGGCCCTTTAGTGGAAAAAAATGCAAATGGAGTAATGGAAGTAAAATGTTCCAAATGAAATGTTTGTAATTCAAACAAAGAATAAAATCCAGTTGACTTGTGGCAGCAGAAGCTTGTTTGTGTGATGTGTCCTTCAGCTGTTATCATGACTGCGCCAAGGGGGACGTAGCATGGAGACAAATAACGGAGGAGTAACAGCCATGCATCTTGGCACCGCCTCAGTAGGTATTTTCATCATACTGTCTCCATGCATCAAACTTGATGTCCTAGCCAGGTTGATTAGATCCAAGTCACACAGTGTGGACTGTAATGAACTTATAAGGTTGTCAAAATCTTGCAGTGTAGACACCTTAAGGAAAGAGGCTGGATGGGATTTGGTCCCGAGTGCTTCAGCCATAAAAAAAATCCCCCACATAGAAGAAAATCTATGTTACGTCATGATATCTCTCACAAAGGACTGGGCCATCCACATTTTACTATTGCAGCCAGGCACTCACCAGATGATGTCAAATAAGTCTGTGAGAGTTTTGAGTTTAAGGCCTGTGGGATGAGGTTCAAACTGGGCCATGCTTTTTTAACATTAACCTCGTGTTTGCAGTCTGTTGGTGTTTGTCACTAAATATCTTTTTTAATAACATTTCATTTCAACTCAACTTTAATTATATAGCGTCAGTTTAATGACAGTTGCCCCAGCGCTTGACATTGTAAGGTTAAGACCCCAACAATCAGACGACCCCTCTGACAAAGCACTTGGCAACAGCGCTAAGATAATCTTCGTTTTAGCTGTGAATGTGCTGGTCTTTGCTTAAAGATGCATGTTAAAAACTAATTTTAAAAAAAGAAGAAGCTAAATTCGTGTTTCAGGGTTACATTTGGACAAATAGAGGCCCTTTTTTCTCCTTTCCACACAGACCGTTTACCTGCCAGACTGCAAACTGACTGCAAATAACACACATAATTCCTTTTGCCACTGATTTTATATATTCGCACAGTATGTTGTCTGTTTCTAGAGGTTACTGTGCACATCAGACCACAATTTGGTTAGGCTGTCCACCTCACAAGCATCATGGCATATGTAAAGATGGTCACTTTGCTCACTATCTTCTTAGTAAAAGCCTGTAATATTAAAATAGAAGTATCATAGTATTATAAAGCTATTTTAAGTCTGTACAAAACTTATTTTTTTGCCAGCCAGTGTTTCCAAGCGCAGATTCATCATTCATCATCAACAAACGTGGTGCCAAATAACTATTTCTCATCCCAGTGTTTTTTGATTGTGTCAGCCTCTCGATACTTGTCTTCACTGTTATTGTTGGCGGTTGTGTGGATGTGTTGCTGACAGCCATCGTGGTGTTGAGAGCCCGAACTCATTAGCTTTAATGACCAGAGGGGATAGCCAGACTCTGCTGGATGTGCATCCGATGTCACCATGTAGCACTACGGCACTGTTTATGCAGTGGCTTCCCTCTCCTCCAGGCCAATTTATGTTGCCCACTGTTGTGCATTTCACTGACTCTAACCTGATCATCTTCCTGCCCTGCTCCCCAGAGCTGTTCAGATGGATTACATTAGTCTAATGCTTCCCCTGGAAAGTGTTTCACCTTATGGTCGGCTTTTACCAGAGACTCAGCAAATGCATAAGAATAAAATGTGGGTTTTAGACTTGTTTTTATTTGAGAGCTCCAATGAATTCCCGCCATCTCCTATATTAAGAGCATTGAGTATGCTTGACAAGATCCAAATTAAATTTGTTAAATTGGTTTGCTTTGGTTATGAATACACTTTCGCTCACACAATAACCTCAAAGCTACTGGAGGTATTTTATTTACCTGCAGGGAAGATTAACTTCTATATTATCTGCACCTCTGAGGAATGCAAAACAAAACTGTCCACGCCAAAAACCCTATTTCTGTCTCAAGAATTCCATCTATAATTGAATCCTCAAAACTTGGTCTGAAAGTGACTGAAAATATATTCCAGTGTTGCGTTATTTTCCAGATCTACATGTATGAGGGATTTTCCAGAAGTGGATGCCTGTATCTGTAACGAAGCAGATTGAGCTGCATAAGAGTCGAGTGTACTTCAGTAAAATAACATTTATTTTGGAAAAAATACTTGACAAGCTCATTTGCATTGGAAACATGCTGAAGTATTTTTATTGCTTTGGCAGCCAAACAACTCGAGGATATATTCACATTCACTTCCTCACCAAGTTAGAAGATAAGATTACTCATGTGGGTATAATAATTATGAGGCTAAAGACAAAGACAGTTGGCTTAGCTTTGCATGAAGATGGTAAATAAAGGGGATGGCTTACTTGGCTGTTTAATGTTTATAAAATATTGTCTGCTGGCATAGTGTTTCATAGTGTGCATATGATTTTAATGCGACTTTCTTCCCTTCTGTGTTATTTCAGACACTGAATAAAAACAACCTGCTGCCAGATGAAAGATCCAATTTCTACCCAACACCGCTCCAGCAGACGAACGTCTACACCACCACCTACTATCCCACAGCGCTCGGCAAATTTGACTACCAGCCCAACTCATCCCCATCACCGTGCAGGACCTACAACCACACTAACAATAGCTGAGACCCGCCCCAAATCCGGCTCTCCACCCCGCTGCCCCAAACGGACGCCACCCCCCAATGCCATGGTGACATAACTGAACCGACATGAACTGAAGTGTTTTTCAGAGCTTGGCCAAGTTCCTCTGATCACCATCGCCCCCTGTCTTTGCTTTCTAGCCTCTTCACGTTTGTTTTTAAGGGTCTTTTTGGAACTTTCCATCAGGAGATCTGGATTGGAGAGGAATGCCCCTGTCCTATTATAGTCAGGAACTTGTGCAAGCAGCTGGGGCTGTGTTGTTGTAAAGGCCTGACTGGATAACGCAGTGTCAACTCTCAGCTTCATGCAGAGAACTAGTGGAAAACTCTACGAGGACGAGTAACGGCTTTAGACAGATTGTTATTACCGCGCACTTCAGTGCCGATGCCGGGTCGGTCGAGCATCCGCACTTCTAGAGGCTAACACGAACACACTAAATTTAAAAAGAAGAAACATTTCTGTGGAGCTGGGTCACCGTTTTATGCCTCTCCATCACAAACCACATTTTCAGCTTGTAATGAACTTCGAGTCCCTCGACAGCAAAAGCAGTTACAGAGAACAAAAAGCACGTATAGCTACGTCCTTGCCACACAGCACAAAGCAAGAGAACAACAGTAAAAAAGAGAAAGCTCAATGAAGTCAATGCTGGAGTAAATTAGAGATCAATATCAGCTCGGTTGTTTGGGGGAGGGGGATCCACGCCCTTCATTGTTGCTATTTCACACGACAGAAAAGATAAGAAGTTTGGGGTTGATTAGGGTTTGACTACGCTTCACATCATCCTCAGTCGAAGGAGAAATATACCGCTTATGAGTCGAGTCCCTTGTCTTTAGTGGGCAGGGATATCGACTCCTACAGTCAAAGCACGGAGCGTTGGAAGCGTTCTGAACTGTAAAAGCTTTGGGAATTCCGTGGGTGCCTGTATGCAATAGAAGGCAGGGGTGAGATTTGTTTTATTTCTACTTTTTTTTCCTCTATTTTTTGTTTTGCTTTTCAAGAACAATACAGACTTCTGGAAAGGAATTGATTGATTCTCCAATTGATTCTCCAATGGATGCATCGATTCTGCTGAGTGCTAAATAGCCCGGTGGTCATATCAAATATGGCCAGTGTGCTGAACAAGTGGATTGGGTTTTCTATGATGGTAGAATAAGCTAGTAGATTGTCACTTGTTCATTTTTTTTTTTTTTAATGTTTGTTTTTCTAAGATGATAATTGTTTTATGCTCAGATGAGCTGTAGCATAGGAAGAAATATTTTGTTAAATAAGATAACTAATTATTTCTTGTTTCTCTAATTTCCATTTCACTGAATGAACACATTCCTTTTGTTTTTGATTGTTCGGCTTTGTGACCATTGCATCTTCGATACATGAAATGTTAACACACAAAAAAAATAAAAGGATTTCAATTATATTGTTTTTGCAAAGAATGTCAAAAAATATCGATCTGGACCCTCTTGAAGAGAAAAGAAAATTGCTGAATTACGCTTGCCTAAGTTTACCAGTGAACATCAAAAGGGATGCATGCGTGTCTGAATGTAAGTGTGCTTGAATGAGCAAAGAGAGCCTACTGTATTTTGTACAATGTAAATGCTTTCATACATATGACTATGACGTCTGCAAAGCGTGTGTATGAGTGTGCGTGTGTGTGCGTGTGTGTGCACTTCTCCACATTGTGTTGCAGGCATTCTACTGTTTCCTTTTCCTGTTTCATGTCTGAGATGTTAATCATTGTAAGTTAAAGCATCACACCTCTGGTCCGTGCGGAGGTGGAATGGACGTTATTTATAGTCAAAGCTTGGTTTATAAAGGGCATTCTCACAGCTATATTTTATTATTATTGCCTGATCGATGAATGCTAACCCAGCAATGCTTTTCAGTTCAGCTAATGTACATGCACGAGATGAGAGCTCTATCTGTATATAGGAGCGACAGCCTTCTACCCATTTAATGTCCTTGAAGACAGTTGTGTATATGTATCTGTATATTGTATAGCTAACACTGTTTGTTTAAAAAAAAGCCTTATAGTTGTTTAAAGAGAAAAAAAGTACAGCAGCTAAGTACACACCAACCATGAGGTTTGTTTGGGGACAGAGCTCCACAACGTGACCGACCGCTTGTGACTTGTGACCTTTCCCAGCTGCTCAAACACAAAATCTCCAGAGTCACATGAACCCGGAATGAAAATAACCCACCAATGAGAGTACCGCGTATCATACGCTGGAAATGATCATTTATAACGGCGATATGAAATTTAAAAAGATGTCATTTTGATGTAAACTCAGCTTGTGGTCAGACGGGCGTTCAACTGACTGGTCGATCTCGAGCTCTGTCCCCTGCGATGTGAGGCTCTGTGTCCTTCTATGCAACTTACCAGGTGTACTGTTAGACCTGTCATGTAGACAAATGTATAGTAATCACTGCCTTTTAGACACTGTGAATTTTTGGTACCCTATATTTTTGTATATTGTACATTATCAAAGGACAATAAACCTTGATGCCAACATAAAAAGTTAATAGGTTTTTGTTTTTTGGGGGTTTTTTTTTACGTGCCAGTAGCTGAAATTCATATTATCAAATACGAAATGTAAGCAAAAAGTCAAAGATGAAACAAGAACTTCCAGATTCTGCTCTGTAAGTAGGAAAACCTGATGCAAAGTCCTAATGATGCTTTAGTTAGACTATAATAATTATACCAAACAGGAAAAGAACCATTGGACAGCAACTCAATGCATTTATGACCTGCTGAAGTTCAAAGTGAGCATCAAAATAGGGAAGAAGGTTATTTAAGCAGCTTTGAAAGGGGCATTGTTCGCAGCAGACAGTCTTTCAGAAACTGTTGATGTGCTTGGATTTTCTCTTGGGTTTACAGAATATGGTCTGAAAAATAGAATATCAAGTGATTGATTGGCAGGTCACTGAGCAAACTGCCTGTTGATGTGAGAGGAGAACGGTCAAACTGCTTTGAGCTGATAGGAAGGCAACTATTTGTTACATCTAAGGTATGCAGAAGAGCATCTCTAAATACCAAACATGAAGCAGATGAGCTACCCAAGCAGAAGACCGCACTTGGTGCTGTTCCTGTCACCTAAGAACTGGAGACTGAGGCTACAATTCCCAAGCCGGTCACCAAAACTGGGCAAGAGAAAATCAGAAAACTGGTCCCGGGTCTGATAAGTCTTGATCAGAATTTGGTGGAACCAACATGAAAATACTGATGTTTTGTTACTGACCATGTCCATCCTTTTAGGACCACAGTGTACCATCTTCTGATGGCGGCTTCCAGCAGGATAACACACCATGTCACAAGGTTTAAATCCTCTCACACTGGTTTTATGAACATGTACTCGAATGGTAAATCGAATGTCCTGTTTTGACAGTAGCCTATAAACCAAAACCTTAAAGAAAATGAGAGCAGGAATGAAGTCTATCCTACTGTTAGAAAGAAAGAAATGAGTTTAGTTGAAAGCTGAAAATAGAAGATTTCTGTTGTCATTCACCCTGTTGCTGTTTTCTTTATTCCACACACCCGACCCAGCTGCCTACATGTGTGCTTTGCTCTTGAGCTGCCTAAGGTTCACAGTTTGAAATGCAGAGCCTTCAGCTTTCAGGCCCCTCTTCTGTTAACCAGCTCCCAGTTTGGATTCAGGAGACAGAAACCCTTTCTACTTTTAAGATAAGGCTTAAAACTTTCCTTTTTGATAAAGCACATTGTTATTGCTGGATCAGGTGACCTCGCTTAGTTATGCTGCAATAGGTCTAGGTTGCGGGGGCTGCCCATGATGCACTGTTTTTTTTTCACTCACTATGTGTTTATACACCACTCTGCATTTAATCAATATTCATTTTTAATCTCTGGCTCTTTTCCACAGCGTGTCTTTGACCTGCCTTCCTCCCCTCACCCCCAACCGGTCATGCCAGATGGCTGCCCCTGAGCCTGGTTCTGCCGGAGGTTTCTTCCTGTTAAAAGGGAGTTTTTCCTTCCCACTGTCGCCAAAGCAGGTCATATCATATAAATATATCTATTCTTTGTTGCTTGTCCTTGTCAAGGTCATAGGGGGGCTGGAGCCTGTCCCAGCTACCATATGGTGAGCGGCAGGGTACACGCTGGATGGGTACTCCAGCCTGTTGAAGTGCTAACATGGAGAGATAGACAACCATTCACACTCATGTTCACATCTATGGGCAATTTAGATTTTCCAGTTAACCTAACCCCACTAACTGCATGTCTTTGGACTGTGGGAGGAAGCTGGAGTTCGTGGAGAGAACCCACACAAGCACAGGGAGAAGAAAGGCCACGGCCAGGTGGTAGAATCAAACTCAGGACCTTCTTGCTGTGAGGCAACAGTGCTTATCACCTCGCCACTGTGCTGCCCATCAAATATAAGATATGTGATATGGGTTTTCTCTGTTTTCTTTGTATTTTTGTTGGGCCTTAACCTTACAATATACAGTGCCTCGAGGCAGCTGTTGTTGTGATTTGCCATTATATAAATAAAACTGAACTGAAAATTGAATTGAACTCATAAATGTGGGGACCTACATTGCAACACTATCTCCTGGATGACAGCTGGATGGCAGCAATATGGACCAAAACTATTTGAGCATCAATGGGTAAGGCTGTGTATCAACACAAGCGAAGAAAATGAAACTAACACTACAATTTATTTGGCTAAAATGTATCAGTGTTGCCAAAGACTGAAGGGCTGGCATAATACTCATTTTTCTGTGTCCCGTAATACCAATTTTGGTCCAACAATAAAACACATAAATATACTGAATGACATATCAGACTGTGGATTTATAGTGCACAGTCTATGTAGTGACAGTAATTTTCAAGGATTTAGAGGATTATCTAGCCTCTTCGGGGACAATAGTAATAATGGTGCACAGGCATAACAATTTTTACTCCCATACAGCAATCCAACCTGATTGTGTCTTTTATAAAATACACATGAATGAGTAAGCAGACAGTTTGTGATCTTGTCCTTCTTGCTATAGGCTTACAAACTTGTCAGCAACCTTCAATTAAAACCACCCACTAAACTCCAAGTTTGAAAAGTGAAGTTAATGTAAACAGGATTAGTTCAGAATGCCAAATAATCAATGTCTAAGGAATAAAGTACACTGCTCTCCAACCTCCAGAAGTCACCAAAAGCTGCACATTGCATGATGTGCATGACACTGTGCATCATCTGAATCCAACAGTTAAATTCACCAGGAATGAGAAAAGAATGAAAAAAAAATTCAAACATGAAAGATTTTTTTTTTTTTAAACAGTATAGAAACCACAGACTTTGTATGTCAGAACTTCATCTTTCTCCACAACTTGCTAATGGATCAACAAAAGCACAAACAAGAGTAGCCAGTATATATTTTCCCCCATTTGATAACAGATGCTTTCTGCAGGTACGTGGTCCCAAGCTGCCACTGGCAGATCATTTCCCCACGAACCAGCATTTATGGTTCAGCAGGGTAGGCGCGTTTGTGGTCGGTTGGCAGTCCTGTTGCAGCCGCTCTGTTGTCAGATAGAGGCAATGGACAAAGTATAAGGTACAACAAATCTCTGGGCCACTCTTACTCTCTTTTATGCTATTGAGTTAAGTTATACCATACAAAGAACTGAAGTGAAACCGAATGTTAAACAACAACAAGCTTTTCATGGTGTATTTGTTTAACTTAAAATCGCTGTGTACTCCGCTGTCGCTCCCTTCCCTATTCCAGCCTACTAGTTAACCAACCAAGATGTGCAGACGCATACATAATCGCATGTAGCAGTGCGCAGTTCGGATTTTTGGAGAACTAAACAGGAGCATGGCTTAAATTATTGTCTCACAAATGTGTCAGTATGCTACACACATTTTGGATCTAACAGGGGAATGGGTATGATTTCACTCCTCTCCATGGCTAGCTGATGGACCAACAGAACATGTAAAAGTGTATCACACACTGGTTATACCATATACTTTGTACACTGCCTCCATCTGACAACAGAGCTCTTTGCAGGTAGCCAGGACGGTCACATAATGATTGATTGATTGATTGATTGGTAATTAATTTCAACATGTGAACAATATACAGGTACATTTAGAAAAGAAAATAAGAGAGAGAAAAAATACTACACACAAAAAAATGTTCAGATTAATTTACATGTTGAAAGGGAGTGGGAAGAAGTAAACACTTATTTAATCCCACCCCTTTGCCATAAATTATCAGTTAATATTTAGTCAGCTTCCTTGATATAATTTGTAATAAAAATAGTGAACAGATTTCTGATATACTATATACTATAATATCACATCATGATTTTTTTTTTTTTAAATAGAGACATTCACTTAATTTAAATATTTTCCTTTTCTTTATAGTTTGAGAAGATCATATTTTTATAACTCTTTTTGAACAGTTTTATGTTTGGACATTGCTTTAACTCCATATTCAGACTGTTCCACAGTTTCACTCCATGAACAGAAACACAAAAGCCTTTTCTTGTAGTACGGACCTTCCCTGTTTTGAAGTTACAAAAACCCCTTAAATTATAACTTCCTTCTTTCAGAAAAAACATACTCTGAATATTACCTGGCAGTTCTTTATTTTTTGCTTTGAATAAAATTTGTGCTGTTTGGAATTTCACTAGATCATCAATTTTCAATATTTCAGACTGCAAAAATAGTGAGTTTGTATGTTCCTGTAACCTGCAATGTGGATGATTCGAATTGCTTTTTTTTGAAGAGTAAAAAGTGAATGTAATGTGGTTTTATAGTTATTGCCCCAGACCTCTGCACAATAGCTTAAGTATGGTGAAACCAGTGAACAGTAGAGAATATGAAGTGATGTTCTGCCAAATACCTGCTTTGCCTTGTTTAGTACTGCAATGCTACGTGATACTTTGGAATGAATATATCTTACGTGAGCTCTCCAGTTAAGTGTTTCATCTGTTATTACCCCCAGAAATGTATTTTCACTGACTCTTTCAATATCAACGCCATTTATTTGAATCTTTGCATTTGTATTTAAACTACTATTTCCAAATAACATAAGTTTAGATTTATTCAAATTTAATGATAATTTGTTTTTATCAAGCCAGAACTTCACTTTACTTATTTCATATCCTCCAGTAAATTCTGCAGATCATCACCAGAGCAGAAAATGTTTGTATCGTCAGCAAAGAGAACCATTTTTAATACTTTGGACACTTGCAATGTCAACAAGCAATGTCCACACATAAGGAGCAACCACCATTTAATTTCACAAACTGCTTCCTGTCACCTAAATAACTCTGGACCCAATCTAAAACTACCCCTCTGACACCATAACGTTCCAGTTTTCTTATTAATATATCATGAGCTGTAGTGTCAAATGCCTTTGTCAAGTCTCTGAATAACCCAGCCACATATTGCTTTTTGTCTATGGAATTTGTGATGTATTCTATTGAATCTAATAGTGCCGGTGATGTTGATCTGCTTGATCTGAATCCGTACTGACTCTCAGTGAGTAGTTTATGTTTATCTATAAATTGTTCCAGTCGGTTTTTAAACAGTTTTTCAAGAACTTTTGAGAATTGAGGTAGTAAAGAGACAGGCCTGTAGTTTGTGAAATGGTGTTTGTTTCCAGGTTTGTATAGAGGTATAACTTTTGCTATTTTCATTCTGTCTGGAAATCGACCAGTTTGAAATGATAAATTACAGATGTATGTAAATGGTTTTATAATAGCCTCAATGACTCTTTTAACCACTATCATATCAATATCATTACAATCCAAAGATTTCTGATTTTTACATTTTTTGACAATTTCAAAAACTTCATTTTCATCAACACCTGTGAGGAACATAGAATATGGATTTCTGTCAATCAGTGTATCGGGTTTTTCCTGTGCTTTCCCAGGATGAGTGATTGTTCTTGCTAAATTTGGTCCAGCAGTTACAAAGAATTCATTGAGACTATTTGCCACAACATCCATATTGTATTCTTCATGGTCATTACAAATGAAATACTTGGGACAGTTCTTTTGTCCAGTCCCACGTTTTATAACACTGTTCAGGATTTCCCATAATCTTTTATTATTATGTCTATTTATAGTCCACTATGCCAGTGGACTGTGAATCTGCTACCTCTGCTAAACCATAAATTCCACGCTAGACAGGTGAAACCCCTCTTTGATGAAAGACACATTTGTGAATGTAAGTGGATGACATAACCTATGTCGAAGACACCGCTGCCAGCTTGTGCTAGCTGTGTAAAGTTACATGTAGTTAGATTTCTAGGTGCATGTGTGTCAGGTTAAGACACAGGGTTTCAGATAACAGCAATAACAGCTTACCTATGGCATACATTAGGGAAGCCTAAGTTCACTGTAAAGCTAATACCGCACACTTCTTTTTGTCTGATTCAGTATTTGTTTGCTGTAATAAGCCAGATTCCTCCAGTAAGTTCTTCTTTTTTAAATCTGTGTTTTGCTAACCAAATTTGCATCCCGTCTCATAACACAATAAAGTACATTCCTTGCTAACTGAGCTAGTTAGCACAACTGTTAAAGAGTTAAAAACTCTCAAAGTCTACTCTTCAGAAAGCAATGACAAATTCAAGGCTTCAAAACAGTAGTCTGGACACAATTTAGTAAAAATGCAGTGACTATTTTTTATAATTTGGTTAAGTGTCTGAGTGCAGTCAGCCCAGGACTCAAAGAGAGTTAAATGCAAGTAATGCAGTACACAGCCACACTGTGACATTTCACAGGAGACAAAAAATCTGCAAGTAGAATTAACACCAGTTTTATCACTTAGTAGCCTACTTTTCACCAAGATGCAAACCCACCCGAAACTGTGTGTAGCCTACTACACACCAGAGCAGTAGAGCCACACTATGAGTCAGAAATGCTTCACAGAAGTGCATCCTCTTCTCTTGACTCCCAGAAGAAACGATTGCAGTGTTGGAATCTGTTGCTTTATGAGAGGAGGAGAGATGGATGAGACAAACCAGTGGAGTAGTCAGGGTGTGTCCAGCAGAGTGCCTGTGGATCACTGCGGGTGCCACTGGCCTAGACACCGGCACTTTATCACCACACCACAATGATTCTGTTGCTGTGCAGAAAATCAAGATCAAAGCACAAGAACAGCAACTGTCACACAAGTCAGGTAAGGGCATTAAATATAATCTGAATTATTGTGGCTGCACGCCAGTCTCCACCTCTAACATAAATAACTGGGAGTACTGTTTGCATTTTCCACTGAAGCAAGCTACATCATTGATTGTCAACTGAGAGAGAGAGAGAGACCACTTTTCAAACTCTAAACACACACAAATAATTCCACATTTCCCTCTGCATGTCCTCATTTGGTTCAGTGCAGCCCGAGCTGTACCTCTCAATTTGAGCAACCTCTCTGCAGTTTTATTAATGGTCGCAGTGAAAGCATTAATCAGTCTGTATTCTGCTGACAGACAGATCCAGTGATCGGCATCATGGAAGGCGGCCAGGAGGAGGCCGTGGGCTGGAGGAGGCCGCTTAGATAAGATGGTAAAGGAGTCAGCGAGGGGAGATGCTACGACACTGAGAAATGACAATAACGCTCAAGAGAAGGAAAACAGCAGCTTCGCCTCTGTGATGATCGCCGATATTAATGAGGAGAAAGCAGCACGTGAAAAATTAGTCGTCATCTTCAACAAAGGAGCGCTTAGAGAGACATTTATTATCGGAATGATTTGGTACCTGAAGGCTGTTGTTTACAAATGTGTTAATATAAGACGAGGAAATAGCTCAAAGTGAGTGAATATACAAGTGTTAGTCATTCATGTGGGTATTTAAAAAAAACAACGAATGTATTCATTTGTTATGTTGTTAGAAAGTTTCACTGGGACTTCTGGGCGAAGGAAAAATAAGTTCTGAAATTATTTTGCGCTTGAGTCAGACAATCGTGTTTACAGCACATCGAAGACAGACAGTCTGATGCGTAGACATAACTCAAGGTGACAGAGTTTTATTTCTTACCTTCGTATTAATATTCCATCACGGTGTTCATATCCTGAAATATTGCTGTTATGACTTGCAAACTGAGACAGCTGCAGCTGTTGTAGCAATGCTCAAATGCACAGCTTTCACATAGTTAATAGGTTGTTATATAATGTTCAATGTGTGTGTGTGTGTGTGTGTGTGTGTGTGTGTGTGTGTGTGTGTGTGTGTGTGTGTGTGTGTGTGTGTGTGTGTGTTTGTGGATTTGATCAATTTTTCTGTATAGACAACTGTGGCACCTGAACATTGCAAACATGCCAGCAATGCCAACCAATTTCCCATGTTACACCGAGCAGACATAACACAACATAAATACAAGCTTATATTTGTGAGTCAGTCCATCGTACCCTGAAGATGCTGCTCTGGATGTCATTACCTTGGTCCTGCAGAGCTACTGTCAGGCAGTGTGGAGTTAGCTTTGACCATGATATATTGTCTCACACACAGAACAACACTCCAGGACTCCTTTTATTAACCAACACAATATTGCCAACACACCTGTAAGTGCTGCTACCTACAGGCTGGGCTACTACAATTCCTTGATAAGAGACTGTCCTAGAAAGTCCCTGAAAAGCTGTTAGTTGATCCAAAATGCTGCATCATAAGTACAAGCAAGAAGAAGAAAGATGCGTCGTACTCCTAAAATATTACCTTCTTTCAGTGGTTTCCTGAAAAATACAAAATGAAAATTGCTCCACTTGACCAAGCTCAGATACATCATAGCACCAGCGCCCTCATAGCTCATAGAGTGCAGGCTTAGTGGCAGTTCACCGAGTCTTTACAGTAAAATGTGAGGTAGAGCCTGTCAGATTCCTCTGCTCTGGATCTTGCTACCAGTTTGAAGATCATCTGTGGCAATTTGTGTCAATATTTTTTTTTAAATGTCCCCAAAAGTTTAAAAAACTTTAATATAAAATCCACTAGTGGACAGAAAAATGACATCATCAGCAAGAATCAAGGAATTAGACTTCATTTTTAAACTTGTGGTTATTTGAGTAACCGACTCTTAACTTTGACCCATCGGTGGCTCTTGAGTGCTTGAGGTGCAAAAGAGCTGGGGGAGTCTTCCCAACCAGTATGCCAACATTCAATACTATTAGCAATTTTTGGAGGGCAGTTTGTGGCAGTCATTTCAGTTCTAGGGTCTCATTCAACCACTTCCATTCTGGAAGGAAGTAAAGACGGAAAGACCCTTAAACGTTGATTCCCAATTTAAATGCAGTAACTCCTTAAAAAGGGGGAGGGGTGGGAGTTCTGGTGGATTTCTAAGCATTAATATATTATGTATTCAATTATTATTATTAATGACACCATAAGGTATACTGCCACAGTGGTTGTGATAAATTTTTGCAGGCCACTGTAGTGGCCACCTCAAACACTACAAGCACTTTCAACAAATCACTACAGCTGCGTCATGTGACCATCTAATATTTATTCTGTTTTGTATTTACCAAGCGAACAGCCGGTTGTGTTTGATGTGTGTTTTGCAGTATCCCAGGAGACATCCGGCAGACGGCCTAGGATGGGCAGATCCCACAACGTCTGAAGTTTCAGCCAGAAAACAATGTTATCGTCTGCCGGGACCGAGAGTTTTGTCGCTACCGCCGGCGGCTCTGCATCCACTCTCCATGGGGAAAACAAGGTAATTGTTTGATAGGAATTACCAGCTTAGCATTAATCCACTGGCCAGTTCTTCTGTGTTGAAGTGTGGTATGAGCAAAGCCTGCCTGGGAGGAACTGAGGGGGAATGGACTGTACTAGGAGTATAAAGGAGGCAGGGAAGGAGACCGCACCGAAGCGCGGTCCGTTGAAGAACCCAATCAAATCTTCGAGTGAGTCCAATCTAGTCTGACAGTGTTGGTGTTTTAGCCACTGACTTACTGACACAAAACACAACACTTCAGTTACTTCTCACCTCACGTCAGAAATGCAACAGCTGTGTTTAACTGAATTACCACCTTGCAGCATTATTTCACTGCCACAAGCTGCAATTTAGTTGTTCACTGGCAATCACTGGAATGAGATGGACAGATGTACATATGTCACTCTGTCACAGAGTGAGTTAACATTTTGAGTCATGTACACATAAAAAGAGCTAAAAGTAGATGAGAAAACAGTGGAAAGCTAGAATGAGAAGCAGCATGCACACAAGCAGAGCAGTGAATTTTTTGAAAGGGATGTTACTCGACCACAGAGATAAGATGGTGCTGTCATCACCCATCAGCACCGGTAATACTAATAAAACTTGTTCATATTAAGTTTCTATTTATTCAATAATTATTGGATTTTTTAAAAAATTGTTTAACCAGCCTTTTTGGTGCTTTTTGGTACTTTTACCAATTTTAACTCCTTTTTGTTTTTGTGTTTTTTTTATGGCAAATCATCCATCCATCCATTTTCTTCTGCTTATCCAGGGCTGGGTCGCAGAGGCAGCAGCCCAAGCAGAGAAGCCCAGACCTCCCTCTCTCCATCCACCACCTCCAGCTTGTCCGGGGGAACACCAAGGCGTTCCCAGGCCAGCCGAGAGGTATAATCTCTCCAGCGTGTCCTGGGTCTGCCCCGGGGCCTCCTCCCAGTGGGACATGCCTGGAACACCTCACCCAGGAGGCACCCAGGAGGCATCCTTGTCAGATGCCCGAACCACCTCAGCTGGCTCCTTTCGATGTGGAGCAGCAGCTGCTCTACTCTGAGCCCCTCCCAGATGGCCGAACTTCTCACCCTATCTCTAAGGGAGAGGCCAGCCACCCTTCGGAGGAAGCTCATTTCTGCCGCTTGTATCCGCAATCTCGTTCTTTCGGTCACAGATCGTGACCATGTCATGGAGTGCTATGAGACTCGCTTGGCACAAAGCTTTGTGACCAGTTGTTTGCAAAAGGAATTTTACTTTTTTCTTTTCTTTTAACTAAAAGAGAGAGAGAATCAATCTTTATGAAATCACACCATTGCCCACCATCAGATGCAAAAGTAAGGGGGTTGCTTCAATTCCCAACAAGACACGCCGCCTAATTTTCAAGGTGGTCTTTATGCAAACTGTTCACTCTGTAAATCTTCAACAGGACAACATGCCAATATACCATGGGTACATAACCAGTCATTATCTGACCACACCAGAGCCAAAAACAGAAAAATGCTCATTTTAAAATCAATCAGAAAACAGAGACCAGATGTTTTTGAATCAAACATCAAAAACATCATTATACTGAGTTCAAAAACACTCTGTGGCTGTGAAAAAAACCAGTCCACCGAAACAAAAAAATATATAAAAATAACCTGGATGTTCAAGCTTTCAATAATCCAAACGCAATGAATCGTAAACCTTAAGAAAGACAAAGAGTGAGTAAAAATCCTGAGAATGGCCAGACAAACAAAGAGTGAGTTTAGTGGCATTCCCCTGTTATCTCAGCCACACGGCTATAATCAAAAAACACTTTTGTCCTTGCTTAATGCTGAAACATCTGTAGAAAGAACGCATTGTGCACTTCCAGTAATTCCTCCCTGAAAATAAGCTCTCAAGATCTCCAGAAACACTGCAGCATTTCTACCCTGTGCGTATTCAGGGAAACCCTAGGATTGTAGGAAGCTTCTTTTTCCGAAGGCCTCCAAGTCATCGACTCATTATCGAAATTCTGCCATCTGTGACTCTCTGGCGAGTGGTCTAGCCTTGGCAAGGCTCAGCTGTGTCCTTGAGCAAGGTGAGGTGGGTCTCGGCACTGGGTGAGTATCAGCAAGTTTCCTTTCAAATGCATTTTGTGATTCACAATGAGGATCGTGTTGATGACACAATATGAAATCATAGACAGCAGCAGTCATGGAATTACACAACAGAAAAAGATGTTAGAAATTAGTTCTTTTATTTAAACCTTTAATTGTACACAGTGATATTTAGCTGCAGGATAGGACAAATAAAGCTGCTCACTGTTAACCACAGAAAACTGTAACGGTCAAATAGTCTGTCCTTGTCAGTATATTTAAACCGCAGTATTAAAATGTACAATTCTGAAAGTTGTTTTTGTCATGCTGGGAAAAGTGGGTCCAATACACTAATATACATAAGCTGAATTTAATTCTCAAATTTTAAAATCATTACTTTGGTAACTGGTCACTCCCGATTGTTCGTTGTTTTTCTTTTGTTTGTTTCTGGACGCAGGCCTAAACACATTAAGACAATAACAAAGTCAGCTTACTATCGCTTCAAGAATATTTTAAGGATAAAAGATCTGATGTCTCAACAGGACCTGGAAAAACTAGTCCATGCATTCATCTTTAGTAGGCTTGATTACTGTAACAGCATCTTTACAGGTCTACCTAAAAAATCAGTCAGACAACTACAGCTCATTCAGAACTCTGCTGCTCGAGTCCTCACTAAGACCAAAAAAGTGGACCACATCAGTCCAGCTCTGAGGTCCTTACACTGGCTGCCTGTCCGTCAGAGGATAGACTTTAAAGTTCTGATGCTGGTCTATAAAGCTCTGAATGGTTTAGGACCAAAATACATCAGTGACCTCCTGACCCAGTATGAACCTTCCAGATCCCTCAGGTCATCTGGATCCGGTCTTTTATCAGTTCCCAGAGTCAGAACCAGACACGGAGAAGCTGCATTCAGCTTTTATGCTCCTTATATCTGGAACAAACTCCCAGAAAGCCTCAGATCAGCTGAAACACTCAGTTTATTTAACTGAGTGGAGAGTCACAGATTTTAAGGCCTATGGGAGTGTCCCCAAGAGGGTCATGGACCCCGTATTGATCCTCTACCTCAGCGGTCTCCAACCTTTTTTGCGCCACGGACCGGTTTATGCCCGACAATATTTTCACGGACCGGCCTTTAAGGTGTCGCGGATAAATACGACAAAATAAAACTAGTACCGGTACCGAAAAAAAGAAGGTTTATTCATAACACACGTGAAAAGGAAAACCAAGTTAACGATAAAAACAATAACAAAATAACGCTGAAAACCGATAAAAACCCTGAAAACCAGACATTTCACACCTGAGCCTCAACTCTCGCGGCCTGGTACCAAACGACTCACGGACCGGTACCGGTCCGAGGCCCGGGGGTTGGGGACCGCTGCTCTACCTAATCACACGGGCCAAGGTGTGAAAACGGGTGTGGGTTACAAGCCAAGGTTTTGGGTGAACCCATAGTGAAACTTAGCACGAACCTATCATGTGATCTATTGAGTTCAAATGGCCTGACAGAACTCCTAAACACAAACTTAAAAACGTAGCGTATGCTGTACAGTGTAGCAAGGAATGCTCAGACCTCTACATTGGAGAGACCAAACAGCCACTTCATAAACACATGGCACAACATAGAAGAGCCACCTCGACAGGACAAGACTCAGCTGTCCATTTGCATCTAAAGGACAAAGGTCACTCTTTCGAGGATGCCAATGTTCACATTTTGGACAGACGGTTTGAAAGAGGAGTGAAAGAAGCATCTATGTCCAATGTGAACAACCATCTTTGAACATTGGTGGTGGCTTACGACACCAACTGTGTGCCATCTGTAATCCAGTTTTGAGATCCCTTCCCAGACGCCTTACCGCCCACTCACATCCTGAGCCATGACCCTCTTGGGGACACGCCCATAGGGCTTAAAATTGGGACTCTCCACCATTTGCGCTTCGAACTGAAGAAGCTTCTCGGATGAGAGGTGAAACATCTTCAAGCAACTTAAAGAAGTCCAGACGCTTTTCTTTCCAAACTCCTTAGATGACTGTATGATGCTTAAATGTGTTGTACCTAATTTGATTATAATAAATGCATTCATTGTGATCCAGGATTCATGATGCTGTTTGCTGCCAAAGACATCAAATCTGCCTTCATAAAGCAAGGACACACTCTTAGATTCAACTAAGAGTAAAACCAGCTTGCTGGCTCTCTGTGAAATCAGCACTCACAGGTTATAGGGTCATGTAGTTGTAAGAAAAGTTAGAAGCCTCCTTGCATTTACTTGTAAAAGGACAGAACGGTTTAAGGATAGCAGCAGTTAACTCTGGCTGACAGAGAGAGATGAGTGGGAGAGACGAAGCCGGCAGTGATGGAGGGCAGTCTCCTCCTCCTAATAAAGCAGAGAGGGAAGACCAAACGATGTTAAATCACCTCCAACGCCTGCCTCTCACTCAGAGCCAAGCCTTCGCATGCGGTCGTTAAAGTGGCCACAGCGGAGCAGGGGGCCTGTTTCCAAGAAGCTCATTTAACAAACATTGGGGTTTATGGTAGTTGCACTGCGCAGAGCTTGAGTGAGCCATTTGCGTTTTACTCAATCTACTTAACCAGCTGATGGAGGTTGTAAAGGCTGGCAGCCACATTGAGTGGAAGCAATATTGATGACAGTGTTGTAAATAAAACTGCTGATGATACGAAATATTTATGGGGACACGGGCACCTCTGAACGTGAAGCAAGGCAACGCAACCTCACACTGCTCCTCCTTCACTCTTACCGAAGGCATCATATAAACCCTAAGTGTTTGGAAACTGTTTGTGGAGGATTAAACCACCTAAAGCACCTGGGTGGGACTCTCCGCATGGATGCATTCTGAAAGGGTGTTGAGCACAGTTGAAGGGTGTCCTGACTAGACTGTTTCGCTTTTTATTAAATACATGTACGGTTGCACATGCATGAAACACTTCTGTAATGAAACCACTTCCCAAAAGGCTAGGCTGCAAAGCCCTTAGTGGGTTTACGTCCAGTGGCTTTGACCTCTGTACTGGTTAAATGCATGGACCGAGTGGTTATGAAACATGCCACCTCAGCTGTAGTGTCTTAGGCGCTTTGGGGTCCTTAGGGACTAGTTAAGCGCTATATAAATACAGGCCATTTACCATTTAGTGTATCAGCTGGACCCTACGCAGTATGCATGCAAGCCACAAAGGGGCACAGAAGCTGCAACACTGATTCTAGCTAATACAGTTGCACGACAATTGCACAAACACATGCTCAGGCAAGGATTGTCGATCTGACTTCAGGACACTCGTTTTATTGCAACAGCTAATAATATGGCAGTAACTCCAGGACTGATTCGCTGGATGTTCTAACTGATCATCCACTGAAAGTATGCATTAATCATGTTTTATATGATTAAATGATGATTAGTATGGTGTTTTATCACCATTGTTTGTTTTTTTTGTTTATTTAAATGGCACACAGCTACAGGACAGGAATGTGCAAATGTTAAAATATGCAGATGATATGCTGGGCTACGCAGGTTTGAGGGGTTGGTGCAAATCTCGTTATTTGTTATTTAATGCTGACAAAATGAAAGCGCTTGTCTTTCATTTTAAAAGATCTGCTACTTTCCAGTCGGTCTGTGGAAGTTGTTAATGGTATATGGGAACATTTATTGATGACAAGATTAATTTTATTGATAACGTTGATTTCATGCTTGTTCTTAGGGGGACCATCTGATTGTTGGGGTTTTCTCTGTACTATTGTAGGGTCTTTACCTGCCAATATCAAGTGCATTTAGGCAACAGTTATTATGGTTTGGTTCTATATGAATAAAACAGAATAACTGAGAACTGAACTTCTGAATTGCTTTGTGAATTGTTCAACTAATGATAATTTTCCACTAATGTGGACAACAAAGTTATTCTGTTCTAAAGAAGTAGACTGCCTTCCCTTTATCTTTAGACCAGTTCATTAAATTTACACTGTGCTTGCTCATATTCAGTTCATTTCAGTTTTATTTATACAGTGCCAAATCACAATAACTCAAAGCCCTTTATATTGTAGATCATAGGTGTCAAACTCTGGCCCGCGGGCCAAATTTGGCCCGCAGCCTAATTACATTTGGCCCGCGAAGCCATACCAAATTATTATTAGAGCTGGCCTACTGGTATTATACAACTAATATATATATTGTTTAGTATTAAGCTTTGCTTGTTCCATATTCAGTTTTCCAGCAAAACCTATTTGAGTCCATAAGAAAAGATTCATTCTTATATCTGGAGGAAGTTTTTTTTTTCAATAAATATTAATGGTAGCCCGCGACTTTGTTCCAGTCTTGAATTTTGGCCCACTGTGTATTTGAGTTTGACACCCCTGTTGTAGATAGACCCTAAAATAATACATACAGAGAAAAACCCAACAAGCACACGACCCCCTATGAGCAAGCATAGGGAAAAACAGGAAGAAACCTCAGGCAGAACCAGGCTCAGGGAGGGGCGGGGCCATCTGTTGGGGTGAGAGAAGGAAGATGGGATAAAAGACCAGCTGTGGAAAAGAGCCAGAGATTAATAACAAGTATGATTCGGTTCAGAGAGGTCTATTAACACATAATGAGTGAGAAAGGTGACTGAAGAAGAAATACCCAGTGCATCATGGGAATCCCCCAGCAGCCTCCACCTACTGCAGCATAACTAAGGGAGGATTCAGGGTCACCTGGTCCAGCCCTAACTATACGCTTTAGCAAAAAGGAAAGTTTTAAGCCTAATCTTAAAAGCAGAGATAGTGTCTGTCTCCCAAATCCAAACTGGAAGCTGGTTCCACAGAAGAGGGGCCTGAAAACTGAAGGCTCTGCCTCCCATTCTACTTTTAAATACTCTAGGAACAACAAGTAGGCCTGCAGCCTTGTCATATATGCTGACAAGGCTTAGAGCTCACTTTACATCATTTGACATGACAAACTATGGTATGGTAGCTGTTCTATGATTTATACTGGGCCCACTACAATGGCAGATTAGCGCTAGCAGCAGGGACATCAGCCCCCACTTTCCTTGACTGCGTTAATGCATGAAAGAATCACAGCCATTCACTCACACACACACACACACACACACACACACACACACACACACACACACACACACACTC
The DNA here is from genome assembly GCF_057382095.1 of Aulonocara sp. 'chitande type north' Nkhata Bay. Taxonomy (NCBI): domain Eukaryota; kingdom Metazoa; phylum Chordata; class Actinopteri; order Cichliformes; family Cichlidae; genus Aulonocara; species Aulonocara sp. 'chitande type north' Nkhata Bay. Next base: position 8,126,817 of record NC_141359.1, on the reverse strand, counting down.
CTTTGCTTCGCAGCTCTTAGGCAGTAACAGGTTGTTTAGCATGAATCATTTGTACAGCCCAGAATTTGATGGGGTTTTTTTCAGTAGTTTGTGTTTATGCCAGCAGACGAGCTTTCACCTGAAGCTTGACAATTTAAAAGTGCTTAAACAACAAAAAGAGGAACATAGGTATTATAGTTTAGGGGGGGGTAAAAAACAAAAAAGTTGACAAAATAATTGCAAATCGGTTTTAGGGCTCGGCATTCACCACGTGCTGCGACAGGCTTTTAAGCAATTTCCCTGTCCTTGTGCTTGTTTGATGCCATTTCCTCCAATGTCATTTAAAACACAAGCCCACATGCGTGTGCATCAAAAGCGCTGTGTTCCATTAAGTGACAATTTATCTCAAATGAAAGCTGCCACATGAAGGTTAGGAAAGTTTTCTCCCCTCTCTTGCCCTCAAAACTCAGACTGCACAATAACAGATACGTTGGTCTGAAAGGGCATAAAGGAATTAAGCATTTCATTCATAGTAATGTGTTTATACCAAAAGCCGCACTTGTTTTCACCCCTCGTGGATTGTTTCAATGCTAAACACCGCTGCAGGAATACAATGTGTAATGAATGGACTACTAGGTCGTTCTTCCACTTAACCCTTTCTTTCAACCCTGCGGCCATTATTACTTGCTTTACTAATTTAGCTTCACTCTTCCACTGCGTCTCCAAACCAATCGCTCAAATGTTTTGTAGAGTAATCAGCAGAAATGATTCATGGCGCATCTCTGTACCTCCAGCAGTGCAAATTGGGCCTGTTTTAGGTGTAAAAAGAAAAAAAAATCCTTTTTCCTTTTGCTCATGAGCGCTCCTGTGAGATCAGAGCCGTGTGTGGGCGCCGAAGCCAGGAATGTGTAGAATTACAGTCTGGCTGTGCACAGTTTTGCTCTGCAACCCAGTAGTGAAATCAGTCAATCCAGAAAATAGCTGCAAGCTTTTGGGCTTTGAGCATGAACAGGAAGATTTGGCTACAACTTTCATCTCTGCTCCCCTACCCCCAGTTTCCATCCCAGGTAAAGCCCTCCCTGAGCCTGTGGTGCTCGCAGTAGAGACAAACTGGGGCTCTAGTGTATTTACCCCAAACACGACAAACAGGTTCAAGGTCTCTTGCCGTGTTTCTGTTCCTCTGTTATTGCCTGTTGGAGAGGAGATCAGTAAGTAAGATCAGCAACTTCACAGGAACAGGCTGAGCACTGTGGCGAAATCACTGCACCGGGGATGAAAATAAAGAGGGACAGGACTGGAAGGTCTGGGACGTGCCTGAGCAGTGGGTGGGTGTAGCACTATCCACCTGCTATACTGCATCCTGTGAGGCGGAGACAGATCGGTGTAACAGCACAGGTGCAGTACTCACTACTTTCATGCTGCTGATGAGAAAAAAGAGACATCAGGAGAGTTTAATTTCCACTTCTAGCATGAAGACAAAATAACACATAGCACCAAATTATGGTTCACACACTTTGATGGCACTGTAATGTGAACATAAGTGGAAAGACCAGCTCCTTTTCTCAGTTTGAACCAATTAAAAGATGCAGAAAAGTGTAAAAATCCACAGGTAGACGTACGGCAGTGTTACCGTGTGGTCACCTGCAGATTTTGGCACTTTAACATGGCCTCTTATATTTTCTACGCTGCGGTTTTGAAACAGGAGGACATTCCTTCCAGTTGCAACTAGTTCAGCAAAGCTTTTTGAGGCTTAAGGCTCAATTTGAGGATTATGCTTTTAATCAAGTTTATATTACTAAGCTGACAAAGTGATAAAGTGTCGTTAAAACACTTCCAGACAGTTTTCAGTTTGTCTGCTCCCTAGATGTACAGTTGTGATCATGTATCAAAACATATTGCATCATTCTTTTTTTTTTGCGAATAATGACTCATTGAAATATTTCCATATTTGTTTTGTGTCCGGTTAATTTATATAATATTTTATAGAAGTGAGGACTCGGTACAGTTGTCTGTGCACGGCGGGTTGTGTTTTACATCAACGTGAAATTGATCCTGTAGCTCAACATATTGAATTGTTGTTAACTCTAAATGCCTTCATTGAAAAGGTAAACAGAGTATGAGATCATTATATTGAATCGGCGCTTGCTACAGGGAAGTGCTAAATAATGCAGACACTGCATGGAAACAGTGAATTTGTCCACATAATAATGTTCTTAGTCTTAGAGGACGATGCAATGTAATTTTAGCAGCCGAAACACTTTAGCCAGACCAGCGTAAAGTCTTTTAGACAAAGTCAAGTATTCGATGTTTTATTGAGGGTTTTTCTCTTCTTCTTCTCTCGTGGTCAATCAGCAACACAGTGAAAATGACCTCTAAATAGATTAAATAAACACAGAAAATCAGGGTTGTAAAAGGGGAAACATGGAGGACTACATAGATTATGGGAACTTTGCACACATCTCAGTGTTATGTAAGACAGAGCGGCAAAGATTCAAAAGGAAAGACTATGAAAAATATTGTTTCTTTGAATGTCCTCAGGCAAATAGTCAGTCGGTGCTCACTGGAAGCTTAAGTCAAGTGCAGGTCAAGTATCAAGTCTACCACTCTGGTTGTGATGTTGTTTTAATTAAACCCTTCTTTTTTAAAGTGAACATATACATGAGGAATTATAATAAGAAACAACGTGCATGATTAGAGACATCAACGTCAAGTTAAAGCGGATCATTAACCCCTTATAGGACAGTAGACTCACAGGAAACGTAAACACCAATATATACAATGTAAGTAGAATAAAAATGTCTTTTTAGAAATTCATAAAAGGAGCAAAATCAGACATATTTGACTATTTACAGCTTGAAACCAACAATGTTACTCAAACCTGTCACAAGATCCAGATTATTACTGTCTGTCAATGTTCTACATTATAAATAATAATGAAAATAATAATATAATACCCTGACTATGGCCTACTAGATGCATCTGGTCTATGTCTAAAAATGAAACTGCATCACTTGTGTCAGTCTGAGTCCAATTTCAATAATATTTAGAAATCCTATGCAATCAACACGTATTTCAACATTTAGAGCAACTTTTCAAGCACATAATGTGTGAATTTCATCAACTTACCACTTTTATTTTCAGTATTATGACCATAGTAGTCAAGTCAAGCCAACTTTATCATACAATCATATGTATATATGTATATATACATATATACTTATTAGAGATGGCACGATACCACTTTTTTATGTCCGATACCGATACCGATATCATAAATTTGGATATCTGCCGATACCGATATGAATCCGATATGGTGTTTTTTAATCAACAAAACTGTTTTTTAAATATCTTGCTGCATTTTGTATAAGTTCATACTCAAGTTTAAAACAACAACTACACTAAAGCTATTCTGTTATACCTGTATGCAAAAAAAAATATTTCATAGTACAGCAATACTGATCAATCTAATAAACTTAAACCTACACCATCCTCCCTATTCTGGTATTTTAAAGAGTACTTAGCATAAATATTAAGCAACCTAACTAATAGGGTTCCAACTCCCAGCAACAACAAAAATAAATAAATAAAAAATAGGGAACCACCCCTCACGCTCCACCTCATGATGCTTAATCGCCGTAATCAACCTTAATTTGATGCAGTGTGAAAAAAAAATGCACAGAAATCAATTATTTTTCAAGAAATATTAAATAGATTCAACATCTTTCTTCAACAAAATTGCAGACTGCACAGATGGTACCTTCCCAAAGGAAAAAGTAGTATAGCTTACTAGGGTATATATATTAGACTTAATAGTTACTATATACAGTAATGGACTTCTATTCATTTTGCATCAAATTAAAACTTTGGCTGTCAGATAATTATTTATTAAAAGCTAGACATTTTAAATGAGAATAAGAAAGAAAAGTATGTCTTTGTGCCCCCTTTTCCCTGTTAATGCCCTATCGGCCCCCCTGGCTAAACTTTGCTAGATCCGCCCCTGCACAGTTACCAGCGTCAGCTACGTAGAAAAAGATCCTGGTGTAGAAAGTAATATTAAATAAATTCTAACAACAGCTGATCAAGCTTAAACGTGCTGCTGTTGTTCAGCCGCTGGTTTCCTCTTTCTGGTGCAAAGTGGGCCAAAAACAAACTAGAGACACGGACTCGCGACAGAAAAGCCGATCAGCTGATCATTAAGCAGTTTCATGATTGAAGTAGCAGCAAGAAGAGGCAGTCGCTCCATATATCGTTTGTTAAGCTTAACGCAGGAATGCTTTACAAACATTCAGAGATGGACTTACACACTTGCTTTACTTCTCTCGGGGATAACTTTGTCGGAGATGAAATGCCAGGTTGCTAGCGAAGCTCCAAATGCTATCCAGACCACCGACAGGTCCCGCATGCCACAGCCGCTCTATCACGTGATGCATACTGCTCCGACGTGCTAACCTGAGGTGAGTTACGGTGTGTTGCAAGTTTTGTGAGGTGCTTTCGTGATATTTAATGGATCGGATTACATTTTTTAATTTTTTTAATTTTTTAATCGGACCGATACCGATACGTAATATCGGATCGGTCCATCTCTAAATTACTTATACATGCTCACATCATCCAATAAGAGAAGTAGGAGCAACAATACATATTTCCCAAATTCTGGAAGAATGCTGAAGTTTGAAATACTCGAGGCAACTGCTGATTGGTCAGATGCACCTATGTCACTGTCATGTAGATTGATGTTTGCTGACTCGATGGGAGAAATCCGTGTGGTTCTACGACCCCACAGAGAGGCACAGGGAAGCCAGTTATCTAACATCTAATGATGCTTTAGGTATTTTCTGAGTGTTTTGATCACTCGTCTTTATTTTGACAGAGCATACGGTGTGCAGTGGAATCCGTCTTTCAGTGTTGACACCAAAGGAACAACTGCACAGTGTTTCTCTGTGAATCACTTTGGCTCTGAATTGAAACTTAATTTCCTGCATTCACACGTTTTTTCTCACCAACGCCCGACACATCCAGTGGCTCTGTCTCAGGTGACTGCATGGCACCCTCCTGCAGCTCTTTGACCTCAAAATTAAGTCAAACTGTGAAATCTGCTGCTCTTTCTCCTCACTGCAGGAACAGCGACGGGTTAATGAAACCGCTGACCCAGCCCAGACACTTACTGACATGTTGCACCTCTAATTTTCTGCCCAATAGGATCCCAAAGGCAAAACCCACAAGTTTTTAAGAGAACCACAAAGAGTCCTACGGTGCACTGTTGTGACTTTTGTGTGTGATGTGATTTTCCTTTGGGCACAGACAGGGAATATTAATTCTCTCGGTGAGCTCACACATGGGCCAAGTATTGATCCTCACAAGAATGAGAGCATGATGACAACCATGTAGTGTACACAGAGTGAAAATTACATTTTGTCAGGGCTTAGAAGCAATACTTGTACTGATATAGGTGCAGGATTTTCAAACCATTTCTTACAGGAAGTAAGGATGTAACACCAAGTGTATTATATTTGATACATGAGTTTTTGAGACCTCTGCATAATCAGTGTGATTTTTCTTTTTTGCTTAATAAATCTGAATAAATTGCACAATAAACATTAAAGCGATTCATTGCTCAAAAATGCAACATATAGCAAACATAATACAAATTCAGACTCATATATGCAAAATTATATTTAATTATTATCTGGTTCAAGCTTTACTTGGTTAACATATAAAATGCTGTTAAGTTTAAAATTTAACACCAGCTTCTCCAAAATTCTTTCTTCATTCACTATTTTCTGGCACTGTTTTGATTCAATATGTAGAAATACCCAGATGTCCAGCAAAGTGCAAATAATATTTTAACATGTAATTTAATTTTTAAAACGTTGTGAAGGGAAAAGCAAATATAAGGTCAAAGGAAAAAGATCTCAAACAAAAGTCTGAGCTCCACTTTTAAATATAACTGTGAGTGACTGTATGCAAACGAACACAGTGGGGGATCGACAAAACAACTCGGCTGAACACTTAACCAATCAGCTCACTTCAAAACACTGTCCACAGGGGTGCTTTCAGTGCAGGGCGAAAAGGTCAACACGCCAACTTGCTTTAAAAAAAAACAAACCTCAAAATTAAGCGTGCTTCCAACAGCCTTCAGAACGTATTTCATCTGCAGTCTTCTTTTCTTCTAAACAAAAACTAAACATTGCACATTTCCTGGCAGCAGCAGCAGCAGCAGCAGATTACCTCGGAGAGTAAACAGTGCCTCACTAAGCCAATATTTTCTTGCAAAAAACAGTTGCAGTGACGTCCCGATTATTTTATCAGCTGGCATAATGAGCTTTGGTCCTGTTCAGCTTTATTTATGTATTTTTATTGTTTGTGGCTGCATTCTTAACTTCATGGGTACAAGAAAATAGCTTTTTTTAAATTAATAAAGCACATTTTGCAGATGTGCATTTTAAGCATACTGTGCATTTAAACTGAGAGTAGAGAGCTGTTTATATTGATAGCTGTTTACCCGCTCGCCAACAACAACAACTTCATTAACAGCCACTATTACACTGGAACTGCTCATGCAGCACTTTCCTCTTTTAACCACCAAAGTAATTTTGTAAAAATCAATATGTTCAATAGTGACATAAAATGTTTATTTCTGCTTGCGAACCCTAAATGACAGATACATCATAGTGTATGCTGCTTTTTTAACAGCGCGCACGTTTAAAACACCGTCTTTCTAGATTTTCTGCTCACAGAAAAAGGTCAGATTAAGAAAGTCCCTCCTAAGAAAGTGTTTGAAAGCTGTGATATACGCCTCTTTAACACAGTTTGCATGTAGATGTATGTGTGTTCAGTTTCTGTAAAGTATAAAAGGGAGGGATGAGCCCATCCACACTCTGGACAGGTCACCAGTCTATCACATGGACAACACAGAGAGACACATGACCATTCACTGCTCTCATTCTGAGCTACAACCAACTTATAATCAACATGGAGGCTCCATATGGAGGGCCCCCAGCTGTGGTTTGAGCACATAACCGCATTGCTTTGAGGTGACGTCTCTAATCACTGTAACCACTGTGCCCATCCCTACATTAACGCATGTTTTTGTGCTATTGTGCATTAAAAGCTTCGTAGCTGCTCCATAAGTTCTTTCCATAAGGACCAGTTCTTATTTGTCTTTAAAGAATTTCCACTAATTGAGACATTGTGTAAAATTCCTCCTGAAAAAGATGCACTGTGAAAAAAAATGACATCATCATCAAGTAATGATGAGCTTGTCCTGATTTCTAAACAAGAAGCAGAGATTCTGGGTCCAATTCTCACAAGAAGGCAGCAGCAGGGAGAATTTCATGGTTTGATCCAGGAGTTGAAGCTGAATCACGACCGCTTTCGTACATATTTCAGGATGTCAGTGGGGCAGGATGAGCTCTTGTTGCCAGAGTTGGGACCACATCTGAGGCAGAGAAGGGATGATTTCAGACAGCTAGTCAGCCATAGCAGTGTCTAACTGTGTGTCTGAGTACAATAGTATTCGTTTTCTATTTGGATATTCTGCGTGTCTTGAGCTAAGAGTGCCTTGCTTGCCAATGCAGCAGTCTGATTGGTCAGATCCGTTTATTCACGTCCAAAAAATCTGAAAACTTGAGCTTGGTTAAAAATAAATAAATGCCGCAAAGTCGTCCAGCAGAATTATGCAGTTGGTGTGAACAGCTGCATTAAGAATAGCTGAGTCCAAAAAAGATTTTTAAAGCACACAATATTTTTGGTATTTAAACGCTTTTACACTAACTGCTGGTACATAATTAAAGTCTAACATTGCAGATTTCATGAGCTGCATGTGGGATGTAACTTTAAAGCAGCTTTAATGACCAACTTATCAACAATCAGTGTAACAGTACAGTGTTTTCTTCCCTCAAAGCCTTTGCCTGCACTACCAGAGGAGCAGCCTGTTCCAAGTCTGTCGCTCCCACCTTCACTCATCTTTAACAAGGAGCGAGGGCAAGTGAAACATGTGATGTTTCGTGGGGTGAAACAGCTGTGGATCATGACACAGGAGCTCACGGATCCTGCAGACAGCTTCTTTTTTTCACCAACCCCATCTACATTAGCTGAGGACTGCATCTGTAGCAAAGGTGAGCTGTGATTTAAATAGACAGCCTGCCGGATCAAAGCCTGCCTACCTGTTCTTCCGGCTACAGCCTTTCCGCTTGCATGGTTATCATAATTGCTCTTGCTCAGAGGACATGCTGCTTCCGTCAGGGCCACGTCCTCCTGCATTAGAGCTGAGGAGCCTCAGCCAAGCAGAACCTGGCTGTGCAGGTAGATACGTTTTCTCCTTTTTCTCAGAACACCTCCGAAACTCTGTTGAATATACAAGTTGCTCTCCGCAGACTTAAAAGTTCAAAACTTGTGAAAAGAAGAACACCTGGCTCTGGCCAGCTTGACTCGTGGTAGTTAGGAAGCTACAATACAAAGCAAAATGTGCCTATAAAATGTATCTATGCTGAAATGTACTGGCTGATGTGTTAGGAAACGATGCCACGCTGTTTTAATGGAAATGAAAACGATCAACCTACAGAGGGCTGAGTTCAAAGACACCCTGAAAACCAAAGAGAAAAAAACTATGTGTCAGGATGAATTTCATTGGAGCAACTCAAAATGGTACTTGGTAGTTTGCATGACCCCAATGTACGTGTGTGCCTGACAACATTAGGGTATGCATAATGAGATGACTTATGATCCTGGGAGGTCTCCTCCCAGATCTGGACAGTCTGAGGTGCAACCTGCTGGTGCAGGATGGGTCGAAACATCGTGTTCAGGAGCTGCAATGGTGTCAGCTCATTCATCCTCCTAGAACTGCCTGCATACTCTCGCCAGATGAGGCCGGGTGTTGCTGTGCACCAGGAGGAACTCAAGACCCACTGCACCAACATAGGATCTGATAATGGGTCCAAAGGATTTCATCATGATGCCTAATGGCAGTCAGGGTAATGTTGGCGAACCTGTAGAGGTCTGTGTATCCCTCCATCGATATGCCTCACCACACCATCACAGACCCAAACCAGTTATGCTGAACGATGTTGCAGCACAGCTTCTCCAGAACCTTTCACGTCTGTTACATGTGCTCAAAGTGAACCTGCTCTCATCTGTGGAAGGCATAGGGCACAGGCAGTGGACCAGCCGATTCTGGTACCCCCCAGTCGGGTTCCACAGTGTCAGGTAGTGAACACAGAGCCCACTAAGGATGTGGGGTCCAAAGGCCACCTTCATAAAACCATTTCTGAATGTTTGGTCAAAGACATTCACGCCAGTCGCCTGCTGGAGGTCATTTTGAAGCTCTGACAGTGTCCATCCTATTCGTCCTTGCCCATCAGCAAGACCAGAGCAGATAGCAGTCCTGCTGATGGATTAAGGACCTTCTACGGTCCTGTCCAACTCTCCTGCAGTAACTGCCTGTCTCCTGGAATCTCCTCCATGCTAAGAGTGTGCTGGGAGACACAGCAAACCTCTTGCCAATAGCACAAATTTATGTGCCATCTTGGAGGAGTTGGACTATCAGTGCAACTTCTGTAGGGACAGGGTATCACCTCATGCTGTAAGCAGTGACACTGGCCCAAGCCAAATGCAAAAATAGTAAAGAAACAGTCAGAAAAGTTAAGGAGGGATCAAATGTGAGAGGCCTGTAAAATCATTCCTGTTTTGGAGGTTGTGTTACTGTTGTCCCTCTAGTGCGCCTACCAAAGCAGCTGAAACTGATTAACAACCCCCTCTGGTACTTAACTGACCACAATATCCCACAAGTTTAACTGACTAATGCTATACTCTGATTAAAATGCTCCTTTAATTCAGTTATTTTTTTTATATATATTTTATCTTTAGTGAATTATTCGATTCAATTTGTATGGATGTTTTCATTTAAAAAAAAAACATCAGGTTTGAAAGTGGCTCTCTTTTATGCAAAAGTACACAAAAGAGAGTATTTTGTCCAAAAAAGGAAAATATCCTCTGTTAAAGCTTCGTATTAAATGAAGTCTGCGTTGACAGATTTTATCCTTTGGACTGAAATGAGTTCACACCTGTTGTCATGTATGGGAGGCTGTATTGAGTGCTTGCACTTAACTGATGCTTTCGTTCAGTACGCTGAAATGAAATAAGCCTGTGTGAGTCTGACATGTTGCACAGGACACATGGCTGTCACACAGCAGCTGTTGGAGCTCATAAACCTGCGAACAAAACGCCCTGCAAGCTCTAAAAATCAACCTGCTACATGTGCACTTGGAGGCACGTGCGCCTTTTATAACTCCTACAAGTCTGTCTCAGGGTTTTCACAAATACCTGTGTCATATTTATAACTTAATGTATGCTGTGTTTTCCCCACAGGAGCAACCAAATACCTCAAATTCACCTGTGATGAATTGGGAAATTAGTGGCCAGCTGTCAAACGCTGGTAGCGCTGGCTTTTGCAGCCCATCGCTCCTAATCAAGAGCACCTAGCTCCTTTTTAAATATGTTGAAGATAAAGTAGCACTGTGATAGCAATTGTGCTAAATGAGCCATTTGAAAGTGTGGCTCATTTTTCATAATACTGGAGAAGTCAATTAAGGGACTTTTGAAGCTCGGGGAGGCCCAAGGAGACATTGAGGTGCGACGATAGGAAAAGACACCAGTGATTTTGAGTCACAAGAGAGAGAAAAACAAGCAGAGTCTCAGTGGAGAGACAACAGGGAAATGTAACCAGCAGCAGTGTCTGAGAGGAGAAAACAAAGGACAGGGTATAAAAATGTCAGACGCAGCAACAGTGACACCAGTTTTTGTCAGCCAGCCAGCTGCTTTCATAGCCTTTGACAGGCTGAGCAACAAAAGCCAAAATATCCAAATTGCTTGTGGGTAAAAGACGACTATTGTTACACTTTGTGTGGCCCCCATCTGCTCCCAGAGGACCCGGAGCCATGACACCACGTCCCACACTGACAGCGAGCCAGGGGGAGAAATTGGAATTGAACGGCTGCTGAAAGGCTGTTAATAAACAGTTAGTGTTGCATTTGCGAACAGTGTGAAATGTAAGCATCATTACCTAATCTCTCCCTGACAAGAAAACACAGCCACTGCTTTTTCCCCCCGGTGTTTGTTAGAGGAGTTAGCTAAAACCCGGGCCTTACTGTAAAAGACAAAAGTGGTTTCTCCTTAATAACATCCCTCTGTGTGAATAAAACATCTGCTCCCTTTGCTAGTCATTTCTGCATTAGCTAAAACCCGATTTAATAAAAGTATTCAACAGTGGTGTTCTGCCTGCAGGAGCTTCTCTTTGAATCTGACTTGAATTTTAAACTTCACTAAGTTAAGATTTGCTTGAACTCATTGGAGATCTGATTCTTTTTTGTTTTCACACAAGATATTTTTCCACCTCAGGTTTTATGAAACTGCTAGATTTCAGTCGAGCACAGCATGGAGTTCTTGGTGGCTCTGGTCCCAACTGCCTTAGTCAGCTGCTCATGTGTAGTTTTGGGCTGATCCAGCACCTTTCTCATGATCGTCCTCACCCTATGAGGTGATGTTAGGCATGGAGCTGCAGACTGATGGCGACTTATGGTCATTATATGTCGTTAACCTCCTAAGATCCAAACTCTTTCATGCCATGCATTTTTAATTTCTCTTTGCTATATTTGGACTGATTGGGACCTGATGAATGTAAAAACAAAGAATTACCTGATTTTTTTTTTATCTGATTTTTGTTTCTGAGAAAACAAAAATCCGCATATGAGGACATTAGTTTTAAATTTCAGTGGCAGTATAATGTCCTGGTAAGTGGATATCAGGCCCTAATAGAGCAAAATTCTGTATTTTGGTCTAAATAACCCAAAATGTGATGTCCTCATATGTGGACGCCAGGTCCTAGAAGGTTATTTTCCAAACAGTTTTCATCTTCCCACCAAGCTTCTGAGATTTTTGGTTGATATTCCGTCTCCATGAAAATGAAACTAACAAAATCAGAGACTGTTGATATCTTTGTAAGTGAGCAAACTCACAAGTTCTGCATGGGACTGAATCATTAAGTCCCCAATGTGCACATCGATTCTGTGTTCTTGTGTTTATGAAGTTAAAATCCTCCAGCTCCACCATCAACAATGGCTGCTTGGACACCATTCCAGTTTCATGATAAAGTTTTACTGAACAACAGCTGCTTTTATATAAACAGCTCCGGGAGTTTGGCTTGACAACCACTTGTAACGAGTAATCGACCTTCCCTTGGAACCATTTCTTGGACTTTGATACTGCAAATAAACAAACAAACACACCCACGGCAAAAAAATGTATCAATTAATAACCTCAGAGTTTTCTTAATCTGCATTGTTGATTAATTTGAAAAAAAAATCTCGGTGTTATGTCATGTCCAATTTTTGCCCAATCACAGGGGACAAAAAGGATGGAAGATAGGAGGAAAAAACTGAACCTTTGTTAATAAACTTCCAATAAAGCAAAAAAAAAAAAAAAAGGCATAAGAAGGCACATTTATTTTAACTGTGGTAGTGTCTTCAAAACCAAACAGATCATCATGGATCAGCAGGGACGTAAAGTGGACTCATTTTATGTCCCTGGAGGCTTGCTTCAAATGCCGTGCAATAATTTTTTACGGCACACCCAACCTAAAACCATCAAATCTGATGTTACTTATTTTTTATGTCTCTTTGTGAATCTGACCCCTGATAAAGGTCTTGGCCCATGCAGGTCACAACTCCTGCCAGTCTCAATGGCAATAGCTCAAAGCTTTAAGTTCGCAACAGAATAATATTGTACAGAGGGTTCGATAAATCGCAGCATCTTTTAGTTCGCACGAAGAGCCACTCATAGTAATTGGAACCAGACTGATGACTGTAGCATACACACTCGCCTCAGAGACCTTTTCTCGCCAGCAACAGAGCATGAGCTCATCCCCAGCTGGTCCACCAGAGGGAGGGGACCGTGCAGGCAGGATGGATGTAATGCAAGGCTCTAAAAAGAGTGAGGTAATGGGTGAAGCATCTTCTTCCTGATTTTTATCCAAAGAGAGACAAAAGCAGGAAAACTGAAAGATTTCCTAGAATGCAGGTGTCCTCCTGGGAGCTTCCTCTCCTCCTGCCTCAGGATGATGTGCATGGAGGTTGCTGTGCTGCCAGAATAACAGAAAACAAGTCCAGGTCCCACCAGAGTGTGATGCAACCTGCTTCTTAAAGGCCCAATCGCCAATACAAGTGTGAACACATAAAGTTCTGCAACTCAAGACGTGAAAACTTATGTTTTATTATGTTAGTAAATATTTATTTGTAACACAATCTTATGTTTTCCAGTGTGACAAGCTGTGTAAGTCAAGTATTTGTGATTGATGTTATAAAAAGCATTAATTGACGTTGTGCGCTATCCTATCAGAAGCAGACACCAGAAGATGGGAACACTGTACTCACAAGTAATGAGCATGGGCAGCAACAATATTCAGGCAGGCTGTGGCTCTTTATGATGCTCGGTTAGTGCTAAGAGGCCCAAAGTGTTGCAAGAAAAGTTGCCCGATACCCTCACACAACCAGCACTACTGGCTGTTGATGCAGAGCAGGATCCATGCTTTCATGTTGTTTACCATCCAAATGTCGCAGTAATATGCCCTGTTAAAGGGGAGATTTTCCTTCCTGCTGCTGCCAAATGCTTGGTCATAGGGAACTGTTAGATTGTTGGAGATTTTTGTTACTGTAAGGCCTTTATTTTTAAATTTTAAGCAACCGAAGCGATTGAGGTGACTGCTGTTGTGAATTAGTGGTGTATAAATAAAATTCAATCGAATTTAACTGAAATCTGCTTCAAGCTATAATAAATTCTGCATTCAGAGAAGAGATGTTTAATGCAGTTATTTTAAAATAACATGACTTACTTTCTATAAACAACTTCATAGTGTGAGCTTTAGTTTTGCATTTTACCTGCATGTTTCTTACAATAACTAGCTGGTCTGCATCTTTGTGACTCAGCTTATACAATTGATAAATGCACCTTGCCAAATATACTTGCTAAAGTGGGTTGATAACTACTACTATCAGTTCTTGTGAACTGATAGAACGGTTGTAAACAACCCAAGAACATGCTAAAAAAAAAAAAAAAAAAAAAAAAAAAAAAATTCGAGATTTCAAAACAGACTTCAATGAGCGATGGTCCGTGTTTTGTATACATACTAGCATGTGCATGGAGCACAAGTGATGATCCAAAATGTTGAAGACTGCATTTTGACTAAGGATCACAGTGCAATGTATGTAAAGCCTAAACAGGGTGCGTTAAAGTGAGAGGGACACAGTGTTTGAAAAAGCTGTGTGAGCGCACAGCACAGGAAACGTCTGCTTCTGAACAAAGGCAAGTGTCCTCTGGGGAAAGGTCAGAGAAGGACTGTGATGTGAAAGAAGAAAAAAGCAACAAATGAACAGGTCAGTGGCCAAAGAAACTAAAATCAAAGATTAACTCTGGGAAGCACAAATTGATGTCAGGTGGCTACAAGTTATCCAGAGGTACGTTTTCAATAACCTTTATTAGCATAACAATAGGAGAACAGCAGCAGTATTATTTGTAAAATGCTCTTTAATAAGGTGCTGGAAATATCTGACAGTCATGTTTGTTCTTTTCCACAGAACATTTATCACCAAAACCTGGGACACCACAGTGTGACCAGAGCATGTGCCACAAAACAGAACATGACCTTTTACAAAATTTACACATAAAATAGTCACAGTGTAGAGGAGAGGGAGGCTGAACGCACTGCACTGGGATATTAAGGCAACACGTCCCTTCTTTTTCCCCCCGTACAAGAAAAAAAAAAAGTGTGAAAGAAAGAAAAAGACAAAAAAGCACCAGGAAACCGTTTAGAGGACCTAAAGGAAAACACAAACACTTCTGTCATAAGTGATGTGCAAGGCAAAGACACAAACATGAACAAGTTACAAATGTAAGTGACAGATGTTTGGTGCAAAACACCCGCTGGTGCTTTGGAGACCAGCAGCTTGGCAATTCAAATGTTGCGTAATCCAGTGTAATAAAACAACCTGTCTCATCTTTGTGGATCTTAGCAGGGGTTGAAATTTTCATCCTGTTATGATTTTTCTTTTTTAACTCTTTAGCTTTGTTAGTGTTGAGATGTTTCCAGTAAATACTGGCAGATTTCTGAGGAAACAAATGAATAAAAACGATCAAGAAAAAACAAAAACAAAACAAAAAAAAACCCCAAACGAATGTCAAATTAAAAAGCAAACCTCCCAGAAATTGATACAGTTATCTATAAACAGGCAGAACACAGAGAGCATTTTATTTCTTCCACATGTGCAGCAGATTGGTAGAAGACTCCAGGTGTGTCTGATCCCGGCCCATGTCTCGAAATCTGGGAGATTTTTTTCCATGAGATTCGTCTCGAGAGGCTGATAAAACAGGGAGCGAGTCCCTGCCTCTCACTGACAGGCAATATTACAGGCAAACTCACCACGAGCACATCTGCAACAGCCAACAACACCAGGAGATCCAGTACAGCCAGGCCTGCTGATTGGCTGAGGAAACATTTCCTTTCCACCCTCGTTAGGGGCACACCTCTGATGCCGATCTGTAGTAAACGTGATGTGCAGTAATTTTGAGCGTGTCCAGTTTCTGCAGGGATGATGATCAGGAGGAGGGATGCAAACAGCCGCATGGCAGGAAGGCGGGAAGAGGGGGGGGGGGGGGGGGGGGGGGGCACACTGATTACAGCTTTAAATGTTACATCATCAGTTAATAAACAACCGTCCGTCATGCTGTACCCGGTAAAGAAAACTCAAGCCGTCACAAAAGCTCGTTTACGTACAAACACTGAGACAAAAGGAGGTAATAACGAGTTAAACAGTCATATGGCGTTGAGTCGATCACCTATAAAGAGTAAACATTGAGATCACGCTTATTCCTAAAACATTACATGTTAAAAGAGCGCAGGTGGTTCACTTGCCCTTCATCTCCCTTTTCTCATCTTCGTTGTGCAAGAGTTATCATTTAGTCCTTTATTATTCGGTTGCACATTTGCATCCTCATAGTGTCACACAGAGACAAAGACGTCCAGGTAGAGGCGATCGTAGGACTCCCTGAAGAAGAGGATGAGGACGAGGCTGAAGAGACAGGAGCCAGTTAGACACCAGTTCAGCCACGACACATCTAGATGAAGACAAGAAAGGGAACAAGCACGAGTTAGATTTCTGTTCAATCACCAAAGAGCTTTAAGCAAGTTTTCCTACTTAGCAGCCATCTTGGTACCAAACAGTCATTTTGGCCTAATTAATCCAGACCCCTATCGAAATGGTTTGGGAGACAGCCACACTCTGATTGTGATGGACAACTGTGCATTTCTCATTTGCCTCTTCAACCTTTTCCTTCTTGGCTTCCTGATAACTTTCAGTCAGTACCACTATATTTAAAAGAGATCCCACAATTCACCTCTGTGCACATATCTGGAAAGCATAAGCTGGCCAGAGTAAGAAGCAACCTAAAAAGCATCGCTGTACTTGTATTTTTTAAATGTGCAAAAGGAGCATCAAACTGAGGGTCAGCTTTGATATCAGCTGATCTGAACTGTAGCAAAATCTTGGTTAGGCTCTCATCATGGCCAATTAACACTATCATCATGGTTAAATGACTGTGGTATTGGTGGTCACGTCAAAAAATAAAAAGGATCTGAAAAGGACACGACCAGAGTTCCTGGTACACAGCAGCAAACCCCTACATATGACACTGTGCTCCTTTATAATAATATGACTCCACATATATACAGAAACCTAAAGGAGATGTTCACATGAAATGACACTGAATGATTAATTAGCATTAACAGCCCT
Source organism: Aulonocara sp. 'chitande type north' Nkhata Bay (assembly GCF_057382095.1). NCBI lineage: Eukaryota > Metazoa > Chordata > Actinopteri > Cichliformes > Cichlidae > Aulonocara > Aulonocara sp. 'chitande type north' Nkhata Bay. Next base: position 8,110,003 of record NC_141359.1, on the reverse strand, counting down.
AATGGCTAATCAACAGGAATTTCTGACATGCCACACAAAACAGAAGCAGCCTGTGCCGTCTTTCATAATCACTCTCAATAATTCAATGATATTGGCAGTGTTCCCTATTATCATTGACCTACACTTGAACCTAAACATGGTGCAGAATGAGGTGTTCTATTTTCTCTGCTCTGTTCAAGCTCCATTAACCACAGGAGAGGTGCTCTGGCTGTCTGCAATAATGCTGAATCTGGAGGGCAGATGGGAGCCTCACACCAGCGCTGAACTGCCGGCATCTTAACTCACCAGCACTCAGACACATAACCTCTGCTTGTTCAGCCTCCGTGATGCGTGCCACAGATTGTCATCATGCACGCTTGCACGTGCGTGCACGTGTAAACGCGGGTCTAAAGCCTGGACAAAACGCAAATCGATAAACTCTTCCTTTCACGTGCATTAAGCAGCCCTCGCTGGGAAGCTGCTCGTCTCGCAGCGAGGGCTGCGAGTTGCAGGTGTTTGAGACTCTGTCCTGACAAAGATGTTAGGCTGAATCTTTCCCGCTTGGTGAAGGCCAATATCTCAGCCAGGATACAGGCTGCAGTGGAAGCAGGAAGCTGACAGAGTAAATATAGAGAAAATCAGGTTATAACAGGCAGCAGAATCCATGAATACATGCCAGGACAATGTGTCACAACTCACACTGGCTCAACTCCGTGTCCAGTCGGCATCCTTTTCATAAAGTCATTAATCAGCTGACCAGATCGATGCTTGAAGAGCTCGCTGCTCGGACTGCACAGCACAGCCTCTTTGTGGTAAATTATGAGTCCTGGCCGTACGACACAAATCCACATGATTGATGCGTCACCGCTTTCGTGAGGAGGAATAATGTGCGGCCAGAAGTGCGAAGATGAAAGTAAAGGATAAACTGGGGCAAAAAGAAGGTGGTGAAGGGGCTTGAGGGGAGAGGGAGGTGAGGGATTGGATAAGGGTGTTTGCAGAGAGAAGTCAAGACTCCTGAATCAGCCTCATTAATCAGAACCGTGCGAGCCGGACAGCAGGAGACCTGGCAAGGAGGCAGGTTAATGGAGTTGTGTTTATCTGACCTGCAGTCTCTGTCTAACTGTCTCTCTATCTTACACGTTCCCACAACAAAGACGTGTCCATTTAAAGTTAGAGACAAAGTGTGCGAGCGTGTAGGTCTGAGCCCACGGCCCTAAATGAATGCTAATGTGGAGTTTAGCAATCAGAGTAATTCAACCAAGTGATGTGGTGAAAACGGCCAATTACTCCTCTCTGATTTCTAAAGACGAACGTGAAGCCAAGTATGGAGGAAAGGGAGTTCAAGTCTGAGTGAGCAAACGGGAACTCAGGAGCAGAGGAGGAAGGGAGAAGATTAAAATTGAATAAAAGGAAGCAGCAAAGAAAGAAGTGAAAGTAGCTCCAAGTCTTTGAAGCTCATCCGATCACCTGTTTGCTTTAATGACCATTATAATATCTTAACGCTTCCTCTGGTTCGAGATGCGTTGCATTCCTGCACTTTCCTTCAACGTAGCGAGCAGCTGATTTCTGTCGTAAACTCAAGGCTGAGCACTTGCTGGACTATTGGTTTTGAAACACTTAAAAAGCTTGGAGAGAGAGAGAAAAAAAAAAAAGTGTTTCAAACCCATTTTCATCATTTTTCTACAGTATTTTGGATTTTTTTTTTTTTTTTATAAATTCCCTCTTATGCTTTTCCTCATGCTGTTACATATTTGATTATTAGGCTTTTATACTCAGCACTGAAGCATTTTGTGGGGCTTTTAAGTTACTGATAAACAGGTTGTCTAAGAGGAAGGTGGTGATGACGGGGAATGTTTTATGAAATAGAAGCTGAGGAGCTGGTAAAACCCATTTCTGTAAAGAAGTTTTTCTCTCTCATCCTTTGTCCTCGTATCTCTACTAGAGATGGCACGATACCACTTTTTTATGTCCGATACCGATACCGATATCATAAATTTGGATATCTGCCGATACCGATATGAATCCGATATAGTGTTTTTTAATCAACAAAACTGTTTTTTAAAATATCTTGCTGCATTTTGCAAGTCTGCAAGTTCATACTCAAGTTTAAAACAACAACTACACTAAAGCTATTCTGTTATACCTGTATACAAAAAAAATATTTCATAGTTCAGCAATACTGATCAATCTAATAAACTTAAACCTACACCATCCTCCCTATTCTGGTATTTTAAAGAGTACTTAGCGTAAATATTAAGCAACCTAACTAACAGGGTTCCAACTCCCAGCAACAACATAAATAAATAAAAAAATAGAGAACCACCCCTCACGCGCCACCTCATGATGCTTAATCGACGTAATCAACCTTAATTTGATGCAGTGTGAAAAAAAAATGCACAGAAATCAATTATTTTTCAAGAAATATTAAATAGATTCAACATCTTTCTTCAACAAAATTGCAGACTGCACAGATGGTACCTTCCCAAAGTAAAAAGTACTATAGCTTACTAGGGTATATATATTAGACTTAATAGTCACTATATACAGTAATTGACTTCTATTCATTTTACATCAAATTAAAACTTTGGGTGTCAGATAATTATTTATTAAAAGCTAGACATTTTAAATGAGAATAAGAAAGAAAAGTATGTCTTTGTGCCCCCTTTTCCCTGTTCATGCCCTATCGGCCCCCCTGGCTAAACTTTGCTAGATCCGCCCCTGCACAGTTACAGCCGTCAGCTGCGTAGAAAAAGATCCTGGAGTAGAAAGTAATATTAAATACATTCTAACAACAGCTGATCAAGCTTAAACGTTCTGCTGTTGTTCAGCCGCTGGTTTCCTCTTTCTGGTGCAAAGTGGGCCAAAAACAAAGAAGAGAGACGGACTCGCGACAGAAAAGCCGATCAGCTGATCAGTTTCACGATTGAAGTAGCAGCCGGAGAGCGAGAGGCAGTCGCTTGTTAAGCTTAACGTGGGAATGCTTTACAAACATTCAGAGATGGACTTACACACTTGCTTTACTTCTCTCGGGGATAACTTTGTCGGAGATGAAATGCCAGGTTGCTAGCGAAGCTCCACATGCTATCCAGACCACCGACAGGTCCGGCATGCCACAGCCGCTCTATCACGTGATGCCTACTGCTAACGTTCTGAGGTGAGTTACGGCGTGTTGCAAGTTTTGTGAGGTGCTTTCGTGATATTTAATGGATCGGATTACATTTTTTATTTTTCTCCGATATCCGATCCAGTAATTTAGGTCAGTATTGGACCGATACCGATACGTAATATCGGATCGGTCCATCTCTAATCTCTACCAGTCCCTACTAATTGTCCCTGTCAGTGCTGCTATGGCATTATGAGGATGAATGAACTGCTCCAAGTTTAAAAACACACGCGTAAAACTTAATGCAGTGGGTTTATTTTTAATTTCCAAACCCTGTCTGGTTTATTCCAGCTGCTATGGTGGAATGTAACTGCAACGACAGAGCAAAACTAAATGTGCAGCATGACATCGTCTGCCCCTCTGTTCACAGAGCATGCAGCCTGCTCATTAGGACACACTGACATACCGTGTCATCGTCTGACAGTTTACATGACATCGCAGAGTAAACATTTGGTCGGATCTTTGTAGTCTCAGAACCAATGAATAGATGAGAAGCATCACAGCACCTGCAGTAATAATCATGTTGCATCATTGTGGTGATCAGTTGAAAATAAATAAATACATTTTCTGTCATACGACTGCATCACTGTGTCGGCTTGCAGAGATCTGTGAACAGGAAAAACTCAGATCACATCCAGAGGGTGTTTATTATCATGGCCGTGCTGGCCGTCGCCAAAAAACGTGACATTTATCCATGGTCAGAGGGCCCGGTGGCGCCAGTGTCCGGCAGCCTCGCCTCTGTCAGTGCGCCCCAGGGTGGCTGTGGCTACAATGTAGCTGCCATCACCAGTGTGTGAATGTGAGTGTGAATGGGTGAATGACTGAATATGTAAAGCGCTTTGGGGTCCTTAGGGACTAGTAAAGCGCTATATAAATACAGGCCATTTACCATTTACCGTGTCAGTGGCCAAGATTGATCTTTAGATGTTCTGCCCTGAAAGTCTTTAAAAAAATAAAAAAAAATAAAAAAAATAGATGAGTCATTTATCTATAACAGACTTGTGTTTTCCGGCGCAAAGGGGGGAAATAAAAGTGAAAGACTGACTGGCTGACTTTCATTGTACTGTGCTATCAAACACTATCAATCTAACATCAAAATCTACTCCTGCCTAATGTTCCCGTCTGCTCTGTGAATCAATCATCCCCAAGACTTTAACTACAAGCTAATTTTGCATCGTGGGCCACGTACAGCCCACTTTGATCTGAAGTCTGAATTATATTAGAAATAATATAGAAAAAAAGTGCACGTCTCAACATGTCTACATAAAATCATGCCAATAAGATCACGATCACTGTATACAAGGATACAAGCAGCATGCAACAGGTGGCAAAGTTGTATTTCAAGCCACTGGCTCATCTGCTATTTTGCTAAGTTGTGTTAATACTGCCAAAGACCTTGTTCTTGACCAGACCTAACCCAGATTAAGATATTACTATTCCATAAATGATCCTAACGACAGCATCTCTGCACGGGCAGCAGAGGGGCACACGCAGACACTATGAATATTACAGTCGAGCTCAGCGCTCGTGTGAATAACAGTTCTTGTTGGAATGGAAAATGATACACATGGCTTTGATTTCATTGGAAGTTGATTAAGCACTGAAGCATGAGAGGAGATTCTTGTGAATTGTGGAGGGATCAAAATAAAAAAACCAGGTCACACTCACGTTCTTGTTATTCAACTCTGCTAAAGTTTTAATACTTACCTATTCAGATTGTTTTGATTCGAGCACAGATGTAAGATGGCATTCTTGACCATCATCAGTCTCCTGATTCTAACAGGACATCAGCCACAAATGGCAATCCGACTGATCGCTGATGTCATGAACTACACTGGGTTCACTGTGACTGTATGATCACAGTCAGAGGACACCGCTGTGAACACTGGACAGTTAATCATAATAACAGCCTATTACTATGGCTGCCAGGTCAGCAGAAAGGTGCTACAGATGAAGACTGAGACGTGTGCCGACAAGCATCTTATGGCCTTAATCAGTCTTAATTGAGGTCAATGCAGCGGTATAATTAATGAAGCTCGCTTCTCCTTTACGGCCGTCGCCTTTGTTTGAGAGGATTGGGGTCACGCATGAAGATAGCGACCTCAGCTTGGTGTAAAGACCATCCATCACAAAATGACAACTGTCTGCGTACAGGTTGGTGAGAACACTTACTTCAGGAGATCACACAAAGGTGTGTGTGGCACTGTTGCAAAAATGAAAAGCAGCAAATGAAACTTTTATTCTCTCAGGAGTCCTACACAAAGAAAGGTTGTTTGCCTTTTCTTTCTTTCTTTTTAACTTCTCCGCCATCTTTATAGGGGCTTGAAAAAGGCAGCGAAGGCGTTTTCACTTCAGAGACTATAAAGTTTAGCCAAAAGAAAAAGAAAAGAAGCCCTGGGACCTTAGAACTGTGCCAATTATTTCTCAATAGTGAATAATTTGTGTTTTTCTCCTATGCAACTGAAGTTCCACTCATCCTCCACCTCCTAGCGCTCTTCTTCCTCCACAATACCTCTCTGCTGATTTGCATTCCCCTCCATGCTCGCTACAAAATGACACAAATGCGCAGCAGATGAAATCGGAAAAGAGGGACAAGTACAGATATACGGCCCAGAGGCTCCGTTCACGTTTCTGAGTCACATGGTTTAGAGACTTGGGAATTTTTTAAAACATGACAGTCAAGAGGCCAGTTAGAGCTCACTGATCCAAGACCAGCTCCTCACAGATATTAAAACGGACAAGAGGGTAAATTCATAAACGCCCCCTCGCTCTCAGGGAGAAGGAGCTATAATTCAGAATGCATAACGAGGCAGTGGGCAGCCAAAAGGAAAACCCTAAAATGAACAATAAACTGGGAATAGGTGGACATCTTTAAAGGCGAAAGTTGCCATATTCATGAATATCAGAAGGTGAAGGGGGGTTGAAGTTTGCACATTACTTGCTAAATACAATATGAGAGTAAAGAAAGGACATTAGAGCAATTAGCCAGCCCACTAAAACACTCCAAAGGGAATTTACACAGTAATCTAAATTTATTCTTGCAGGAGTGATCTGCTCAACAGAACAGAGTGCTGCCAATTTATAGACCAGGAAGGACACGCCCACCTGCCTTTTGTTTTTTTTAAAGATCAATGGTTACAGTCACAGTTTAATATCCACACTCAAATTGGACACTTCTCCCACAGTAGAGTTACACCGATGAAAGACTTTCAAAGTTTTCTTTTGGACTTTTCTTGGCTGCTTTATACCTGATCATTTTCACTCAAATAGTGAACTTAGGCTACGTTCACACTGCAGGCGAAAGCGCATCAAATCCGATTTTTTTGACCCTATGCGACCCGTATCCGATCATGGTGTGACAGTGTGAACGGCACAAATCCAATATTTTCAAATCCGATCTGGGTCACTTTCGTATGTGGTACTGAATCCGATACATATCTGATGTTTTAGAAGGCGACTGCTGTTTGATGGTCAAGTCGCATTAAATCTGTCTTTTACGTCACTGACACAAGACAGACGCCAATTATCATCTCCCGAGAAGACATCGCGAACGCTTCCTGGACATCCAGCGTAGATGTCAGTGAAACTGTTGGGAAGACAACGTTGGAGAAACGTGAACATTTTATTTGTATCTGCAGATTCTGACAGAAATCTGCAGCTATCCTTTGAAGCACCGCTCCTCTAAAACAGCAACAAGGATAATTATTAGGTTATCTACATTATTATGTAAATAACAAAATAACCTAAAGCAAAAATTGGGAAACGTAAAGTCCAAAGTCTTTATATTAAGGGCCATCAGTCAAACAATATTGTTTGCTCTGGGTCTAAACAGAGCGCGTTGTGTGAAATAGGAAAGATGAAAATGCTTTTTTGCACCAACAAGGTGATTCCCAAAGAAGTATTAGCCAAAAACATATCTCAGCGTGCTGCCAGCAAACTCATATGAATTTTAAAACATTCGAAGGGACATTATCAGCATTGAACTGGGCTCCCAGGATCCTGGATCTCATTACTGAAGCAATGTGGGATCCATATGACACAAAATGCAACAAAAAGCAGCCAAATTCCAAAGAAGAGCTTTGAATGTCCTTCAAGAAGCCTGGAGAACTATTCCTGAAGACTGCTTAAAGAAATTACAAGAAAGCTGCCAAAGAGTTCAGGCTGTGCTGTAACTTCATGCATGTTGTGTTTTACCAATAACTCACTGCACAAATATACCTAATAAAATATAAAGAAATTAGGAGTACCTCAAGACTTTGACACAGTACTGTATGCGAGGATTACTTTTCTTTTTTAAAGAACAGTTCTGCACTGATGTGGTAATTAGGTCAGATGAGACAGACAGATACCCATCTATCTGTGGTAAGCTGAAACTGATGTCACTGTGCCTTGAAGTTGAGCCGATAAGTCTCTGAAACTGCTGGAAGTACGGAAGCAAATGGATAGGAAAGGGTACTCCATCATTTGACATGGTGAGGATGGTGTATAGTGCTTCACATTGGTTTAAAATTCATATAGGTGTTCTTTTAGTTTAAGAACATAATTTTCATATGGAAGACCCCACTGCAATCAGGAAATGTTTCTGTAGATAAACCCTAATCGCCAAGAACAACTATGCATTGATTTCAAGTGAACATGTCACCCAAAGGAGACAACCCCAAACAATGCCAGCTAAGTATCTCAGACTTAACAGTCATCAGATCCCCTCATTGCTGGGCCACAGGCTCATATTTCACTTCGTCTATACAGACAACTTTCCAAATTACACCATTTATATCATTATATGCACAATACGCTAATTTATCTTACTAATGATATCTGACCTCAGACAATGGTTGATGTCATGCGAATTTGGCAGGTAAAACAGACTGTAGGTGGCAATCGGCACAGATTCTGCAAATTAAATTAAAATGCCTGCAGCAGTGAGAACTGACAAGAGAACTCCGATACATCCTTCCCAACTTCGGGGTGAGAAGTGAAGAAAAAGAGCAGCAAAGGCCTCCATCATCTCAGCTTGATCTTCTCCCCAGCTGTCACAGGAAGCTGTCAGGACTCATCTCAGCACAACAGAAACCCTTTAGCTCACCCACCCACACCTTCCCTCAAAGACACATGTGTGCATACACATAGACATGCAGCAATGTATTAAGTGCACAATAACATGCAAAGAATGGACCCCACACACAGACAAAGCAGTCCATCAGCAGGTGCTGCAGACGGGTGTGGAGCAGAGGGTACAGCATGTATTCTTTATAAGTCCTACTCTTGTGATTAGTGTGTGTGTCCATGTGTGCGGCTGCTCTACCCAAAGCAATTCTGTGTGATCTATGATTTACTACTGTACTGACACGTTTCCGGTTCCATCCATCTTTTTTTTTTTTAACTGGTTATCCAACTCAGTGTTGCAGAGTGGTTGAAGACTATAACAGCTGACACAGGGTGGATAAAGTACACACTGGACAGGTCATCGCTTCATCACTGGATTATATAGGGAGGCACTCCACCAGTTATCCTAATTTAAAAAACAACAACAACAACAAAAAAAACCTAACAGATTCATATTTTCTTCTATGAAAAGACTTCATCTGACTTACTGGTGCAACTGAAAACCTGCTTCTAATAGCAAATAAATTGGAATTGTAAAATTTTATTTAAAATCCAACCATCTCTATCAGATGACTGAAGTCCCAAATGTCTACTTTGCTGCTGTAATCTTGGAAGTAAAACAATCTGAGCTCAGAGTTTTTTTTAAATCTATCTGGGTAAGAAAGTTGTGACAGCAGCAGGTACGTTTAGTTCTGTAAACTAAAACTGACAAAATCATTTCTCAGAAGACAGGAGGTGCTCAAACATGGACTAGGAACTTGCACGTCAGTGAAAGTGTACTGCAGTGCTTCAGTTACACATTTTAAATTGCTGGAGGCCATCTCAGCTCATAAAGTAACAAGAATATCCTAAAATGACAGCCGCACAGCAAGAATCCACAACAAATTACTGACACTTGGGAAATGTGAAAAGAGAAGTAAAACAAAAAAAATGCTGTGAACTTCACCTCAGCAACATTTCACCATTTTCAAATATGACCTACAGATTAACCCGGGATGAAAACTGTTAGCTGAAGTCTTGAAATTGTCCCATAATGCCATCTGTATCACGCTACAGCCTTTTTTCCCTCCCCTCCCAGCAAGGCAAGCAGGTTTCATGATCTGGTTGTTGTACTTGTTAGTGGATCCCGAGGGCCTCTGGTCAAACATTGGTATTCCCTCTGCACTGGCAAAACAACCCAGAAGGCAGGATTGAGATGCAGTTTTCAGGCAGCTGCTGTCAGCCTTGGAGCAATCACAAGGACTTTGAAAATGAAGCTCATAAATATTTATAGGCTTCTGAAAATATCGTATTCATTCAAACAAACAAGGTGAAAGAATTGCCTGTCTGTGATGGATGTGTAACAGCAGATAATTGGAGCTTTGAACAACAAAACTTACAGAGAAACTGAAGGCAGGTGGGCAAAGACCACAGGGAAAAACATGGTCCCGTGTACACACCAACACACACATTCACGTGGTTGTAAATACACGCACCTATACATGCATGTGCGCACACACACAAGCACACACAGACACACTTTTGGGTTTGTTTTACTTTCACTTCCTCCTGTGAAAACCACAAAGGTTGAAGAGACGCAGGTTATTATATCAAACTCTGTCACGCTGCAACGAAAAGATGAGGCTTTGGCTAAATTTCAGCAGGAAGTTTCTCTCTTTGTTCTAAACATGTCAATCGCACCACAGAAACCTAATTTTCCTGCTGCCCCCCCTCCCTCTTTTATCTGCTGCGTCTATAGGGCTATAATGGATTTTAGTAAACAATGAAAACTCCAGATTTTGGGAAGTGCGAGAAACCTTTACAGGAACAGAAAACCGTCCTTCGCCCCGCGCTGTCAAAAATGACGCCGTCTCGGGAGCTAATGTTCGGCTACTGTAGAAACTGGGCAAAGCAAGCAAAAACAAAACAGAAAGAAGAACCCAACTTGTCATCTAATTATGAGAAATTACAACTGCTCTTAGTGATGGTACACCAATGCAGTAGTTTTCACACTTTCTGGCGTGCCCCTGTTCAAAAGCTGAAAAGGTTCTCTACAGAGTTTTTCCATCAAATATCAATAATAATAATAACAATAATAATAATGATTAAAAAAAGGATTCAACTTCATCTTAATTGAATCAAAATAGAATAAAGGTCGGTGCAGCAGCAGCAGCGCTTCTCTGTTTTTATACCCCCCACATATTAAAAATAAAATGCAAACTAATTTCGCTTCACATTTTCTTACCTGGTTGTTTGCACCCCACCTGCAGAGGCTTCATGCCCCACCATTTGAAAGCCACTACACTAATGAAGATATAATTATCAGATTTTCATGCTATTCATGCTGGGCAAGAGCATGTGCATGCACACTGGGGCACACGCACACACACACTTTGTGATTTCCTAATAAGTTTAAGGAGTTCATAAAGTTGTCTCGAGCAAATATCTTAATCATTTTGTAACATATATATATTATAAGCAAATAGGCAATCAGTGTAATCCGATGCCTCTCCAGTGAGCATCCGGGCTGCTGAATGAATTCCAACTCCTCGGCATTGGCCTGCAGCTGATGACAGAAGTACTTGTTCTCCTCAGAAACCAGTGTTTACCACCTCCTAAGGCCGACCCTTGAGATCACAGTGGAGCTCCAGAACAGAACAAAGGCTAGTGTTGCCACATGCAGTCCAAGATGGTGGAGTTGAAGTCGTTCTGTCAGAACAACATACTAAAGAGGCAGCTGATGTCAAGGACTGCCACAACAACAACAACAACAACAACAACAACAAGCTCACCCAGTCAACAAGACGGAGGCAGGGCTAGCTGTGTAGCAACGACTGGACTTTCAAAGTAAGCATAAGGGGATTGTTGAGCAGTAACAGTATTGTTTTCTCAGAGATGAGAACTGTTTGTTATGACTACTATATTACACTTTTGCTCGTAGAGCCTCGTAAAGTACACAAATTAGTGCTTTAACTGGTGTTGTTCTTACCCCATGACACTAAACGAGGGCAGAATAGGGGTGAAAATGAGCGCATTAAATGAACGAATGAGCATTTATGTTTTGAGCATACCTTTACAGTAAAAGGTGAGGAAGAAGAGGAGCAGGCCCGTGACGAGGTTACCCAGGAAAGTGACGACTCCACAGGTGATGCCTTCAGGGACCGGGTACACCGTCTCAATGAACAGCTCGAAGAATATTGGAACACTGCTGTTAATAAAAATGCCGACCAGGATACAGGAAGTGTACAGGATTGCTGTGAAAACAGAGTGGGGCAGAATAAGCTACAGTTTAATTGGAAGCTTTGATGAAAGAAGGTTTCAAATCTCAAATGAGCAATTAAATTTAAAAAAAAAAAAAAAAAAAAAAAAAATGCCATACTGGTCAACTTTATGGAACAGCGGTAGTGATTTATTCCACCTTCCACAGCTTCGTACTCTACCATTTGCTTTCAGCAGCACTGAGATTTATGACGAACCCTCATCCTAAAAACAACATTTCATTTGCCAGCCCTTCAGGTGGCAATTTAACACAAACAAAAGCAATATACTGGAGGTGTATTGACAGAAAATGGCCAGTTTGTAACCCAAACAACAAGTCACATCTACCCCAAGCCCACCATCACTTATACCTGGTCTGAAGTGTCACACTGATTAGCTTTATGTGGCAGTTTTGCAATTTGAAATGTGTTTTTCTGCCTTACTGTGTTGTTATTCTATTCCCACTTTATGTGCTCAGCTTTAGAAAGGACCGCTTTAAAGGCTGCAGGTGCTCAGTGGAGGGTGCAAATATAATAGTACATGTACTTGAAACTAAGGCCTGGGTGGTGTTTTTAATGCGCGTGGTTTGCATTTCCATAAATGTATGTAACAAAAAACTTCATTCCCATTCTGAATCAAAATGCAACTCATTTCACAGATTCAACAGTACATTAAAAATAAAATTCCTTTTTCTACTTCCAAAATGCACAGATGTCCATATAATAAACAGCTCGTCTTGTTTGCTCTTTGTGCATGATGAGAATCGTGTGCACTGGACACACCTGCTGATTTATGTGCTGAAGTGGGGAAAAAGAAAATATAATTCAGGTTTGTTTTTGTGTGTTCTTCTTTGCAGACCAATCAGAAATGTTTCAGTAAGTTAGGCACTTGCGTACTCTCGTCCCAGCTGCAGACCTCAGCTGGCCCTAAAGTAAAACACGTGTATTAGAGCGGATGTGCGGCGAGATTAAGCAGTTACCCCTGGAGCATCACGGCACCCTCAATCTCCCTTATCACAGCAGACTGGTCCAAACGAGCTCCCCATTAGCCTGCACGTCCCTTTAATCACAGTGCCTCTGAGGGCCCAGCGTACCCACTTGCCTGCCTGTGACTGGGAATCTAACCGCCACGCCGCAGCCATCAAAGGCAGCTGTCCCCCCTGATTCTTTTCCTTCAGTGCTACCAAAGAGCTCAAATCAAATGCTGCAGCCGCTGCACACGCGCCTCGCGTTATAAGATTAGCCTATATGCCACCAGCTCCTAACAGGTTTAAGAAGATCCCTTGAAGGAAAGAGACATGATTGATCACAACTACCCAAGAACACAGAATATAGACACAGACTATACTAGAATTTGGGGTTTCTGGCCCACAGACTTGTGTTGCATGGGTAATAAATCAGATAGAGGATTTTATTTCCCTCTAAAACTTCTTCGCTTGTTCTCAGAAACCAAAGATTACGCTTATGGGTGTTTAAATGCTAGTGACCGTCCCACACTAGGATAATAACTGGTTTTGGCAGATTTTGTTGCAGTGTCATACCACCCTCTTTGAGATGCCAGGTGAATGGAGCCTGGCAGCTGCAGACTGCCAGTGTCTGGGCTAAGTGGCAGTTCCAGGGCTTGGAGAATGATGATGGATGATGATGACTAAAATTAGTGGCTTCGGGTGACATGCTGCTCTGCCTTTTGATTTGGCTTTGGAAAAGGCAGCCCAAACACTGATATCAATGAATGGATTGGTTTTGATGAATATGTAGCAGATATACAGTACAGCCTGTGAGACCTGTTATTGTGACCTGCATGTACTGAAGACGTTTCCATCCACACTGGATAAAGATCGAGTGACACAGGTATACATAGATTTTATGCAGCTGTGGACTCACCTGAAGTGGAAGGGAGGTGGGTATAGCTGCTCAGACAGGTGAGTGTGAACCACGTAGAGGCCAGTGAGGCTCCTGCCAGCATCAGCACCAGGATCAGCTTCAGCATCCCGCGGATAGAGTCTGCAAATCTGAGCGCATGCATTGGGAAAAGGAGGGAAAGGCGGACTATAAATACATAAAAGCAGAGTAAAACATGTCAAGGACAAAAAACACTCAAGACTACTGAAGTGAGTACAGACAGCTGCTTGAGAAACAAGAAGCATCCTTCATAAACACAACGAGCATCTATGCAATTTTTCAATGTCTGTTTCTTCGGCGACTTGTGTCATAATCTATTACTGGAGGCATGCATTGTTTCACAGAAGAGCTAGATCATTTCCTTCTCCCACTTGTTTCTGAGTGCATCAGTTGCACTTGTCACTACACAAGGAGACACTACTGCAAGAGTAGATTCAATTTGTCTCACCAGCTAAGCAGGCAGACTTGAGATGCACATTGTATTACATTGTGGAAGACAAGCCATCGGGCCATTCCCAAACTCTCGAGCTCTGCGGTTTCTCTTTGTAGCCCTTTCTAAACCCACATAGTTCATTAGGTTCCTCTCTTCTCCTCTGGGTATGCATATGTATGCATGGGAAAGATTAGATGAAGCTACAGAAGCCTTTAGCGATGACAGACACTAATTACTTTTGTTTTGTTGCTCACAGACAAGATGCTGAAAGAGAAGGAGGGCGGAAATTGACAATGAACTTAACGCAAGAATAAAAAACCCATGTTGGAAAATGGTTGATTAGTTCAACTAGGTTTTGAAGTTCTGTCAGTCTGCCGAGGGCCAGGGGACGCGGGAAAACATCCTTTGGAAGGATAATGAGAAGCTCTCTACTCAGAATGTTCCGGGGCGGCATTTTTAGATGAAATTATGGTCTCTTTGGATTTTATGAGCCGTCACTCATCGTCTCTACATATCATCTCCATATTCACAGAAAATCAGCTGTACTCTGGATTTTTACCTTTGGTCTTTTAAATCACTGTGTGAGGCTAAGATGCACACCTGGTTCCTTCTGTTGGCCTTTTCAGAAAAAAAAAATCCAACTAAATGGTTCATATTTCTGCTTACAAGAATGAGCTGATAGCAACGGCAGGCTAGACGAGAGGGCCAAGCGCTTGGTGCTACACGGGGATCACAATTCTCTACCCATAGCTACACCCCTGAAGTCTCCATCACCCATCTGCCACTGACTGGCTCACATCCACAACCCTTCAACCACTCCTGCTACCAGAGAGGGACGAAATCCTTAGTCTGCAACCAGCCAAGAGCTCATCTCTTTGCAGAGGGGATCACAGACTGTTCCCCTGTACTACATCCAATCTGATCCTTCAGACTAAAATGCCATAAGTAGCTTATTTCCTATACTACACCTCTGGATCCCCACTTCACTAGATAAAGAGCTTGGTTACTCATTGGCACAATATGGTGCGAGTGACACGTTTTAAATTTGAACTCACGAATGTCAGTTTAAATGTCGCTAACTGAGGTGCACAGTTAGCCACCAGTAATAAAAAAAATATCCCATCATAAACCATGTTTTTCTTTTTAAAAGTCGATCAAATTTGCATTTTTTGGACTCCACTACAGTAGCATTGCACGATTTATTATTTAGAGCAGTCTGACGTTTTAGCACACAGGGATTCATTCATTCATTCAAAATTAGATTTAATACCTTTTCAGAGATATATAACGTTAAATTTGATCCTTCTGCTCTAACAGCTATCTTTGGAGAGACACCTCGAAACGTCATTCTCTCAAAAATAAAAAATTCGAATTCTATGTCCTTTGCTTCACTCACTGCAAGGCGCCTTATACTTAAGAAGCAGGAAGCTCCTCCCACACATGAACAGTGGCTTGATGAAATGATGAAATATATACTATCAGGTTCAACCACCAAATTTCTTAAGGCATGGCAGCCATTTCTAATGTACATGGAAACATTTAAAATGACCACCTGATACCAGATCTCTATATCACTATCATAGTTAACTGTACACTGAGTCCCTTATACATTTCATTTTTATATTTGTGGGTTTTTTTTGTTGTTGTTAGTTTGCTGCTCTCTTTCTGTTATTTTTTGGGGTATTGACAGATAAGGAGGTCCTCGTTTAGAAGTAAGACCAGTAACACTGAGCTGTTCCTTCCTTTACTCTTCAAAAATTACAAGCAGATAAAATTGTGTTTAAAACCTATATACAGTAATTTATTGATCTTCGTCACAGAACTCCATTATCATGCAAAAATCAAATACAAATAGTAAACATTACACTGCGTTCTTGAAGTCAAAAGAACTTGAAAGATATTTTGAGTTGAACCCGCACACATTAACATTTTGCTAATATTTTAGCGTGCTGTTAAAAACCAAAAATATACAACTGCATTTAAAAATTTAATTCAATTAAAATTAACAAAAATAAATAAATAAATCACTACAACTTCTTGTATAAGTGGAACTATACGTCACATTCATGGGAACGAGGTTGTCACATATGACGCATGAAAGAGCCACTTCCATTGGATTTGTTAAATAAGATTAAGATATAACTGTTGCACTACTCACAGAGTAAAGAGGGTCATGTCATCTCATGAGGTAAAGTCAGAATTAAAAGCCTATCTTTTACACTCCCCTAACAGGATTTATTGGCCATAAAGATAGCATCATTTAAGTCATGTAGAATCAGATTCCATTTTCTGCTCCCCGGTGCCTGCAGGGAATGATGAAATATCATCATTAGTATAATTTAGGCCCGTCTACGTTTTTAGTGAGGAGCAGACATCCTGCAAAAGAAAAAAGAAAAGAACGATATGATATGATGACCAACACGCAATCACAGATTGTTCTCGTTTGAAGGGAAAACAAATTAGGCCGCAGCTGATACTCATTTGCGTTTGCTCTATTGGAGTATTTTCCAGCTCAGACCTCCGTGATGTGAAGGAGAATAACCTGGTTCTGTTTTCTGCCACCTCCTCCGTATTCACCCCTCGCCCCCCCTTTTTCCCCAGAGCTTGTAATGGGGAGATAATGAGTGAAGCTTGTTAGTTATTCTTTCCACTCTCCTCAATCTGGAGGAAAATAAATAAATAAAAATAGTGTGCAGTGTCGTGGCGCTGTCGTCCAATCAGCATCTGTCTGGGCCAGACAATTACACAGATGCCAGATTGTTTGTCAAATGTTTTCATGACGGGGGCCACACCTCGGAGCAGCTACCACCGCTAATTGAACCTGCTGGATCGAGGTCCCTGCCATTCAAACATCCACTGAGCCAAGACACAGGGAGCGCAATGTTTGCACGAGCCTGTGTATGATTTTTATTTATTCATTTATTTTTTGGCAAAGGGCTTGTGCTGACACCCAAAGAAATTTAGCTAAGCAGCAGTAGCACTTTAAATGTGAAACTGCAACACCTGCTCCCTGCGGCAAACTGTGCTCGCGACTGGCACGCAGAGTGCTGACTAAAGGGAGAGGGACGGCTGGTGGCGTATAATAAGCTACAACTTGACATTAACAACTTAAGGGCTGCTAGCGGGTGAGACAAGGGACAGAGATTGTTCTGTTCATTAGCACAATCTTTCCTGGGAATTTATCTAATGATGCTGTGATGCAGCAAGTTGATGAAAAAAAAGTAAAAACAGAAAGGGGGAATAGAGAGTTTTGGGGAAATGGAAAAAGAATTTAATACATTTAAAAGTAATTTCTTCTTCTGGAGAAACATTTTTCCAATCAAAGAATGGATTTTAGCTCCTAGATGGTATCTAGGAGCTAAAATCCCAAAGGCCTGTGAGCCTGTTGACTGGAAGTATTGCATGCGAATACCAGCTTCCTGTCATGCAACACCATGGTGCACACTGCAGGGGAGTCTAAAAAGAATACACTTTTCTTCATCATTATGGCGCACATGTAGAATTATGGCTATAATGTATCATTCACGCATGAGGATGATTCATCAATAATTCCTCTTAATAAAACATACCAGCATGCATACCATTCTTGGCATCATCATCAAAGCTTGAAGGTGCAATATCATTCGTCTGACTCACTTTAAGTCAAAAGAATGGGCCATTATTTTACTGGTAACACAGGAAGCCATAACATTTTTAAAAGGACTTGGTTTTCCTTCTCATATCTGGTAAACAAAGCGAGATCTAACATATTTTCTGGGTTTCCGCAGCACTGAAGGGCACTGCTGTGCTGTTTTTTGTTAGATGAAGTTTCTTTGTTGTAGAAATGAAACTTTAGGACACTCAAGTTAAACAATCGTCTCCTGCTTTTACTTCATACTTCAAACAAGGGCAACTGCACATTTGTACAGGTCCTATTATCTTCCCAGTTCTAAAGCTGTCCTCCAACCAGGATCATTTATGTGCTGCAGACAAATATTCATATCATCTTTCCATTCAGATAAAAAGTACAGTAGCTCACCGAGCTCACCAAAAGACTCCACTCATTCTCCAGGCTTGATTGTTTCAGACCTTTCCAATAAAAATTGAGACCTTTTCTAATAATCTGTCAGCGACTACAAAATTATCTCTCCACTTACCTCACTCCAGCACTTGCACAGACAAAACAAAGCTACAAAAGAATTGCTGCGTTTCTTCTGTTTTCAATGTGAATCTTTCTGGATTTACAGCAGCAGTTCAACAGGTAGATTAATCATTACCAACTACAGATGAATAAACTTTGGATGGATGAACGGATATCCAGTGTTCACCACAACCAACCACAAGACCGTCGTTCAGTGGATGAACTTAAGTTATATTCAGTCACTTTCACACGATCAAGCCCCAAGACAACCCAACCCAAATGACACAGGAGCGGTTGGAGGAATTTCATTTACCCATCAACTGTTGCATCAAAGAAAGACTAATTATGCATCCACTGACTCCAAGACTATTGCAATCAACACCAATAACTCAACAGTTCTGTTTACATATACTTTCACCTAATGCAGCAAACAGCTTCATTGATTAACAGCGGGAGTTATAGGCTCATTTCCCTGATTACAACTTAAAGAAAACACTGGATCTGCTTGGTAGTGCTGATTGCACCTCAGCCTACGACAAATATACATCTATCAGACACGAATGAGTCCCTTCCTTTTGCAGAGTCCACACTTTGTCTTCATAGCGTGGCTCCCGATCCAACACTGGAGGTGAAGTGGTAGCTGCATTAGCATCAATTTCCCTCGCTCTATTGCAGCATCGCTGCACTCAGATCATATATTAAAAGGGAGCAGATGAGAGAGGAGCAAGAGCGGCTCCTATTTTTACCTCAAATCAACCTTCACTGTTCTTTATGATATTTATTAATTATTAACATTGTTAGAAACAATACAGCCTTGCAAGTGGCAGGTGTACACATCAACATATAATATGTACGCAAAGACCAAGTGAACAGAGTGATTAACACAATGAAAAACATTCACAGGCAACACTTTTTAAATATGCCTTTTATATAGAATAGGTGCAACTAAAGTTCTCACGAAGAACACTTGATTATTTCATTGCTTCCTGAATAAAGAAACACTTTGTTCACAAAATCTTTTTGCATTATGTTATTCCATTTGCCAACTCTCCAGCTAGTATTGAACTACATTAAACAAATAAGTAAAAATACACGTGCACTTTATCCAGGCTCCATTTTACCATTTCTTTTAAATATGCAAATAATGTTCAAGTGGGGTTCAGTGTATCTGCTTAACCTTCATCACCATATAAATCGTTCCCTACTCTTTGGCTTTTGGCAAACACAGCATTGTCTTTTCTCTTGAGATCAAATCATCATAAACTCCATGAATCTGTGAGGTGTGTATAGCTTTATGTTCAATTTTATGTTTAAGGAATGAAATTCGCAAGGCAGAAATGTGTGTGGGTTTTTTTAAATTCACCGATCATCTCCTGATGCCACAACTTATTCTGCTTTGGTGGACCTGACGCCCAGATTAGGAATGACTGAGTGTCTCTATCCATCTATCTGCAACTCTGTATTCAGATGTATGAATGTGTCAGATTCAGCTGTGAAGAAGGCGTGCAAATGTAAAATGAGGGGTCACAGTAAATGTTTATTTTCTAATTTGACGCCTCGCTGATTCTATTGAGTTTTAATTTGATAAACAGACTGAATGCCATTTAAAATCAGAAACGCTAAAACTAGTTCAGCTCTGGAATCAGCAGACTCACACTTTAAGTTAATTAAGTTATTACACAATGCAAAAGTGACATAACATGGGTGAGATTGTTGCTTGGTCCATGTAGTTTGGTTATTTGAGAGGTTTATTAGAAGGTGCAGCAGGGACATGTGTTACACATCAGTGGTCAGGATGTCCAAAAAACTCCCTGAAAAGCCTTCAGCTAATCCAAAATGCTGCAGCAAGAGTCCTGACAGGGACTAGAAAGAGAGAGCAGATTTCTCCCGTTTTGGCTTCCTGTTAAATCCAGAATTGAATTCAAAATCCTGCTCCTCACATACAAGGTCTTAAATAATCAGACCCCATCTTATCTCAATGACCTTGTAGTACCATATCACCCTATTAGAGCACTTTGCTCTTGCTCTGCAGGCCTACTTGTTGTTCCTAGAGTATTTAAAAGTAGAATGGGAGGGAGAGCCTTCAGTTTTCAGGCCCCTCTTCTGTGGAACCAGCTTCCAGTTTGGATTCAGGAGACAGACACTATCTCTACTTTTAAGATTAGGCTTCAAACTTTTCTTTTTGCTAAAGCATATAGTTAGGGCTGGACCAGGTGACCCTGAATCCTCCCTTAGTTATGCTGCAATAGATGTAGGCTGCCGGGGGATTCCCATGATGCATTGAGTTTTTCCTTTCCAGTCACCTTTCTCACTCACTATGTATTAACAGACCTCTCTGCATTGAATCATATCTGTTATTAACCTCTGTCTCTCTTCCACAGCATGTCTTTATCCTGTCTTCCTTCTCTCACCCCAACCAATCACAGCAGATGGCCCCGCCCCTCCCTGAGCCTGGTTCTGCCGGAGGTTTCTTCCTGTTAAAAGGGAGTTTTTCCTTCCCACTGTCGCCAAAGTGCTTGCTCATAGGGGGTCATATGATTGTTGGGTTTTTCTCTGTATCTATGAAGCGCCTTGAGGTGACTTTTGTTGTGATTTGGCTCTATATAAATAAAATTGAATTGGTCTAAACATGGACAGGTCATTACAGTCTGAACGTGTGAAGTCTTACGCAGTGATCAGTCAATGGTTACGAGTCATTTCCAATGAAAGCCAGTAATATGAAGCTACCAACTGTCGCTCTCATGATGGGCTTGACAATAAAAAAAATAAATAGTCAAAGTTGCACTGCTCTCAACAGTTTTTCAGCACTTAAGTGATGGAGTGAAGCATCCACCATCATTCTTTCATCCTTGCATGCATACACACATGCACAGCACATTTACACCAACACTTCATGGCAGGTCTTTTTGACAGTGTAGCAGACTTGTAATATTTTCACTCATAATGTCAATGCAGTGTTAAAGTACAGCTTCACTTTTAATCCACATTCAGTAGTCAGAGTGGCACAGACACACACAAAAAGGATGGCATAACTCACCGGGCCATTGCCACTCCGAACACACATCCACCAATGGTCGACCAGAAACCAATCCAGCCTGCATCCACCTGTGTTTAAAAAGAGAGAGAGAAAGAAAGAAAACAAAGGAAAATGAGGTGGTGGTTTGGGAGAGAAGCCAAGAGAAAAGAACAGAAACAGAAAAGCATACACCCTGTTCAACATGCAGTCCATGACTGAGGACAGAGCTAGACAGAGAGCAGGCTCTAAGTGCCTGAAGACTGTGAAGACCTGCCAATCACCGTGTCCGGTAAATTGCCAGGGTTGGCAATGTTGCATGAGTGTGTGTGCGTGCGCAAAGCTTGCTGTCCTTTTTTTATTTTCCAGGATGAAAGTCAAAACACACACACACACACACACACACACACACACACACACACACACACACACACACAAAGTCAGAAGAAAGGACACGTTGACCAAGGGACTGCCACAGAATCAATAAGAGGTAAAATACAGCACGCCTCCCTTTCTCTCTCTCACACACTCACAGGAAAAGTCAAAGTGCCAATAAATGCATTTGGTTCTCATAAGTCTTCTATTGACAATAACTTTCATTAAGTCAAATTCAGATGGTAGATCATTCAGCGAGGAAGCTGAATCTAAAGCAGGACCTGATGCTTTCTGCTTAATCACACTCTGCACCAATCTGTCAAGAAAGTTCACGATGAAGAAAAGTGGACTATCAAAGTTATTAAATGTAGACCGATTCTAGCTTACAAGTGATGCATGCCAAAATGCCATTATATTTGATCAGAGTTTTGTGTGGGCCAGCCTTCTGTGAAGCAGTGAAGATCAATGGAAAGGCACTCATCTCATGTTTGCATAGCCTGAAGCAGCACAGAGAGGTGAACTGTACTCCCCAAGTAAATAAAAAAGATCTAAAAATATATATTATAAATCAAAACACCCACAACCCTGTAGCACCTATAATTGCTGTTTATCTTCCATGTAGGCCGTGCAGCACTGATGCTGGGATTTTCTATGGTGTATGTCACATCAGTTTGTGCGCCAGTTCAGGGAGCTAAACACAAATTGCATGCCAAGCCATTTCAATTCAAAAGATACAAATTACTATGTTTCATGTGTGGGTGGAGAGTTAATTAACTGCAGCATTCTCAGTGCTTGGATCCTTTAAAAGGCCAAGCCTGAAGCTTAATCATGTCTGCTATTTTGTGACTGTGTCAATAAGCTGGCGACGACTGCAGTTAGGATGGAGAAAGCCATATCATGTTAATGTGTTTGTTTCTGTTTTCTCTCTTGATCGCTTGTCATAAACCTGATCCTCTGAGAAGAAGTGGCATGTTGTGCTAATGCTGAATCTCTTCGTATAATCCTAAAAATCCACAAAGCAGTGTTTAATGCTGAGAAGTGTTTTATGTGAAGGCAGAACATGTTAAAAAGTGCTTCAAAACTCCCAGTGGTTGTGTATTGGTATTAAAAAAAAAGAAAAAAGAAAAAGAAAAACTAATCTTACTAAAAGAAGCAGGACGCAATCTGCATTCAAATTCTATGCATTCTAAATGGGTCTCCATTAAAAACTGATGAGCTGAAGCACTAAAGCACCCATTTCCCGAGACCTACGGATTGTGATGATACTTGTATCTGCAGGTTTAGCACATTTCCCCTCTAGAGCTCAAATGGCATCCTTAGCATCGGACGTTTGGCGCTTCCCCTGTGCATCTAGTATCCAAATTCCAGAAATACACACCCTTGTTATAATAGAATAGGTGACCATTTTTACTTTTCTCATCCTTTTGCGTTTCGATGGCTCTTGTCCTAGTATCACCCCAACTCCCATTTCCTACCACAAACAATCACAGTGGAGAGGCACAGAAACTGCAGCGTGATTGCATTTGAAGAGAGCGCCCATTTGCAGGTACAAAATTGAAAAGAATGGCAATTCAACCACTGACATGAGTTTTTTACAAAAGATAAAAAACAACACAAATTTTGTTGTCTCAATCTCTTTTCTGGGTGGCCACACAGCACACACCGTGTCAGTATGGAAATATATTGAGGCATGACTTGCTGACTTGTATTTGCTCGCTGGAAGATACAAGGCCTCGGTGGAGTTTGTCATTTTCTTCCCTCCTGGGGTGATTGTATGTGCACACTATGTTCTAAGAGCGTCAGTAATTTCACGCATATTTTTAAGACTCGCATATAAACCAAACAAACATGAAAACGTGAGTTTCCTAGTCGGGCTCCAGTCAAATCACCACATGCTGTGTCATTTCCCTGCCAACAGATCCCCGTGTGCCTCTGCCCCTCTTCCAGTCATTTACTCAATCAATCCTTGTAAGTCGTTAAACATCACTTCTAGTTCGTATTTCATGAAGTCGTAAAAAAAACAGCATGACGACTGAGACCAGAGAGCTGGCTAGGTGCTGTAACAGTCTTTGTCACTTGCAGAGCATGTTTCGTTCGCCTTCATGTTTTATTTCTTTATTAGTTTTTCAGACACTCTGCTGTGGGACAAGAACATGTTTGTATTTCCAATAGACTCTGGGGGAGAGGGGAAAAAAAGAAAAGAGACATCAACATTTGTCTAATCCAGTGACAACTGATTGCTCTTACTGCCTCACGGCACTCATGGTCACCTCTCACTCAGGCTGGGTGGCTAGCTGCGGAAACAGATGACAGAAGCATCTTTATTCCAGAAAAGGACCCCGAAGAAGCATGTGTAAGAAAAATGCTGACAGAGAGAGGGAGGAGGAGGAGAGATGAGGTTAGGTCTTGAAACACACCAAGGATAAATGACTGCATGAATCAGCAGCAGAACTGAGTTACCAAATGTGTGCACTAGAAAAGAAAAAGAAGTGAAAATAGAATTTGAAAAACGGTGCAGTGAAAAAAGGATTTGCCCCTTCCTGATTTCATTTACGCACATTTGTCACACATTAAAGATCAAATACATTTTATTTTAGACAAAAATAATTTTTTTAATGTAGTTTTGAACGAGGATTTCATGTATTAATGGAGGGGGGGGGGGGGGGGGGGGGCTATCCAAACCTACGATAAATCATCTGACTTAACTGAATAAATTTCACCAGCCACACCCAGGCATGATTAATATCACACCTGCTGAATCAAGACATCCATCAAATAGAATCTGTCAAACTGACAAAGTGAAGTAGGCCAAACGATTAAAAATTTAAAAAGCAACACATCAAGCCATGATCTAGAGCAGGGGTGCCCAATCCCGGTCCTCGAGAGCTACCGTCCTGCAGCTTTTAGATGCATCCTTGTTCCCACACACCTGAATCAAATGAATGGCTTGTTATCAGGCCTTTGCCAAACATGATGGCATGCTGAAGAGATCAAACCATTTGATTCAGCTGTGTTGGAGTAGGGATGCATCTAAAAGCTGCAGGATAGTAGCTCTCGAGGACCGGGATTGGGCACCCCTGATCTAGAGAAACCGCTAAAAAACAAATATTATGCTGGAAACCCCTCCAGCGTGGATGAATAAAAATAATTCTGCAAAGAAGACTGAGCAAAATTTCCTCCACAGCAATGCAAATGACTGAATGCTGTTCTGCAGCCAAGGCTGGCACACCCAGTTACTAGGTTTAGGTGGCAATTACTTCCACATCGGTTTGTGATAACCTTTTTTCACTCAAATTAAATCATCAACTGAATGATGCATTTTGCATCTCATCTGGTCATCTTTGTCTAATATTAACATTTGTTTGATGAGCCATTACATCCAATTTCAACCAGATGTGGATTCAGAAAATGATTCCGCAGTAAAGCAAAGGTGTAAACGTGTTCGTGAGTAAACCTGCACCAACATGAGCAAATCATTGCAAAGCAAGAAGAAATTAACAGGAAATTTCTCTTTTGCTATTAATGCTTTGTTCATTTTAAAATGTCAGTAAGAGCTGAAGGCAAATGCAAAGGGAAAAGTTTGCACTTAAACAAAAATTCCAGTGCAAATGCATTGGTGCTTGGGGAAAGAAGAAAAAGATCTAATTAGATGAGAGCTTGCATTTATATAATGCCTATTTTACTCCCAGCACAGCGTCTGTCTGCACCGTCTCTGGATGTGACAGTCAACAAAGTTTAAAACAGACAGAAAAACAAGATAAGCTAGAGCTGGGATTGGGATCTGTGGGTGCATCTTAAGCTAAAACAAAATAAAATGCAGTATTTGCTTTTCCTTAGTTCAACTTGACTTCAATGTCTCCACACCCAAAGAACAAAGCTTCAGTTGCATTCGTACTGCACCACGCACATCGTTTCATTTATTTTTAAGCTCAACTTTTATACCCAAGGGATAGCTCATCTCACTGCAACATACTTTTTGTGTTTTCAAATGTCATGGATAAAAAGAATTTGAGAGAAAAAAAAATCTTTTTAGAACAAATGAAATCTAAGAACAATTTGGTATGCGCCCTGCTTCCTCTTGACAGAGGTATAATGTAGAGGGTGTGACAAGAAGCGTTTCATCCCCCGCTCTGCTGCGTGTGATCTCCTCTCCAGCAGCACCTGTCTGGCGATAACCTTGAAAAGATGCTTCCTTTGCCTTTTGACATGCTGCTGTGTTGAGACCTGGAAGATGCAAACCATCCAGAGCTTTTTTCCTTCCTCCAAGCTGCACCACTCAAAATTACTCTGTTTTTCTGTCTCAAATGGAAGATGGCTGGCAGGCATGCGGATAGCGATTTGCAATCGATTGTGCCCTTCACAAAAGACGCAGCTATGTGTAGGCTCAATAAGTGCAAAACAGAAAAAGACAGCACCAAATCAAAATATGTGATCATATTTGGTTATTTTTAGGTTTCACATGGGGAGTGACAGTGTGTATTTATTCCTGCACAAGAGTGGATTAATACAGGCTTGCAAACGGGTTCTTTAGAATTCAAACGTCAGAATTCCTTCCACATCAAAATATACTTCTCAGTCTTGAATATCATCATGTGTTCTATGTGTGTAATGTCATTTCAGTGCATCATCTTGATAATAACAGACTTTACAGTTTACTGGCAGGAAGAACATCTGAGATATATTTCAAGATGCAACAATGAGAACAAGAGAAAGGACCCCAGCTGTTCGCCCCATTGTTCCACTCAGTGGGCCGCATGTGTGAAAAGCTTTTCAAATTATAGACACAGGTGGATGAAAACTGACTACTTACCTAGTCAAATAAGAGAAATACAAATATTCATACATATTTTTTTGCAGTTCACCCACCTAAAGGGTAACCCAGATGAAAACTAGTCTGTTATGGAGGAAAAATGCCGACCTCGTCTCCACACTTTCCTCAAAAGGCAGTCAAAACACCAGTACTGACCTGTTCTTTCAAAAGGGCACTGGAAAAAAAATGAAATCTGAAGAAACAGCCTCTTACTGAATGCTTTGAGGTACTTCACTTTACTGAAGCTGGTGCAAAGGCAGTATGTTATCCTGTGTGTGCGCATTTGTGCCATACCTGGCTGACTTTGGCTGGTGTAAGAACCATGTCGAGGACGCCCGACCAGCCAGCAATCACTCCTGTGGGGACTGCATAGGCCAGTGCTATCATCAGGAACCGCAGATTGCTGAAAGAGACATTAAACATGTCAATCACAAGAAAACAAACTATATTATACTATACATCATCCAGCCTCCAGACAGAAATTTCAGCACATTTGTAGAATCTATCAATGTAATCTTGGGAAAAAGAAAAAGATTTGAGACCAAAAGTGTTTACAGTATGTACTAATTAATGAGAGATAGTATCTCACTGAATGCTACAATTTAACATGCAGTTATCCAGATCTTTCATACCTTGAAAGCATCTGGGTTTATTTCAGTCCTAAAATAAATAGTATATTAATTGCGTATTGGTGTATTACTCCTACCTCCGCTCTTACTTTAGCAAAAACAGATGATTATCTGATATTTATTCGTGTACCTCTAAAGACTTCTGCATATAAATGTGAGAGCTTGGTCACTTGATTTAATTGAAAGGATATCCTCTGCAGAATCACTGAGGGGTTCATAATTATAATCCAAGCACTAAATGTTACTAATTGCATGAATGCATAATGCCGCCTCCAATTACAGCCTACATCCCAGCAGCAGCGGCCCGAGATGAAACAATGAAAGCAGCATAACGTGGTGTGTCTTTCCTGTCCTGTTCATTGATGTCTGGAGGTCTGCCATCAGCTGTCATCCCACGTCAGGTGGGATGACAGCCACACGCACTCAAGTGCTTCTATCTTTGTCAGGGTACTCACTGACATTAATGCATTCTGTAAATCCTGTGTCTAACATTATATACTTGCCTCCAACACTTGTCCCAGACTAAACTTAATGCTAGCCCCAACTGTAAACGCCCAGCGGTTCATTGAAATTGTGCCAGACAGTGACAACTAGCACAAACTACTCCTGCTACTTGCCAACCTTACTCAATCTTCACTCACAGATTTACTGACCAACATTACTGCAACTTGCTCCTATTCCACTAAACAGTTGTGAGCGCGCCCCGCACCCCCCACAATGTGATTACGCAAACAGATTTTGTCCTCACAACATGGATAATACACAGCACACACAGGCACACCACTTTGGCTCATCTCCCTGTGCCTGTCACAACAGAAAACCCATCCCTGTTCAGAGCACAGAGACAGAGAGATAAGAAGCAGCATGAACACTGGTGGGAAGCTGCCAACATTAAGCTAAAGGATCTAAAATAAGGACCAAAAACTCAGAATTAGGAATTTGAATGATCACTCAGAATACTCTGAATTCTTGGCACTGCACTGTAAAGCTTAAAAGCTTAACAGTGTGTGACATGTACTCGTTCAATGACTCAATTATAAATTGTCCATAAGGCAATAAAAATAATGACTGCAACCAGTGACTGCTGTTATAGCTGGAACACTTTCTATCACATGAACCTGTTTCAATAGCAAACCTATAAGAGCCTTCCTGCGTTTGCCATCTTACATTTCAGGTACTCTCATGAGAAAACAGTGTAAACACATTTTTACACAGTTGCTGTTAAACCATCTATTGTTATTACTCCACTCTCTAATGAAAGTCAGATCTTTGATACTGTTATGTCTGTCACTGCATAACAATGTGGTTTAAAAGAAAAAGAAAAATGGATTGCTTTTAATTGTAAACTCCTCAAAGACAGCCACTCGTTTGCAATTAATCACAAATGTGACGGGGTTTGAGGTTATAGTTAAGTGCACGTGAGCCACTAGTATGTGCATTTATTGTTTCATTAGCTGCAAAACCATGTTTAATTGTTTAAAAAAAAAAAAACAAAAAAAAAAACAAAACTAACAATTGCTCAAAATTAAAAGCTATAAATGCATCTTTGATTTGAGGTAAATCCATTTGTAGATAATAATCGTTCATCAGTTCACTGGAATCAAACTGCAGCAGCAGGAATCTAAATGCTACAGCAGACATGAGGCTGACACAAGCAGTTTAGCTCACAGTGAACTGTTTGCAAAAAGGGAGAAAATTAATAAAGTCGCGTCTATGTGCATTTATGTATGTGTGCCCAATATACACTCAAAGTTGATCCATTTAGAATATATAACACCTCTCCAATCACATGAAAGTCAAATACAATCACTTGGAGCACAAACACCCACACTAATCACCTTCGCCCAGTGAGGTGACATGGTGATTTAAAAATCAGAGCCACATCCTCAACCCAAACAATGTGATTAGAATCACTCAGTGTCTGACAAATGAGGCAGGGCTGGAAGCAGATTCACAGATTGTTGTTGTTTTCTTCTCCTGCTGTTGGTTTATGGACGTAACTCTTACATTTATTCTGCCTCTGCTTTATTATAATGCAGCCAGCATCCTGAACGGTATCAAGCAGGGACATCTGGATAACACTTTGAGGCCGGCATCGTCCATATGCTTCAAATGCAGACAAAGTTCACGAATACACACAAACTACAGAGAGAGAACTTCCCAGGACAAACTACCTGTACGGCCAAAGTAGTGTTGCTGTAAACAAATCCACAGCCCTTCCCTTTCCTGACACCGGTGAACCTCACACAATGAATCGCTTTATTGGAAGAATGCTTTGATTATACATGAAAAAACAAACGCCGCCAGTCTCTCAGCTGCAGACGGCTTGTCTCATCTTAAGCAGTATGAAGCGGTTTGGCCTTGGACAGAGTATGTAGGGACAGTCATAAAAGCCTTGTGACAAAGTACTCCCCCTGCTTTTCCTATTAGCACCCTTTTCATTAACCTTGCCACAACAACAGGAAATCCATATCCATGCATTTTTTTCCCCTCTAAAGATGAGCTTACTTAGATAACCAAATGCAAGCAGGCAGACACCATCTATTGGTAAGTTTTTTCTCCTCTCCACTTCCTGCTGGGGATGAAATATTTCCAAAGGAGTCTCAAAGCTGCCGGTGTCATCAGCTAAGTGTCCTTGGCAGAACCGGCTGGAGCGCAATGCATCAAAATGACAACTTTCAAAGTGAGTATGACTGGGGGTGGGAGGAAGGGGTCATTAATAGTCAAGCTTCGGCCTGTTTAGTATCACCACACCGGGTGATGAGAATACAATGATAACTTTGCACCATGTGTGGAGACATCCAGGTTTCTAATTAGACTGCTGCTGTGGCAGCAGATGTGAACAGCTGGAAGCACTCATCAAGCTGAAGATCGTTAACCAGTGCTCGGACCCTGACAGATAAATGGATGAACAGATACATCAATAGATAAGCATCAAGCTTAATGGCAAGTTAGCGGGTACCTGCCATCACTGTGAAGGCTACAAAATGCTGCGCGAGGTGCACTATTCAAATCTGCCATCTTGGTATCGGGCCCAATACCAAACAGTTCCTGTCCATACAGGACCAATTCCCTGTCTCTATCAGTCCAACTACCAATTATTCCACATGGTGGATTATCAGCTACTCACAGCAAACCCCGGCTTGAAGATACCTAAAAGTGATGCAAAATGATGTTACACAGTGAGGTAAAATAAGTTCCAACAGCCAAATTCTTTGATCCGCCTGTAATCAGGGTGAGAAACACTACTGAACACAATAGTAAACAGTGAAACCTAAAACATCTGGATACGTTTCATGGAAAGCTGCAGTGTGGTTAATAAATTACAATTAGAGTCATATAAGAAGTTAAAATTTCACTAAGTAAAGCTTTAAAGTTCTCAAACTAAGGCAATCGTTTTGTCTAACTGCTCTATGAGTGCACAAGGCCACAAAGACTCAAGTCACTTTTCCTGCTACATGCCCAGTCCCTGCAGGACAACTGTACGGCTTGATGTTGCTGGACTGAGATACAACATGTTGCCCAAACAGGTCACTGGAAGCCTGCCTATCACAAGTGGAACAGAAACCCTCACAGCTGGATGGCCTAGTTAAGTTGGCCAGAAACCTCTGCACGGATGAGCATGTGCGCATGAATAAAATGTGTCAAAAAACACGTATTAGATCGATATCAGCCTGATCGCATAGGTTTCTGAACTCTTTAATGAGTTAAACCTGTCTGTGCTGGTCAGAGGCCTGTGGAAAGTCTGGCCCTGTAGTGAAGCCATTTCTTACTTCAGGGGACCGAGAGTAGCCAACCAAGCTGGGCCAACTTCCTGGCTGCCATCATCCAGCTTTTTCCCTTCTCTTCACCCTTCCCCAGCCTTAATCCAAACTATGGCCACTGCCACAGGCCTCATTTCTTTACAAGCCAGGGCACTGATTCTGGGGCAATGCTGTTTCCTCGTGGCCCAGAGGATTACTATCCCCATGGTGGAAAGTTTGAAGACATATAGGGATATGGGGCTGCAAGGTTTATAATAAAGTGTTATTTAATCATCGTTTCTAGATTGCCGTGTAGACCTCACCTGTACCCTTTCCCAGGGTGGGGGAAGAAAAAGCCCACAGAGAGTCAGATCCTCAACATAACAGAACATCTCTCTTCTTCTCCAGCTACATGCATCAGCTGTGTCTCTTGAGAGTTATTGTAAGTAACTGACCCTCACAGTGTAGATGCAGGGTGATGTCTTTTTTCAACAGTGGCCAGAGCTTAGTGACAAATCTAGAGCGAAGGCTGGAGTTTCTTTGATAACAGGCCAGGCAGATGGTGAGTGCCAACTGTAACATAAGATTCTGTCACTTTCTGAGACAAGAAGCATACTTTGCATCACCAAAATAGACTGAATGTATCCACAGAGCAGAATAAATGCTTCAAACAGGCTAACAACTGCTCTCTTAGAGACCGCTTTCATACAAAATAGCACCGCACGAAGCAAAGTCCAAATACACATCTTTTGTAATCTATTTAAAATCAAGGACATATTAAATTAGGCCTCTTGAATAAGGTTTTGAAAGAATGGTCTCAACATCATCTTTCACATGATTTTGGACTACCAGAAGACATCATCTATGTGTGCATTGGACTTTACCTAAGAAGTCTGCAGATGCTGCTCCTGTAACTGAGTCTCTGGCTTGCAGCGGCCACGCTGGGAGGCATTGGTGGGCGTGCAGGGAAATAGAGCAGGACTGCTCCAAAAAGCACAGCAATAGCAGCCAACTCTGCCGGAGCACAGCGACGTAGAGGAAAAGAGACATACATGTTATTTTCAAAGATGAGACAGTCAGTCCAGTTTGACATTTTAAAAAAAGGTCACCGTGACATCTAGAAGTCCTCTGAAGCCATCCCCGTGATGAACATAACAGCCCACTAGACAAGACTGTAGAATAAATGCATCTAACAAAACGATGCAATCTGACATAGCATCAGCTGATATCACAACTCGTCTCTTAAAAAAAGCAATGCATTTACTAAAAAGCTCCATTGTAGCCACATTAGTGGGTCGCTTTCATTCCATCATATGATAAGTGATACAATATCAGCTTACTTCTTATGTGACTCCTTTTTACTTCTGAAAACCTGCAAAACTTTTGATTCACAAAAATGTATCCGCTTTGCCCTTAAGAAATTAATAACAATACTACCTTAGGTTAAACAAAAGCCGCTGCCTCAATCTATTACAGCATGCCTGTTTCTCTTTTCAGCATGCTTTTAATTTTCTGAATCAGTTAAGCATATCAGCCCTAAAAAGCCATTATTCAGAGACGCAGTTATGAAGATTATAATTGGTGTTTTTGGTGTTTGTGCAATATTCTTGGATCCTTTCGCCTGATTGTATTTCTGTCCCTTGACGGGGCTGACATGATGTCGAAATGATGCGATATCGATCCAACTTGCCCTCAGAGGCTCTTGCTTTTTCTTAGTACCTGCATACATTACTAGCTGGATCCTGTCCCGGATGAAGATGTCGGAAACCGCTGCCGAGATCGTGGTTAGTGCCTGAGTGTCATTGGGAGCTGGAACTATCAGAGGTCCCACTATGAATGAAGCGGCGCCTCCAAGGTAGGAGAAGAGTGAGGCCACGGCTGTTGCTGTGGCTCTCTGATCAGGGGCAAACCATGTGGTGGACAGATAGGGGCCGGCGCTCATCATGGTGGGGCCGGCTAAACCATTAAGCAACTGACCTCCGTGTATCAACCTGTAAAAGAAAAAAAAAAAACGTTCTTATTTAGAAGACATACATGCCTCATATCAAGATGTGCCAGGAAAACACTTCTCTGATATCCCATTGAAACAAACAAAACGGCAGCAGCAGAGCATCACCCTCAGTATCCCTATTAAGTTCAAAATAAACTAAATAAGGACAAAGTAATGAGGCATTTCTTTTGAGCATCTAAAGGAAGAATGACAGGCGAGGGAATAAAAATAAAGGCATAATTATCCCAGAGGAGTCAAGTAACCACCTGCCCCTGAAGTTTCTTTCTAACTTCTGCACCTTCAGACTGAATTGTGTGAGACAGATGTATTCTGAGATAGAGCAGGGCGATATGGCCAAAAATATTTATCACGATATATATTTGAAAATTTGCAATAACGATATAACCGACGATATAATTGATGCGAGACAAAATACAACTCCACAACATTACTAGCGCAAAAAGACAACCTTCCATTTATTTTCACTTAAGAAGCTGGTTTTTATGTACATTAAAGCTTTATAAAAATGTAACAGTGCAAATGCAAATTCCTTGCTGAGAGTTTAACCAAAAGGCATTTCCAGTAGAAATGGGCTGACATATCCTGAGCATAACCATATATAATATCCACTGAAGTTAAAAAGAGGTGCTTTGCAACATTAAACTGCAGTGTGCAGTACGTATTTTTCGGACCATAAGGTGCACAGGATTATAAGGCACATTAAGCAAAACAAAGCAGTCAGATAAATCAAACTTTATTAAACTCATTCTTCTTGCTTCCTCCACTTCTGTACCATTGATTCATTAATGTTGAATTCTCTGGCAGCTGCTCTATTCCCATGTTGTTGCAGTATATTAATGACTAACCTCGTATTGTGGATGGATTATCTCAGTTGTTCTCCTGACTGAAGTTTGGTCCGTTTACAGCATCCTGCCATGCGATTGCATTTGTCTCTAACCATGAAGAACCTTCACGTTAACTTTTATAAGTGGAAAAGTGTTAGTGTTCGTCCTCCAGCTTCACTGTTTATGTTATGCTAACATAGCTGTGTCGCTAGCGATCACGTAGCACATCATTATATACCAGCTAGCCCAACTTCAGTAACCCTACAAACGTCACTGCTGTTTAGTTTCCTGTCTTCATTTATGTTGGAAGTGATAGCAGAGCTGTACGTTTGAATTTTTTCAGAAATCTCTCAGTCAGAACATGCAATATCATGCTTAGGTAACTAGCGAAACTAGCGAGCTAACTTCCGCTAGCTAACTTCTAACTCCGTTAAATGTAATAACTTTTGTTTTCATGGATGCCTGGAAGTTAAACTTTATAGTTACACCTGGTAAAGCAGCAATGCTGATCGTTTTATTAAAGATGAAAGAATTTAGACAGTTTTTAACTCTAAGTGATGCTGCAGTGTTGTTTGACCTGAAGTATACGGAGTTTAGGACCCAGATTACTCCCAGATTTAAGAGCATCTTAGTCCGACAAATACGACAATAAGGACAGCCGCTTGCATGTTCTGCAAAAAATGTGCTTTGTTGTGTATCTGACGGACAAACACCAAACCAGTTCCACATCACTGAAGTTGCACCATTTTTACAAACCAATTCTGGTTCATCTGTTTCACTCAACAATCGGCCATGTGCGTATGAAAACAAAGGCACTGCGCATGCGCGTTTTACTCCCATTCTATCGCGATATTTCATTTTCCTATCGTTGCCTAACATTATACCGGTATTACCGTGAACGGTATAATATGGCCCAGCCCTATTCTGAGATGTCCCCGGATTCCACCAGCACCCCCACCACCCCCTCCAGAACTGTCTGACCGAGACAGCCAGCCGCTGGAGACGGCTCACGGCTGATTGATTGTCTGTACACTCAGTAAAGACTCCCTGGCTCAGCAGGGAGAGAAGAGAACGAGAGAGGAGAGGGGGACACGTGAAGATGTTGGGTTAATTCTGAGCTTATGCCATTTAAAAATCTTCTATAATATTGACTGAAAAAATATTATCAGTATCAAAATTATTAGATTTTACACTAACACTTAATATAAAAAAATTCCTTGAATGGCATTTTGTTTGACAAAACCTTCAATTCTAATACTGAGCCCTGTCGAAACAATATAGTTTATGCCTGCTTTATGTCTAAAGCAGGCATAAACTAGTTTGTTCAGTCTCCACTGTGCTGACATGTCTCTGCCCTCTAACTCGTTCTAACTTTGGAGTCCACTGCCTCTGGGGTTCACAGATAAATGTGTCACAGCAGAATACAAAGTGCTGTGGTCAGTGACAGGCTGATTGGAGAATAACTTGTTCACCCTCTATCTTCTTCCCACATCTCAGACCTGCTAACATCCCCTCCTACACACCAACACCTCCTAAAATACTCTGTGCCTCATACTTTTTATTCATCCCACCTCTTCTTTCCTTGTTTCTCAGTCTTTATCGCTAACTGGGTATGTTTTCAACACTGACACTGAATAACCTGGTTATCCGAGTCCCCGTTTACACGATTCTGACATCATCGAGCTTCTCTGATCTGGTCATTTGCGTTGGTGCAGACATGTCTTTGACTCCTCCGCATCCAACGTGTGTCATTTCTGTACCGAGTGAGTTAACTCGACAGGATGCAGATGAACCCAGTGCCAGGACACTGCTGTATTTACAGCTGTCATTTTCTTCATCTAATTATGTGAGAGGGGAAGTGTGAGCAACAAGCAGTAAAAATTTATCCTCATTATTGGCGTCACACTGTCATTTTCACTTAAGCATGTAGGTTATCATTACATCACTTGTCATTATGTTTTCATTGACTTAACTACATGATTTCTATCAAAGAGTCTCCCCATCATTACTTCTTAACTAAACATAAACACCAGATTCAGCAAACGAGGTGTTGACAGAGCAGCCAGAACCAAAAATAAGTGGTCTTCATGCTCTCAAGCACCAAATGTGCTTTTCTATCTACCCTACTGCATAAAAACCTCTTGAAACATTCAGAAAATGATTTGCAGCAACAGAGACTACTTTGGTAGCTCTGCATCTTTGATTTGGCAGATTTTTTGATTTTCAATCTCCCCGGGATCTAAGCAGGGATCCTCTGCTTGTGTAAATGTGTAAACCACTACACTATGGAGCCACTGGTATAATCTCTGTATGATTAAGACTTGTGTGTACTGGCAAAAACAAAATCTACAGCTGCAATAGTTGGCATCTTATTGTGGCCGTCCTCCATTTGGATGGGTCAGTGTGCAAAGATGGCAATGCAGGTAGCACGAAGCAAGCAGGTCTATGAATTAGGCAGCACGATGTGAGCAAAAGCTAACATTTAATTTGTATTTTATGGTAACAACGACATGATTTATAATATGTTCTTGATACATATGACATTTTTTTACCTACCACACCGAGCCTTTGAGTCAAGCTGTCTGTCTGTCATTGTGTCTGTTGAATTGAAATCGAGAGCTACCCGGAGCCAACTAGCACAACAGTCCCAATCAGGTTTTTGGGCGCACGTACTGATTACGGTCTTATTCAGGACTCAAAAGGGTGCAGACAGAGTGGTCCTGTCCACCTGCTGTACTAGACATTTTCATTAGATGATGATTATTCCAAACCCGGCGCTCTAATCAACTTTCTCCAAAAAAACAAAAACAAAAGAGACAAAGATACGCAGCATAATTTACAACAGTAACTGTGACCTACAGTGATCTCATTTTGAATCTCACCAACAATCGAAGCAGCTCAACTGTTTTGTTTTTAAATTGCATTTCATGCACAATACAAACCAAATTAAAACTTATGGAATCAACTAATAACCTGAACAGTCGACGGTGGCTTTCAGCACTTCACACCTTTTAAAAAGTTTGACAAAGTTTGGTCAGTAACCAGCCTCGCTGTATTAGATTAGAGAACAGATGAGACTAAAAAAAAAGTGCCTTTAATATGACAGGTGATGAGGACGGATGGTGACTAACACGAGGATGAGCGGTCACATGAGACTGCACTGTGGCTGGCGAAGCAAAGAGAGGGAATAGAGCAGCTTTTTCAAGAAGAGATGATTAATCACTATTTATGAACCCTGTCAGACTGAATCTGATTGAGAATGAGACAAAGAAACCTGCACTACAGCGAAGTCATTTGACTGCTTCTGCTCTGCCTGAGCTGACAGACCAAAATTCAGCCATCACAAAAAGGCTAAACCAATTCCGCCTTGAAAATGGCACCATCGCAATTGTTGGAGTAATACGATGGGATCCACAATTTTTTTTTTTTTTCTGATGGCCAATCAGACATTGTCGGAGTGAGTCTGAGATGTAACTGATAGACGCTAATCACACAGCTGGTCTGTATTCGAATTCATAACACAGACGGAGATTGAAATAGCAACAGAAACTAGTAGACGCATGAAAAGCCAGGAAAATGAGAAGGGTTTGAAAAAAGAAAAATAACCTTTGATTTGAGAGCAGAACTAATCACAGCAAGGTCTAATCAGTGACTGCCAATTCAACAGCACCTTTTATCTCCTTGACTGAACCTCACAAAACAAACATTTTTTTAATGTGGCTTCACAGAAGATCTCATTTAAAAAAAAAAAGAGAGAGAAAGTTCCACTTTTCAGTGTTCAAACATTCACAGCTCCCTTTGATTTTCAAAAATGGATCTTAAAACCTCAAAACAAAGAGACGCCTTACTTCCTCAAGAGGTTATCATAAAAACAAAGAGGTAATCGCCTTTTTAAACATGAAAAGGAATCTGGAGCAAACAGATCTGCAGGGGGTTACTGAAGGAATGTCACGGTTTCTAAACCTGGATAGACGTCTCCTCAAACTATTGTTTGATCCCGCCTGCAATGTCCTTGAACACCATATCCAAACTTCAGGAATCTGAAAAACTTAACTGCTCCATTATGTCGCGATTCCCTCTCTAAGGTAATCTACATCATCATCCATCTGATAAGTATCCTCTGCATGACAGGCAGCACATTCATCAGCGACACCCGTCAGTAAACAAAGCCCTTGCATTTTGATCACTACTGCAAAGCAAAGAGTGACCTCTACTGGTGATCCAGCTACATTAAGCTTTGAGTCTCTACAGTTCTATAATAATCCAGTATGCCGTTCATCGCCTTAAGATCTATGACCTATAACATTTAATATGCAAATTAAACTGAACTGTGACACACTAACATTTGCCGCGTGATTCATGTCCTCTTTGCTTTCGCCATCCTATCTTGTTTTCCACTTTGAATGCCGTATCTAAAGAGCTGAAGGTCGCAGCAGAGCAGCATAACTCTCATCGTGGTACGGGTGCACAGCGGGCAGCGTTAAAAACTCTTAGCTCGACCTGAGCGGACATAAAAACTTGATATGTCATGGCTGGATTCAGCAGAGGTGAAATTGAAAGCTTGCTTGTGTGACTGGCTTTTGGACTGAAGTGACACTCGAGCAACAGCGAGAGGCAAGTTGAAAACTTCTAACAATACTGCCCTCGAGCGCGTCCAAAAAGAAGAGGAAGAGCTTGGTATTTTATTCCATTTCCTCTTTACAGTAAAAGCCTTTTGCAACATTAGCGTGGTCGAAATATGTGTGCATGCACGTGCTTTGGGATTTATTTTTTTAAATAATTTATGTCAAGTCAAAGTTATGCTTTGTGGAGATGATATTTTTACCTTCAGCTTACAAGATGTGATTAGGCTAAAAACCACTTCAGCTTCACAGACCAACACTCAACGATGCGCATGCTGTTGTTAAAGTTTAACAATTGAAGCTGAGTTTACATGTCACTGCTGGCGGTATATGAATTTGCAACTGCATTTTCAAACTGAAAAAGAGGAGAGACACCGACCATTACCAGGCAGAGACTAATAAAAATGATAAATAAGAAATATGGAAGTGTAGAATCCAGTATTGCTGCCCTCTAAGAACTGAAAGTCAGGATATAGGATGCAGTCTCTTCTGAATCTGTTTCTAAATAATTTAAATCCACCAACACTTTAGTAGTGTAAAGACACTGGAGTGCTCTTCATTATTCTGAAGTTATGTCTTTAAATTTAGTGCTAAAATAAAAACTTCAGCTCTCTACAGTCTCTCGAACAACAACAACAAGAAAAAAAAGATTCCATAGCTCTGTTTGCAGGCCAGATTTAGGTCACTGATGCTCTTTATTGGAGACTTTTTTTTAAGGCCATATGGTAGCTTTGATGAAGCTCAGCTTTTACTGCATGAAGACAGATTTCCTGACAAGAAACTCCTTTGCTTTGGTATTTGTCCCTTTTACATAACAGGTAGTTCCAAATGGGAACATCCCTGTCTCAGCGAGAGTAATTTGCCAATGAAAACACATTAATAATATTAAGCTTTTAGGTCACACTGTAATCTATCAAAGGTCAGTTTCCCAGATAAGACATCTGCCCACATCTGCACATGGCCCAAATGTATTGCATCTTTCTTTTAAGAGGACTTAGGCTACTCCTGATTTAAAGCTTTAGGGTTATTACAAACAGGCTGACAAAAATACAAAAACTCAATTTTATAATCATAAATTAAAGTTGCAAAGCTTGATATTTCACTCCAAACTGTAAATACTTTTTTGGGACAGACTATCGCCTGGAGATCGTGGTTATATCAGTTATTCTCCTTGTACACTGCCAGGAGCTTTTCCTGCCTTATTTCTTTCTTTAGGCCGTATCACTAATTAGCAGCTAGGTTTTCTTAGTGCAGCCTCACGAGACAGAAAAAGAGAAACAAATTAATTTATCTGCTCTTTGAAAGCCAAAACCTATTTTAAAAAGCTCCAACTGCATAAAGTGAAAGTGATATGTGACTTATTCCATGGAAATATGATTCTCTTTATTCATTATAACATACTGCCTCATTGTGAAGCCCAACAGGAATCATTACACAGATTACCACCAAAAGTATTCAAGGAAATTAGATTTTTTAAGGCACTGTATAATTGAAATGACCTTCTCTGAGCTCTTACCCTTTCTAAAAATGAGAACACTGAACTCAAGTGAAAATGAGAATGAAAGTGGGAAACTGGTTTCCAGCAACAGCCTGTCAAAATGCTGTCTGATAAGTGAGAAAACTGCCAGCAAAGACACCAAAAGAAGCAAAGCGTCCACACAGTGTTGATCTGTCCTTCACAATCACATCCTCTGCCACATAAATAGTCTCATTGTCTCTATGCAGTTACAAATCTGCATATCAAGAATGAAAAAGAAGCACGACCTCAGCTTCAGTACAAATGCATACAGTACAAGACCCTAAGAGGCCACTTTTGTGCAGACATTCATGATTTATTGACTTTAGTAACTCTCTGATTTTTCCTGTAGTGATATCAAGAGGTTGATAATTACTGTTTGTTGTGTTGCGATATGTGACCTTTTGTCCCTTCAGTGCAATTTGAAATGTAATTACTTTATTATTCTGTCCAATACTTTTGCTGGTGACCATCTTGGAACATTTAGAAAGCACAAAATTGACATGACAACAGAAAATTATGGACCTCTGACATCTGTGCATGCCATCTTGATTAAATGATTCATATTTCTTCCTTTAAAAAAACTGAATGGAAACAATTATATGAAAAAAAGTTTAGTTTTTCACGTACTGCCAAATCCCAATTTGTGTAATCTTGTCAAACGCATTGCACGCATTGGCAAACATCACACAAGGGTAACTTTTCCATGGTCCTAAGTAACTTTGGCCAGTAGCTCATTTCATTTTCAATGAAACGCGGTGCAAAGCTGGTCCTAAAATGATTACGGCACTCACTCAGAAAATTTGCCTAAACTGAGTTATGGAGACTATAGAACCTGTATAACTGCAGTGCAGCTCATGAGTCACTTTGCACCGCCTTTCCAAAATCTTTCAAATGATCATCATCACACTTGCATCGTGCCGCCATCTGCTACCTTAATATTTACACGGGCTTCTTACCATCGTCTCAAAGGCTGGCCTGTCAGTGGGATACTTCTTAGAGCTGCTCCTAGCACCATGAAGAGGGTAGAGAGGAGGAGGGATGCTCGCAAACCTGGAATACACAACACACTGCATCAACACCGACGTGTAAGAAAAAGTAAAGAGACAGCAGTGAACATGGTAGGGATTTCTCAATTTTTGCTACGACAAAGGATTATTTCTGTTCTTATTGAATTAGTTATCTAACAATAAAAAGAAAAAAGTAAAAACAAAATCCAGTTTCCTGGAGCTATAAGAGACTATAAAATAAATAAATAGATAATAAGCAAAGAATGATAACAGAGGAAAGCAGCAAATTAACACATTTTAAAATCTGGAACAAATATTTTACATAATTACCTTGACCAAGGAGATTATGTTTTTGGTAGTGTTGATGTCAGTCTGAGAGCACGAAAAGTTATGAATGAATGCTGATAAAACTCTGAAGGGGTGTAGAGGGGGGTCAGGAAGTACTGCATGAAGATTAAAACATCCTGTCACTGCTGACCTCTGACCTCTCCTTCAAGATCAAAGTGATAATAATGCTACTTAAAACCATGTTTCTTACTGCCTTTGTTTGTATGAGGAGCATTTAAGAATTATGGGGATTAGGGCTGGGTCATATCATACCGTTCACGTTAATACCGGTATAATGTTAGGCAATGATAAGAAAATGAAATATCGCGATAGAAAATGGGTAAAATGCGCATGCGCAGTGCCTTAGTTTACACATGGCGGCGATGGAGAAGGGCGAAAGCGGATCGTTGAATGAAACAGATGAACCAGAACTGGTTTGTAAAAATGCTGCAACTTCAGTGGTGTGGAACTGGTTTGACTTTCTTCCCTCAGATACACACCAAAGCACATTTTTTGGTAGAGCATGCAAGCGCATGCACATAAAAAACAGCTGCTTGTTTAAGTGAAAATACATTGATGGGGTTTTTTTGCACTAATAAAGTTGTGGAGTTGTAAAGTATTTTGTCTCGCGCCACTTATATCGTCAGTTATATCGTTGTCGCAAATTTTCCAAATATATATATCGTGATAAATATTTTTGGCCATATTGCCCTGCCCTAATGGGGATTCTAAAAATACACATTATTATAATTTGCAGCCAACATTACAACGTTACATTTCTCATCTGCCTTTTGAGTTGACAACTTGACCCAAAAATCTGTTACAGCTTTAACGAAAGTATTGCCAAGAGAAAGACTGAGCTGCCTGGTTAGTTAGAAATATACTGTAGTGCAATTATTATACAATAAGCTCTAGTTAAACATGGCCAACTATTTACAAGTGATCTAAATTAATGATTACAGTCTACATAAATACAGTTTTAACCAATAACTGAAAGGGATTGGCCAGCATCACTAACCAAGCAACAACAAAAATCTTAAAACAGAAAATTCCTTCTTAAATATCACTTGTGTAACAGCAAAAGTATGAGAACTGTTTCTTTCACCATTAACTCAAGTCTCATTTCTCAGTTTCATCCACATGACAGCCATTTAGAGAATTATGTGCACTTCCCCATTCTTTTCTG
This sequence comes from Aulonocara sp. 'chitande type north' Nkhata Bay, assembly GCF_057382095.1. Taxonomy (NCBI): domain Eukaryota; kingdom Metazoa; phylum Chordata; class Actinopteri; order Cichliformes; family Cichlidae; genus Aulonocara; species Aulonocara sp. 'chitande type north' Nkhata Bay. The sequence goes on along the minus strand of NC_141359.1, from coordinate 8,067,998 downwards.
CATGTGAACTACCATTTCTGAATGTTTGATTGACAGGTTCAACTAAATGACCGCTGTGGAAAGAGGATCAACATATTAACATCCTGTAGGGCTGGGTCTAACTGATGAGCAGAATGCAGACTTTATTGATACCAGTGCAGTTATGAATTCTGCTCCTCAGTTAGATTATTTATCAATTCCGTTATTGACCCTTGATCCACTTTCTTTTTAGAAAAATGAGGACTGTGCAAGTTTTGAGCATGAAAGCGAAATAACAGCAAGACTGTATGCAACTCACGTACAAGAGCTTCACTGCCATGAGTTGGACAAGTTTATAATATACAACCTCATAAAACCATTCTGAGCAGTATCAACGGAAGAAAAAGAGAAGCTTGAACGTATTCCAATAAACTGGATAGCTTCCCCACTTCATATCATATAAGCTGATGCTATATTGACTTCCTATGTCTATGGCACCTTCATAGACACAGAGGCCGAGAAGCAGTTGTAGTTCTGCATTAAGGTTACATAGAAATAGCCACCTTTGCAAGGTTTGCCAACTAGAACTAGGTGCAGCAGGTAATCCAAAAATTATTATCTTAATATTTGCTAAATTGTTTCTACCAAAGCGCAAACAAAAAAGGCAAATATTTGCCACTTCCAGCTTTTCCCAATATGCAATTTTTATGTTTTTGTCATTTATTATTCATGCTCCTCAATTGTTCATCAGTACTTATGAGTGAAAAACAAAACATTCATAATGTTTGTCTTGAGAAGGCTTTAGCTGTACTGAGCAGCTCTCTAAATGAATGCATGCACAACTGTGACCACATTTCCAGTAAATGAAAGAAAAAGCCAGCAACATATTTTAGAGAAATGCTGGAGGCCATCTACCGTAAATGAGACCTGCAAGTTTACAGCTGCATACTTCAATGCACAGTATGCATCTACGTGCTCAAGAGACAGTTTGTTGACATGAAGGGCAAGTTAATGATCACTACAACTGCAGCCGAAAAGCTATAGTTACTTCCATATATTTAGATATTCATTTTATGTCCTTGTCACAACTGGCACCATGAGATGGTATATGCAGCCCATTCAATTTACACAGGTAGTCCAGCTACCTGTCTCTTGGCACTGTCTCATGAGTGAGGAGATACCAGGGGAGGGCTGGTACATAGTGGCAGTTGGACAGGCCCATTTAAGGCTTTGACACAACAGCAATAGTGTATGTGCAAGTTTGTGCAAAAAGGAACTGGAAGAGCATTCCCAGAGCTCTACAACATGACCACCGATGGGATTACTCATGTGCGTGTTTCTAACCAAACCCTCAAAATCAGACTCCATATGAGTATCATGAGGGTCCAGGTTGCTTTAGTGGGACATGTGCTCACAGAACAAAACCATGCTCACTTTAAATGAGAGGAAAACAGGCAGGTCTGCCACTGGTGCCCAGTTTTCCCAAAGGGAAACCAAGTACTTTCCCCACAGTCGAGCTGAATTAGATCTAAGCATATCACAACCTTTGCAAGTCATAGAAGTCTTTTTGCAAGGGCACACCATGGTTGACACTTCTTAACTCAGATGCAGACATGACCACAAGGTTTTTTGTAAGGTCTGAGTGGAATCTACACCAGGAAGAATTTACAACAAGTTACTGAAAGAAGCAGATACCATTATCGAGTTGCCTACAAATAAATTAGGCAACAAAAACACCTAATTGTTAATGTGATTGTGATCACAAGGTTGAGTTATGCAACTTCTTGGCAAGATTGTGCATGGACCAGCAGTCTGGTGTTGTTAGTGCCTTGTTACTGTTTTTGTCATCTGACAACCAGCGTGGTCATTACAAACTTCTACAGTCAGGTGATGCAGAGGAACTGGTTTAGTAAAGCACACGCAAGAGGGCTACTTTCATTCTTTCCAAGAAATACTGCTTTTGAACCTGAAAATAAAGATTTTTTAAAAAGTAAATTAAGACTTGCTTGTCCCATATAAGCACTTTCCCCCCCACCTCCCATGTTTCCAACTCATCTATGTGTCTTACTGGGCACAAACAACCCATTTAAAAACTGAATGAAGACTATAAGGTCTCTTAAATACTGCATTTTATCAGAGTAAATATATTCTGCGATTGCATAAGGTCAAACTAATGATAAGAGAAATTTTCGAAACCTAAAACAAAATACGTCGTTAAGTTACATCGCTGTAGATCTTGGTGGGGTGAAAAATCACCAGGTCAGGCACAATCATCGTTGAGGTATGACACAGTGTGCTAAATTAAAAGAACTCACCTTTTTTATCCATTAACCACATAAACAGCAACCAAGGGAGGAAGCCAGCCGGGCCCCACAGCACCAAAATCGCGATGTCAGACTTGGTAAAGCCGTAAGCGTGAGCGGCTGAGTTCTGTATGGGACCCCAGAAGTTCCACACCATTCCCTGCATCAGTGCCAGCAGGGAAAACAGGGTCAGAACCAGCCATCTTCTCCCATACACTCTGCTGTTTACCGGATTAGTGTTCGTCTCCACATAAGAAGGAACAAGAAGCGGCTCCCTCTCGGCCTCGGTGCTCGAACCGGCACCCATATTAACCTCCCGTTTGTCAGGCTAGTTAAAAATTCCGGTTTTAACGACGGTACAGCAACGACAAACTACCTCGGCCACACAAACAAAAACAGCCGATAGCGTCTAATGTTTGCTTTAACTGCGCATGTCAAACCGGAAATAGTTGCGGGTTTCGGGAAACTGTTCCTATGTAGCTGCCATTTCGGCTCGTCTGGTGAATTAGCGTAAGCGGGTTTTTTGTAGTATCACAAGAGTCCAAATGGTGCAGATTCACAGCGATGTGTTATAGACGTAATTGGACCGCGTACGCTGTCATGTGATCTTTGTTTACTTCCGCCCGAACCTTGTCTACACGTGTAGTGAAAGGTGAGTCCTGGTGTTTTTTTTCCAAGGATCCTGGTATTTCTTCTAAGCTAGTTTCTTAGCATCTTTCTACAGTGTAAATAGAGAAAATATGTTCACAAAGACGAAACATAGCTAGCCTAGCTATCTCATTACTTCACACCAGACGTTTTAAGTTGTCTGGGGAAATCCCAGGTGTTCCTAATAACATTAATAATGGCCTTGGTCTTTTCCAGCTCTCCTGTAATTAATTATACATTTCACGCTTGTACTTGTTGAATCAAACGCCACCTGAGCGCTGTCTGTCCCTTTATAAAGCGCCTTTTGAGCCTAGGCGTTAATTCTTTCCTCGGAGTTGTTTGATAGTTCTTCAGGAAGTTGCTCATTTCTGTCGTGTAACGCTAGTTAGCGACATTTTGTCAAGTGGGAAATATCAGTGATACCAAGTCTTATTATAATTATTTGACCAATTATAAGTGGAAGAATATACCTAAGAGTATCCGGAAGTAGAAAACGGTACCAATCTGGATCCAAGTTGTTTAAGAAGTTGGTTACAAAGAGCGAGAATCAAAGTTTCACTGATATCCGATTACCAGTTAAATTCTAAATAGGAAATCCCCACTGTCCTGTGGTAGATAAATGCCATCTGATCTGAAAGGTAATAAAACTTCTTGATTTGCTAACAAATAATATTTTATTGCTGTTTTTCCGCCATAAAATGTACATGCACTCCAAGGTCACGTCATCATTTACACGTTGCCAGTACTGGGTTTGAACCCCCCTTTCCCCTCAGAATTGCCTTAATTCCTAAAGGTATATATTCAACCATAGCCTGGGAACCTTTCTTGGAGATTTTGGTCCATGTTGACATAAAATCACACGTTTGCTGCAGATATATCAGCCGCGCGTCAATTATTTGAATTCCCTGTTCCATCAGATCCCAAAGGCGCGCAGCTGGATTTAAACCTGGTGACTGTGGAAGCTATTTCAAATCACTGCCATGTTAAATAAACCACTTTGAACTTTGTGGTATAGTGTGTTATCCTGGAAACAGCCATCAGAACATTCACAGACTGTGATCACAAAGAAATGGACATGATCAGCAACAATAATCGGTTAGGCTGTTGCATTTAAGCAGTTCTCTGCTAGTATTAAGAGGTCCAAAGTGTGCCGTAAAAATAGCTCCTACACCTTTATACCACCATCAGTCTGAACAGTTGGTACAAGGCAGAATGGATCCATGCTGTTTATGGCAAATCTTGACCCCACCATCTGAATGTCTCAGCAGAAATCAAAACACATTAGACCAGGCAACATATTTCCAGTGTTTTGTTGTCCAATTTTGGTGAGCCCAAGCACATCATAGCCTCATTATAGTTCTGCTTCTCGGTTTGAACATCAGCAGGTTGTTTTGATTGTCTCTACATACACTGACTTGCTGATATGGTAATGGCTTATTATTATATTATATTATATCATGTTTTATTCCGGCACAGTTGAAGCATCCACAATTTCGTTGTACGTGTACAATGACAATAAAGGACTATTCTGTTCTATTATTATGTGAATGCTGTGATGCATTCACACTATTGAGTTTTCTTTTCTTTTATTGAGTTTTCTTTCAGCACACATTAAAAGCTTTGTAGTTTTATTCACTAATTTAACATAGAAGATGAGGAACATGGCTTGTAGGCACTGACTAATAATAAAACATCATCGTTTTTAATCAGCTTTATGTTCCTCGTGTGTTTCATCCTACTGTCAGTGTGTACCAAAGGCTATGGCTGACACCACCGAGATTAATAAACCCTTCAGCCCAGAGGAGACCCGGAGGATTGTGCATCATTTGCAGCAGCCCGCAGTTTTCCTGAACATGACCTGCGACTGGCCTGTTCTCCACTGGACAGCAGTGCATCTGTCAAGCTGTCTTGGTGACAGACTCATCCGATTCCGACTTGGGAGAAAAGAGAAGACACAAGGTAAGTAATTCAATGTATTGAATGAATTTATCTGTAATTACTCACCTGGATTAAACATTCACAATGAAATTTATGTGACCAAAAAGATAAATTCAGTTCCCACAAGCACTCCTATCGGGCTTAAGCTGTTTTATTAGATATTGCATATTTATTAAGCTATAATAAAAACATTTTTTTTAAAGGAAAACTCAGCTGTTGCTGCATTTAGCTGTTACAAATCTGGGGCTGTGTCATTTTTTTCCTTTCTAATGATTTCAGATGCTGTAACTAAAATTCAGTTTTTGAACACAAAATGAAAGAAGACAAAATAAAAATACAAGACCTGTTGAAATACAAGATAGTGATGATCTATTTCTATTGAGCAATAACTGATCACAATAAACTGAGGTTTGTTTTAGTTCCTAGTATTGTGTGAGCTTATGGAAACTTGTATAGCATTTCAAACAATTTCCAATGAATGAAAATTTATATATTGACATAATCTAATGAAGGTTAGCCGGCTGTTTAACGATGTGATTTATAATGTCTCACAGATGAAAAACACACTGAGGGTCTTTGTTTTTGAGCATCTGCTGTATTTTGCCCTCAGTGTGGCTCTGAAACGGCTCCCGTAATGATTCTTTCTCTGATAAATGACAGAGAGTATGCCCTCTGATAAAAGCTGGCTAATTAGATTTCTAAATCATCTTTTTTAATAGCTGCAACAGCTTACAGGTTGGGCATTTCTCATCATGCATTCTAAATGTCATCACTCAACCACAGACACACCTCGTTTATGGAAAAAAAAAAAGAAATAATAAATCATTACAACTGATTAATTTTTCCTTTGAAGTGGGTTAAAAAAAATCATGTCTGAAAAGTGCTGTGGTTCTGGTAAATGAAACAGTTCTCTTAACACACAGTCTTGTGAAAACAAGTTTAATTAAGACTCATGCAGTCCTGTGAAAAACTAAGTCCACTCCAAATTTAGTAGCTTGTATAACCACATTCAGCATCAACGACCTAAAGTAATTGTTTTCTGTATGATTGTTATTGTGGAGCAGTTTTATCCCACTCTTCTTTACATTTGACATTTGTTTATGCACAGCTCTCTTAAGGTCCCACCACAGCATTTCAGTTGAGTTGAGGTCTGGACTTTGGACTATTACAGTATCTTGTTTTGTTTTTCAGCCTGTGATCATTGTCCTGCTGGATATATCAGCAGAGAAGAGGCTTTCTTCTAGAAAATCTTCCCAACAATCCATATTTGTTCCACGTGTTTCTAATTGTACTGAACTTTAACATTTAGCATGCTGACTGAGGCCTGTCTGGGATGTGACTCTTGGGTTTTTTTGGGTTTTTTTACCCATCAGGCGTAAAAGGCTGATTGGGTATTGAGTGGGTGGTGGTGACATGCAACTTTGTAAACACAATAACTCGAGACTGAGGGGACGTAGGATTTTCAAATTGATACCATAAATCCACTAAAAATCTCTGACAACTTTGAATCTTGGTGGTCAAGTTTCTTTTTTTTTTCTTTTCTGTATTTTTTTAAATCTTTTGTTTGCGATAACCCGAGGAAACGTCACCTAGGATTTAAAAATTGATACAATAGGTGCAGGAGGATTACTGAGAGCTTGGGGATACCGCTGACAGCTGTCAGTATGTGGGCAGTTTTTGCAGTCTTACCTTGTGGGAAATTTGTCAGGACATTCACTCCTGGGAAGATTGAGGCATTGCGTTAACACACACCTGAATGTTCCAGACCAGCAGCCTGTCAAAAATCCTACTTTATGGAGGTGATTACACTCGATAATCATCAGTTAAGCTGCTGTTCTGTGGCTACATATCTACTTAAACCAAAGTTGGTCACTGGTAGTTTAGATCAGCTGAACTGTTTCACTAAAACTGTATAAAACCTTTAACTAATTATTGTCTTGTCTGTGTTTATTGTTATTTTCTCAGCTCCGGCTCCTCTTTTTGAGACCCAGTGTTCCTACGTGGAGGCCAGTGTAGCTCAGTTTCTCAGCTGGACTCAGGGTCAGTCTGGAACAGACGTGGGGCCTTTTTCTGAGTACTCCTGCTCAGAGTATTGGGCTTATGCTGACTACAAATATATTGCCATGATGTTTCAAGATCAGCCTTTCATGTTTGAGGTAACCATCCTGCTGCATGCATGTTGACATGTAACATAAGTTAAACAGTCCAGCTGAAATCTGGCATCAGTGTTTGCACAAGTTTACAAGTTTACTGCTAATCTTAATGATATCTGAGATATTTAATTGCCATTGAAACTAAAGGGCAGTGACAAAGACTTTTGGTCAGGTTATTTTATCAGGTTAAATATCCAAGAAAGCGAGATAAAAGCTAATTAAACTTACCTAAAATTTGAGGATTTAGTGCTTGAAAACATATCGCAGGGATCCATTTTTCACTATATTGATTGCACTTCAAAAAATTCCTTATTTTAAGTGTTGGAGTTTTTTAGTTAAATAATTTTTTCTAAGCATGTAGGCTGCTCAAATATTGAAAACACAACATTTGACCCCATGTATCTGGCTACCAGAACATTAAGAGAACCAGGAGTTGCTCCCAGGAAGTCACAGCATAATTTTTTTATTAGTCTGACTCAGAGCTTGCGTTCTAATTTATCCCAATGGTGGTGGATGGGCTGTGTGTTCAGACAAGCCACTTAGTGTGAAGTGGGCATGTAGGGACACACTACACACATTCACAAAAAGTTTTCTTCCTTAGGACACACCTTCGGTCCATTCCTTCCATTCCTTCTCAAACAGTACAGACACACTGACCAAATGTTATGTATTGAACAAGAGAAGCACATGTCGAAGATTGCATGACCAAATGTTTGACATCATATACAGTCTAAGCATTATGCGTTTTATTTACAATAATAATAAAGGTTTAATTTAAAATGTTTCATACTATAAGCTTCTTATGCCTTTTGTAAGAAACTGAAATTAACAAGCGATTCAAATAAGCGAGTCAAAATAACTTTTTCATTCTATTCTTATATTGTTTTGACATTTTCAATTAAAATGTCAAGCTTTTGTGATGGCAGCTTTATACTAGCTGTTCTCATCATCTGGCCGGTAAAGACATAAAAGTGCCATCCTTTCTTGAGCCACTGCCGCAAATTTATTTCATTTTTATCTCTGTGATAAATTTTTATTGGGCATCCACCTCCAATTATTACCTCCTGACATTCATGCCTTTGAGACAGACAGACATGGGCTTTTTGCAGGATAAATGGTGCTGGCAAAAAGGCTGCCTGAAGGCTCGATTGACCAGACTGTCAAAGCTTACAGCTGCCTGCATGTGTGGTAATGACTTCATTATTCAGGATGCCGGTGTGATTGCTACACCTTTGTGTCCTGACGGCACATGATTGACAGACTAGTTTTCCTTGAAAGATGACAAATGCTGTTGCTTGGTGTCACTTGTAATAGGCCCTGTCATTGTAGCTGATGAGGCTGGGTTACATCTGTGAGCCTATAGAAGAGTGGTGACAGTTCTCGTTTCTATGTCACGTTATTAAAGAAGGCACCAAAACCATAATCTGAAAATCGTAAACAGTCGTTTATGCACACGGCATTTTGGATTGATACATGGCATTCGAATGTGTGTGTGTGTGTGTGTTGCAGCATGTAAAATGGTCCGAGTTTGGCTTTGAGGGGCGTAATGGGAGAGAGAGCACCTTATGGATCGGCACAGAGGGAGCCAACACGCCATGCCACCTGGACTCTTACGGCTGTAACCTTGTACTGCAGGTGCAAGGACGGTAAGATGAATCGCTACCTGTGTTGATGCTTCATGTGCTCCTCAGTAACCAGACGATAAGATAAATGCAAACATACGTACGACATGAGACTGGAAAAACAAAATTGGGTTATATGAAGTGGTTTAAATGGTACTTGAATGCTTTTCTTTTGATGCCGTGATAGCCTGAAGTGCCTTGTTATCAGCTAACAGGCTCAAGCTGCGTTCATAAACCCAATGATCGTTATGTGCACAGAGACCTGCTCATTACTGCTAAGTAAAGCAGGCATCAACAGCACTAAATGGCTGAGTGGTCCCAGGAATTGTTTATTGACAGGAATTGGCAGAGGTGAACAAATCTTTCAGTCAGAGTGGCCGTGCCTCCAACGTCCCATACAGACAAAAAAAACAAGCGTTTTGGTTTTTCAGCTGCTAGGTTACATATTTACATAACTGTGGTTATATACATACATATTTGTGTTCCAGTGCTTACAACTCTCAAGATTTATATATTCTAATAATAATTCTTCAATTTTAATAACACAAATTACACGTATGCAGTGAAACTTGATCGAGTTCTCCCCAAAGAGTGCAGTTTTTTAGTCTAATTGATGAAAGTCCCCTTTTTTTGTGTTTAAAAATCCTACATTTAAAAATGTGGATCTATTTTCTAATGGGCCTGTGTGAAATGAAACTCCTGTTTGTCATTGTTTCATTGTCTCTTACGTTTGACAGCGTTGCTTCAACTTGCATCCAAGGGTTTGATTATGTTGCAAAACAGAACAGGTTGGGTAAAACTAGGGTGTAAGTATGAGTAACTGTGAGTCATGCAAATAGTTTGGTATTCTGTACTGTGATGCTAGCCCAAAAAGTGTTGCAATGCGAGATAGACACACTGTCTGGGTCTATAGTCGAGTTTAACACCAGTCAAACATTTATTTTATCGACACATTTCTCGTTACAAAGAGACGAGCACGTTCATTTTCTAATTGGGTGACAGAAAAAGTTTGCAGTGAGAAGCACTCACTGTCAGGTGTGAAATAAAAAGTGACACTGTCCTGTCATACCTGTGCACTTAATGGGGAGAAGCTGCAGCTGAGCGGTGAGAAGTTTCAGGATTTCATAAAACCACGTCTGTGTTTCACCCCTCTGGTGGTTGTGGAAGTTTTCTGCCTGTTAAGCACTTAGGTCTTCTGCAACACTGGAGGTGCAGAGTACTATAAATGCTGACACGGAGTGCGAGTTGTCCTCTGCCCTCTGAAAAAGAGTTGATTTGTCACACAGCTTGCTAGAGAGGGTGGGAATGAAGACAGAGGGTGAGACGCTTTATGGGGTTCTGTGAGTCACGAAATATAAGGGAGCAGGTCTTCCTTATCTCGCTGCACTGTTCTTCCAGAGAGCAACGGCTATATCTCACCACTTGTAATTGGGTCTTGAGTTCTTTTATTTGGTATTGATCTCTAATGGAATGAAATCCAGCTCGAGCGGTCCTTTGACACCGCTGATCTTTCAAAAATAAAATAGTGTTGATTGATTTCATGACATTTGTGTGAATGGTGGGTCATAGTACCGGAAAACAATCATGGGAGTGGAGTACTTTAAAAAAACGAATGTAGTTTAATGTTCATGTTAGAGAAAATAGAGTTGTTTCACAGCGATGGATTTGTAGCTGGTCGTGTCAGCTTTTGTTGTCTCCCAGAATAAGACGGGTTTTAAAGCTTTCTTTAATTAACAGATATTGGATGTCTGGATCTTTACAGCAATATCGTTTTATTTTTTTATTATTGTTCACTGTAGCACAAAGTAAACGATATGAAGTATTTCTTCCTCTTTTAATGATTAGCATTTTTTGTGCTAAATTTACAGTATATCAATGTTAATATCTGTTAGCACTTTTTAATATTGGTAATTTTTTATCAGTGTTTTATTTGCAAGCTCGATTTACAGCTTAAAAGGTCATTGATTAACACCGCATGAGTCACCAGACAAAAGAGTTAATTTCTAGCATTAATCTTTTAATCTAAAGTCATATTTAGCTTTTCTGTTGATGTGTCCTATATGCAGGAAGCGCTGGCACCTCTTTCCCCCGGAGGATACAGCTAAGCTTTACCCAACTAGAATCCCCTACGAAGAGTCAAGTGTCTTCAGCCAGGTGGCTGTTCTTCATCCTGACCTGAGGAGATTCCCTGCCTTCCACGGTGCCAGTGAACACATCGTCACTCTACAGCCAGGACAGGTCAGGAATTCTGATGACATCATGTCTACAGAGATCTCAGACCAATATTTTTCTATATTTTCTTTTTTTGTAAAGTAATCAATAAAGTAAATGAGCAATAATCATCAGTGTTAGCCCTGAGAGAGCTTTCCAGATGCTTATAAACAAAATTCATAAGAAATTAATAAGAAGAATACAAAAGTACTGTTTAGCCCTAGTCTCTATAATTTATACCTAACGGTGAGCTGACACCTCTTTGTTTGGATTAAATCAGTTGCATTTTCTTCAGACTATAGAAAAACCACAGTGATTTAGTAAAGCCTGAAGTTATGCAATGCTGTGGCTTTACATTTATATGATGAAGTGCTCGTGACACAGAAGCAGTAACCATAAAATATAACTTTATTGGTCCTTAAGCAGTGAACATGTGAAAGTAGACTGAACAGTGAGATTTATTTGTCTTGGTGTCCTTCATAAAAACTTGAAGCAAGGCGACAGTCGTGACTTGCGTCCCAATTAAAGTCAGGCATCTACAGTTACACTGGATCACCTTCAACACACTGTTGTTCCTATAGTGATGAAAGCGAAGGTTAAGCAGCGCTATCGCTCTTGATCTAACTGGGTCAAGTCCAGGCCTGATAAATCAGTCAGGTTTATGTCATGTGCTCAGCCAAAGATACGACCGAGGTTTTGTGGAATCCAGATTTGGTTTTCATGATGGTAATTTTAACACTTGTCCTCCTTTGATCATAAATAATTGTGAAGGTGCTCCTGCATGAAGGTCATCCTTTTTCACCTTGTTTCAGAAAAAGAAACGGTCACTATGGACACAGAGCAATTATCCAGTTGTCTGCTTTCACTATCTGTTTGTTCTGGAGCTCACACAGCTTATTAAATACCCTCCTACAAAAAAACAAGCTGTCGGCTAACCAACAGTCCGTTAGTTGTGATTTGATTTATAGGTCAGGGTCAGAGCTCACCCTTGTGTTTTATTGTTTAATAGTGAAATAAATTGCAACAGTGCGGCACGGTGGCGTGGTGGATAACACTGTTGCTTCGTGGCAAGAAAGTCCTGAGGTCAACTCCACCACGTTTCTGTGTGCAGTTTGCATGTTCTCCCCATGTTTGCGTGGTCTTGGTACTCCGGCTTCCTCCCACAGTCCAAAGACAGTTTTAATCGATTCTAAATTGCCCACTGTGTTAGCCCTGCGATGGACGGACGACCTGTCCAGGGTGTACCCCGCCTCTCGCCCTATGACAGCTGGGATACTTTAATAACCTTGACCTCTTCCAGTCAGTGTTGCAGCAAGCTTTGGCCTGACCTTTTATATACAGCTGACAGCTCTGAGTTTATGCTTCAGAGAAAACCTAGAAATGCTTCAACTGTTGAGACAGAATGAATACTTTGAGTATCTACCACAGTCTCCTCAAAGATGGCCCCACCTCTGCAAATCAGATTAAAAGACGGCTCATTTCTCTTCTCCTGTCAGGCAGCAGGCCACAGACGAATCAAGACTGCTGTGGAGGCCGGGGAATCAATAAGCATTCTTTCTTTTTCTTTAACACACCCGTTGTATGAATGGATGAACGATTAACAGCAAAGGGGGGAAGGTTTATGCTGCCATCTAGCGGATATGTGCAGTCGTGTATTTCCTAGTATTTAGGAAGATGAAAGAAAAAGAGTGGGAGCTGTCATTGACCTTGCCATTACTGATAAGTTTGTGAAGACTTTATCTTCTTTGCACAGGTGCTCTATGTCCCCAGGCACTGGTGGCATTATGTAGAGTCAGTGGATCCTATCACCGTCAGTGTCAACTCCTGGATTGAGCTGGTAAGCAGCATCATGTCTCTTTCATCCTGAGCTCACCAAAAACGCCCCAAAATGACACAATATCATATATATTCCAAACATTTCAGAGTAGATGGCAAGTTATTATCCCGAACATGTTGATTCATGTTGTATTAAGTCCTCTGAGATTAAGGCTCCTCTCCTTCTTGAGTAATGAACAGGACCAGCAGTAAAGTGTTTCCTGTCATTATGATGAGTGTATGTATATGAAGGGGCATGAAAAAAAGCTCCCTGGTGCAAGACAAATGTTTATTCGGAGGTTTGCCCCACTCTAGTTGTTTTCTGCCAAGGTCACAGACACCACAAACTATTTCTTCTTATCATTGATGGTAACCATCTTGATCATGTGTGTTCTTTCTCGGCTCTCTGCTTCTACACAGGAAGTGGATGACGTCGCCAGAGTTGGTGAGGCTGTGACTAAGACGGTTGTCTGCGCCATTAAAAGTGCTCGAAGCGATGACAACACTGACAGCTGGCTCAACCCCACTGAGGTAACGAGTAATTACTCTTTGATATCAATTACTGTGTCAGTTTAAAAGCCGTCTTCTTACACCTACTTCTTGCTTGTGTCTGTCAGGATCATATTCTGATCTAGTGCAAAGAAATGCAGGTTTTTGTTGCTTTTTCACAAAATGAAACGCTTCACTGCTTCATTCACTGTTCTTTGTTGCTGTGTAGGGAGTTATTTAGAGAGCGATACTGTGTGTCAAAGGGCAAAATAGGAATCCAAATTTGGGTGCGCCTCAGTGGGTCCCTTTTATCCGCGATGATTTTATAGCTGTTGACCTTCAATTGAACTACAGGCAGATGATGATAAAACCTGAGCCTTTGTCTTCCACAGTGAGATGTTCTCTTATCTCTCTTTAGCTTTGGGGGTGGGGGTTTGCTGACCTGCTTTGTTTCCAATTGCCCCCTTAGAAGGAAGGGTCACTGCAAATCAATATAGAATCACTCTCAGTAATGATCTTCATCCTGTGATAAAATGCTATCATTCTGAGGGCACTAGTTTCTTCCAGGATGACACTGCATGCAGTTAAAGGGAACAAAAGCCAGATTAATAGTTTGAATATGAAATTTGATCAGAATTAAATGATAACCAGGCTGATTCAACACATCTCAACCTAGTTGAAAGCCAATGAGATTTTTTGGAATAGCACCCTCCATCAAATAACCAGATGACAGAATATCTACCTTACAGCCTTCGAGTAGAGTCTCACATACTTGCCTTGAAGTTCTTATTAAGGCATTTCATGGCTTTATTTAATTTTCCACTCATCCATATATGTGTCCATCTTCTTCCGCTTATCTGGGGCCGGGTCGCGGGGGCAGCAGCCTAAGTAGAGAAGCCCAGACCTCGCTCTCCACAACCACCTCCTCCAGCTTGTCCGGGGGAGCACCAAGGCGTTCCCAGACCACCCAAGAGATATAATTTCTCCAGTGTGTCCTGGGTCTGCCCCGGGGCCTCCTCCCAGTGGGACATGACCGGAACACCTCACCCAGGAGGCATCCTTGTCAGATACCTGAACCACCTCAGCTGACTCCTTTCGATGTAGAGGAGCAGCTCTCTACTCTGAGCCCCTCCCGGATGGCTGAACTTCTCACCCTATCTCTAAGGGAGAGGCCAGCCACTCTTCGAAGCTCACCTCTGCTGCTTGTATTCGCGATCTCGTTCTTTCGGTCACTACCCACAGCTCGTGACCATAGGTGAGGGTAGGGGCGTAGGAAAACCGATAAATTGAGAGTTTAGCTTTTATACTCAGCCCTCTCTTCACCCCAACAGACTGATACAGCATCCGTCTGTCGATCTCCCACTCCCTTGTCCCGTCACTTGTGAACAAGTACTTTAACTCCCCCACTTGGGGCAAGAACTCGTCCCTGACCCGGAGTGGGCACTCCACCCTTTTCTGGCTGAGAACCATGGCCTCAGATTTGGAGGTGCTGATTCTCATTCCCACGGCTTCACACAGATGGTCTGATGATAATCAGCTGTGGCAAATCGAAAGTACAGCCTCTGTCAATTTTAAGGTTTTATGTATGAGAAAATAATAAAAATCATCTGCTTCTTAACAAGGCTTAGATAAATAAAATGACATATTACACTGTTTTTAACCAAAACTAAGCCAAAAAACTAAGGACACCATTACTGCTTCTATTGGAAGTAGCAGCCAGGTACTGCTAATCAAATGCACTGGATTAACTGATCATCATTTTGGAAGTTTGCTGGTCTGGGGTGTTAGGTGTGTATTAACACAATGCCGAGGATGAATGACAGGATCTGAGAGTGAGATGAGACGTAACTGTTGACTGACTTTCCATCAGTCCGGGAAGGATTATAAGGTAATTTCCACACACTGTGAAGTCCACTCTGCACTGACAGATTATCTACAAGTAGAAAACATTTAAGACAGCTGCCAGTCTGTCCAGGAGTGGACGTCCCAGCAAATTCACCCGAAGGTCATATTGTGCAATTCTCAGAAACAGCAATAAGCCCAGGAGCTCCATCTCAGACTACACGGGCCTCAGTTAGCAAGTTAAATGTTAAAGTTCCTGACGGTACGGCTTTTTTGAGAGTGTTGCCAGAAGGAAGACTCTTCTCTCCATCTGCAAAAGAAAAGAATCACGATCGAGTCAAAGTCCAGACCTCAACCCAATTGAAATGCTGCGGTGGGACCTTTAGAGAGCTATGCATAGAAAAAAATGCCCACAGTCCTCAATGAACTGGAGCAACATTGTAAAGAGGAGTGGGCCAAGATTCCTCAAATTCCTCCATTTTTCTGTTTTGACTTTTGGTGAGAGAGAGACCAAAAAAGTCATACAGAAAATGATTACTTCAAACTATTGCTGCTAAACGTGGGTGTAGAAGCTACTGCATCCTGGAGTGTTCTCAGTATTTTATGCACTGCTTTTGCATAGTTTTTGCATAAATTTGTATAATGACACACTGTTGTGTATTGCTGTTCATCTGAGGTTGTATTTACCTAATTTTCTGATCTGATAATAACTAGTTAATGTTTTATTATGCCCTGATATGTAAGACCATAGAATTAGGTGTACTTTGTTTTTACCATGACTGTATCCTGGCCAGTGTTGTGATGATGACGTTGTCAGAACCTGTAGAGAGTCAAGCATATAGTGAAGCTATAGCTGCGCACAAAACCTGGAAAATCAAAGATTTTCATTTTTGAATTCAGACGGAGGCAAGTTAGCTGTTTCCCAGGGTTCAATCCTCTGCTAAGCTAAGCTTTTGCTGACTTATAGCTTTATGTGGTACAGACGTGAGAGGGATGCCAGACTTCTCAAACAAAGGACATTTACACTTTGTCTCAGAACATTTATTGAATAGCAAATGATTACAGATGAAGTTCTTCTAGTCCTTGATTAAGTAAAGCACCCTGGAGACCGTGTGTTTATCTTTGGTGAAGTACGAGAAGTCCTTCTTTGTATTGCATTAGTGATTTGAAGTGTAAGTGACTTCTGCATGAGTGTATCCAGGCCTCCACGAACTTGCTGAGACACTGGTTTGACTTTGTTAGATTACTAACCACTTGTCCCTCCCACACCTTCTTATTTCTCTGCTTATCAGTAGGTTCAGCCAGGCAGCTTGTCCCACTTACAGACTATATTTATGTCACTTACTGTGTGTCATTTTCTATGCAGACACAGTATGAGCTGCAGTGTCATAATGTAAGGAGAGCTGAAAGCCTCAGTTGCATAAGTTCATAGGCATTGAACTTAAACCCCTGTTAAAGTAGCTTCTCAGAGCTGCTATGAAATGATTTATTGTGATATTCTAAAAGTCTTTTTTTCACAGTTGTCCTTTTAGAGACGGCTATAAAAGTTGTAATAATAGTTGTGAAGGACGTCTCTACTTTAAACACATAAGGTAGTTATGCTTACATAACTTCAGGACCAATTACGCAGTATTTTTAGTCTAGTTCAACTGTTTGCACACCCAGTTAGTTTCATATCGTTATCAAAATAGACTATGATAACATTCTCCCTGATGACCTTTCATGGACTTTGAAACTGACTTTGAAGGATTAAAAACAAACAGCGGGGTAGCAGTGATCTGTACGGGGGATAATTACGATGCTGTGATGGATTGATTCTGAGTACTTGTGCTTGAAGTCAGGTAGAGCAGTTCAGCTGAAGTCTTTCTTGTGGCAACAAAAGTAGAGCTTCAGGTAACCTTTTTTAAAAAGCGTTTTTTGCATATTGATTAGCCAAGAAAGGATATAGTCTCCCACCTACAAGGAGAGTCACAGATGCCTTCACTGCGCCAGTTTAAACCTATATTTCCATTTTCCAGAAACTGTGGTGTATTATATATTAATGTGCACAAATTTAGACTAAAAAAAGGAAGACCTAGGTGAAGAAATGCCTCTTGTGTGGGAAAAGTCATGGTTCTTTGAGGAGCTCCCACCACATTTGTGTTGCATCTGATTTCCAGGAAAGGGGGTTAATTGCCTGTTAATGTTCTTTTAATGCTTTAGGCCAGGTAGAATTCCTGGAGGCAGGTTTAGTGAAAATTATACAGATTCTTCTTCATAAGGCTTTAAATGATAAATGCTAATTCCTTTGTAGATATGGAGATTACAGTGGATGTAGTGGGCCATGGGGTTCCAGTCAGTTGCTGCCATTTAGTTGGTCTAATCTTGCAGAAATGGCTTTGGTGTGAGCTGCAGGCCTCCTTGGCCTCACACTTCCCTGACCCTTTGTCTTGAAGCAGAGCTGATGTGTGGCACTCTGCCTGATTGATCAAAGGCATCCTGGAGTCAGTTGTCTCCTCTTTGTTTGTGTTGGTTGCATGTCCAGTGTGGCTGGTTTGTTCCTACAGAAGTAAAGAAGTAGAAGTGCACTCTGAGAAATGTAGTGGGAAGACTGCTCTCTAGGTTCTGCCTGGTAGATTTTGTATAATCTTGCTGAGTTGCAAACAAACGGCACCGAAAAACAACACAATTACTTCCCAGCACATTAATAAAAATCTATGTACAAAGGTTTCCCCAAAATGTATAAGCAAATTAACCGCCTCTGCAAGATGGGCTTTTTCTGGAAATATACAACGTATTAAACATATTAAACAAACTCTAAAGCCTCTGTGAGTTGAATATTAATTCAAGTACAGCTTCTTGTAAATGATTCTAATGGCAGTTCTTGTTTGGAGAACCTTGTAAGCATTAAAGGGATTTATAATGCACTTTTATTAGACCATCTAAGTGTCATTCCAGGCATGCATTGATTAAATGTTTTTTTCTTTATTGCTTTGCCTGAATCTGTTTAGCAGATTGCGCTCAATTAAAATTCAGGCAGTTCATTTTGTAATCTTAAAGGCTGTACACACTGTTTATCTCTTGGCAGCTGTCTCCAGCTTTCTCTCCGTTTTTGTTTTGTTTTTATAGGAAGAAGTAACATCCCATAATGAAAATATGCAGTATCTGAACCTGGCGGCGAGAGCTTGGGCTCAGAAACAAAGGAGTTCCTGCCACAGCAAACTGAGCCCAGAGTTGCGAGACACCTGTCGAGTCAAGCGGGACTCGGGTGGGCAAATCAAGAAAAATAGTGATCGGGTTAGGAATTGTGCACCCTTCAGTATTCCCTACGGACCACATCTCATCTCTGTACGCTGTCAGCAAGAACTGAGGAGGACGACCCCCGAAGATGTAGAGGTCAACTCTTCCAGCAACAGTGCAGTCAGATCTCAAGAGGACTGCGCTGTCAGCTCCGATCCAGCACAGACAACCAAGTTTGCAGCTGCTGTCAGACTCGATCAGAGAACACATGGATGTAACGCTGGTTCAACTCGGTGTAGAGAATGTGACTGTGCAGATGGGACATCAAAGAACCTGTCAGAGGATTATAAGGCATCAACGCATACAACAATAACCACTAACGACTTGTTAGACTGCCTGGTGCATCCAGACATCATCACCCGTGTCACTGAGCTGCTTCTAGAAAAGCATACAGGAAGTGATACGACCACCTGATCATCCTAGTTTTGATATTCACTTATCAGATGCAACATGAACATGGGGTTTGTTGTGAGCCACGATTATTATTATTATTATTATTTTTTACCCAGAAATTGGCCCTCCAAACTACGAGTCATGTTTTGGCATCATTAAGTAAGAGGCCCGACTTTTATTTCTTCTCTCATTTGTCACTCTTGACCTTCTTGGCGTGAACCACAGATGCAGGAAATCGCAGCCAAAAGTCATTCTAGTGCTGCAAGTGACAGTCTAACATATCCTTGTTTTGTTTTCCTGCACATGCTCATCCTTTTTGGTTCTTCCAAACTAGGAAAAATGGCCACTGGAATCAATTTAGTATGTTAAACAACCAAATAATTCAAGATAATATTCCAGGGATACAAACATTGTGCAGAAAACAATGTATCACAATGTCAGTTAGTAAGGGGGGAATCATCATTGAGCAGCCACAAAGGACTCCTTGTAATAGTTTTGTGATTGATGAAAGCTGTGTAAGAAGTGATAAATGAACTGTTTGAATAGTCTGCTGTATGTGTGCGGATAATAAATGTAATATACCCAATTTGCCTAATTGAATTCCCTGTAGTTGGTTTGTCCTAGGTGGGGACATTTTACACATCTAAACTTGGTCAAAGAGTTTTTGTCAGATTTTGGTGCAAAATTGTTGCAGTTATGATAAACGGGAGTAAACGATTGACAAGAATACAAGTTTTAATCTGCATTAAAACTTCAAACATCACAAAACAAGTTTATTTACAGAACTTTGGAGGAAAAATCAAAGTTATACTTTTCCCTGAATCAAAAACATCACATATTGTCAAAAAACAAACCACAGGCAAAAAACATCAGTTTCTGCAGGTTTGAAAAAATCACACACACAGCACTTTGCATCATACTTCTTTTTGTTTTTTAACAGCACACTTGTTGATTTGCAAAGATGGCTCTGTGATGATGACGTGTCCCAATGAGCAGCATGAACAGTAGCAAGAAATTCTTTCATAATTTTTACTTTTTTTCATATCTGTGATTTTTCTGCCTATAAACAGTAAAAGAAATCATTATGTCTGCAAAAACAAAGCTGGATGTTTCTCCACAATTTTAAACTTCAACGTCAGCAAAGCAGAAACCTTTACAGGGAAATCATTCACAGGTGGATACAAGGACTACAATTGGTACAAATGAATGCAAAAAAGGCTGCTTCTTTTTTTTCAGGTGACATAAATAAGACTTTTTGAATGAATAAAAGTGGACTTTTTCAATAGATTACTTGTTCAGCTCCTGTATGGATCCCTTACGCTCCTCACTGCTTTCTGACCCAGGCCCTCAGAAAGCTTTCCTTTCACAGCTGCTTAGATTGTCTCCTATTTAGAAGGTTACTTGTTCGCTCCCCAGCTCCTGCAGCTGTTGACGTGCCTGTGGGCGAGATGCTGAACCCCAGGTACCCCTGATGAATCCGTCTAGGCTTACATGTGTACGTTAAAACTGTGTCTGTGGTTGCAAAGGAGCCAATCCAAGAACAAAAGAGGATTCAAGCATCGAATATGTGAAAGTCATTTAATCAATGTTAAAAGTCTAAACCTAACTATGTGTGAGTAAAAGGGGAAAACCATTAGCGCTACATGTGACACGTGTCAATACAATCCTTCTATTTTCCGTTGTATAGACTTCTGAAGCAGTTTTGAGTTACAGTCAAAAGCTGATAAATCAGGACTGAAATCTATCCAGTGGTCGAGGTTCTGTAATGAAACAACTGCTTTCTAAGATCCAAACAACCAGACTGGAACTTTTTTAAAATTCAAGTGGCTAATGTGACTTTTTTTGTCCATCCATCCATCCATCCATTCGCTTCCACTTATCCTTTTCAGGGTTGCGGGGGGCGCTGGAGCCTATCCCAGCTGTCATGGGGCGAGAGGCAGGGTACACCCTGGACAGGTCGCCAGTCTGTCGCAGGGCCAACACACAGGGACAGACAGCCATTCGCACTCACATTCATTCGCACATTCAAACCTAGTGACAATTTGGATTATCCAATTAACCTATCCCCACAAGTTGCATGTCTTTGGACGGTGGGAGGAAGCCGGAGTACCCGGAGGGAACCCACGCAAACACGGGGAGAACATGCAAACTACACACAGAAAGACCCCGGCCTGATGGTGGAATTGAACTCAGGACCTTCTTGCTGTGCGGCAACAGTGCTAACCACCGTGCCGTTCAAAAAAAAAACAAAACACAGCTCTAGAGGGACAAACTTGTAAATTTGTGTACTTGTATCCACGACTACTGAAAGATTGTTTCAGACACTGGCTGCACTACATGCAGACCCTTGAAACCTGTTTGAGAAACTCCGTTTTGTTTAGTTGTTCAGGTACAAACAGGCAGAAAAACCCTTGTAATTAGAGATCATATCACATCAGACGTTTAGTAATGATGAGCTTTGTTTTCTGGAAATCAAACATTGTGATAAAGGCACACAAAGCGAACTGAATGCTTTCTGTCCAATATTTGCACAGCTTGTGATTATCATGAACAGCATTCTGACATGGGGTTAATATGCAACAAATATATACAGTGTAGTATTAACATGCTTTAATAACACTATTGATCATTTTGCAGAAATGACTATTTTGTCTTCCTCGAATATTATTTCATATTTTAAGTTTGATTCAGGAAGTCCTTTCCTTGTAAGGTTATAAAGTTTAAAACGGGAGTTTTTCACAACATATGTTAAATGATGTCACGAGTCCTACACTTTAAAACCACAAGAAATCTCCAACAATCACATCTTAGAGTTTCATTTTCACTAAAATAATACCTTTATAAAGCACAAAGCAGCCAAACGTATAATGAGGTGTGACTAATGTCGCGGTATTACATTTAGGTGCTCTTCCCCGTTTTGTTCAGTTCTATCTCGTTGTCTTTCTTCTTGAAGTCACTGTCGTCTTCCTCCCTCACTGAGTTTTCCAGGTAAAGCTTCTCCATTTCTTCGGGGTCAACGTAGGTGTAGAAGTGGGCCATGACGGAGAAGATGATGCAGACGCCCAACAGCAGGCAGGCAAACAGCAAGAACTCTATCCACTGAGATAACAGAGACAGTTTAGTGTTTGCTGCACGCGCTCGCGACCGATTCAGTTCATTTGTTGCTCACCAAGACACAGAACCGTTTAGTTGCTGAAGTACGTTTTATTTAAGCTGGCGATTTTTGGTACACACATTGTGGGATAAAAGAGGTGAGAAACACGCTCCAGTGGATTATAAGATACCCCAAGTTCATCCTTATCTCTCCATTAAACCTTGTTACAGTGCACAGGTAGCTTTGGTTTATTTCTACTTTATGATACATTGCAATAATGAAACTTTTGTACAAAGCACTTCTAATCTTTCTTTTTGTCCATTAGAGTCTGTTTTTATGGCTTTTATTATATTTCTGTTACTTTAAAGCGTTTCAGTGTTTTTATCGCTTAAGTATATTGCTTTACGAATTTCCCAGAGGAACCCACCCGAGGGATTAATAAAGTTCTATCTTATCTTATCTTATCTTATGACATCATCTATTAGGCCGGTGTGCGATGCAGCTTTCTTTCATTCAACAGACACAACAAATTTTGTTCTATGTGTCTCACTGAATTACAATAACGATCCTTACCAGTTATTAACACGTTAAGATGTAATTTTCAGTAGTTAGGGTTTATACACTCTCCGGCCACTTTATTAGGTGCATGTTGCCAGTTGCAGCTGAGTTGCTACAATTAGCTGATTAGATGCTCGATTGCTGAGTAGTTGAACCAAATGAAGTGGCCGGTGATTAAAAGCCTTTCTTTCTTTTTTGTGTAAGAGTTTAAATGTTTCCCACAATGCCCTTCAAGAGTCATACCTGTTCCAGTCCTGCCCCTTCTGCCACAATCAGCACTATCACATTGCCAAATGCCACCGTGAGCAGCCAGCCAGCCTGCAGCACTGACTTCATGTTGGCTGGAGCCTGGGGGTAAGACAGATGCAGGGTTAAAGAAATAAAGACAGCTGGCAGCCCTGGGACATATTTCATTGATTCGTGAAGTAGGAATTTGACATCTTAATAATATGACAGAAACAGATCTGGAGGGGAAATCACTTCCTTGGGCAACGTTCAGTGGATTAAAATTTTAATAGTAAACGCACCGTTTTCTAAGTATTTCTACAGAAAATTCCAATTTCATAGGATCTTTAATAAACAGCTCTTCTAAAAACCTGTGTCTTGTTTATCAGTCTTTAATGTCACAGGTTGCTCTGAAACGCAGCATTCCTCTGACACAGCGAGCTAGTGGATGTCAGCTTTATGGCCATTACATTGGAATAAAAAGGTAGCTAAATGCTTTACATCATCATACTCTGCTTCAGTAAGAATTTCTATTCAAATTGCTTAACAAATTTTATCAGCCCACCTGTCATGAAACCACAAATATTTCCATAATCGGTCAAAAACATTGGTTTAAAAAACCTTTTTCAACTGAATTCACATTTTTATACCCTAAAACTGAGCTGGCACACAGAGAAGTCAGCAGTAAATTTGAAGTCTGTGTATACTGGTGGATTAACCCTTACAGAAACATAAAAAATTATTTTTTAAAAATAAAAAATAAAACAGAAAAACCAAGCAAACGACAAAAACGATAACAAAATAACGCTAAAAACCGATAAAAACCCTGAAAACCATACATTTCACACCCGAACCTCAACTCTCATGGCCCGGTACCAAACGACTCACGGACCAGTACTGGGCTAATACATCTAAGTGCTACAGTTTAAAGCTAAGTATAAGTATAAAGCTTCCTGTGTTTGCTAATATGGACAAAAGTGTTGTAAGACAATTTTCCCTTTTTTCCAACCAGATGTATTCCAGTTTGGAGAATTTTCCTGGTTGGAAGCTACTGTCCTTGAAAACCTTTTTCTTTGAAGCCAAAAAGCTTTCAGTGTTTAATATTCCAAACAAAGATTTTCAGTGGAACGAGTACAGGTAATCCTGATAGGTAGCGTGTATCACTTCACCTGTGAGTAGGAGAACTCCAGGCCAGTGATGGAGAACATGACCTCTCCAGCAGTGATGAGGATGTACTGTGGGATCTGATAGGCAATGTGCACATTGTTGGCTTTCACATCCTCGATCTTGTGAGGCACAATTTTACCCGCCTCCTGAGAAGGGACACAGAAGGGCTGTAAAACTGCTATGATCTGTGATGACTAAATGAAGTTGTTAGAAAGCATCCTGACCTCTGTGAGAATGACAGTGTAACACGCGCCAAAGTCCAGCAGGCCCAGGTTAAGTTTAGAGGTCTTTCCTGAGTTTGAAATGCAGGTGACATCAGTGTATCTGTCCAGAGGGCAGAAGAGGTACGTGATTTAGAGGAAAAAAATCAAACAGCATGATTTAACTAACAAGATATACGTTGATATTAACACTGTTTGTTGCTTTAAACAAAACAAAAAAAATCACAGCTTCAACATTATGATCTCTTTGGACATGGAATTATGAAAAAAGTGATGTCTCTTGTTTTGCTTTTTTGTGAGGTTGGGAAAAGCTTAGCAGATATTTGGCATTAGGGCTTTTCCTTCCAGTTTTGACCACCACTTCCCAAAAGTCCAACTTACTCGCCCCGCTGCACGGTCTTGTTATGAGTCACATTGTACCCGGAGGACATGTAGAAATTATTATCTCCCACCGTTACGTTTAAGGCCTCCGGCTGTGTGTTGAGGAACCTGTTAAATATGAACCAGGAGAACTCGTGAGCAAACCTCATTATTCCAGGTTGACCTATATTTTAAAGCAGCAGGGGAACAAGCAGATTCAGATGCTTTACAGCTTAAGCACAAAAGCTTAGCAACAGCCTCGAGGTAAAAAAGGTTTTACCTCAATAATGGATTCCCTTCATCGTTTTTTGTTATGTGATCTTCTACCTGAAAGATTAAAAAACATCAACACCTGCTATTTGTAATTTATGCCATATTTTCAATTTAGACTCAAGGAAATTCTTTAGAAACTTGTATAAATATTAATGGAGATTAGCGTTCATAGAGAGTCTGTGTAATCCTTCAGCTTCTTACAGCTGATTTAGACTTCTGTGGTGAATCTTTGTAGAGCCAACGACCTAACCCACTGAGTGCTGGTGCATTATGTGTTCATTGGCTTGTGGTTGTGGCAGCCATGATGGAAACAAATCCTGGGTCGCTCTTTTTGCTTTTGTTTTTATTCAAACATATTCCACTTCTTTGTAAATTTTCGCTTGAGAATTTCAAGTTTTTGCAATCTCCAGGAATTTGCGGACATCTGTGATTCCTTACACTTAGGCTATTAATAATATAATTCCTAATTCTGACGTTAATGTGATTATTATTGGCATGCAGATTCACCCCCCCCCCCCCCCCAGACTCAATAAAAGTTTCTACCCACAGGCTGTCAAAGATGCCCTACCTCCACCTTAATTGAAGGTTAACTGTGCTGTTAACATTTCCACTGTGTTTATAAACCATATTTATTATAATGCAACCATCTTACTCAATTTGCACTACCTCTTTAACTTATTCTAATGGAATTTTAATAAATAAAATATGAATTTTAATATAAAAATCTACCTAGCCTAACTGTCTATCATTGTTCTTGTAAAAGTGACAATAAAGATTTATTCTGTTCTGCGTAGGTTTTTAGAATGATCTGTGGTTATGATGTACCTATGGTGCCGATGTATTAATCTCCTGTTACCGAGTCCCACAATAAAACAGCTTAATCTGAATTTCTGCATTTGTATTTTTGCCTTTCTTTACTAACTGACCTCAGTGTGAACCAGGAGCACCAAACTGCTAAGCGGACTTGTCTGCTTAGTGTGTTTATTTAATGTGATCGAGCAGACACGTCTAACTCCACAACCACAAGATGATGGCAACTCTGGGGTTTCTCTTCCATAAAGAGATTTCATTTAAATGGATCATTTCTCTCTGACTCTTCCTCTTCTGTTGCACCTGAACCAGCTGACCGACAGCTGATATTATAGCACGTATGGAAATGCATAAATGTCTATGTGTTCGCCAGTTCCCTGAAATGTCCAGTTAAATATTTCACGTCCATTCCTGTGGTAATAACTGTTTAAATAAAACTATGATGGTTTAGTCACAAAAAACACTCGTCACTGAAGAATCATTTGCTGTTGTGTTGTAATCTGTCACACTGATGGAAAAATGTATGGCAACATTGGCATCGTGTTGGAGATGATGTCAAGATTGTAAAGATGAGCCGTAAATGGCTTTCAGATTGTGCAGTGGGACTAAGAGTAGTTTACAGAGTTTCAGAGAACTTGAACATGTTCTGACAACATGTTAAATGTGCGCACACGCTGAAATACAGTCATTAAACGATAATGAACTTTTTAAAACGTCTAAAAATTTGAATTTGAACCTCGACATCTTTTCCACTGCAAATGATCAAAATAGGTTGTCCTATTATCAAAGGTCCATGATTCATTTTTAATTAAACTGCCTGCTGCAGATGACAGCTTGTCCCACTTACGTTATAGCTAAATCGTCAGGGGGCTCGGTCTATGACCCAGCATTTTTGAGATTATGGATTTTCTGTGAATTCTTTGTGTTGGTATGTTTTAGTTTTCTATTATTTAGTATTAATTCATTTATAGCATTGACTGTATGTTTACTTACGTTTGTTTCCATGTTGTCTGGTCCAGGTGTTTAAGTCATGTTTCCTGTTTTATTTTGAAGGTCTTGTGTTCCATGTTCAGTGTGTCTAGTTTTGCTTCCCCTGTGGTGTCATGTTCATTTGTGTCAGCTGTGTTTCCGCTTCCCTCATTACCCTGCTGTGTATTTAAGTCCTCTGTCTGCCTTTGTTCATTGTCAGGTCGTTTGCTTTCTTTCCGTCATGTCTATGGATTTCATGTTTCTCAAGTGTTGGTTTTTCTTCATCCTCATCCTTATGTTCATGTTATGGTTTTCATGCGTAGTTTTAGTTTTTCCAGTTCAACGTAACGTTTAGTTTTTGCCTCTGCCTTTTGCTTTTGTGTTTAGTTATCAGCCTGAACAAACGCTTGCTTTTTGTTAAATCCTGTCATCCTGTCTCTCGGTCGTCTGCTTTTCTGTCCGCTCCTCAAACAAACCGCCCTTCCAGCCGTTGACACGAATAATTCAATTTAAAATTTAAATGTTAAGAAAATTCAAGTTGGGAAATGATGACAGGATCTTTTCTCCTCTCTCGTCCACAGTGGCGCTCATTCATATTTCTCGGCCAACTATGTTAAATTGTAGGCTCTGCTCTGTATATACCCGTTGCCATGGAGTTCTGTTGATGACGCCTTTCTCTCGCTACACACGCACATGCTTGACTCACAGTTGAGTTGATTTAACTGGAACAGGAAACTCGGTTTCCCAACACAGAGTTTATGATCAGACTCAGAGTTTGTTGAACCTGCTTTCTGGATCAGAGCGCTGACCTCATGTCGATTTTTAAAAATACTTTTAAAACCAAACTGTACTCATTGCTTATTTAATTCTCAATAGTCAACAGTGTTGGGAAAAAAAGTGAAGATGTGGTAACAGCTCATAGGAACACTCACTAATGTGTAGGTGATTCCAGTAGCGTCGGGGTAAATGATGACACTGTAGGCCTTTTTCTCTTCAACCTTCTGGGTAGCCGAAAAGTTTCCTCCATTGACTACAGTGACTTCAAGATTCAGCTCCCCGTTGGACAGTGGAACAGTCTCATAACCAGGAGGGTCCTGAGAGAAGCCAGAGAGTTAATGTTTTTAGAAAATTGAATTATAAACTTACTCATTTGCCAGAATGAAGTTATGAAATCTGGGGGTATCTCGGGGTCTTGTTCGCGAGTGATGGGAGAAGGGAGCCGGAGATCGACAGACTGATTGGGGCTGCAGCTGCAGTAATGCGGACGCCGCACCGGTCCGTCGTGGTGAAGAGGGAGCTGAGTGTAAAAGCGAAGCTCTCAATTTACCGGTCGATCTACGTCCCTACCCTCACCTATGGCCACGAGCTGTGGGTAGTGACCGAAAGAACGAGATCGCGGATACAAGCGGCAGAAATGAGCTTCCTCCGAAGGGTGGCTGGCCTCTCCCTTAGAGATAGGGTGAGAAGTTCGGCCATCCGGGAGGGGCTCAGAGTAGAGCAGCTGCTGCTCCACATCGAAAGGAGCCAGCTGAGGTGGTTCGGGCATCTGACAAGGATGCCCCCTGGGCGCCTCCTGGGTGAGGTGTTCCAGGCATGTCCCACCGGGAGGAGGCCCCGGGGCAGACCCAGGACACGCTGGAGAGATTATATCTCTCGGCTGGCCTGGGAACGCCTTGGTATTCCCCCGGATAAGCTGGAGGAGGTGGCTGGGGAGAGGGAGGTCTGGGCCTCTTTGCTTAGGCTGCTGCCCCCGCGACCCGGCCCCGGATAAAGCGGATGAAGATGGATGGATGGATGGAAGTTATGAAATCTCTTGTTTCTGTAGAACAGCTCAATCAAAGTTAAAATAGCATTTTCACTGTTAACGGCACACTGAGTTTTAAATGGTAAATGGTAAATGGCCTGCATTTGTATAGCGCTTTTCTAGTCCATAGGACCCCAAAGCCCTTTACACTACATTCAGTCATCCACCCATTCACACACACATTCACACACTGGCGATAGCAAGCTACATTGTAGCCACAGCTGCCCTGGGGCGCACTGACAGAGGCGAGGCTGCCGGACACAGGCGCCACCGGGCCCTCTGACCACCACCAGTAGGCAAACACGGGGTTAGTATCTTGCCCAAGGATATTTGGCATGCAGCCAGGATGCAGCCTGGGATCGAACCACCGACCTTCTGATTAGTGGCTGACCTGCTCTGCCACCTGAGCTACAGCCAGTAGTTTTGTCTTATCTCTCTCTTCTTACATGTATTACTAGTTGAATTCTGTTTATTTATTGTTTCGTACATGTACATGTGAACGACAGGGAAATGTGGTTTTTAATTCTATTCGCCTTGAGCCACAGTGAAAATTATGAAAAGTTTAGCCACCTGCACTCTTCTTACCTCAAGGTACTTGATTGACTGTAGAAACAGATCGGTGCCAGGAGCCTTCAGACTGACATCATCTTTAGCAAGGTTGACAACCTGCAAGAGACACTTCCCTGCAGGTGCAGGATTCACCACAGTTTTCTATTAGAGAGAAAAGCAAATCAGAGCACAGTGATGGAAAAATATCAGCAAAAACACTTTTTCACCAGTCAGACAATCACTATGAGATAAAATCAACAACAAAACAGTTAAAGTATAAGATTCAGGTGGGCATGCTAGAAAAAGCAAATGTACTTAATATCAGCAAAAAGATACTGTTAAGTTTTGGCATCCAAACTTTAAAACTGCAAGCTACCATTATGATTATACATCTGAACTGTACACATTCAGGTTTTCCTGGAAACATGAGCAGTAAGGGTTTTGCCGAGTGTGAGTGCTTTTCTGTAGCAAGATGCAATCACTATGATTGCTGCTCATACGTACCACAACGTTCACCTCCACCAGAGTGGCTGCTCCGAAGGCCAGGGCTGCAAACACCATTCCCATGGCCATTTTCCTCAGAGGTCTGAAAACAGAGAGAGTTGGTGCCCAACAGTTAATACCTTTACCTGTTTTTCACTGCTTTTTAAAATATTCTGAAAGCGTGGCTTTATCATTTTATCAGAAGGGTTATTTCCACACCAGTGTCCTCCCTGACAAACTTTCTGTCGCATTATTTCCTTGTTATGGCTGTGCATCCCTAAGTCTGGTCCTAATGTTAAAAGGGAGTTCTTGTTTCCTATTGTCACCAACTCCTTGCTCATTGGGGATCATCTGATTGTTGGGATACTCTCAGAAGCGTTACGTCACTTGGGTGCAAACTCCAGAAAGTCAGGATCTCCTAAAAAGAAAATTGGTCCACTAAGAATATGATTTGGGAAACTTTGGGAAGTCTAAAATGTTCACATTATCCTGTTTTTGCCAAGCATTTCTATTTTCTTGTGTCTGTATATGGATCATGCAAAATGCTTTTACTGATGTGTGAGCTTGAATTTCTTTCTCAGCTTTGCACGACAAAAAAATATCGGATTGGATGCATTGGTGTAAAGCATGCCGCCACTGGACTTTGGAGCAGTGGAGACGTGATCTCGAATCACGAATCACACTTCTCCGTCTGGCAATCCGATGGACGACTCTGAGTTTGGCTCTTACAGAACAGTACTTGTCTGACTCCAAGGAGGGAGGACTATGGTGTGGGGTTGTTTTTCAGCAGCTTGGCTTCACCCCTTAGTTCCAGTAAAGGGAACTCTTAATGCCTCAGCATACTGAGACATTTTGGACAGTTTAATGCTGCCAACTTTGTGGGAACAGTTATATATATGCCTATATGTTGTTAGTACAAACGATGGCCTATGGCAGCTTGGATAGGCTGGATGGCAGTAAGAAACACAGTTTTAAATTGCTCTATACAGCGTTATTATGTTTTTTTCAAATCAACCTAAAAATCTTGAAGGAGAGGCCAGAGGTCAAATGTTACTTGATATTTTAAATCCTTTTGCAGTACTTTCTATATGTCGACATTACACATTTCACTAGAACCACCGTCTCTTTATACTTACAGGTTATAAGGTTTTATGTCAGTTTTTAACTAATAGTTGACCTTGAAGACGTTGGTCGATATAAGTCACATTTTAATGAATTGTTAATATGACCTCACTCTATACGCTTACAAAGATTTATCAGAAATCATTCAAAACTTTATGAGCTATCGTGCACACAAGTAGAATGATTACACACATGCATGCTAATGCGACCAAAAACGTAATGTGGTGGGGCGTGGTGTGCGGTGCCGTGCAGGGAGGGCGGATGCACCTGCGTGGCATCCTCAATTCCCCATGTTAAAACACGAGGAATCAGGGTTTGGAGAGGGTCGAGAAGTTGTGGTGTGATGCGTGTCGAATGAATAAAGATGGCTTTGACTAACACTCTCTGGACCCTGTGAATTTCCCTACCTGAGAAACAAGTATGGAAATTCATATTTACACTGTGAGAAGTACTTTGGAGTCGGGTTTAAAAGTAAATGTTTAACATTCATTAAACATTCATTTGTAAATGAATACCAGCTTTGTGTTTACAGACACTTCCCTCAATCGTTAACTTTCTTTTCTAAGGCATAATCCTGGGAAATATATGTGGAATCACATGCTTAATTTTTCCCATTTTACGAGATTACAAGATGATCCTGAATGAAATAAAGGTGGCAGTACAAAACAAAGCCAAATAAATCCACTACTCACGTGATCTTGAGTCCGCAGAGTCTAACGAGCGGATATATGATGAGGTCAAAGATAGGCACAAAGACAAGAATCAGCAGAGCATTCAACATCTAGACAACAAGGGGGAGGAAAATTAGTCTTTTAACGACTCTATAAAAGCTCTGTAGAGTCCATAAAATCATAAATGTTGCGTCAATAAAGAGAGATTCTGATTCGGTGTTGCTTGTAAAGAGATGGCAGTGAAGAAGAACCATAAAAGTGTTTTCATGAAAATAGCCTCATCACAGCCTAGTCAAACATTGGTCTTCATTAGTGAGGGGACTTGAGAGATGCTTCTTTTCACTGGATGTTTAAAATCTGTGCCTTAGATTAGCTGGTAGGTTCTGCATTAGAAATATATAACAGCTGTGCAGGACACTCCATCAATTATGGTGCTGTATTCAAGCACGCTGGCTTTGAAACCTAACAGAGACTACGAGGGAGAGAGTCTCGGGTTGTTTATATCAGAACAACATGAAGCTCTTTTTTATGCTTAGTCTTTAAATCGTAAAGCTTAAAAACACGGTAACCATTAACACTTTATAGTCAAGTTGTGTAATGCTCTTTACTGGCATAAGTGAAGCTGCAATGCAAGGCTCACATGGTAAGCCTCACTCATGACATCCACAGTGCCTGCTGACACTGGAGATAAAAAGAAACATTTTAATTTTTCCTGATGGCTTTGGTTTATTTTTGACTGTAATGACAGTGTGGCTGCAACTAGTTTGTAGTTTAAACTACTAATGTTTTAGCAATGAAAACTACAATCACTTTCAACCATAAATTTTGACTATGAACTTCAACACCACACGCTCATTTCAGCAGCTCGTTTATTTATCCATTCGATGATATTTTCTAATTTTTCATATTGCCTAAGCACCACCGACTATATTTAAGCATCTGACACCTTTATACAACCAAATTCTGAAACTAATGGATAGAAATCCAGTTCAGTGGATAAGGGATGAGCTATAAACTCTAAATGCAGCACATCAATTTCGTGCTCTGTATTGGAAATATGTCAAACGGTGTTGTCCTTTTTAAATAAATAAATAGAAAAAAATTGAGTCTGGCATTTATCCAGTGACCATAAAGGCTGCAATGAAGGCCATGACCAATGGTCAAGTGCAGATTAACATGTCACCATCTTTTACTGCTTTTCTTAGCAGGAAAAAACTGTGACTGTAACTATGACATGATAAACTGCCACAAACAAAAAAGAGGAGGAGACACTAATCACATACATTCATGTGAAAATAAAGTTTTTACAGCTCTCTATGAAGTCCTGAGAAAAGCTAAGTCCACCCCATGATTCAGTAGTATGCAGAACCACCTTTAGTAATGGTTTTCTGTACTTTATCAGCCTCTCATCATTAACACAACATTGTGGGTGAATTTTGGAGGACTCTTCTTTACAGTGTTGTTTCCATTTATTGAGGTTTGTGTGGGCATTATTTTTTGCACAACTCTCATTTAAGGTTCCACCACAGTCATTTCAATCGGGTTGACGGGACCATTTCAACACATTGATTCTTTTCTTTTTCAGTCATTCTGCTGTGCTTGGGGTCATTGTGCTGTTACATGGGCCATTTTGGGCAAAGCTTTAGCTGTTAGGGTGATGGCCTCATATTTCACTCTGGAATACTTTGGTATACACAGGAGTTCATGGCTGACTCAGTGACTGCAAGGTGTCCAAGTCCTGTGGCTGGAAAACAAGCCAAAATCATCACCCCACCATCAACATAGTTCGAATGAAGTGTTTGTCCCTTTTTTAAATCTTCACCAAACATGGAGCTATGCATTACTTCCACTATCCAAAGGACATTGCTCCATTGTTCTTGAGTTTTCTCCAGATGCAACTTTGCAAACCTAAGTCATGTTGCCATTTTCCTGGCCACCCTTACAAACAAGCCAGCACTGTGATGAACTTTAGCATCTAGCATGCTAACTAGCATGCTAACAGACTCCATGCAAACAGAGTCGGAAATGTAGCTCTTGAATTTTCCACTCCTGGGAAGGCTGTGGTATTGTGTTAACAGAGCTCCAGAGCAGCAAACTGCCAACACCTCTGCTTCCATAGAAGTGTTCACACTTGTTCATGATGAATTAAGTGCATTTGATTAGCAGCACCTGGCTGCTGTTTACCCTCTTAATATCTATAGAAACTGTAAGGGTGTACTTAGTTTTTCAGGGGACTGCATAGAGCACCATGAAATGTTTTTAAAAAGCCACAATACATTAAAATATCTATCATTCTTACTGAAATTCAAATATGCTGATCAGCCAGAAAAGCATGTTTTTCAGTTGTCAGCAGTTTACAGTTTACCCAGTGATAAATAAAATACTGAATCCTTGCAATATACAGTAAATTTAACTTAACCCATTTCCAAAGGTAAAAATTAGCATTGAAACACAGTGTGTTCGCTTGCTAAACCACTGGAAAACTACTTTGGGTCATATACATACACATATATCAGTACTGTTACAAGTATATGCTAAGAAATCTGCATCCATCACAATCATTTTCTGCTTTTCTCTGGACTTTCTGCCGTTCATTATTGCTTTTTTAGATTAGCAGAGACTGCGCACAATTTGCATCCCAGCAAGAGCCAAATAAGCTGCACATACCTGCATTTGGTCAGGCTTAATAGCGAAGGAGTTTCCCTATAATAAAAGAAGACAAAGACAGGAGAGACACTTAAACTTTATCTTTATAAATCTAAACTTGATGAGTTGATGATTTTTTGACTTGATAACGAGCCATAAACAATGTTATTTACTAGAATAAAATGATAAATTGCAGCAACACCCTAACAAAGAAAAGCTCTCTTCTAAAGACTGTTTGTGATATCAGATGCTAATCTAAACCAGCCCACTGATAACAATGTGAAAATACAGCATCAGCTTTTTAACATCTTGACACCATTACTTCACGTAAGTAAGGTCTTACAAAAGCCAGGTTCATCCTCGTGGCTTGAAGTGTCCAGCGGGAACCCTGCAATAAAGAAAAGACATCTGTTACTGTCAAATTTGTTTAAGGCACAGCAGATGGGATTTCCTCATTTTCCCTGGAAGGGACAATAATAATAATAATAAAGGGATAGTGTATTTCTGACATGTCCTCTAAGAAATCAGTTTTAAATCAGTCGAATTACAGGAAGAAACGGATACAGGAGGAAGGAGAAACAGGAATGTTGAATGTGGCTTTGAGGTTTTTCTATAATCAGATGGTTGTGTTGACTGTTGGTCAGAGGAGAACATAACAGACACTTATGGGATTTTGCAAGAAAGTTTCGCCACAAGACCTTGATCTTGTGCTGACACAGAATGCAGTCTGTCCAAGTAGGAAGGGAACTGAGGCAAGTTTTTCTTTTTGATTAAAAAGTAAGTAAAAGCTGTGACTGTAAATGTTGCTTAAACTGGAAATAAAGGCCTGAGTACAACAGTGGAACACAATTTAAATAATACTTAAGAATATTTAATCATAAGTTATTATTAATGATTGGCTCTCTTCCACAGTGTGTTTTTTTGTCCTGTCTTCTTCCCCTCATCCCCAACCGGTCACGGTAGATAGTCTCCCTGAGCCAGAGGGTTCTTCCTGTTAACAGGGAGTTTTTCCTTCCCACTGTCACCAAGTGCTCCTTCACAGGGAGTCGTCTTATTGGTGGGAGGTTTCTTTTTATTATTGTAGGGTCTTTACCTTACAATGCAGGCGACTGTTGTTGTGATTCGTCGATATATAAATAAAACCGAATTGAACTGATGTGCTAATCACATTCCTAGAGCTTATTTTCATTGGGCATTTAACTTTAGTGCATGGTGTATAAAGTATGGGGTTTGGATACATAATGGAGAGCAGCTCATTGTGAAGGTTCATATGTCTTTTTCCCAACCAAAAGTCACTCTTCCCTCTCAATCTCATTCAAAACACATGAGTTCAGACTAACAAAATCAAAAACAAAACACTGCATCACTGCCAGCCTCACTACAATTCACTGGCTACCTGATTCATCACAGCTGATTTAAATGCCTAAATGACATCAACATGTCTTGATGTTCTCCAGAGGCCTGGTAATGAACTAATCATGTGATTCCGGTGTGTTGACCCAGGGTGAGATCTAAAACCTGCAGGACACCGGCACTTGAGACGTGGAGTTCTCCACCCCTGTTTTAAAGTCTTCCATGGTCTTGCTGCTACCTACTGTCATGGTTCTGGGTTTTAAACCCAAGGTTTTGCATTTTTGGACTGTAGTTTTTAAGCTTTTAGTAATGTCATTGAAGGTGTGTTGGTATGTAGTACTGTTTTATATTCTGATCTCTTGCGTAATCTAGCCTTCGACGTATCCTTTTGTGTCTTGATAAGCCTGTCTTGATAGTGGTTACTTGTTTAGTGACTTCCTTTTTTTATTTCAATACTCTGTGTCTAGCCTTGTGTCTCACTCCCCTCAGCTCCTCACGCCTGCGCCTCTCTGAAACTGATTCAGCCGGAGGTCTCTTCCTGTTAAAAGGGAGTTTTTCCTTCCCACTGTTGCCAAGTGCTTTGTTCGTCTGGTTGTTGGGGT
The DNA here is from genome assembly GCF_057382095.1 of Aulonocara sp. 'chitande type north' Nkhata Bay. NCBI lineage: Eukaryota > Metazoa > Chordata > Actinopteri > Cichliformes > Cichlidae > Aulonocara > Aulonocara sp. 'chitande type north' Nkhata Bay. The sequence continues at coordinate 8,032,440 of NC_141359.1, read as the reverse complement.
TTCATCTATATTATTGTAGGTACCAACAGTTGCCTTCACAGGCACAGAAACATGTATTTAGTTTTACTTCATTTTGAAAGTTTTGGCTATTTCCCCACCCCTTACTGTCTTGTTTATATGTTGTCTCAGACTCCTCTTGTCCTTAATTGCATTGTTCACATATCTGGCATTTCGATTTTATTGTCCTATTCTGTAATATTTTGGATTCTGTTTATTTCATTGAACTTGCAGCATTAAAAGATGATTTTTGACTTTATTTCCTGTGTCCTGAGTCTTGCATTCGGGGCCGCAAAAGTGGTTCACAACACCTACATCACAGATTTACTCGCACCTCAGACACATTTTATCCGTTCCTGCACGCTCATTACAGAAGGACAGTTTGTGTTAGAGCTGTGGATTTCTCCAGCAACTACTTTTAAATCGGTAAATAAATTCATTCATTCTTATAAATGTATTTATTTATCTTACCTGTCATAATATTCACACTGTTAAGGTTTAATGTCTTCTGTTTTCGGTTATTTTATTTGTGTGTAGTTGTCTTTTTGATTTTGGATTATGACTTGTTATTGCATTATGTAAAAGTAACTCTGTTTTACAAGTTAAGTTTATTATTATTTATTATTTTGTCTTACCTGCTGATCAAAGAGAGCCCAGAACATTGGGAGGGGGATGTAGAGCACCAGAACTCGCAAAACCATCTTTATCTCCTGAATCAGACGCATCTGTAAAATAAAACACACGCGCGCGCAAACAAACACACACTAGTTAGATGACTTTTAAAAAACTTCTACGCATCACTGAATTAATAGAAGGAGTTCGCTGACGTTACCGAGTACTTCTCCTCAGCCCAGTCCAACCAGTGCTTTTTCGGTGGGTCATGTTTTGATTTGTTCCAACGATTTTTAAGTGCAAACTGTAGGCCAAAGGTAAATAATTGGAATGAAAATGGAGTGTGCACAACAGAGACAGAAACCCCGAAGTGTGAAATTCATATCTTTCTTAATGATTCTTGGCAGTAAAAAGCAGTAAATCAATGTGCTTGCACTTCAGCTCTCAGATAAATCGAGGGAGAAGTATGGGATTACTCACCCCGATGCAATTGCAGACTTCCCAAAGGACGTTTCCCTGGGGAGGAGTTCTCTTGTACAGACTGCTGCCAGCAATGAAGACAACTGTGTGCGATAAATGAAGAGTCAGACTGGACTTGTTTGAGTGAAGATCACAGCGAGTGATTGCCTTGATGTCAGAACAACCAAAATAATACTGAGTACCTATTTAAGGATGGTTTGTCCTCTCACAGCTGCTAATGAAGGCTTTGGGGTAATAAAACCTACCATGTTGTAAACGTGCTTCAGGCTTTTAGCACTAAAGCTCCTCCTCTGCTTCACCCTCACTGCGATCTGTCTGTGACCTCTCAAGAATTAAATCACAGTTTGTTTTCAAAGCGAGGGTTCAGTTGAGCATGAATCCCATAAGGATCAGGGGTGACGGGGACCGAGAGGCAGAGACAACTGACTGTCAGGACAAATGTGGATGGGTCTTGATCAAGTGTAAGGCCGGCTCGTGAAAACGCAAGCTCAGCATGCTGATCACAGCCTGGAATAAAGCTCAGATCTCGAAATGCGACTGGCAGGTTTGAAAATAGGTCAACGTTTGCAGCATCGGATATCATAAGCACACTTACTGCATTTAGCAACATGTTGCTAAAAACATGGAACTGAAGATTCTAATCGAAGAAGGACAACATGTGAGTTCAGTCCCTATTAGTGGCACTATTTTCATGCCTAAATACTGAGTTGAAAAAGTTGATTAAAGCATTTCAAAAACAGCAGAAAGGGCTAAAAAAAAAACTGTGGACAATGTAGGGACTTGATTTTACAAGATTTTCTTGCCACAGCAGAGGTTTGTGCTATGGCTCAAATAAAAAGGTCCGTTTTTCAGGGAGCTGACCGTGTTTTGTATTTTTTTTCCCTGAAATAATTCTGTTATTGTGCACCAACAGAAATAATGTATGCTTCCCAAAGAAAACTGTCAAGTTAGAAATGCTATGTTGAAAAATCCCTTGCTCTATTTGAAAAGCACTTGGAGAAAACTCTGTAAATGTTGAGGTGGAAACTCACCTAAAGCCACAACCATCAGGGCTGCAGGAACCCCAAAGGCCAAAGCATAACAGTCTCCACCAAAACACTTCACGTCACCTGCAGGAGTGGTGTGTGTTATTAACACAGTGGACCTCACTGGATATAATGTAACATGTAAAACTACGACTATGTGCTCACCTCTCAATATGGGTGTAATAATAGTCGACAGGAAGCTGCCAGCATTGATTGACATGTAGAAAATAGAGAAGAACTTCTGCCTCTCTGTGGTCTAGAAGGGATCAAAAACATAATCACTTACTGAGTTTAACATTGCTACAACAACTCCACATGACCATTGTTGTGTTAAAGAGTATATAAGCCCTCAGAGGAGTTTTCGGATATGTCCTAAACACTGTTTGGACACCAATAACACCGAGTAAATCTAGCACTGCAGTTTAAAGTATTATTTTTACACAGTAACAAAGCAGTTAGCGAGCAACTGCCAATTCCTACATGACACAGATAACTTCTGAGAAGTATGTGTGGCTCAGTACCTAATGTTTGATGATGGGCAGGTAGTTATCACTAAGCCGCGCCTCAAAAAAAGGCATTATATAAAAGTTATCAGATAGCTGGGATTGGTTTCTGATAACCTTGTTTCCTTGGTGTACCAATAAAAATAATACAAATACTTCCACAAACTAAAGAAGGCTTACATGTTCCTCGTCAAACTGGTCACCTCCGAACGCCGCCACGCAGGGTTTGATCCCTCCGGTGCCCAAAGCTATGAGTATCAGACCTGACATGGACAGAGCACTGTAGGACACACGGACACAAAACACAAACAAACTGCTGATTCAAACTACAACACAGTGTATATTAATGACAGTACAGTGCTGAAAAGAAAGAAGAGATTGGATGAATGGCACTCAAAGAATCGCTGAGTGAAAATTATGGGAAACTGTATGGCATTGGGAACTGTGATGGGCATCAGTTTATCAATGACATGACGTTCATGGACCAAAAAAATAATTTTATCCTGATTCAAAACTTTTGAAATCAATGCTCAAATTCCTTCAGTGCAATAAGGATTATTAATTATTACACCTCCTTACCTCATCCTCTTCTAACAGTGCTGGGCTGTGATTGTGCAGAGTGATAGAATTAGCTCATGACAACTCACATGTGCAATTCGGTGCTTCCCACGGTGGGAATGGCTCCAACCGACTTGACCACATGGCCGATCACATATACAATGGACAGGTAGATGATGGTCCTGTGGGGAGCAAGCTGTGATTATGTACAGGGCATTCAGGCCTTCTTCAAAATCTCTATGTGTGCTCAGAATGATTCATCTCCAGTAGCAGGCAACGTCAGGCAAAGCTAGCAGCTCAAAAGGAGATGATGAAATACTGCACACGCATAAAATGTGCCTGTTTCCACCACTGAAAAATACTTTTTTTGCTAGCTATAAGTCAAGATTTCGAGCTATGAAGTGAGACGTTTTGAGATAAAAACCCAAATCTTTGACTTATCGATGGCAACAAATGTTTGTTTTTTCCAGTGGCAGAAGCTTAGAAAGTATCCACATAACATGAACACAGTTTGCACAATGTATTTTTGTTATTTGCTTGAATCCACACTTTAGTGCATTTACAGCTGAGAGACTCACTTGTATTTTCCGAGCCAGGAGTCAGCAATGAAAGCTCCCAGTATGGGTGTGAAGTAGCAGAGGCCGCTGAAAGCATGGTAGACAGCAGTGGAGAGGTCCTTGTCCCATTTCAGGTAGGTGAGGAAATAGAGTGTCAGCAATGCTGTGATCACACACACACACGAGCAAGCATAAGCTGTGAATCAGCTCACAGGATGGAGAAGCCCAAGCCCACACCTAAACACCACAATACATCGTAAGCCTTCAACATGAACTGTCATATTCTAAAAGTATTATTGCACTCAGAATCCTTTCAGCGAATCCTCCGCAGTTCATGAATTCAACAATACCACACGATTATATTCCGTTATAAGATTTTTTTTTAAGCTGGTTAAACCATCACATTAAATAATGTAATCGGTGACACCCACTGTGCTTACATTTAAGCTTAGACGATCCACAAGTAAACATTCTGGGTTTGAGTTTGTCATTCAGGTAAGCTAAGGCATTTTAACCTAAAACCAAAAAGCTGTGGGACATTTTCCTAATAAATAAGCCATAACAGACACGAGAGTCGCTTGGGAAAGTTCAAGATGAACCTTGTGTGCTGCAAAACTCACACTGTTAACTAAGCAACATCTTCATTCAAAACAGACGTCCTAGCTTTTCCCGAGCACTCAACTACATCTCTTGATCTCCGTCAGCAGATGGCATTTCCTGGCAGACTGCAGTTGTGCTAGCTTGTAGCTCTTAAATTACTGTAGAGGCCACCAGAATAAATCCAAAACAACTTGGTTATTCTGATGGTTACAGAATATCAATAATCCATTATTTTCAAACCACTTACCTCTCTGATGCGATCTCTCGTCTTTTATTCATTAGTAAAATTAATACCGTTGGTATTTTTACTAATGACTGAAATAAATACGATATTTGGGGTCTATTTTTTTAATATTCTCTCACATTTTCGAGACAGTATAATTAAATAAAACCCCCGAGTCTTAAGTTCACTCGGATTGAGGAGAAATTTCAGTAGCTGAAACTGTGGACACAGTGCATCAGCTTAAAACTGCAGGAAATTGCGTGGTGTATTTACATGTGTGTTTGTGTGTGATCCGGCTGGAGTAAATCTGTCACTTGTGGAGATAAGTGAGGTCGTGTGAGGGAACAAGAGAGATCTTATTTGTTGCCTCTCTATTATATTGCCCCAATAATACTCATAATCTGTAATGTAGCAAGCTAAAAGTACTCTGTGAATCTAGAAAACCTTGCTTTTATTTAGGCTTTATATAGATTTGCACTGTAACATTGCCCAGGCATTTATTTGCATACCTTTCATGCCATAGTAGGAGAAGCGTTCGCAGAATTCATTCACCACTATGAAGCAGATGCTGACTGGGTAATTGGTCCCAAAAATTTTCTAAAAGAAGCAAAATGTATTAACAGAACAAAGTTCAGCACTTTTTAAAGAGTACACATTTTCTCCAAACAATCACACTGAAGTAAAGCACATCCAGAATCCACTATCTAATCTTTTCCCCCCACCTTCGTCAAATATAAACAATAACTGGCAGGTTCAGTGAATAGTTTTATTCTCTGACAGAGAATACTCTGACATGAAAAGAGAGGAATGTAGCTGATAGATTCTTCCTGTTAGTCAATCTCACAAGATACTGAAGTTAATCATTACGCAGAAATAGAAGTTTTATAGGTTTAAAGCTTTAATGAGACCAGGCTCAGTTAAAATGAAGAAAAATATCCATCGCTTGAGTTCTGAGTGGATTTTTGTGGAGTGGATGTTTAGTATTCAACTAAACACCGCGTGGGATGTTTTGATTAACAATGATCTGCAACTTTATGCTGTTGCTTTAGTGCATTTTGACAATTTATGCCATCTGTCAGGTCGTATCATTCACATCAGCTGTAGCCCTGGTATGTAAAGGTATATGATTCATGTACTTACAGCTCTATACAAACTGTCTACAAGCAGTAAAACACTTTGCACAACCGGCTGCTAAAAATGGAGGCTTCTGTAGAATTTTACTGGTAATGATGTGCTCACTGATCTGGAGCTGGATGTAATTAATATGAGGTCAGTGTTTTAATCATCATCAACATCATCATCATCATAGGTCCATGGCCTCATTCAGTGAGCTTTAGGCAGTCAGTGAGTCACAGTCACTCCAGTGTATACAAGCAGATAAACACTAGGAGTAGTTAGACTTGTGCCTCCCTACTTGGTAATGTTTCTTTTTTTTTAATTGCTAAGACTTAATTTAAGGGTTTGTTTACCAAATGTTCAGCGAACACATTTACTCCCATCCCCATGTCAGTTTTGGTGTCATTTAATTTCAATTAATCAAAGCATGAAAACATGTCCATTCAATTTGCCTCTGATATATAATTTTACCTCGCTGTATCAACAGTTTTCTACAACTGAGGAAAATCAAAGCGTGGTAGATATTGTCCATTTTCTGCATGATACCCCTGGAGATTAAACAAATCTGTACAGTAAGCATATTAAAAATGATCCTTTATTGGATTTGCTACCTCCAAAAACATAATCGCTCAGGCCACATGTGGCACCAGCTTTCTCCAAGCAGCAGTTAGTGTGGGTTTACTTTTAGAGGGGAGGGGGTGCCTGTTGCATCATCTTACCAATAATAATTTAGCATAGAGCTTCAGTGAGAGCTTGGTCTCAAAGCAGACTTCCCTCTGTCTCCTTAGCCCACTTCTGCATGCTTCGCATACACGTCAACAACACATCTTTGCGTGTTTTATTTCCACAGACGTGGAATTTGCACGCGTTCCAACCCGCGTACAACTTTTCTTGTTTTTCTTTTTTTGTTTTCTTTTCTTTTACTACGCATCTTTGCGTGGTAAAAATCAGAGATGCACAACAAAACTAACCGAGCAACTCAGCGCATGATCCGCAAAACATCACAAAACAGCACGTTTACCTTTCCCATGTTGTCGTTTTAGATGAGAGAGTTTGGGATCTTTACGGCAGCACTGTCATCCAAGTCCGTCCCACTCCGTTCCGCTCTCTGAAGGCACAGATGCAAAAACCTCGGACACTTACACTCTTAAAGTACACTCAAAGTTAATATTCCACCACAGAACACTGGACTTGTCACCTCAGGAAAAGCAGCGAGCCTCCGTACTTCGGTCTTTTGTGAAATATTAAAAAGGAGGTAGCAGATGAGTGTTTATATATGCGTATATTTACAACGCCTTTCACTCGATTTTTTTTTTTTTTGGGGGGGGGGGGGGGGGGGGGAGGGAGGTCCGCAAGTTGCAGTGAAGCGGGATCTACTGGTACAATAGAGTCGTTGTTGCACTCAGCCGCAGACCTGACTGTGGGATGGATGTGCGGGTCAAAGCGCATATCTCTGGTTGGATGACTTCGAGTGCATCATTTATTTCTTTTTTATTCACCCTGAGTAATATCAGCGGTGGTGGTGGACGTGTGTCCCAAGTACACGTGTTAGTTGGTTGCTGTTTGAGGGATGGGTTTTAGGGTTAGGCTTAGACATTCAATCATAGTAAAGGTAAACCTATAAGTCTAGAGAATGCATGATGTCAAAGGAATTACAGTTGTTGTTTCATCCACGATCATAGCCCCACAAAGGTGTGTGTGTGTGTGTGTGTGTGTGTGTGTACTTGAATAACTCATATTGTGGGGACATGCGTCGTTTACACATATATAGTCAAAGGAGCTTGCAAAGAAAAGCGTCTGGACTTCTTTAAGTTACTTGAAGACGTTTCACCTCTCATCCAAGAAGCTTCTTCAGTTCTAAGGTCAAATGGTGGAGAGTCCCAGATATAAACCTAGTGGGAGTTTCCCCCCACAGAGGGACAAAAGGACCCCCTGATGATCCTCTAATCGCCTGAGCCAAGGTGTGAAACTGGGCGTGGGTCCCAATCAGCCAGAGTTTCGGGTGTGTTCATTGTGAAACCTGGCCCCACCTTATCATGCGAATTCCTGAGGTCAGATGGCCCAGGATGTGAGTGGGCGTTAAGGCGTCTGGGAAGGGATCTCAAAACTGGATTATAGATGGCAGAGAGTTGGTGTCGTAAACCCCGCCTCTGTTCAAAGATGGTCGCTCACAGTGGACATAGATGCTTCTTTCACTCCTCTTTCAAACCATCTGTCCTCTCTGTCCAAAATGTGAACATTGGCATCCTCGAAAGAGTGTCCTTTATCCTTAAGATGCAGATGGACTGCTGAGTCTTGTCCTGTGGAGGTGGCTCTTCTGTGTTGTGCCATGCGCTTGTGAAGTGGCTGTTTGGTCTCTCCGATGTAGAGGTCTGGGCATTCCTCGCTGCACTGTACAGCATACACCACATTGTTAAGTCTGTGTTTTGGCGTTTTGTCTTTCGGGTGAACCAGTTTGTGTATGAGCGTGTTGCTGGGTCTGAAATACACCGGGATGTCATGCTTGGAGAAAACTCTCCTGAGTTTTTCTGATACACCGGCTACATAGGGGATGACAATGTTGTTGCGTCTGTCTTTCTTATCCTCCCTCGCTGGTGTCTGGTCTTCTTTTCTGTGCCTCTTTGCTGACTTTAAGAATGCCCATTTAGGGCCTCTACATTGGAAATGTACATAGATCTACATAGAAATTAATACTTAAAAAATGTGCTTGGACTTTTAGAAAACACACATGATTTTAAAACTCACAGATACAGAAATAACTGTTAAAATCTTTGCAGTGCCATTGTTCGAAATTACTGAAAGTGTGTTACATACAAAGCCAATTTCGATTACTTTCAAGTAGGATATGCTTTACTCATTCCAAAAGTTTTTTTCTTCTTTTTTAAAAATTATTATTTTTACATTACTTTGCCTGGATCCACCATTTATAACACTGGTCAAAAACTGCAAACAACATAACAGACAAATTAGCCTGAAATCATGGGTGGGGCACAGATAACCAGGAGAAAAACCATAAAACATAAAGTTGACCAGAATTATTTTTCGGAGAGGGAGGAAATAAATGAATAAGAGCTTTATGATGCCATATATGTATTATATACTTACTTTAAACAAATGTTTATTTGGATTTTCTATTAATATTTTCTATTAATATTCTTCTGAAATGGAGCATACCAGAAGAGGTTTGAGAACCACTGGTATAACATCCCATGCAACATGCCAAACCTTGAGAGATGAGACTTAAGGAAACAGTAGATGTCATCTCCGGCTGTTTGAACATCAGTCCAAAACCACCACTGGCCAACACTGTGCTGGCATTAATTCAATTCAATTCAATTCAATTTTATTTATATAGCGCCAAATCACAACATAAGTCGCCTCAAGGCGCTTCATAGATACAGAGAAAAACCCAACAATCATATGACCCCCTATGAGCAAGCACTTTGGCGACAGTGGGAAGGAAAAACTCCCTTTTAACAGGAAGAAACCTCCGGCAGAACCAGGCTCAGGGAGGGGCGGGGCCATCTGCTGCGACCGGTTGGGGAGAGAGAAGGAAGACAGGATAAAAGACGTGCTGTGGAAGAGAGACAGAGGTTAATAACAGATATGCAGAGAGGTCTGTTAATACATAGTGAGTGAGAAAGGTGACTGGAAAGGAAAAACTCAATGCATCATGGGAATCCCCCGGCAGCCTATGTCTATTGCAGCATAACTAAGGGAGGATTCAGGGTCACCTGGTCCAGCCCTAACTATATGCTTTAGCAAAAAGGAAAGTTTGAAGCCTAATCTTGAAAGTAGAGATAGTGTCTGTCTCCCGAATCCAAACTGGAAGCTGGTTCCACAGAAGAGGGGCCTGAAAACTGAAGGCTCTGCCTCCCATTCTACTTTTAAATACTCTAGGAACAACAAGTAGGCCTGCAGAGCGAGAGCGAAGTGCTCTAATAGGGTGATATGGTACTACAAGGTCATTAACCCTTGTGTGGTGTTCATATTTTTGTTACTCAGCCAGTGTTCATGGGTCTGGTGGACCCGCTAGACTTTTGGCTTTCCAAATTAACACTATCAAACAATTTTATGTTAAATTACTCAACAGATGTTCACTTCATCCCAATTACAAGCCATATGAACAGCAAACATGGTTAATTTTTTCCCTTTACCTTTATTAGCTCACATTTATGAATCAATGTGCTTCTCGGTTTTTTTTTTTAAGTTATTTTTTTTTATAAAATGTTATAAAAACCATAAATACGTTATAATCAAGTGGAGTGAGTGTAAAGACACAACACATTTACACGTGAAGCAACATGTTTCACAACTAAATGGGATCAGCTGCTCATCAATGGTGACATTAGGCCCAGGGTTGTAAAACAGGGGGAGGCGGTGCACACACTTATCCCACACTGTCCTGATGGCAGCTAGCTTGTCTCTCTGCCGTCGAGCTGGTCTGTCGTCTCGGTTATCAAAACGGATAATCCTGGAAATTTTGTTGAAGTTTTCCAGAGACACTGATGCACGGAAAGGTTTCTGCATCCCACAGGGATTCTGTGGATTCCCCTTTGGACCTGAAAACTCCTGCAAGGATAAAAACCCCAAAGTAGGCCTTTGGGGTTGTTAGATAAATTTGGTCCATCTCCTTCCACCTCTCTCCAAAAACACACCTTCCTTCTAGATTACTGCAATCCAGAATAATTTTCTGGATGGAATCTGGGATGAAAAGCTCAAATGAAGACTTGATGTCCTGCACATGAGTACCTGTCAGCCGTGTTGGCCCTGGCTGATCACAGTAACAGCTCTGCAGGGTGGCTCATTTCTTGGGCAAGAAGACCATTCGATTTCACCAGTTATTGACATCCTTATTTCTTCACTTGCTGTCTGGTGGGCTTGTTCTGGTCCTGGAGCTGGCTGCAGATGGGGTACTCGTCTTCGTTTTGTTACTAAATGATGCTCAACCTCATCCTCTTCTTTAAAGTCACTGTCAGACTCTGAATTTTCAGAAATGTGAAATATTCTGAAACCTCTTTGTCAACATCATCATCTGAAGCTCCTCTCTCTTCCAAAATCAATTGGATGGCCCTCGCAGCAGATAATATTTTGCCATCTTGATCAGTTGTGATAAAGAACCACACTGGCAAAGTCTTATTTGTAGTATTATGCCCCTAATTTGCAGGTGGGACAGGGTATGAGAAAATAAAATTTGGATCCCTCAAGAAAGAGGGTAAAATGTGTGAGATGTCAGAGCGGACGGTGTTGATAGTTGAATTTTCAACAATGTTGCAACTTTGTGCGGGAGCAGGAGGGGAAGAAAACACTATCAGCAGCACCAGAAAGGAGGAGGACAGAGTGTAGGAACACAGGACCTACACTTTCAACACTTTTATTAGACCTGGGTCCAGTGGACCCGAACACCTTGTATGTAATGTAAATGCGTGGGGGGAGGTACAGTATGAGGTCATTGAAAATTAGTTCAGATTTATGTTCTTCACAGAAAATAAGCCAAAGCCAATGAATTTCAGGTTGAAAAAATAATTAATTGTTTAATTTTTCTTTTGAAAGAAACTGAAAACAGGTCTCACAGACCCGAACACCATACAAGGGTTAAGATAAGATGGGGCCTGATTATTTAAGACCTTGTATGTGAGGAGCAGGATTTTGAATTCAATTCTGGATTTAACAGGAAGCCAATGAAGGGAAGCCAAAACAGGAGAAATCTGCTCTCTTTCTAGTCCCTGTCAGGACTCTTGCTGCAGCATTTTGGATTAGCTGAAGGCTTTTCAGTGAGTTTTTTGGACATCCTGATAATAATGAATTACAGTCGTCCAGCCTGGAAGTAATAAATGCATGAACTAGTTTTTCAGCGTCACTCTGAGACAGGATATTTCTAATTTTAGAGATGTTGCGCAAATGGAAGAACGCAGTCTTACATATTTGTTTAATATGTGCATTGAAGGACATGTCCTGGTCAAAAATGACTCCAAGGTTCCTCACAGCGTTACTGGAGGCCAAGGTAATGCCATCCAGAGTAAGAATCTGGTTAGATACCATATTTCTAAGCTTTTCAGGGCCGAGTACAATAACCTCAGTTTGATCTGAATTAAGAAGCAGAAAGTTAGCGGCCATCCAGGTCTTTAAGTCTTTAAGACATTCCTGCAGTTTAACTAATTGGTGTGTGTTATCTGGCTTCATGGACAGATAGAGCTGGGTGTCATCTGCATAGCAGTGAAAATGTATGCTATGTCTTCTAATGATACTGCCTAAGGGAAGCATGTATAATGTAAACAGAATTGGTCCTAGCACTGAACCCTGTGGAACTCCATAATTAACCTCAGTGTGTGAAGAGGACTCTCCATTTACATGCACAAACTGGAGTCTATTAGATAGATATGATACAAACCACTGCAGCGCAGTACCTGTAATACCTACAGCATGCTCTAATCGCTCTAATAGGATTGTTAGGTATTTTAGTACCATGGGAGCATTTACTGGATATTGTTTTATAGTGACATTATACAGGAAAACTCTGTCATTCAATAAGGCCCCTTTGTTTTAGTTATTTTTCTCTTTGACCCAAGAATTGATGTGTGAGAATCACAGGCTGGTACAAGGTTGAAATGCCACAGAGATCACTCCCTCAGCTACATTAGTTTCTTAATCTTTTAGACGCCTGTTGAAGGCCAAATGGTTTGTTTCAGATTTCACTAATGAAAGAACTCTTCGTTTTGTGCCTTGAAAATATGTCGCTGAGATAATCACAATTGTAGCTGAACTGATACACTACACAAAGGATGCTTCTTCACCCAAGGGCAGGAAGACGCTGCCTTATCTTGGTCTGTACTGGTTTAAACTGATAAATCTGCTGTCTCATGAATTTTACCCTCTATATAAACTGTTGTACTTGTGAATAAAGTTGAGTCACTTTGGGAAGACAATCTGAAGCAGTCTCTGTTTTCTTGTTCTCCCAAGCTGCTCCCGAGCTCGTACTAACACGCTGAATGGCATGCTTGAATATTACTTGAGAATATATTTGACTGTGTTACAGACTAAGGTACATTCTCTGCTGATAGACGTCCACGCCTCGGAGGAAGTCGATCCACGGATTAGGCCTTGGAAACCGTTTCCTTCAAGGATATTATGGTCGACAGTATCGAATGCTGCACTAAGGTCTAGCAGGACAAGCACAGAGATGAGTCCACTGTCAGAGGCCATAAGAAGATCATTTGTAACCTTCACTAAAGCTGTTTCTGTGCTGTGATGAGCTCTGAAACCTGACTGAAACTCTTCAAATAAACCATTCCTCTGCAGATGATCTGTTAGCTGTTTGACAACTACTCTTTCAAGGATTTTTGATATGAAAGGAAGGTTGGAGATTGGCCTATAATTAGCTAAGACTGCTGGGTCTTGAGATGCTTTTTGAGTAAAGGTTTAACTACAGCTAGGCCTTCAAGCCTGTGGTACATAGCCGATCATTAGAGATAGGTTGATCATATTTAAGATCGAAGAATTAATTAATGGCAGGACTTCTTTGAGCAGTTTTGTAGGAATGTGGTCTAAAAGACACGTTGATGGTTTGGAGGAAGTAATTATTGAAGTTAACTCAGAAAGATCAATTGGAGAAAAAGAGTCTAACTTAACATCAATGGTACTAAGAGTAGCTGTAGATAATATTACATCTGTGGGATGATTTTTGGTAATTTTTTCTCTAATGATAAAAATTTTATTTGTGAAGAAGTTCATGAAGTCATTACTAGTTAACGTTAAAGGGATTGTTGGCTCAAAAGAGCTCTGACTGTTTGTCAGCCTGGCTTAATGACAACCAGTGTAGTAGCCAGAAGTTTAGAAGTATCTAAGGTAACAAGTTACCGGTGCCAAGATTCGGGCAAAAAAATAACTGTTGTAAAACAGTGTTTTTTCTAACTGAAATATCGTCTTAAAAAGAATGGTGTTGTTTCGTTGGGTTGCCAGAAGAAAGCCTTTTCTCTTTAAAAAGGACATGGCAACATGGCTTCTTTTTCCAAAGCTGAATCTGAACGAACCAAAAGATTTCTGATTTGTGCAAACAATGTCCTTTGCACAATTCAGACCAAAGTGGAGGAGTGTCCAATAACTGACACAGTGGTGCTTAGACAACAACCTTGTGCTTAACAGCAGCAACACCAAGGAGGTCATTGTGGATTGCAGGCGGTCCGGCAAGACAAAACACGGTCCTCTCCTCATACACGGAGAGGCAGTAGAGCGTGTGGACAACATCAAGTTTCTGGGTGTGATGTGCCCAGCAAAGGCTCTTCTTCCTCAGGAAGCTAAAACGGAACAAACTCTCTTCTCAGCTGCTCATGAACTTCTACAGAGCCACAAAAGAAAGTATCATCTGTCTTAGTATGACCCTTGGCCTGGGTGATGAAAACACCACAAGGGATTGTGGGAAATCCACTTCCACATCTGGACTCGGTGTACGCTAGACAGATCCCAAAAACAGGGCCAGACGTGCTTCCTTCAGGAAAGTTGTATAGGAACATGAAAACGTACCACCAGCCTGAGAGACAGCTTCATTCCCCAGAGCTGTGCAATCCAATTCTGTGACTTTTTGCACATATTATTTCTGCACACCTGCACACATGGATAGTGTGGTTTCACTTGTCTTATAGTGTATCTGCATATGTATGAACAGTATATTTATGTATGTAAAAGGGAGTTCTCTTCTGTGCCAATAGCTACCGAACAAAATTTCGTTACGCACATATTAACAATAAAAGGATTTGTCTTCTTCTTTTTCTTCTTCTTGGGCTTGCAGCCCACAGGATCTGAGCACCTTACAGGTGTTATGGCCCACAAAGCTCTCTGGGGAAAAGAGACTTTTTTCTAGTTGAACATACAGCATTAAACAGATTATAAAAGAATCCAAACAATCACAACCTTTTGACATGTAGGGATTTATTAATCACTTTGAGGGTCATGACTTGTAAGTGTAGGATTAACATTTTTCGAACAGCTAATAGAAGTGGTAATAACAATCACATGGCTGTTCAAACAAGTCACCAGAACACTCACTGGCCACCTGATCATTTTATTGTGACTATAAAAGCTATGTCTGGACAGTGACACATTAAAGAAGCTTAAAAAAAATCTATTGTCTCTGCAAAGAAAGAAAATGAGTAAGGCGTGAATGAAAAATGTTTTCAAGGACAAAACAGACCACAAGAGGGCAGCATTGGTCTACGACAGTATATACTACTAATAGTAAACATTAAAACTTTCCAACAATCAGCAATAAAACCAAAATTTAAACTTAAAATGATAGATTTCCTGAAGAAAGTTTACTTTATGTTAAAATGCCTTTAAAAACCTGTGCAGTATAGATCTATTTTCAGACATGATCATTGATGGGATATCCACCTATTAATTTCCTTCCGTTTATGCAACTCTGGCTAACACAGAGAGACAGATAACCATGCACATTAACATTCAGAACTACCACACACACATACACAATGCAACACAGAAAAACCCCACCCTAAATACAAATATTTTATGTGCCTCAAATCTAACTGGGGACAGTAGTCCCAAATCAACTGGTGTGTGAGCTGATATAGGTCCCCAATTTCTACATAAATGAACTCACACCAAACCTCCACATCCACACACAAGTACTGCATGTGCATTCAAAGTCCTTCACTTGCATTGACAGACATGTTCCTTAATTAAAGCAAGATTACATACTGCTTGTGTGTGTGTGTATTTGTGAGTGTGTTGTCAAGTCTGAACATACACAAAAAGTAAAACACACCAAAGTAAAGTGATTTGTCTCCTTTCACCTCAGACAGCACTGCTATAAAGCTCCTTCTCTTTCACTTGATGTGTGGCTTTACGTTACTGCCATCTTGTGACCACTGGTAACATTGTCACTGAAAGATGTGCTTATTTCAGTCTCCTAGGAGACCACAGCTTTGTCAGTCCCTGAGGGTGTGTCCATCTCCTGTTACCAATGACTAAAGCTGGGCAAGCTGAGAGGCCAGAAACCTTTTTTCTTGTGGTTTGCACATGTGCATTGTGGACAAACCACTGGTCTGCCAGTAAACCGATGGCAGACTAGCGTGACAGGCAAGCTGCCGCTAGCTCAGCTTTTACTGCTCTGAGATCAGTTATGGTCTGCATTACCAAGCAAACCAGCTTCAGAGATTTAGCATCATAACAGAGAAGTTCCCTCTTGCTAAACACCCTTGGTTAACATATGTGATGTAAAGAAGAGCATGAAAAAGCTTTTAATAACTTCTTTAGTACATTAACAAGGAAAGCTGTGACGATTTCTCTGAACATGTCCAGTCTAATAAAAACAGGCAAGTTGACCAGGTGCAGGGTCAGCCAGCACTTTCAGATTAGCATCTATGAGAATGTCTAAATGTTTAACCAGCTGTTTTGCCAACACTCCACATTCTTTTTTCATTCATATTTGAAATCACCCTGTAGATATTGACAGTTAACCATGTCACACGTTGCTCAATCCTTTTAATTCTGCTTTTGCTGAATGCTAAATGTGCAAAATAAAGACGTAGACTTTTGTTTCTGTGGTCATGAACAGCTTCCTCACTGGACAGCTACTACAAACTCATAATTAAGATATTTTGTGAATGGAGCTGGACATTAAACACAATATAAAGCATTTAAAATTAGGTCACCCTTAAACGTAATTTTAATCAATTTAACGTTGATGAGAAATAATTTTCTTCAGAATAATTATCACAGTTTTTATACTTTATGCACAATTTTCCACTAATACAGTTTTTTCTTTAATAAGGTGTTCCCATAGTGTTTTATTGCTTCCTTTTCCCAATGAAATGGTTTGAAAAATTCCTCCACTGCTTGTCATTTTCAGCCAATAGTATATCGTTTTTTTTTATAATATAGTAGATATTTATCTAACTATAGTAATACTAATAGTAATATTTTACAATTCTTCAGTCATGAAGGAGTGCAGAAGGGTGAAGATGTCAATGTAGAGGGTGGCCAGGCAGGTATGTTTGAATGTGATCCAGTTTATCTTGTTAAATTGGTAAGCAGTGGAGGAAGATGTATGTGTGTCTCCATTATATACTGTACAACATAAATCCAGTTATCATGAAATAAAACTCCACATAAACAAGTGGTTAGTGAAATGAAGACTTTGAATAGAAAAACAGCTCACGGAGAACCCGCTAACTTTGCTCTTGGCTCCGCCTGCTTAACTTGTCTGCCCAGAAACTGTAGGTTGATTGGTGTAGCAGGGCAAAGCAGAGTTCTGGTGATTGGCTTCACTGGTTTTCCAGCAGGATCAGGCTTCACCTCATAGTGCTTTATCAACTTCAAACACACAAAAAAGAAAGAGTACTCTTTAAAAAGAAAAACATGGAATTGACATTTATTTATGTGAGCAGAAATTTTAAACTCACTGATTACCAGCTGCTTGCCAATTGACTACTGTGTATTTTGGATGACTCAGGTCAAAGAGCCTGATGAGTGGTTTGTATTCATGTGCATGCCCAGGCCGACAAAAGAGTAAACAGCTTTGAATGGGCCGAGAAGTTACTTTAGGTTAATACTGCTCCCTGAATGAAGCTGAAGAACAACCGATTTCCAGGAAATTTAAAAAAGCAACGGCACAATGTTTTGACCCTGTTTGTTTGCATATTTCAGTCTTGCAGTCTTAGAGTTATAAAGTTGTATGGATCCTTTAACATAATATGCAGTGGAATAATAACCTGACCTTAGCTTCTAAGTCTTTAAAGTTGTAAGCATCAAGCTACTGTTGAGTTTTTATAATAACTTGTTCAGCAACTCACATAAAGCAAAGTATTAATTCACAGCACTCCTTCCAAACCTTATCCATTACCTTTTCCAATTTTGCACTTAAAGTTATATTTTAAGAACTTAAAGTGCAAGTTACAGTTTGTCAAAACATGCAAACTGTTTTTGGATTAGATGTATAATCTAGTAGCTTTTATCACTATCCACTCTGCTGCCTGGGCAAGACTTGACACAGTAGCTTTGCATGCTCAACTCAAAGCCAAAGTACACTGCTGTGTTGGCAAAAGTTGCTTCTTTATAAGCAAGCACGGAGCATCATTAGCATTAGGAACAGATGTTCTTACCCTGGAGAGGAGGAGATACATCTCAAGTTCAGCCACCCGCCGACCTAGACATGCCCGGATCCCAAAACCAAATGGTACTGACCCGAACGGGTGCTGCTTGGACTTATCCTCCCCTCCTCGGAGCCAGCGCTCCGGCAGGAAGGTGTGAGGGTTGGGGAAAATATTCTCATCATAGGACACGGCGTAGTGGCACAGGTGGAACAGCGTCTAAGAGAGGAAACCCATGACGTTTGCTATTGTGCTATGACTGAACCCCAACAACCCCAACTGATTTCAGATGGCGCTGTATAGACAAGACTGCATTTATTTACTAGTAAGAGGCCAGGTGTGCTTAACGTGCATCTTACCTTTTTTGGGAAGAGATGATTCCCCACCACAATCTCATTTTCAACAGTGACGCGGGCGTTTCCTGGCACAACTGGATACAGGCTGGCGACCACAAAACGCAGAAAGGCATCAACACAGTTTCCATTTGTTCAGTAAATGCAACTCTTTGCTATCTCACCCCTTACAAACATGTAAGTCTATAAATGGTGAAGTATTCTTTTAAGTGGTTTTATTTCTTTAACTTCCATGTTTAGGAGCAGATAAGTGTTTCATTTCACCTTGGTTATTATCTTATTAATAAAAAGATTCCCCTCCTACCGCAGTGTCTCTCTGATGATGGCCTTCAGGTACGGCATCTGAGCTATGTCATCACTGTTTGGCACCTTGTCCCCAGGGCAAACGCTTATCACTTCCTGGTACAGCTGTTCTTGGATCTCGGGCTCCCTCGCCAAATGGTACAGAGACCAGGAGATAGTGTTGGAGGTCTGCAAATCAGAGAAACACAGAGTGTAATGTTCTGTTTTATGTAATGTTTCGACATGTTCCATTTGTGTTTGCCTTTCAGGGAGGTTGATCTTTGGGTTGAGAAATATCTTCCAGAAAACTTCACTGCATTGATTAAGGAATGGCATACCTTTCATGTTTTTACATGACGATTACTCATCTGCAGCATCTGAGACAAGAACACCTCATTTATATTACTGAAGATTTCCAATCCAGGACAAAGCTATTTCATATTTAAGTGGATGAAATGCTGCTTTGAGTAAATCCGTAGACAAGACAGATTGACATGACAGCATTGCACAGTGTGTGGCAAAACCAGTAGTTACAGAGGAATCAGCCCAGTGAGTAGTCTATAAACTGTATGCTGAATTAAGGCATCATTCTATATAGTAGAGTCTATTTAGAGAAAATCAGCCTCCGTGTGGAAAAGCACAACTGGTTTTCTAAGTCAACTTCAACTTCTTGTTTTTATATGCATTCTTTGACTTTAAGAAGACTTTTAATATGTTCAAAAATTATCTCTTAACTTGTAGCTGAGAGCTATACTCCAAAGTTGGACTGGTAATCTGCCTGATGGGCCGCCACAATTAGGTCAGTATAGTTTTCTTTTTCTTTGTCAATATAACTATACAGGCTGGCTTGAAGGGCTGCTGTGCACCGTGCATTGTGCACAGCAGCCTATTTGTTCATTTTCATTACTGACAATACAATGCCCAATCAATTCTGGTCACATCGCTGGCCCCTCCCCTACCTTCCCTGTGCACTCGTGCACCTTGTAGAACAGAGTTAATGTGAAAGAAGTGTTTAATAAAGAGGAACAAACAAAAGCAAAAAGAAAAAAGGTGGAACTGAAAAGAGAGAAAAAGAAACTTAAATTAACCAACATGTTAGCAGCTCCACTGTCAGCAATAGTAGAAACAGAAATTAGAAGTAGAATAGAAGAAGTAAAACTGTTTCCCAATAACTGCGTCTCTATCTAGGGTGAGTGGCAGTGGGTTGTTTTTATATAAAGGAAAACTAACATTTTTTTTTGTTTCTTATTAAGTGGCTCTGGGAAGATGGAAACCTGGAAGCCTAAACGAATAATGGGAGACACTTTAATGCAAACAAATTTATTTTGGGAATTGGGAATGACGGAGCGGTGTAGTTAGTACTCACTGTGTCTACTCCTGCCAGGAGGAGTTCAGTGATGCTGCCCAGGATCTCTGTGCTGTTCATCTGTTCACTGAGCAGGAGGTGTGTGAGATACGCTCCCTCCACGTCTTTGTCCAGGTGGACATTCTCCTGGATCTCCTCAATTTTCTTATTCACCAGTTCTTCAGCTACGAGAGACAACATCATCTTATCTCATGTGAAATTAAAAGAAAAAGACTGTGAGAAGACATGTTTGCCCACTAGATGGGGAAAGAGAGACACAGTTAGGGATCTTGTTAGCACACTGATTGTGTGAAAAGCCACATGTAGGGTGGACTTTGTCTCTTTGTGTGTGTTGTGTGTGCTGACCTTGAAATTAGCTGATAGTGCTACTTGAAAATGTCCATGAACCCTGAACTGAACTAACCTTGGTGATCCACAACCAGTATGGAATCGGGAGTAGGTAATGTTTCCATGAATTAAATCCTACAGATTTCTGACAACTAGAAAAGTCTTTTCAATTTTAAATCGTGAATATTTAACGAAAAGCCTGAAAGGTGTTTGGTTTTTTTGCACTAAAACAGAAAACATGTTTCAAAGTGGTTTTAGAAATCACATAATGGCAGAAAGCGGATAAATATTCAGCAGTGAATTTACCAACACACCACACTTTTATTTACTCGTTAAAAATTAATGTTGCTCACCAACTTTGAAGAGATGATCCCAGGCTGCGACAAACCTTTTCCAGGACTGCAGGTAGGGCCAGAGGAACTGTGGGAAGAGGATGACGACTTGGGAGAGATGGAACATTTCCCCCACGGAGACAATGAACTTTTGGGTTTTCTCGGGGATCACCTCACTCATGCAGCCCATACGGGTTTCAAAAAGCACTGAGCATATTCCTGCGTTTAAAAACAAAACGATAGTTTGTCAAAAGAGCTCAGTGCAACTTGACAAAACAACATCAATTTGACAGCACATGCATACAATAGAAAAACCTTCCTGCAAACAGCACAGACCACTGAAATGTGTCCAGGGTCGCTCTCGCTGATCCCTGTTCTGTGACCTTTGGAGCTGCTGATCTCGGCATCTTGTCATTCATTATTTGCTTTCCTTGGAAAAAAATTTGTTTTGTTTGTGGTTTTTCTATTTGTTTTCTTACACATACTTTTCACCAGCTTTTTATTTAGTTAAAAGAAAAAACATGATAAACCTGATAGACTGATGAACTTATTTGAGCCTCATTTCCTGATGCATACTCGCATGTCTGCACATTAATTGTGTGTATAAATGTTTCGCACACAGATTTGTTCATATTTCATACCTGAATTTTTCTGTACAGTCCCTCTGACCATGCATACAAACAAACGACAGCCTGGCTTACTTAGGAATATAAACACAAGTATTTACAATTAACACTACTACTGCTACTACTGCTGCTGCTGCTGCTACTAATTATTAATATTATTCTGCTATCAAATTTTGGTCATTATTTACAGTTTTCACAATATGGTAAACGCTCAGAAATGCAATAAAAATAAATAAATATAAAGAAAACATTTATATATTTAACCTTTTTCCATTTAAACATATTCCACTGTCCCTTATCTCATCTTATTGTATCTTAAATGTTCTTATCTTTCATTACAAATGACTTCCGTCATTGCTGAATGTCACTCATAGAATAGGTTTTTGGCACTATCCCATGAATGCTGGATAATCTGGCTTTTATTGTTCTCTCATCTGGGGCTGACAGGTCACATGATCCTTGTCCTCCACCTGTTTTCTTCCTTCCTTTCTTGTTGTTTGCCAATCTTTTCATATCAACTTTGATTCCACATTTTTCTTGTCTCAGCTGAAATGACTGAAAGATGGTCACTCCTGTGGAAACACTTTAGAAAGCTGCACCTTATCTGGCTTCCACCTCATCTCAGTCACCACGTTTTCTACTTCACCTGGCAGCAAATGTGTTTCTTTATATAGATTACTGGAGGCACTGATAAAATGCAATTCACTAGCTTGGACCACATCCTCATTTTAGGTTTGACTGCATTTCTAGCAGATAATGGCAGATGGCTTGAGTATGAATTGAGGCTGCAGTGTGGGGAAGGTCTCAGAGGGGACTGGCCGAGGCTCCTGGGCCGGGCAGATCCCCACGTACTAATGAATGGTGAATGGATTTAAAAGGGAGGGAGGGTGGGGCACGAAAACAGGTACAAACAACTTGTAGTGCCGGGGGTGGTCATGTATAGACAGACAACCAGAAGGGGTGTGGAGATGTTATCCCACTGCTGAAATTCAGATAAATCATCTCCGTGTATGGATATTGTGAGCTGGTCCCGAATGATTCTGATTTACTAGCATATGCACGGTGGTGAGAACAAAATAGACCGATACTCGTATTTTATAAATGCTACAGTAAATTTGCATGCAAAACTCATTTTTTGCACCAATTAAAAATGTTTCCACGCTAATATTTGTGAATGAGGCCCATTGACCATTAGCCACTCGTCAGTCACTCAGCAAAGCAAACCCTGCTTTAGCCTCCTTTCTGACTCTGATGGCAAGCATAATTAAACTCGGCTGTATTCAGTAAAACTGAGTGTGAGCGCTCATTTCTTGGACCTGCCACTTGATTCTTAGTTTGCTGATTGTGTTTTCACCTCTGTTGTATTTATTCCCTCAGGTTGTCTTTGTTCCTTATGTATGTTATCCTTAAGTCATTTTGTTTAGAGCTTGTGATGCATCTCTAGTATTTCCCTGTGTTTATTCTTGGACTCCGGTTGAATTTTTCCACTTCACTAGACCTGACACGGAGCCAACGACCTGTGACCTCATTGTTTACTGAGGTCACAGACGAGACATCTGAGGGAAACCACCCTTCGCTTTTGTCACTGAGATGCTACAGCGCACCTTTAAATGTAATGTGCTGTGAAATGGAAGAAATCACATTCTGTTTATGAGGCTACAGCCAGCAGCCAGTGTACCTTAGTGTAAAGATCTGCTAGCATAAGATCAATTTAACACCACCAACATTCTAAGCAGGAACGTGTCATCTTGGAAGATGGATTTCATTTGGACGGTGCTGCTGTCGGATTTTAGATTTATGATTGAGACCGGACTGTAACACTTAAAAACAATCGCAGTCAAAGTGACCGTGTCGCATTATATGACCACATTATCGTGTCTAATCAGCGGTCAAGGCCAAAAGAAAAAGCAGCTGTCGGCTTACTGAATGACACACAGAAAATGAGGTCTGCAGGTTTGAAAAAATCAAGGACAAGAACAATTACACAGCATATTCCTCTGTTTTCTTCTTGTTTCCAAGCATCTAAATGAGATGGACTGCATGAGTTTCTAAAGCTGATTAATTAACAACATTTCATTTATTTGTTTTGTTTTCTGCTAACCTTCAAAAGCAAATTTGTAGAGCTCTGCAGTCAGGTCATTGACCACGACTCCCTGTCCACTGGTCTCCCTCAGCCAGTTCACTCTGCAGATAAAATCTGTCACCACCTCATTGATGGTGTTGGCATAGGAGGAGACGTGCTTGGGTTTCAGCATTCGTGGATTCAAGATGCTGCGAATCCGCTGCCATTTGGCCCCCATCCTAAAAACCAATATAAAAACAAGGGAATCAGGCTCCAGAGAGCAAGTCATTGAAAATTACTTCTTTGAAAAATAATTTTATGATAATATCAATCTATAAGTATAGATTTGTATTTGGCTTATTCTTGCTTACATTTAAATGGACTCACTTTACAGGCAAGGCTAGTAAGAGTCTACATATTTCCCTTCTTTATCAACAAATCCCATCCAAAGACCAAAGTCAACAAGGAATTAATACTAATAACAAGTGTTATTGTTTCCAAAGTGCTTCAAACTGTTCAAAATGAAATATCCATAGCAGATGGGCAAATCTCTGGAAACACGAGTGGGTGTTTGAGATCTTTAAACATATCCAAATGCACATGAACGAGTGTACCCTGAGTAGTTCCGGGTTGTCTAATAGTGTCTGAAAGCCTGTTAGTACTGCTCCAGGGTCTTAACTTTCAACACTGATAAGTGCTGCTAAAACAAGTCGGACAAGAATAAATGAGGAGCTGAGAAAGTGTCTGTTATTCTGCAAGAACATTGTGGTCCACAGGCCCTTCCTTTTAATACTTTAGATTTTATATGAAACTGACGAAGTCTATATTGGTCTCAGTCTCTAACACTAAAAAAACAAAAAAACAAAAACAAAACCTGAGCTGCAGGCCTGGGGCCTGGGGCCCGTTCTTCGTACCTCGCTAAGTAGGTTAGCCGGATTAGATTGTTGACGATTTCGCGTGATCCTGGATCGTTCGGTTCCCCGAAGCTCATCCGGGACTTGCTGTCATAGCAACAGAGCCGTAAGCGTAAACCTGCTCGGGAGCAGGTTTACTTTATGTAAACAGGATTAGATCGCGGCCACGCAGGTATGTCCGCTTCATTTATACGAAAGCAACAGCGATATTCCACCACTGTTTCACCATAAATAAATAACATCAATGTAACTAAAGATAATGCAGCACCTGATCCATTTATTGATTTCACACAGGTCATTCCCTAAAAAAGGGAAATGTACTATTAACATTCTATTACATGTATGTGATTATTACAGATGTAATTCATATTTCAGAGTAGTAATTGTAAATTACTTCGTGTAATCAAGATGAGAGACCACGGCTATAAAAGCGAAGGTGGATTTGGGAAGGCTGTCGCAGCCATGTCCTGTCCGTATACGCGAGCCACCCATTGCGGAAGGTGCAAGATTGATAAGGAGAGTCCTCAGAATTCAGCGTATATTGCGGGACAGACAGGATCCTTTAGCTCAGCGCGACAGTGTGCTCATAGAGAGATATCGATTTTCCCGTGAGGGTATTATTCACTTAACCAACTTGTTGACGAGGGGGTGCAGGACCACCACCTGTCTTTTTTTTTGCTCTGCCCTTTTCTTGGTTGCTGTTATGAACAAACAAACAGAGTATTCCAGGGTCTCTTTCCAAGAGACGACAAGCAATATAAGTGATAAATATTACCATTCTGTAGAATATTCTTATATTTCACTTTTACCTGTTCCCATGTTCTAGTGGGTCCTGTTGTGGCTCTAATGTGAAAGGGGATATAATATAACATATTATAATATAATATAATGTAATATAATATTGGATAATATGGTGTGATATGATAAATCTACCCTACCGCCTACTGGTGTTGGCCAGAGGGGCCGATGGCGCGATATGGCAGCCTGGCTTCTGTCAGTCTGCCCCAGGGCAGCTGTGGCTACAACCGTAGCTGCCTCCACCAGTGTGTGAATGTGAGAGTGACTGAATAGTGGCATTGTAAAGCGCTTTGGGTGCCTTGAAAAGCGCTATATAAACCCACTCCATTATTATTGTTATTATTAAATTACTTACGAGTTTAATTTGTCAGCAACTTTCTGCCAGCCCTCTCTCCTTGCTTTTGCAGCCTTTGCAGTGTTCTCTTGCGTTTTAATTAAACTCTGAAACTCCTGAAATCCCTCACTCAAGAGTTCTTGCTCTGCTGCCGAAAAATACCGAGCGCGCTCCTTCGACATTTTCGCCGACCAATCAAAGGGTTGCCGATCAATGTTTCTACTATCGATGCGTAGCCCCTGTTGGGCCACCCAGTGATCTCACATTACTTCATCCAGCTATACTAATCGTCAACAACAGGTGTGTTCGGGGAACCGGAATAGCGAGCTCAGAGTTAGCGCGATGATTTGGTCTTGGATGTTTCATTTGATCTTGGATGTAGTAAGCGACGTACGAAGCACAGGGCCCTGGACTGAATCCCTGCACGCTGCCAATGTTCCCTGTCAGCAACAAGTATGCATCACAAATACTAACCACAAAGTAATTTCATGCAGAAGGTATGAACTGAAATGAGGTGAGATTAAATTATGTTAAATTATAGTTTCCAATTTGTTAGAACTGTTTCAAGGCAAAATCAAGAGGAGAGAGGTGCGTAATCAACAACCACAACCTCTATGAAGAGGAAGAACAGTAACAGTAACCTCTGTCTTAGGTCACATATCAAAAGTTGTCAATCCATACTTTTAAAGGCATTGCACTCCTATATACACCTATATCTATCTATCTACATCTATATATATATCTATATATATATATATATATATATATACCTACATATTTTATATTGACTGGATTATATTATGGATTTTTTTTCTTTTTTGTTCATAACATTGCATTCAAAGTCCACGTATTTGCTCCCATCTTAAAGAACCTGAACACCTAGCAAAGTTTGGCACTGGACAAAGTTTTTTCGCATAGCAACTGACACAACAAAAAAATCAATGTATCGTATTTGTTTGTTTGTAGAAAAGAAATGATCTGCAGTTGCTACATCACATGTTATTGCAGCTTAATCAGACAGATTTCATCAGCGGAAACAAAACAAACAACATGCTGTCAGCCTGCTCAGAGTTACAGTGCAGTGTGGATTCAGGACACAGATGTGGTGGATCTGTGATGGTTTCACTCACTCAGTCAGGGGTCCATGGGCCTGGTTCCTGAGCTCTCTGTAGTTCCTCCAGTGGGGCATGTCTGTCCGGATTGGGTGTTTACCCTCCTGCCTCAGCACCTGTTCTATCAGGTCGGCACTGGCCACATTCACCACGACCAAAGGGCCGTATTTGGACTTCCACAGGGGGCCGTATATCTTGCTGTGCTCGATCTTTGAGCAAATAATGGGAGTTAATAGGTTAGTTGCATGTTCAGAGTTATCAGGAGGTAAATGATGTTTAAGGAGACCAACAGTTTCCTGTTGGAATTAGAAAATATCATGACATATCAGTGCATACTTATCTTTGCTTAGAGTATCCTCATTATAAAAAAAATATCTCTTACTTATCCTCTACTGTGGAAAACTCTCCTAAGACTGTGACTGTCTCTCAAAGGAAAACTAATATAGATTTCTTTTTATTCATTTATTTGTATTACAGGATTTGTTAAAGATGATTTTAATCGTTGTTATTAAGCGCTTATTAAACCAAGATTCAATTCTAAACCCCAAACTGTGCGTGAATAAATACCACAGTGGGGTCATCAGGATACACTGATCGCTCTAGCAGCTCCAGGGGATGGTGCACTGTAGTTCAAGGGCGCGGACTGAACCCTTAGTCCAGAAGGAAAACTCTGTTTTCACCTTCTTTTCCAACTTACTTGCATTTGTTGCGTCGTTTGGAAATATCCCTTTATAAAAAGCCAATACAAGGTAGTCATGAAACTCGGTCCGCCTAAATCATCCATAGTTTTCATTTTGTTGACACCCATGACGGTGCTGGTGGAGGCTGCCTCGCGGCGGAGGGTGTCCCCATAGTTGGCAGGGTTTAGTCCCGCTGTCACTCTCTGGATCCCTTTAAGCTGCTGACACTTCACGCGCAGTCCGACGTTCATCAGAGATCTCCCGAGCATTTTAACCATGCAGTGCGTCTTACCTGTCCCTTCTTTGTGCCGTGACAGGAGGCTAAACAAGTGAATCAGCCCCGGTGCCTGTGCCTGTATATGTCTATGTGTGTGTGTGTGTGAGAGAGAGAGCGGTGAAATAATGCCTCTTTGTTTGTGAAACAGCAAACCCAATGCCCGTGTACCAGCCTCCTACCAACAACTGTGGACTTTGACATTATCATAAACGTCAGCAAGTGAACCTACAGGACGCTGTTTGTAACCTGCGCAAACGCAGAGGAACAAATATTATTCATATACATATAAAGCTCTGGTGAAGATAAATTAGTCAAACACATTCATAATTCACAACCTATACAAACAAGGTTAATGTGGAGTTGAGCCAAAGCCCCGGTTTTCCGTTTTCCTTTAAAGGATGTTGGGGGTGGAAACACGTCTGCTTCCTTACTCTTCCTTACCCGTGGCTATATAAGACACACTCCTATATTTATTTGTGGGAAATTACCGTCAAACACTGTTGCGTAAACGCCCGTTTCGTAGGCGTGAATGCAGTTTGAATAAAATTTCATTATAGCCTGAAACTACCGGAGGACAGCGGCTGGAGGTACAGCCTTGCGGGGATTGGTGGATCCGGTGAGGGTGGGTCGGATCAGACGGCAGAGTTTTGCCCACCCAGACGTACCAGCTTTTGTTGTTGTTGTTGTTGTTGTTGTTGTCTGTTAGCTACAGTGTTACCTAAGGAACCTAAGAAAGACAGATAACCGCCCCAACATTGCCCTCTTCCTCCTGTTTTTAATTATTACTACGTTTTCTTCGTACTTCCGAGTCACCTGCCTCTTCTGGAACCACTGTGAGTCAACTCTACACGTTTTCAAATGGCCTTTATAAATTAAAAGTATTTGACTTGGCACAAATTGAAAATATTGCAACAGGAAAACCTAATAATAATAATAATAATAATAATAATAATAATAATAATAATAATAAATATTATTATAATAACCGTAACAATAATTAGTTCGGAGTTATTAATAATAATAACTGGTTAGTCAGGCTCATGCCTATATGTTTTTATTGTCGCATTATTTGGGCGCATATAGCCTTCTGTATAAAACCAAACATGAGCACAGCGCTAAAAAATGTGTTTAAAAAAAATCAACAAAAAAGTTACAAAATAACTTATTGAAGCAAGACTGCCTAGCAAAGGCGAAGATTATTGATTTCTGTTTTTCAAACTTTTGAAAAGTTTGCAAACGTTTAGAGAATGTTGTTGTTACCCACAGTGTGCTGAGTGTATGTAAACCTCAAAAATGCCATTCAAGTTTATTCACTACTTTTAATGTTTAGGGATGTTTGAGTTCTACTTGGTAACAAAGTCATAATGTTTAACCCAGCGCCTCCATCATCAGTGATCAGTGGAAGTATAGAGAAGCCTAGTCTGTGTTTTTCAACTTATAGTTATTTTGACTTAAATGCTTTACAATTATTATAAAAAGTGTGACAAAACATTTTTAAACTTTACATTTTAAAGTTAGAAGAACCACCTGTTTTGTTCAAACTAATGAATACCACCCCCCCCCCCCCCAAAAAAAAAACACAGACACACAAAAACCAAAGCTTATTTATCCCTTTTTCACTATTTTATTTTAACACTATTTAAACAAAATGCATATATGTATATATTTGTGAATCATACACAATTGTCTTAAGCATTGCTGGTAATTTGCAACGTTTTTTTTTTTTTAAGTACTGGTTTTTAATCATGACTTTATTGTTGTTTCAATAGTAACCAAGGGTGCAAAAGCGATGGAAAATCAACATCAGAATTCAACAGTGATTCAATATCAGAATCTGACGTTGTTTCCACATTAAAAAAGGGTGCAAGAGTGATGTCACCATCAGATTTCAACATTGATTCAATAGAATGACCTGATATTGACTAAACATTGTTTCAATGTCTCCTTGCTATCTGGGTACACACACACACACACACACACACACACACACACACACACACACACACACACACACACACACACACACACACACACACACACACACACAAAAGGAAAATGAAACAAAAGATTAAGCAAAATTAAAACAATGCAGACACATCAATAAAACAACAAAAAAGCAATTACCACATGTCAGGTAACATAGCTGGAAATCTCAGATAATATTGCACCTGTGTACTAGAGCTGCAAGATGTTCAAAAATACATCAGATCTGTTTTTTTCTGAGGTCCATCTGCTATAAATAGACTTCTATTAACTTTGCTTGGTGTTTGCTTACAGATCCACTGACCTTTGTCACATTTCCTAGTAAACTCAGTTCAGGATCTGAAGGAACAGTGATTCCCATGATATGAGTTAATATACAGTCGCTTGCAAAAGTATTCGGCCCCCTTGAACTTTTCCACATTTTGTCACATTACAGCCACAAACATGAATCAGTTTTATTGGAATTCCACATGAAAGACCAACACAAACTGGTGCACACGTGAGAAGTGGAAACAAAATCATACATGATTCCAAACATTTTTTACAAATAAATAACTGAAAAGTGGGGTGTGGTAATTATTCAGCCCCCTTTGGTCTGAGTGCAGTCAGTTGCCCATAGACCAGGGGTGGGCAATTCCAGGCCCCGAGGGCCGCTGTCCTGCAGGTTTTAGATCTCACCTTGGGTCAACACACCGGAATCACATGATTAGTTCGTTACCAGGCCTCTGGAGAACATCAGGACATGTTGAGGACCTAATTTAGCCATTTAAATCAGCTGTGTTGGTTCAAGGACACATCTAAAACATGCAGGGACACCGGCCCTCAAGGCCTGGAGTTGCCCACCTGCCGTAGACATTGCCTGATGAGTGCTAATGACTAAATAGAGTGCACCTGTGTGTGATCTAATGTCAGTACAAATACAGCTGCTCTGTGACGGCCTCAGAGGTTGTCTAAGAGAATATTGGGAGCAACAACACCATGAAGTCCAAAGAACACACCAGGGATAAAGTTGTTGAGAAATTTAAAGCAGGCTTAGGCTACAAAAAGATTTCCCAAGCCTTGAACATCCCACGGAGCACTGTTCAAGTGATCATTCAGAAATGGAAGGAGTATGGAACAGCTATAAACCTACCAATACAAGGCCGTCCACCTAAACTCACAGGCCGAACAAGGAGAGCGCTGATCAGAAATGCAGCCCAGAGGCCCATGGTGACTCTGGACGAGCTGCAGAGATCTACAGCTCAGGTGGGGGAATCTGTCCATAGGACAACTATTAGTCGTGCACTGCACAAAGTTGGCCTTTATGGAAGAGTGGCAAGAAGAAAGCCATTGTTAACAGAAAACCATAAGAAGTCCCGTTTGCAGTTTGCCACAAGCCATGTGGGGGACACAGCAAACGTGGAAGAAGGTGCTCTGGTCAGATGAGACCAACATGGAACTTTTTGGCCAAAATGCAAAACTCTGTGTGTGGCGGAAAACTAACACTGCACATCACTCTGAACACACCATCCCCACTGTCAAATATGGTGGTGGCAGCATCATGCTCTGGGGGTGCTTCTCTTCAGCAGGGACAGGGAAGCTGGTCAGAGTTGATGGGACGATGGATGGAGCCAAATACAGGGCGATCTTGGAAGGAAACCTCTTGGAGTCTGCAAAAGACTTGAGACTGGGGCGGAGGTTCACCTTCCAGCAGGACAACGACCCTAAACATAAAGCCAGGGCAACAATGGAACGGTTTAAAACAAAACATGTGCTAGAATGGCCCAGTCAAAGTCCAGATCTAAATCCAATCGAGAATCTGTGGCAAGATCTGAAAACTGCTGTTCACAGACACTGTCCATCTAATCTGACTGAGCTGGAGCTGTTTTGCAAAGAAGAATGGGCAAAGATTTCAGTCTGTAGATGTGCAAAGCTGGTAGAGACAGACCCTAAAAGACTGGCAGCTGTAACTGCAGCAAAAGGTGGTTCTACAAAGTATTGACTCAGGGGGCTGAATAATTACACACACCCCACTTTGCAGTTATTTATTTGTAAAAAATGTTTGGAATCATGAATGATTTTCGTTCCACTTCTCACGTGTGCACCACTTTGTGTTGGTCTTTCACGTGGAATTCCAATAAAATTGATTCATGTTTGTGGCTGTAATGTGACAAAATGTGGAAAAGTTTAAGGGGGCCGAATACTTTTGCAAGCCACTGTATCTCAGAGGTCATACTAGAACGGGGGCACCTTTGTACAAAGCCAGGTAAAATATCTCTATCACTCTTAAAAGGTAGAGACTTCAAGATTGGGTAGATGTCATTTCTGTGGTGTGAGGTACAATTAAAGAAGAAAGCTTTAATGAACAAGTCTCAATATGCAATTAAAATTGGTATTGAATAACTATTGAAGGAATAAATCTGATAAAAAGCTCTGGTGAAGCTTTTTTATCTAATCTTTTCCTTCTCTCACCCCAACCGGTTGCAGCAGATGGCCCCGCCCCTCCCTGAGCCTGGTTCTGCCGGAGGTTTCTTCCTGTTAAAAGGGAGTTTTTCCTTCCCACTGTTGCCAAAGTGCTTGCTCATAGGGGGTCATATGATTGTTGGGCTTTTCTCTGTATCTACTGTACAATATAAAGCGCCTTGAGGCGACTTTTGTTGTGATTTGGCGCTATATATATAAAATTGAATTGAATTGAATAAAAGATATTCCATTGATGCTATGTTTAAATCCACCTGCTGAACGAGTCTCTCTATTTCATGGCCTATATTTGCTCTGAGAAAAGATTGCAACTGCAAATAACATAAAACTGTATTATTGAAGAGATTGTATTTCCTCTCCAGCTGTTCAAGGACATGAAATGTCCATCTTCACAATAGTCTTATTTATCTAATCTTTTACCTTTCATCAGTACTCAGTGTCAACTTTCTGACTTTCAATGCCAAGAGGCATTTATGCCAAAGGCAACTAGGTGTGCTCCACAGTGCTATTGCCACATGAACCCTTTGACAGTCAAAGTTCATCCTATTCACAGAATGTATGGGAGGATCCTTGTATGTAGGTGGTATGTTAACAGCTTCAAAGTTTTATTTGTGCATCTAGTCCCAGAGGCTCAAAAAGACGTGTTTCCTAAATTATCCAGATTTTGCTTTAAAGAAAGTTAACATTGGTGCAGAAGTTGAATAATTGTGCAGCTACTCTAATCAAATTAGCTACGTTGGTGAACATAACTCTATTTTGAAATCTGCAGCTCCTGAAGGCCCAAATACAAAGTTTTAATTACAAATCTGGTCAAAAAGTGCACTGACACATGCACATTAATTGGAATTTTGGCCTTCAGCAATTTGCTCTGCCCTTTCCCTCATCGTCCAGTTATATTCCATCACGGCGTGTAATTACCTTTAACTCTATTCTCTCTTGTAGTTTCTGCTTTTTGTCTCTGTCCTGGCTTTCCCTGTATAGCTCTGCAGGTATCGCTGGCTCTGCAGCTGCACGTTTCTTATCTGCAATTAATGGTCCAACTGACGGAACGAGTGTTTATTTTTCTGTTGTAATCTCTACTCTCCCCACGCTTTCCTTACTCCGTGGCAGATGGTCTCTGAAAAAAGGAGTTTTTCCTCCCATGTGCAGGTAAATAAAGTTTTTTTTCTTCCTTCTACAGCAAGGACAAAACGTATGGTGTAGAACTATTGAACTAACTACAATGAACTATTTTGGAATAGCTGTCAGCAATCAAGAATAAATATTTTTAGTAGTGAAATTTTTTTTATTTTAAATCAGATCTGCTTAAATCAATGCTGCCGTTTCTATTTTCTACTTGTTTGCAATAATTCATGGTTTTCAACTTTAATCTATCACCCAGTCTGTCAACAGAGAAATTACCCGTGATCTTAATCTTTTATGTAGAGTTGTGTGCGCACTTGAACCAAAAAACATACGTCTGCTCTCTGCCATAACAGAGTTGTGAAAAGAAAACTATACGTGTTTTAACACGTACTCTTTCTACGAGCCACAGAAAGGAATTCACTTTGAAATTCTTTCCACATGCTGGAGTTTACTTACATCACACTGAAGGGAAAACCTACGACAGAAAATTGGAGAAAATAGTCATCTATGCCTTTAGAGAGGTGGAGCATTGCTGCTGGCTCTGTGGTAATACTTTACTATGCAATGTAAATACCTATCATACAAGTAATACACCTAACAGTGTAACAGATAGCTTTCTACAAGGAAGTATCTCAGTAAAATAATAACTCACATCACTTTATTAGGTACACTTGTCGTTGACAACTTAAACCTTTAATCACCCAATCATATGGCAGCAAGTCAATGCAAAAGGTCACCTGGTCTGATCAGCAACACTTAAATATCAGCGTTAAAATTTGGAGTAAACGCCAAAGCACAAAGAGCTACAGACGTTGCAGTCACATGAATGAAAATTGACGCCAAAACACAGGAAAGCATTAAAATCTTTATTTTTGTATAATTGTTCTCGAACAATTCTCTCTCTCCTTTAGACTAAACATGCAACTGAATTTCTCTATATTTCTCTCTCATTCCATCTATCAGTCAGCAGGGATGCCAGAGACATTCTGGACCATAAACAGCAGCTTGTTGCTTGTAGCGACAGCTCAGCAGTGATGAGGAAGCCCCATGTTATAAAAGGCGGAAGGAAACAACACAAGGCACATGAAGTTCTTTAAGACTCACACTCACTATTTACTCGTACTTCCAGTTGCTTGGTTGGTAAATATATATATAAAATATAAGCAAGTAATCATTGGTCGAGTATATTTAGAGATATAAAGATTCAAGTATTGCAGGTTTAAAGCTACAAAGCATGACTCTGAGTCAGCCAACTACATAGTGGACTACTTTGCCTGAAATAATACCCAGCTGTATACTAAATCATCATGATCCACAAGGTTTTGGAGACGTCCTACTACTTCAGGCTGCAATAACCATTATTTATTTTAACAATGAATACATGACTAGTGCAATGCAAGGTGGTCTGAGCTACAGATAATCATCACCTAACTTTTCAGTTCTGCTCCATGGAGCATTTTAGCATCTTTCAGCCCATGTTTTGATAGTCTGGCCTATTTCTCAGGAGTTAAATAAGAAGCAAAGCGTGGAGTTGTATGCATTAGACTTGCATTCTTTGTGTGATGGCCCGAACAATAAAGTAATTAATGTAACTTTAAATTACAAAAAAAAAAAAAAAAGTTTAAGTAAACCAAAATAAAA
The DNA here is from genome assembly GCF_057382095.1 of Aulonocara sp. 'chitande type north' Nkhata Bay. Lineage (NCBI taxonomy): Eukaryota > Metazoa > Chordata > Actinopteri > Cichliformes > Cichlidae > Aulonocara > Aulonocara sp. 'chitande type north' Nkhata Bay. The sequence continues at coordinate 7,997,993 of NC_141359.1, read as the reverse complement.
GGCTCAATGTAACTGAAGCAGCGTGGCTTTCATTTCTGTTAACACAGATATGTCTCTAATAAAACAAACCTAAGCAGCTGAGACGGACCTGAAGCCATCAACTTATATCTTATCCAAGCACAACTAAAGTTTTTTCATGTTTCTAAGCTGAATTGAGGAAGCCAAGTTATTGTTTAAGACGATTACATGAAGACCACCGTCATCCTGCCAATCACATTTTCTCGGTCGGTTTAACTACACAGAAGCATCCAGTGAGATCCATCACAGAGTGCACATCATATGTTACAGCTTCTCTCACATTAATGACATCACAGCGCTCTCAACTAAGGCATCTCTTCACACACAAATATAAAGCAACACATGTGACATAAAAACTGATTTCTGGCAGAGAAGCAGCACATTACATTTGATATGTAGAGAAGACTGTTCCATATTCATGGAATCAGGACACTGACAGGTCTGTGACTGGCTCCTTCACTCCTCACTGTAAATGCTCCTGAGATCTGCAAACGGGCAGACGTGTCCTCCTGCTGTTCAGTCGTCACTTTCACTGCCTGATTCACTCAGCTGAAGGTCATTTTCTGCAGCAGACGGACAGACAGCAAGTTAAGATTATATACATGTGTCGCTAAAGCTCAGTTTACTCTTTGCACAGGGTCTCTGCATCACTTTTGTATGGTACAGTTTGGTTTGTTTCACCTCTCCCTTTTATTATTCAATTACTACAACAGTAGTTTATAACTTTGGAGTTTAAAGAAATCATACAATTAAACACTTAAAAAAATTACGAATAATCAGACTAATAGAAATGAATAAACAGATAAAGGAAACACACGAACAAGAGAAACCTATGGAGAATTTACAGAGATTATCTTGGAAAAGCAAAATGTATTTGACACATCCCATTCAGATCATAATTCTGACCACAAAAGCCAAAGACAAGACAGGTGTAAAGAAAAAAAAAAAAAAAAAGGACAAAACAACACTGAATAGAGTGCGTGAAGCAGCTACTAATGTGAGTAATGAATACAGTTGATGGTGGAAATACGCTGCAGGTAGAGCTGGGCGATATAATTTTTTCATATCACGATATGTTTTTTTCATTTCAGGCGATAACGATATCTATCACAATATAAGCCAAATAACTATATTTGTAAGATTTAAATGTGCCGTTGCTCACAAGTAAAATGTGAAATAATCAGCAGCTTGTTTTTATTTAAATATTTATTTCCCATAATAAGTTCAACAGGGTAGATGTACTTAAGGAACATGAGACTTTTTCAGATAAATAAAGGCAAATATTGCAAACTACACAAAAGGCAGCCGCTAAAGCGTTTAAGTTTCAAAATAGAACAAACGAAACAGACTAAATTGTCAATTCCACTTAGAAACAAAATATTAATTCTAAAAATAAATCTTAGTTTGTTTTACAGAAGAACAGACAAAACTGACTAACTTTTGTCAATATCAAATAAACTGAGAACTAAAAGGAAATTCTCAATCTCTCCTTGTTGTATAGCTTAGCTTTTCAAACAGTTGTAACAGTTACTTTAGTCTGACAAAAGCCGAATGACGAATTAGCGCTTCCAGTCAGAGACTGAGCTGCACCGCTTTATTGTATTTCCAGACTTGCTTCCGGCACAATTTACAGTGCACGCTACTCTTTTTGTCAGACTTGAAATAGCCGAAATACCGTCACACTACAGAACTTCTATGGCTCTTCCGTTCGACAATCTGTCCGGCATTGGAACCATCATCTGTTTTCTCTTCGGTAACCTTCGGTCACGCTCGGTTGATTTTTCTGTAGTCAGCACACTCATTTCCTCCATTACCCGGGCAGCACGGCGGCTGGCTGCTTCCCAAACAAATACACATGTGCGGCTTGGCACTTGTGCTGTACGTGACAAGTCACGTGACGTGACGCTGCGGCTGTGATTGTTTCCGCTCTGCACTACTTAATTTGGATTCGCTGTTCTCTTTTTTTTTTTCTTCTTTTTTTTTTTTTTTTAAAGAGGACAAGAGAGATGAGGCCTATCAGAATAGTTTAATCTTTCTATCGAGAAAAAGTTATTTCGCAATACATATCGTTCTATCGCCCAGCTCTAGCTGCAGGGTTATCCGTTTAGCCAGACGCTTTAATAACCGTCAACTACAAAGCTAGGTGAACTGACTGACATGTGGATGGAGCTTAAGAGCTCCAACTGCTTTCATACTGGGTGACAATAATGAGAACTGCCACTAAAGAGAGAACCTGCCCTTACATGTTATAATGGAAAACTAATCTTTCAGCTCTGTCTTTGTCTGAATTTCTACGAACATTATTGCTAAGGATTGTCTTATTGCATTGGAGTCACACTGGGTTAAATATGTACACTTGGGTTTTAAGGGGTATTTATTATTTTCTTCTTTTTTTTGGGTTGTATGGAAGCCCCAAACGCAATTTCATTGTTCTTGACAATGACAATAAATAAATAAATACTAAATACTAAATACTGTGGTGCGTATGATTCATGTGTTCATATTTATGGTGACAACTTTAACTTAGGAGCAACCAGGTGGTATCGACTTTCATGTAAAGATGACGTCCGTCTAACTTAGATGAAGCTGAGGGGGTTACTCACTGAGCGTGTTCATGAGTCCTCCTCCACTCTCGTGGTGGTGGCTGTTGGAGTCGGTGCTGGTGATGATAGGCATGCTGTGGTTGACTGAGGGTGCCGCGGAAGTACGTTCATCTTCTGAATCGCTGCTGCTGGAGCTGTCGTCGCTGCTGGAGGACGACGAGCTGTTAGAGTCTGAGGAGCTGTCACTGCTGCTCATCTGATCCATGACTCGAGCCTCGGCCATCAGTTCTGGGGGGGGGGGGGGGAAGAAAGAAAAAAAAGACAAGGGTGTTAAAATGATCTTGGTTGCCTTTCCAATTTCAAGGCTGGAACATCACCTGTATGTCCCAAGTGTAAAATAAATACAGGCAGTATTTTATTCCACCTTTTGTCCAGCCCCAAAAATGCAGAAATAGCCAAAACAAATATATCAGAAAATCATTTCATCTTCTAATGTCCTCTGCCAGGGAAAGCATGCTACTTTAGTGTATCTCCATAAAACTCTGACAAGCTACAGGTTTATTTTGGATCACATCCAACGTGACTTCATAACTAGAAAATGTGTTTCAAGTCCAGTCAAGTCAAGTTGGCTTTATTGTCACTTCAACCATATACAGTTTAACAATACACAGTGAGGCGAAACAACGTTCCTCCAGGAACCAAGGTGCTACATGCAACATAAATTTACAACATAAATTAACAGAAAACACTAAACTAGCCAACTAAGAGACCTAGTTAGCTGGCTAGCAGAGACAAGACAGACTGACCTAACATAAATTACAACATAAATTAACAAAAAAAAAAAAAACTAACTATCTAACTATCTAAGGAAGACTTTTTTTTTTTGTTATCAGACAGCAGACAACAAAGTGCACGTGCAAATGTGCAAACAAGAGCAGCAAAGTGACAGAATGTTTGTGAATATGTCTGATATTTCTAGGGATCGGAATCAAGAACTGGTTCTTCTAGAGAATGGGTTCCCACTAGACCAAGTCCTGGAAATCCTAAGTCTGCCTGCGTATCAATCCTGCTTATCGGCTCTTGCACTCTCGCAGTTCGTGTGCTGGAGGAGAAAAATAATGGCGCAGTCTGCAGTGTGGATATGGACATTACTTAGCTAGCCAAGAACTGAGAGTGATGTTAAAGCTGAGTGAATGCTCACCCACACTTTTAAAAAAAGTGTTCTGTGTAATATGTGTAATATCTTTGATATGCTGCTTAGAGAGGGTGGTGACAATGAGCCAATGAAAACTGAATCAATAAGTGATATTAATAATGGAATCGGAATCGTTAAATTCTTATCAATTCCCATCCTTAAACATTTCTGCATAAGACTTCAAGATATGACGACTAATTTGTCTATGAGAAAAGATGAGTCTTCTTCTGCCGAACCCAATAAAAATGATACAGATGTGGATGTCATCAGTTAAACACACCAAGTGTGACTCCATGTTACCTCTCTCGATGTCATCCATTGGGGATGCTGGGGAAGTCTTCTCTTTTGGTGGAGAACTTTTAGTGCTGGCTGGGGTTTTGTTACTGCTGCTGTTATTACTCCTCATCTGCTGGCCCAGACGACTGGTCTGCTGCTCCAGTCGAGAATGAATCTTACTGCTACCCTCAGCCCTGAAAATCCACAAGAACAGGCAAACACGGACACGCGGGAGCTTTTAATACGGTTTTTTAAGTTTTTTTTTTCTTTTTTAAAAAATGTTGATAACTAACCTTTCGTTAGGGCTGCCACAAACGATTATTTTTGCGATTAGTCGACTAATCAGATCATGCATCTATTGGACGTAAAACGTACAGCTTATTGCACCAGCAGCATCTGCTCTTATATAACTATCATTAGCTTACAGCTTTAAGATTTTAAGGTATGTGCTAACTAAAAATAAAGACAAGATGATAGTTTATTAAATTTTAATGAAATGTGCAGATTGTTTCGGTGAAGTTTAATAAACTCAGCCATCTGCTCCTTGCTATCTAGCTTGACGTTTATTCAGCCAAACCGATTTACTCAGGAACAAATAAAATACTGAAAAAAGCCAAACAATAACATTCTTAAGTTATCTAAGTGACTTATATATCATGTTTAACCTGAGTAGCGAAAGACGGCGGTGGGTTTGAAAACAATTTGCCGGGAGTCCGGTGTTCTCACCGGCTCTAGTGAGCCTTGCCCCCCGCTAGCTATGGAGCTGGTGGGTAACAAGACGTCTCTGAAAACGTCGGAGCGCTTTTGAAAATATGTGGTGTCTTCATAAACTGAGCAGATATTTGAGGTTTACACAGCTACATTCTCGCCTGAAAATATGTTAAACGCTTATTTTGTGACCCAAAAAGAATAATAAGAGTAATATTAAAACTAACTAGCTGCCGCCATTGTTGGAAACTGAGCTGGGCCGCGCTATGAATTTTGGGATAGGTTGGGCCACGAAGTATACACCTGACCCACCCTTCAAATCTGGGGAAATGAAGGACTATTAAATTAGTCATTGACGATTTTATTAGTCGACGTAATCGTGACTAGTCGACTAATCACGGCAGCCCTACCTTTCATTCTTTCAAAATTTTTTTGCCACACAAATTTGCAAGGTTAAATGAAATACCACTTTAGATTAGTGTGCTACTTCTTTTTAACCCCACCTCGTCTTTTTCACAGCTATGTTGCTGTTGAGCTTCTCGAGTCTGTACTCTCCTGTGTCATGGTTTACAATGAGGATGCACTCTTTCATGTAAGGCCTCTTGGATCCCTTGAAGACCGTTACAGGAGCACTGGAACCCTAAAAAGCAAAATAAATGTAAGTAAGTATGTATGTATTTAAGCTAGATGTCACAGTACTATTATGCTATTTTTTCAGAGAATATTTTAACAATTTCTCAAAAAATCTGTCAAAAATTTAAACCACAAAGCTGAAAATTTTGTTGCTCCTCTCTCTCACACACACACACACACACACACACACACACACACACACACACACACACACACACACACACACGCACGCACGCACAGAAAGTTGAGATCAGCAACAGTTGAGATCTATTGTGGATTGCAAACACTCATCCAAGTTAAAAACATGAGCTCCAGAAGAGGTCTTAAAACAAGATTGCACCATAATCCACCACTGAAATCCACATTTATGTCTTGCAGTGTAAAGCTCTAGAGCACCAGACACTAACCTCTAAATTAGGCAACGTAATAGTGACTTGCTCTCCTTTGCCCACTTCGAGCTCCCCCTCACATGAGGTATCAATGGATGCTGGCTTGAAGTCATCTGTGGCAATTAAAAACAACAACATTTTTTTTTTTAAACGCAAACGAAAATCAAGATTTTGTAAAATAACACATACGTAAACAATGTATATGTACATCACATATAACAACGTGTACAATGTTCTAATAATGACAGTGACATTGCTGAATTTGTAAACGTAAACCACGGATGTATTTGACAGTGCTGCAGTGGGGTAACGGCACCAGCAGGTGGTAGTGTTGTACAGACTTAAGCTGGGCTAACATTATCTAGCATATTGACAACTCAGAGCTTAAAGTCTACGTATATCTCAGAGTTAACTTACTACATACTTTTACAAGCATGTCTCACCAGTAAGTCGACAGCTACGAACTGACGAAGCTGCTAAACTGGCTACACACCAAACAGCTGTTTTCGGATCTTCAGCTAATGAGCTAACTAGCATGCTACGGTTAGCGATCACAAAACCAAACGAGTGAAACCACCACTTACATCGCACTGTGTGATAGGCACTTTTAGGGTGTTTCTCAAACGTTTCTCCCAATTTCAGCACATGTTCTTGATTGTCAAAGTTGGAGTAAGCCGTTCCATTCATTCTGTGAGTTTCATGAGCTGTAAACTTTGAGTTTCCGCTGCTCTTTTTTATCCGATAACCATGTACAGCGACAGCATTTCGGCCAGCTCATTGGCACTTTAAGTCCCGCCCCTTCAAAAGTACTGTTCGTCATGATTCGTCAAGCGAAGTGTTTCATTTTCTGATTGGTTCAGGCCAATCAAGATTTTGACGACAGGGCAGAATCAGTGAAAGAACGGCCACTCAGTTCCGAGCAATGACTGTAGAAATCTGAGTGTTTCCAAATCTATGTTGTTTAACTATAATTCGATTAAATTATTCGCTAACTTGTAGTAGTTTTTAAAAGAAAAAAAATATTGTAAATATCTACTCATCTTGTCCCAGGCTAGACAGACTGTGGACGAGTATGCTAAATAATTGATGGTAATTATTTCAAATTTATTGCTGTGGTGCTTTAATAGTGAAACATATTGCAGGGTTTACTCTGAGGTTGCTTAAAATGCAGTCCACATGTAAAACAAAACACGAATTCCTACTGCTTATTTTTAATATGTTAACTTTATAAGTTTCGATGTTGTTTTTAACCAGTTTTTCTGTTTAACAAAGTAAATATTTGCATTTCAGCACTTACCCAGTACCTTGTATGCTAAATTAGCAGCATCACGGGAGCTATTAGCTGAATAACTGAAACAATGTGTCAGAAAGCCCTGGCACTTACTGATTGCAGTTTCAAGCTCCCCAGGCTTCAGGGGGCCTGAGCTCTCTGAACCTTGTGTCAGTGAAAATCTCCTTTTCTGTTCTCTAAACTGTTAATGACTCCTAAGCCTCCTAATTCCTGCCGTGCCTGCGTTTTTACAAAGGCCATATGCTCTGCTGCCTTCAAACATTAAAGGATCAGCATCTAAGTCAATTGGAATGATTACACCAATGCATTTTCACCAACTGGTCACAGCATGGTTTTTCTTATCCACGTTGGACAACATATGCAACATATGCAAGCTGGTGTTTGGGTGGTGGGGAGTGGAATAAGAGATGACAATAGAGAGGAAATTGAGACAGCAGTGGGACTAAATAGTTATCTCTTCAGCGTGGTATTACAGTTAGAGTATAAAAATTGTAAAATAGTTAAACATTATCATGTTATTTTAGGCAATCTTTTTCAGTCTTATCTATACTTGAAAATTAACCACAAACGGATTGCAGAAGTAAAGCAGTTCAGTTACTTTGTATCTGTATCCCATGTGAAAAAGATACCAGCATAAGTCTGTCTCCATGGATGGAGGTAAACAGCAGCTGTCCTCTGGTGATATCAGTTACTGTGGGGGTTGCCCCTGGACTCTGCGAGGTAAGGTTTACTGTTTCCAAGCAACAATCCGCAAGTTCACAATACAGCGGCTGAGCCACAATAGAGAGTTGCTGCAGGTTGTAAGCCAGTGGCAGTGGTGAAAGAGATGACAGCAACACTCTGCAAGGGAGGGGGGGTGGGATACAAGCTCAACCAAAGCTATGTACTATGGGTACAGGCTTGTTGGGTACATACAATTAAATGTTCAACCTCATAACAGTGCAAAAATAATAAATTAGCAAAGGTTTTATTATTGTGCCAGCTAAACAAACCTGACTCGGTTACAAGACACCACAACTTGATGTAAGCCAAATCCAGAAGGCTGTGGATACATCCGCAAACGACACAGATAAATCTAAGTAACTTTAGCAATCACATTTTCAGACCTTCACATCATCAATAAAGTTCACATTTAATACATTATTACATCTGATTATATAATCCACCTTTTGGGAAACTCCTGAAACACGTGAAAAACTAAGCACAATTAAGCATTCAAGTTTTTTAATGACTAGAAGTGATTATTCTGCAGTAAAGGAAATGGGACACCCATTCCACTTTTCTCATAGTGCACAGCTCGCACAATCGTTTTTGAAACTGCAAAGGCAGCAATACAACCTAAATGATCACAGCTTCAGCATAAATACAGCGATGTTAACCTTCATTCTGTATCCTTCGGGTGAAATGTACCTTTGATCACAGCTACAGACTTATCATATACTCCTTTTGTTTTTATGCTGATGTATAGTTTGAGACACGTCTTATTATCTGTGAATTACTGCAGTGTGACGGCTTTCTTTAGCTCTCGCTTTCTCTTGTTTGTGTTATACATATTACGAGGAAGCGCTTTTTGCAGCATCTTTCTTGATAATATGATTTTGATCTCAATAAAAGGTTTGACTGGGTAAAAAAAAGAAGAAGGTGAAATAATAACAGTATGCGCTGTAAGAATTGCAAATTAGATATACAGTCATGGAAAAGAAAGTTTTCACAGAATTCTATGAAAAACAAAGATTAAACCCCATTGATCACCAGCTTGCAGAACCACCTTTAGCAGTAATAACTTGAAGTGATTCCTGAAGTGAGAGTCTTACATTGTTGCAGAGGAATTTTGATTCACTCCTCTTTACATAATTGCTTCAGTTTATTGAGATTTGAGGCCATTTGTTCATACACAGCTCTCTTAAGGACCTACAACAGCATTTTAGATGAGTTAAGGTCTGGACATCTTGATTCTTTTCTTTTTCAGTCATTCTGTTGTAGATTTGCTGTTGTTCTTGGGATCGATGTCCTGCCGTATGACTCGGTTTGGACGAATCTTTAGCTGTTGGACAGATGGACTCACATTTTGCTATACAGAGGAGTTCATGACTGACTTTGTGACTGCAAGGTCTCCAGGTCCTGTGCCTGCAAAACAAGCCCCAAACCATGACATTTCCACCACCATGCACGCAGTTTCTATGATGTGTTCATGCTGATAACAAACATCTCCACTTTAGTCTTGTCTGTCCTTTGTTCCAATAATCTTGTGGTTTATTCAGATGCAACTTTGCTAACCTAAGCTGTGCTGTCATGTTTATACACACACACACACACGTACACACACACACACACACACACACACACACACACACACACACACACACACACACACACACACACACACACACACACACACACACACACATATATATATATATATATATACAGTGGGGCAAAAAAGTATTTAGTCAGCCACCGATTGTGCAAGTTCCCCCACTTAAAATGATGACAGAGGTCAGTAATTTGCACCAGAGGTACACTTCAACTGTGAGAGACAGAATGTGAAAAAAAAATCCATGAATTCACATGGTAGGATTTGTAAAGAATTTATTCGTAAATTAGGGTGGAAAATAAGTATTTGGTCACCTCAAACAAGGAAAATCTCTGGCTCTCACAGACCTGTAACGTCTTCTGTAAGAAGCTTTTCTGTCCCCCACTCGTTACCTGTATGAATGGCACCTGTTTGAACTCATCATCTGTATAAAAGACACCTGTCCACAGCCTCAAACAGTCAGACTCCAAACTCCGCCATGGCCAAGACCAAAGAGCTTTCGAAGGACACCAGGAAAAGTATTGTAGACCTGCACCAGACTGGGAAGAGTGAATCTACAATAGGCAAGCAGCTTGGTGTGAAAAAATCAACTGTGGGAGCAATCATCAGAAAATGGAAGACATACAAGACCACTGATAATCTCCCTCGATCTGGGGCTCCACGCAAGATCTCATCCCGTGGGGTCAAAATGACCATGAGAACGGTGAGCAAAGATCCCAGAACCACACGGGGGGACCTGGTGAATGACCTGCAGAGAGCTGGGACCAAAGTAACAAAGGTCACCATCAGTAACACACTACAACGGCAGGGAATCAAATCCCGCAGTGCCAGACGTGTTCCGCTGCTGAAGCCAGTGCATGTCCAGGCCCGTCTGAAGTTTGCCAGAGAGCACATGGATGATACAGCAGAGGATTGGGAGAATGTCATGTGGTCAGATGAAACCAAAGTAGAACTTTTTGGTATAAACTCAACTCGTCGTGTTTGGAGGAAGAAGAATACTGAGTTGCATCCCAAGAACACCATACCTACTGTGAAGCATGGGGGTGGAAACATCATGCTATGGGGCTGTTTTTCTGCCAAGGGGACAGGACGACTGATCTGTGTTAAGGACAGAATGAATGGGGCCATGTATCGTGAGATTTTGAGCCATAACCTCCTTCCATCAGTGAGAACTTTGAAGATGAAACGAGGCTGGGTCTTCCAACATGACAATGATCCAAAACACACCGCCCGGGCAACAAAGGAGTGGCTCCGTAAGAAGCATTTGAAAGTCCTGGAGTGGCCTAGCCAGTCTCCAGACCTCAACCCAATAGAAAATCTGTGGCGGGAGTTGAAAGTCCGTGTTGCTCGGCGACAGCCCCAAAACATCACTGCTCTCGAGAAGATCTGCATGGAGGAATGGGCCAAAATACCAGCTACTGTGTGTGCAAACCTGGTAAAGACCTATAGTAAACGTTTGACCTCTGTTATTGCCAACAAAGGTTATGTTACAAAGTATTGAGTTGTATTTTTGTTATTGACCAAATACTTATTTTCCACCCTGATTTACAAATAAATTCTTTACAAATCCTACCATGTGGATTCATGGATTTTTTTTTCACATTCTGTCTCTCACAGTTGAAGTGTACCTCTGGTGCAAATTACTGACCTCTGTCATCATTTTAGGTGGGGGAACTTGCACAATCGGTGGCTGACTAAATATATATATATATATATATATATATACCTTTTATTTATATATATATATATATATATATATATATATATATATATATATATATATATATATATATATATATATATATGAGCGTGGCTGGCAAGAAAGGGTATAATAAAAGAAGAAAAACTAATGACATGGCCACCTTGTTCACCTGATCTGAACCCCATTGAGAACCTGTGGTCCATCATCAAATGTGAGATTTACAAGGAGGGAAAACAGTACACCTCTCTGAACAGTGTCTGGGAGGCTGTGGTTGCGGCTGCACGCAATGTTGATGGTGAACAGATCAAAACACTGACAGAATCCATGGATGGCAGGCTTTTGAGTGTCCTTGCAAAGAAAGGTGGCTATATTGGTCGCTGATTTGTTTTTGTTTTGTTTTTGAATGTCAGAAATGTATATTTGTGAATGTGGAGATGTTATATTGGTTTCACTGGTAAAAATAAATAATTGAAATGTGTATATATTTGTTTTTTGTTAAGTTGCCTAATAATTATGCACAGTAATAGTCACCTGCACACACAGATCTCCCCCTAAAATAGCTAAAACTAAAAACAAACTAAAAACTACTTCCAAAAACATTCAGCTTTGATATTAATGAGTTTTTTGGGTTCATTGAGAACATGGTTGTTGTTCAATAATAAAATTATTCCTCAAAAATACAACTTGCCTAATAATTCTGCACTCCCTGTACTAATACAGTGGGATGCAAAAGTTTGGGCAACCTTGTTAATAGACATTATTTTCCTGTATAAATCGTTGGTTGTTACAATAAAAAATGTCAGTTAAATATCATACAGGAGACACACACAGTGATATTTGAGAAGTGAAAAGAAGTTTACTGGATTTACAAAAAGTGTGCAATAATTGTTTAAACAAAATCAAGCAGGTGCATACATTTGGGCACCACAAAAAAAGAAATGAAATAAATATTTAGTGTATATCAATGTGTGTGTCTCCTGTATGACATATGGGGTGCCTTTGTCTGGACGTGCTTCCCATCCAGAGCTCCACAGCAGAGAGGGAAGTTTCAGCGCTCCTGGAATCCCTCTGCGATGGACCGCCAGTCTCCAGGTGAAGGCACAGCCATGAAATCATCCACTAGACAGTCCCAGATGGCCGTCGCTACCTGGGGGGTGATCTGGCACACCGTGGACACACCAACTCTAAAACTAAACACGATGGTCCTGAAGGAGTCCCCGGTGGCAAGGAACCTGCACAAAATTGTTTAAAATTAGTATTAAACACTTTTACTAACCGCAGGCAGATGGACAGGTATGGCAGCAAGCATTATGTGTTCACTCTCTGCCTGGAGTTTTGAGGGGGGCTGGGGAAGGGGGTCAGTGTGGCAGTTTTTTCATCGTGGCCAATCACAGACAGAGTGGGAGCTTGTCCTATGGCTAGTGCTACTTTCACTTGCAGTCGTAAATATCAATTTCACACGTGTTGTTGATGAATACCAGCTGGCTCTAAACCCGATTTCACCTGTCACTGTAACACATCCAGTGTTGGGGAGTAACGGAATACATGTACCGCCGTTACGTATTTAAAATACAAAATATGAGTAACTGTATTCCGTTACAGTTACCGTTTAAAAAGGTGGTATTCAGAATACAGTTACTTTGTTGAAATAAATGGATTACACTGCGGTACTTTCCTGTTTCATTTTGTCGCGGGTCAGGACTGTTTGGGTTTTGTTTGACAGCTACGTTCTGTTGTTCCAGGCGGCAGCGTTACGGTTGCCATGGTTACAGGGCGACGCTCTCTCTCTCTCTCTCTGCGACTGTGTGTTTCCTGGGTGAGAGAGCGCCTTTTTGTTGTTGTTGTTGTGCTAAGCTAACAGGCAGAATGCTACAAGCATAGCTCTAAAGAATGTAGCATCACGGGCAGTGTAGTCCGTGCTGCAGGGAGAATGGACTGCCATACACGTTATGGGTCTGTGAGCGCGAGGAGGGAGAAAAAGGCGAGTGGAAAGGTACGAGTTGTCGTCGAGCAAAAACGGGAGCTGGAAACATGTAAATGTAATAATAACCACTTCAGCCAAGAAGAGTGCCTGACGAGCCCAGTTGTAAGTAAGCTATTAAGACTCGACTGTACACCGTGTTCGTGTTTTCCTCCGAAACAATAATTTCCGTTGGAGCAGCCTTTCAACGCCTCTCTCTGTCTCTCGCAAGAAAAGTTGACCCAGACAACAAAGTAAAGCTATTTTTCGGCTACGAGCCGACAGGGACCCCGCCGTATTAGTCAGAGGTCCTTTACTACAGTTCGGAGTCGCGGACCTTCAGTAATAGTAATAAATCACACAGCAATAGTACATTCACGTTGTTGTAAAAAGCATGCTAATCTATTAAGTAATCCAAAGTATCCAGAATACGTTACTGTCATTGAGTAACGTAACGGAATACGTTACAGAATACATTTTGGGGCATGTATTCTGTATTCTGTAATGGAATACATTTTAAAAGTAACCTTCCCAACACTGAACACATCACATATTACTGAGATGCATTAGATATTTTATGATCTTTATTTTTGACTTATCAGCTGCAAACTCCATAGATTTTTAACATTTACCAGGTTTGCAAATATAAAAACGTATTGGCTCTTTGAAGTTTAGAAATAAAAAACAGATTGTAAATAATCAACTTTTAATGGCAAAACAGTGACATCATCATTATTATTATTGTTGTTATTATTATTATTATTTTAGAAACATGAAGTGCATTGGATTACTACTGTGTAATCATAAAGTTGTAAGGTGAAGGAGGCGTTTTTACGAGCAGCACCTGAAGGCAACACAGTTCCCAAGGAGAAAGCCGCAAAAGCAAGAGGTCGCGTATCCGGGATCCTTCGATAGAAATCCATCAAAAGAGCACGAGGGAGGGACAGAGTGAACGAACGGCCGTGTGGCACGCGGTTTTACGTTAGTGTCGTTATCGATCCACCTGGAGGGAGCCGGTCTGTGTGCAACCGGCATCAGATTCTTAATAGTGAGGAGCTGCGAGGATTGAACCTGCTCTGTGAATCTGAGCCCACGTATAAAACGAGACGTCTTCTTCTGATGTGATGGAGGGGGAAGCGTTCTGGGAGCAACTTTGAGTAAGTAAAAAGATTAGGATGTATTTTGTCGTTTGAATTAGAAGAGCGGTAACAGCTGATTGATGCTGGCAGCTGCATCACCAGGCAGTCAGGTTCAGAGTCACTGGAGCGATCCCTGCAGTGATTTGTGAGTGCTTTTGGTCCTCAGCTGGTATGACTGACCTGCACATAGCTGCTTGAAGCTTTCTTTCCCCATCACTATATTAATTATACATGTAGTATTCTTTGTAACAACCCAGGATAGGGTACTTTGTGTTATGTTTATGTTTTTTCCACACACAGGGTTAAATTTTTAATTTCGTGACTGTTCATATTACCATAGTGCTACTTTATATTTTTTACTTCTTTTGCTCGTTGAGTGATTAATTAATAATTTATTATTATTACTAACAAAACTGCAAATCACAACTTCAGAGTTCTTTCATTCTCAAGTAAAACATCTTACTTATATAGGATCAAATCACAACAACAGTTGCCTCAGGGTGCTTTATACTTTAAAGTAAGAACCCTACAATAATACAGAGAAAACCCCAACAATCAGACGACCTACAGATGACCCAGCGACAGTGGGAAGAAAAAACTCCCTTTTAACAGGAAGGACTCTCCGGTAGAACCAGACTCAGGGAGGGGCGGGGCCATCTGACAAAGACACTGTGGAAGAGAGCCAGTGCGGCTATTCTTGTATCTATTATTTAATTAATTGCCTTTTGAAGCTTGGGAATGAAATTTCTGCTTCAAGTAAAGTGTACATAAAAAATGGAAATTAGAACATTTCAGCATATTTTAAATATTGATAGCTTCAGCAAAGCCAAGATATGAAATTTAGTCATATATAAGTTCTTACATTCCAAGAACACAATAACTAGAAAATATTTTGTATTTTAGTCTTTATGAATAAACGAAAAATTATTTCATTTTACAAATTGCACTTTTTGCAAAAATTAGCAGTTTTTGTGTTTGTAGTGAAAAACTGACTCGCACATGGTGCTTGTTGGTTTAACGGCAAATTGGGACATTTTCAGGTGAGGAGAGTCAGAGCAATGAATATGTTATATAGCCAAGATGGGAGAGTGTAGAACAACGCAGCTACACAACAGTGATTGTATTTGTCTTCATTATCTGCTTTCGCTCTGTGATGCCATTTAGTAAATGAAATAGGAAAACATTGCAGTAATATCTTATTTCCCTTGTGGAATCTGCGGAGTCTCGCAGTTTTACCCTCGGGGCTCCTTTAGTACAGCATTTTTCGGGATGACTGGGCCTCAGCAGTCATCCAAGCCATGACTGGAAATACCTCTAGGATTGATGGGAATACTGGCTAAAATCCAGACTGCAATCAGATAATTTTAATGAAACTGTTATACTCTTGCAGCAGTTTTCTTTGTTTTCTACAAATAAAAAATACAGTATGAAAGACCTCAGGCTTGCTGTGCATACATATTTTATGCCTGTGGACTTAGTAGGAGGTGTTTTTAGTTTTTTTTCCCACCAAAATAAGAGCCACATGACTCTACCTGAATTGTTACTGGTGCTCTATCAAAGGCATTTCCCACTGGACATGAGTTACTGCACCCTGAAGCCTTTTAGTGCAGTGCTTGCACAGCTTTGGGTATGTTTTTAGGCAGAAAGGATTTACTCATTAAGAGAAATCAAATTCTTGGCAAATTGATTTCTTTTGCCAGTAAACCCTCACTATTGCTGTCTCTTCCATTTTCGTTCTCATTTTCTGTGAAAGAATTGAACTGAAGCCTTTTATTGAGACTCTGCCGTCTTAAACGAACCTATCAAGCAGTTTCACTCTGTAAATCATCGGGTAGGGAGATTACATTTAATTGTAGATGTTTCAGTACCGGCTTTGCATTAGGGAATTTGAACTTGTGAACTAAAATTCGAAGATTCTGGCTGCAGCGCCTAATCTTTCATTCGTAAAGACTTTATGCCCATCTGATGTTGGCAACAGATGTTAAGCAAATTTAAGATAAACTTGCTCTGAGGGTGTTTATTGCTTGATAGGCTAACGCTCAGCTCTGCGAGAGGTCTCACACTGAAGAGTCTCAAAGATTTTCCTCCTCAGAGTCTGGCTTTATTGCTCCCTATCTGATCTCTGCATGGACTCAGTCGGTGCAGTGATGTGATGAAAGGCCAAGCGGTGGACCTACAGACTCTCACAGCTTCATGCAAGCTACGCACACACACACAGATATGCACAGCCAGCTAAACAAAGTCAATTATATTAGGTGAGTCTGTCAGGCTAAGCTGGGAGAAATGCGTGGAAGGTATACTAAAGGGCCTAGGCTTCTAATACTAATGCGCATACTTGTGACAGGCATTATAAAATACTGGCTTTGTTTTGGAGAAAGATCAGCCTGACTGGACAGAGTTTAATTACCTTCCATTTACTCATTGCTTCAGATCAGGCACTTTTTTAGTCCATTCACTTCCAATTACTTTGTTCCTTAGTGATGATCATTAGTGTGGTCATTAAAGGATTAGTTTCTATGATATGAGCCTTTTCTGTTTTTTGTACAATATACAAATAATGACCAGGAAATTAAAACAGTGTCACTGCAGTGTTAGCTTGCATATGATTACTGTTTACGATTAGCTTACAGTCTCTGTAGAAATAATGATTTTTGCCATCCAGTTGATTTCTTTAACAAGCACGATGCTTGTGAGTAGAGTTTAGTTTGGAAAAAAAAGACGTTAACATGTCAGATATTTGAAAAATTGTAGTCGCTGGGTAGGCTATGTAAAACTATACATGTATAAAAAAGGAGCAGCTGTACAGCGAAATACATACTAAGAAAACCCATACAAATTAAAACCACGTTATTCCAAAGATTGCTCTCAAACTGTCGCTTGTTCAAATTGGCTATTTTGTGCAACATGTGGTGAACACAATGAATACTGAGAACATGGATCACTGCACTAAACATCAGTTTAAATATATTTAATGTGTGATTTACATACAGAATTAAAGTAATATATTGGTATCTTTGGTCCTGTGGCTTCAAGTTATTAAATCAAATTTATTGCTGGAGAGTTCTTATTTATTTTGATGTTGATTTTGATGTTTTGGTAGAGCATCGTTAAAGTCTGTGTGCAAATGGGTCTCTGTGTCAGTCCTGTAAAAGCCCGGTAATTTGTCGAAAGTATACCCAGCATCCTGGCCAAGGTTAGATAGGCTTCAGCCACCATGACCTTCACAGTGTACGCGAGTATAGATAATGAACAGATGATTTACGTTACACCACAGAAATGTCTTATCACCGAGGTGGATTTTTTTTTCAGGAAATTACCATTTTTATCATAACACAACACAGAAAAGAGTCTGTAAGAACGTACACAAAACATTTCTGCTTCATTATTGGCGCCATGTAGAAGGCATTCAGCCTTGATTCAAGAGGGGGCACCTGTAAAGAAAACTGAGGAAAATTTAAAAAATACATCCCAAATGATGCGCCGCAAAAGCTCACCCACATATCAGGTTTGATCGGAATGCATTTATCAGGTCTTTGTCTTTGTTATGTTGGTTTTTGGAATTCAAGGCAAAAACAACAATGATAAGAAGAACATGTTGGAGGCAGCCAAGCAGCCTCAAACCTCATAGAGTGAACTCTTCTTCTCCCCCGAGAACCTCCTTTGTTTTTGTGTCCTGCCTTCAGGATAAACTATAATGCATCCCCCTGTGTCCTGTTAGAACATCAGTCACAGCTGCATGCTCAGCCACATGAAGGCAGCTTGACTGACAGTGTGAATGAGCATTCATTTTTTCCCAGTGCTCCCCCCTTTTAGCCATGAACACCACCAACAAAGGCGTTGTGCATGGATGACAGTCCGGGATCTCCTATACCAACGATGGGCAACCCCTAATTACCAGTGGAGTAATTAAAAATGTGGCAGCTGTGGCAACAGTCATGTGCTTCTAGGAAACCATCGAGAAATGCCCAAAGTAAAACAGTTAACAAGCCTCTTAAAGCTGGATGCACGCACCCTCAAAATATTGCAGCACACTCTTGCAGTTTTCAATGTTCAAAGTCAGAGTGAACTATTCCAGTTGAGCAGTTTTGAGTGATGCAGTTCACGTTGGGTCATACAGAGGTATTAGTTGCGTTTTCTGAGGGAACAGGAAGGCTGGAGTGAAAACGAAAACATAAGAGGCAGACTGAAGAGCAGGAAGGTCACTCGATAAAATGCTAATACAAGTGCTTTGGGTCTATGTGCTGTCAAGTCTGACGAAGAAGGGTGGGCTTGTTGGCTTCAAGATCTCTCCAAATAAGCCCACAGAAAGCACAACTCTTACAAGCTCTTGCACGGACAGACACACATTCAGCAGTTTGTTAAAAAAGAAAAAAAGAGTGCAACTAATGACATTGATAGTTTATCAGTCTCCTTCTCCACAAACATTTACTTATTCTGACCATGAGAATCCCAGCCTTGGGCTTCAAATGTTTTTACTCCAGCATAGTTTACATGTAGTGTATTTTTGTTTGGTGTTTTGAGTTGATTCCTATTTTCTGAGGTTCATCTTCAGCTTCAATTTCAGTACTGTACTTTAAACTAGTGGTCGGTAATTGTTACTTACCGGTACTTATGCTTTTACAGACAAAACCTAAAAACTTAGACTTAGATAGATTTTTAGACTAAATTATCAAAATGTATGTTTAATAGTCAAAATCACATTAAGTGCATCAGTAGTAGTCATCCTGCACAATGATGTATAATAATGTCTTGATGCATGCTCAATAATCCAGGTAAGTAAATCCCAAAAGGTTGATCCCGTTTATGTGGACGTAGCGATTTCAGTGGGAGAAACGTTCCGTCACTCATCCAAGTGACTTCTTCAGTCTCAGCTGACTGCAGGTTTCCCCAATCTTATAAACAGTACATTTGCACAATAACTGAAACTAACCCACTGAATGAACAATGGGCTGTGAGGTCAGTTCCTTGATCATTAATATGCAAACTGTCATGACCATTGATCAAGAACCATTGATCAAAGACCACTGATCAATGGCCATGAGTACCATTCACAGAGAGTTGGGGAATGGCTGCAATCACAGCATTGTAAGATGGTGACAGATGTACCCTGGCCTCCTCTTCGATTCAGAGATGGTCTTTCCCTTTTCACGTAAATGGCCTCCTTGACTTCGCGCTCAAACCAGCGTTCCTCCCTGTCTAGGATGTTACATCCTCCACATTGAAAGAGTGTCCACTGGCCTGTAGGTGTAAATAGACTGCAGAGTCCTGGCCAGACGAGGTAGCTCTTCTAGTTGTGCCATACGCTTCGCCAGAGGTTGTTTGGTTTTCCCGATGTGTAAATCCTGGCACAGCGTACACTATATTACTCTATTTGTGTCGGGGGACCCGATCCTTGGGGTGGTCCAATTTTTGGTTGCAGTGTGTTTTGGGGTGTAAAAGCCACGGAAGAAGACCGAAGAAGTCACTTGAATGAGTGACGAAATGTTTCTCCCCCTGAAAACACTAAATCCAGATCAACCCTTTAGGATGTATAATAATGTAAGTTTTAAAATGAGCCTTTATAAAGAGACTCTAAATCTGGCCAAGCTGTTAAAGACTGAAGTCATTCATGTTGATCTACAGTACTATGCAAAAGTCTTGAGGTCGCCCTCATTTTAGTATTTTCTGCTTGGCAAATGGGAAATAGGTCCAGCAATTTATTAAAATGTGCAAACATACATGTAAAAACAGTATATAAGGCAATTTTGTACATTTCTAGCTTGAAGTCAATATTTGGTGTGACCCCCTTTATTCTTCAACACAGCTTGAACTCTCTGAGACAATCCTTCTTGAATTTTAATATCTCCTTTGGATGTTGGCTGCCTTTTGTTCCATTTTCTGTCAAGTTGATCCCACACTGCTTCAATAATGTCGAGGCCCGGGCTCTGGAGAGGCCCATCCATGACTGACAGTGTTCCACTATGTCTTATGTTTTATCCAAGTATGTTTGTACTGCACTGGCAGTGTGTTTGGGATCATTGTTATGTTGGAAAATGGAGCCACTACCAATCAAACAATTTTTTTTCTTAAAAAAAAAGAAATTTAGGGCTGAGCTGATTAGCATGTTAGTTTTTTTCTTTGAGATAGTGGTACTCACATGATAGCCATTGTAAGTATATGATTATATAGAATGTTATAGTGTTGATTAAACATTTTATATAAGTATTTAACATGAGCTCAGCTTTAAACATCTGGAGCAGAAACAATCTCACTGCACATAATACAGTTTTATGTGTAGCGAGGCGTTTTGATGATATTTTATTGCTACTTTTGCTAAAGTAATGGTTCTGAAAAAGCTCCTCCAGCACTCGTCATTGCGAGTTAGTAGAAAATCATTAGATGATATAATATATCAAATAATATTTTACAATCCTTCTGGCAGGAAGGAGTGCAGAAAGGTAAAAACATGCAGGATCAGTCCAGCAAGCTGTAGGAGGCAGTCGGCATGTATAAGAGAATAAAAGACTGGCAGCAAAAAATGGTAACATCATCCCTGCTTGTCTTTCTGTAAAAGCCACTGCACACCACTGCTGCACATCATACACAGATAGTTTCTGGCCTATCACAAGGAATCATCTTGGTGCAAAAATACTTTTTCATGCCTGTCAAACAATATTACTTTTAGCATTTTTTTGTACAGTTAACTAAAGAAATGATAACAAATGATGTGTTTTTGCAACAGACTGTTAGTAACAAAGTGGCTATATTTAGATATATAGGCATGAATCTCCTCTGTATGGGTATAGGGGTGTGATGTCATGTTAACAATCCATTAACATCTGGCTTACATCCACCAAGGTCTTCAAAGTTATTGGTTAAATTGACAAAAAGACTTAAAGTTTAGAAAATATGATGCTTACAATTGTGGTATTTAATGTTAACATATAGGAAGTAGCATTTCAAGATTTCAAGGTCAGTAGATTGATCTGATAGGGAAAGTGACAATAATGCTATATAAAGCGATTCACATCTGTTTTTCTTACTGCCAGTGTTTGTGCTGATATCATGTAGGCAGACATGGAATGTTAGATGGGGAAATATGTTACTTTACTATAACTACATTGCAATAACAGGTTATAACCGTTTAAATACATAACGATTTGAATACAGATTTGTGACAAATGCTGTA
This sequence comes from Aulonocara sp. 'chitande type north' Nkhata Bay, assembly GCF_057382095.1. Classification (NCBI taxonomy): domain Eukaryota; kingdom Metazoa; phylum Chordata; class Actinopteri; order Cichliformes; family Cichlidae; genus Aulonocara; species Aulonocara sp. 'chitande type north' Nkhata Bay. The sequence continues at coordinate 7,976,657 of NC_141359.1, read as the reverse complement.
TAGCATGTCAATTTTAAAGAAATTACAAAGAGGTCTGTCTTCTTGGAAGTAAAACAAAGAAATAAGGGGCTTACTGAAGAGTTTTGCACACTACTGTACATTTGCATTACTCCACACAGGAGAATGAAAACAGGAAATAAGCCCCAAACTTGCTTCAGGCGTGTATTTCTTTGCTTACACCTTTCATTTGTAATGTCTATGTGCTCTCTGCAAGGTGTAATCCTCTCTAATATAGCATCAATCCAATAATAATATTATGTGGATTAGCCTCTATAATCCATTCAGGTTTATTATTCAGGTAGTATTAACGTACTGAAGGACAAAAGCTGCAATCCTGTGACACAACCAGTCAACAGAGGTATTTAAGAAGCATATTTTAAGGTGTGTTTAATCATTTTAGCAAAAGACCATATTATACTTTGAGCGCTTCATACTGCCTTTAAATACACCATAAAAATGTGTGTAAAAATGTTATTTCATACATCCCTCATGTCTCTCATATTAGCTGGAAACCTGGCTGCACAGCTCTGCATGTTAAGTGATGATAAGGCAGGTTTCGAGGGAGTCAAACAAAGAATGAGGGTGGTTACTTGCAAGTTACCTCAGCAAGCAGCAGCAGCAGGTTCCTTTCAGTGCAGTCATTTTTTAAAAAGCATAACCTTGCTGACAGCCTGTGGCAGCGTAAATGCTCCCTCAGTCCGTGCCCTCTCCACCCATCATCTGGTGTAACCATGAGTAAGGCTTCACACAGAGCTCCAGCTGTGCTCACTCTCCACATCCAACCTTTTTCCCTTCCCCTCACCAGCAGCCATTTGTAACACCGCTCTCATTTTCTGTGCCTCTTTTTTGCTCTTCCTTCTCTTCACTGCATGCTCCAGTGATCCTATCTGTTCTGCCTCTCTCCAAATTTTCATTTTTTTTCTCTATTGCAAGCAGTTTGTTCTCTCTTTTTCTCCCACTGATAAGAAAAAACACTAAGCACAACTGAAGATAAAACGAGCACCGTGCATTACATCAGTGTTAAATTACTGTCTTTTTCACTAGAAGTAGGGCAAAGGTTCATTGAGACAAAGTACTAGCCTGGTGCCCATAGAAGAGGAGATGTGGTTGCTTGAAGTCAACCACTTTACAGCAGACTGCTGTAAAAATGTTACTTTCTGGGACATTTTTACGTAAAAAAAAATATCAATCAAGGTAAATTGCAATATTAAGTATTTTTTAAATTAATATCTGCCACCCTGTAGTTCGTTAGTTAGGCCCCAGTCACACTGGCCTAGAGACCAATCGGCAACCCCTTGGATAATGTTAGTCACTAAAGGAATTATATATATTATATAAACCATTGGCAACCAAAATAATTATCTATATTCCGGTTTCAAATACTTACTGGATGTTGATGCCATTCACTGTGAAATAGATGATAAAGTCTGGTTACAGAGACTTACAGACCAGTGACCCCTTCAGGCAACCACAGCTCACTAATGAAAAATCTGTACTCCTCAACCAGTTGGCGAGTGGTTGCTGCCAGTTGCCAGGTAAAAATCGGTCACAAAGAGGTATATAGTGCTGCACCAAAAATTGTTTGCTAACATATTGTAGCAGTCCCTCATCGTTCGCACAGAAGACAATGACCACTTGCCACCTGTGTTTAAATGTGTTGGTTGCAGCAGTAAGCCATAATGTTACTTTAAAGTGGAAGATTCTCCGTTTCAGATTTTCTTTGCACTTTTTTGACTACCGCATAGGGAGTAGTTGGCAAGTGTTTGCAGACAAATTTTCATCTTCCATGCAACGGTGGCAGTTTCCAAGTAACTAAAGCAATCACAAGGATGTTTCTGGTGCAGCAGCCTCTTTGCAACTGATTCCATTTGGCAGCAAATGCTTGCCAGCTGGTTAGGTCATATATATTTTTCTCTAGCAACTTGTGGTTGACATGGTCAAGGTCTGCATGACTCAGGCAATCGATTTCGCAGCAACTTGCAGCAACCTCTAGCAACCACTTGCCACTGATTGGGGAATACACATTTTTACCTAGCAACATAAGGTTGTCAGTGCACGCAAACAGGTCTCTAAGTCAGAGGTTAGAAAGCACACCACTTATTCCCACTCTTACTGAAAAAATATGGCATGAGGTTCAGTCTTCCATAGCAATTGTTTATTTTTTTCATATTTACTAAAAACATTAAAATCACCTGGAAGTGTTTCATAGCATCAAAATTCATTTAAAGGTTATATACTGTACAAGTTTTGATGGATGTTTTCCACAGCCCCAATGCCTTACGATGCAGAATATTCTCACCTGATCGGATCTTTGAAACCAGAAATTTCTAAAGAATTCTGTCGACAGGAATAACCTTCCCAGCGGGAAACCCGCTAGAAATCAACCATGAGTGTCTGTTCCACAAAAAACAAAAATAGCAAAGACAAAAATAGCATTGTGACTTAGTAGATCTGTGCCCAGGACCATTTTTATTAGTGAGGTATTACTCATGTTAGATTTGCCATCCAAGACAGTAGCATTTTAGCAGCTATATAAACATATACACATTTTCTCAGAGGAGACTTCACTGGGTGTGTGTGTGTGTGTGTGTGTGTGTGTGCGTGCGTGCGTGCGTGCGTGCGTGCGTGTGTGTGTGTGTGTGATGTGAAGCCAGATGCAGAATCCTAATGAGACTCGAAGCCGCTGCTGCCTCTTTGCCACCTGACAGCTCGAAGACAGATTCTGCTTTTGTGTTTGTATTTTGTGTGTGTTTGCAGTGCACATGTTTATGTCTGGTGTCTACCGCCGGACTATTAGGATTCAGACAACATTTTTACCAGAAGACGGATTATCCTAAAAACAGCTGAACAGGCTGCCAGTGTGTGCAGAGACGTTGGTTAGTTGATCAGCGGGTCTCAGAGGAATGTGTCTGGTTGAAGAGGCTAAAGACTCTGTGCTGATTTTCAACTTCGCCTTTAGCAATTTGGTTGGTGAAATATGGATTAAACTGCTGCTCTCCACCTTCCACCCTCCTCTTTCTCCCCATTTGTCTCTGTCTTCTGTAAATTGCTATAAGGGACAATGCCATTTAAAAAAAAATGTTATCCTGTTGAACGTTACAAGAACCTGACCTGCAGAAAATAAAGTATCAAGATAGCGGTAAAAATACTAAACAAAGACAATAAATATGGACTTGACCGCTCCCTCTTGTTCTTAATATTTTTAACCTTGTACAAGCACAGCTTTTTTTTTTTAAACTAACCTTGATTTGAAATAAATAGCCACCAGAGTGCTGAGAAACCTGCAATCCCCGGGTTATGTTGTTGCACCAGTTCCCATATAGCTCTGACATCAAATAAAAAATTAACTAACCACAAAAAGTAAAATTGTGTGTAACAGTGTTTCTTGGCAACAAATCTTATACTGCTGCAAAGCCTATTTATTTCTCCTTAAATTGCACCACATTTGTAAAGGAAAATCAGTTAAGCAGCAGAGTTAAGTATGTAGAAAAACTTTCCAAATCTTTTGCCAATGACAAACAGCTTATATGTTAATAACTCTAGTTTGGTGCCGTTGATTGGATTGGGTGATTGAAATCTGAAGAAAAACACAACTTGTCAATTTAGCAATTTATTCATTTAACAAACGGGCCTGGCACCGTCGCCAGCTTGGTAATACACTGCCATGGGATAGCATCCCAGTATTCTACCAGCACATGTCACAAGTCAGCTAGTGTGGTCGCATTCGTCACTCTGGTACGAACGCAGAACAAAACCAATCAAGTGTTCAGTGGGGTTGAGGTCAGACTGCAGACAGGTCCTTGGCACCATTTAAAGGAAAATAAACAGGCTTTCCAACAGCACCAGATTAACTGCCAAGAAGAATTGTTACAAATGAAATAATCGAATACACACGTTTTTCTGTACTCTATTTTATTCTAATTTATTTAATTCTACTCCTTTATTGTCTTTACTTGTGTGGTAGTTTAAAATCTGGCTAAAGGAGCTTCTTTATAAATATCATTATTTTATTATTGTTACAATTTTGAATTTGAAGCTTTGAAAATTTGTGTAGCATCGTCAGGCAGTCAAATCATGTTTTGGATACACCTCCAGTGGACTGTGTCATGTCTGTACAGCAAGCTGTGTGTTCTCCTGCGTGCTCACCAACACACCACAAGTGAATTTTTATGTTTCAAGTCTATACTTTTTTTCATCAGATGTATTTAGAAGGCTAAAGGGGCCCATTTATGTAACACCTATACAATTACTGATACTAGGGAACATTATCATACATCAGAATGGAGTATCACAATATACTATGACATTTCATCCAGTGCTTAGTTAAACTGTTAAATGTAATAACATATTTTGTGGGATTTGTATGAAATATTTTTAGACACTCACAGTGCCCTAGGCATTCTTTATGAAAGGTTTCATCAAGATTAAGCCACTTATAGGAGGAGATGGGGACCATACAAACATAGATATGCTACAATCATTATTATAGTAAGTGCAGTGATTGGGATGTGAGAGTGTTTCAGTTGGGAACGCTGTCTTTTATTTTCTGCTGTTTGTCTAGAATCCTGCCTGGAATGTGGCCTTCATATAAATCACAAGATCATCCCAGTAAGAGATATTTGGGGGGATTTTTTCTTTTTTATCCTAATCTTCTCCATGAAAAGCTCATTTTTATTGTATGTGCTTATTGGCAAGCACTGAGTTCAAAAAGCAGAAATGGCTTTTTCTTCTCAAATGACCTCACATCTGTTTTGGTGCTGTAGAAATAAAAATGGCCTGCATTTGTATAGCGCTTTTCTAGTCCCTAAGGACCCCAAAGCGCTTCACACTACATTCAGTCATTCACCCATTCACACACACATTCACACACTGGCGATGGCAAGCTACATTGTAGCCACAGCTGCCCTGGGGCGCACTGACAGAGGCGAGGCTGCCGGACACTGGTGCCACCGGGCCCTCTGACCACCACCAGTAGGCAAACATGGGGTTAGTATCTTGCCCAAGGATATTTGGCATGCAGCCAGGAGGCAGCCTGGGATCGAACCACCGACCTTCTGATTAGTGGCTGACCTGCTCTGCCACCTGAGCTACAGTCACCCACCCAAATAAGAAATACATATAAAAATCGAGGCATGTTGCTGCAGACGGTCCTGGGATCAAAACTGAGGCCTTTCTATGGGTTCTGTCCTGGTACACCAGCTTCCTCCTAGAGTCCAAAAAAACATGTGTGAGTTAGAGTAATTGGTGATTCTAAATTGCTCATAGGCGTGTCTCAACCCTCAACCCGGGATAACTGGGAAAGGCACACAGTGACCCTGAATTGGACCATGGATGGAAGAAAATGGATAGACTGCTGGATTGTGTCATTGTGCAAACATGTATAGACTTAACTGTACGCCTTCTGGTGGTAGTCCAGATGTCTGCTTTTGAAAAAGCCTCACTGACACAGGAGGAGTGATGGTGTCAGTGTCCGGGGTGATTCCTGCAGAAGGGGAAAACGTCCACATTTCCAAGGTGCACACAGTCATTTGTTGACAGTGGTGCTGGTGGAGGCTGATAGAAAACCTTTGAAATTTTTATGTTTAAAGAGAGCCATTTATGGGAAACCTGAGGTATGTGTACACCCCGGCAGTGGCATCTAGTTATTCTAGCATTAAGCTGTAATGCTATTCTAAGGGCTTTACCGTGTGTCATACAGCAACCTTGCTTGTTTCCTGTTACGACTGCGCCATGCGATGATATATATCATATGATAAAATGAAACGTCTGTCATTTCGCATTTTGTGGTATTTCAGAATACACTGTGGCATTACTACTGGTATGTGGACGAGCCCAACTACACAGCCCTGTTTGAGTTTGATGGTGCACTTTATCTGAGATTGCATTGAGACTTTGCAGTCGTGTTTTGCAGGCAGGCTTTTTTCTTGATGACCATGCAGGAGAAATGATAGGCTCAGGGAAGCTCCACATGAGGATCATCTAGTGTGTGTCACTATGTATAATCCTGTGACCAAAATACTGTTTTTGTTCACAGTCTCCATGTAGCCATCAATGAGTATCTAAATATAAGCATATTTTTCTGTAATAATAACCCGTGGTAGGTCATATGGGATTTTAAAATTTTCAAGGTGCTAGTTTAGCGAACATTTGTTTTGCTGGCTCTCAGGCTGAATATGCAAGATTACATATTACATATGCTATAATTCTAACTTGAAGTGAGTTGTTTACTTGTTATAACGTACATATTTATGGTGAGGCTTAGTTTGCTGCTATAGTTTAAGCTTGAAAAGGTCCATGGTTACATTTTGTCTCTTACAAAATGCATTGTATCGTTGTGTTTTTTAAGCAGTTTTTTTCTGCCTTTTATAGTTTAGTTGGTCTCACATAATGCTGATGAAGGTAGCATTATATATTTTAATATTTAATATATACTGTAGACTTTGTATTAATGCTATAGGCAAGCAGAATATTACAATATGTTGGACCTTTAATCATTTAGTTTTTGAAAAGTGTCTTCTATTTTATACATTAATGTTTTATCTGAACTTTTTCAATTCAACATTTGCTCTGATTTTCTCACTAAAAAGAAAAAAAATACATACAAATTAGTACCATTCATTTTCAAGTATCTAATTAAATGTAATTTTATTTATATAAACTATTCACAACAACATGTGCCTCAAGCAGCTGATTTAAAAATTAAAACAGAAATAATCCCTTCTGTGTGGTCATTATATAAGCTATTCTCCCAATTTACAGAAAATGCACTGTATCATGATATATAGTGTTATATGAAATGCATAATATCGGGATATGAGATTTTGGCCCCGATTTCATGCTCTCTCTTTAGGCCTTTGCATACATCACTGTCATGAATTAATGTTACAGTAACCAGTCATAGTCACGTCTGACTACAGACATAGACCCCATCCTGATACTGATTAACTGCCTCCAACAGTTCACAGCCACTGCTTGTTATCTTTTTTCCTGCCTATTTCAGTACCATTGAGATTAAAAAAAAGACCTTTCCACTGAATTTTTTTGCATCATAATACGTCTCAACGCGCCCCCTCTCATTGATGTGTAAATGCTGATGTTTCTGAAGTACGCCCGAGTTTCCTACTATTACTGTGAAGATTGCTGCAGTTGAATTTTTATGGCTTATCTGTTTTATTTTTGCCTCCCACGCAGCACAGTCTCGACGAGCAATTGTTTCACATGAGAAGAGGAACAGCATTGATCTGTGTTTCTCAGGCTAAGCTTCCCTTGATAAGTCAAATCAAATCAAATCAAATCAAATCACTTTTTATTGTCACATCACATGTGCAGGCACACTGGCACAGCACATGCGAGTGAAATTCTTGTGTGCGAGCCCCACAAGCAACAGAGATGTGCAAACACAACAACACAAACGAGCAAAATACAAGAATGGCCAACCTGAAACTAATAAATATATGTACAATATATAATAGTGTATGCATTTCTGGATGTGTATACTAAATATTTTCCTGTGTGTGTGTGTGTGTGTATACACATTTTTACAAATTAAATAGTAAAAAAATAAAATAAAATAATAATAATAATAATAATAATAAAATATATAAAATATACAGAGTTGAATATGTGCAAAACAAGTGGCATTTATATACAGTGTGGAGTGCATAATGTTGAAGTTCCAGTAGTGAAGCTGAGGTGTCTATGACGTGTTCAGCAGTCTGATGGCCTGATGGAAAAAGCTGTCTCTCAGTCTGCTGGTACGGGACCGGATGCTGCAGAACCTCCTTCCTGATGGAAGCAGTCTGAACAGTTTATGGCTGGGGTGACTGGAGTCCTTGATGATCCTCCCCGCTTTCCTCAGGCACCGCTTCCTGTAGATGTCTTGGAGGGAGGGAAGCTCACCTCCAATTATCCGTTCAGAGCACCGCACTACTCGCTGGAGAGCTTTGCAGTTGTAGGCGGTGCTGTTGCCATACCAGGTGGTGATGCATCCAGTGAGGATGCTCTCAATGGCACAGCGATAGAAGTACGAACCAGCCAACATAACTTGTGGTTTGTTTTCAGTTTTGGAAATGGATTGGGTCCACTGCACCATCTGCAGATATGTTGTTGCACTGAAGCATCAGTATGTCAACAACTGCGTGCTTACTGTATCTACTGAAGTGATTAATTTAAGCTGAATATTAAGCGGGGCATCAGTTTACTAGATGATTAAAGCTCAGTCTTGTTTCTGCTTCTGTTAGGTATTTTTCTAATTGACTAGCAATTATTCAGACGCATGCTGGCATGCTGTGTAGCCTGTAATGGAGACCAGGGGATCTGTTACCTTAACTTGTGTTTTTACTTGTTTATGAATGATTGATATTGGAAGCTAAATGAAAAGACACACACATTATTTTTATTGTTTAGGGATTCTTTATTGACTTTAGTCAATATTCTGGGAGGACTGTTTAAGTGTCGGTTTATGTTAGGAGAGCTGAAGAGTGAAAACAGCTCAGGTTCCCTGCTTAGGAACCGCTGAGGGGAGACTGAAATGACAGCTCAGGGGAGGCTAGTCTGGGTCTTTCTAATTTATGTATTTATGATTAAAGCATACGTGTTATTGAATTTTATATATATATATATATATAAAAGTGTAAAACCTCATATATATGTATGTGTATATATATATATATATATATACACATACATATATATGAGGTTTTACACTTTTACCTCATTCTCACTTAATACTAAATGTGTCATTAAAGTCACATGGCAGTCATATTTCATTAATTTCATTAATTTTGTGTTCATATACATTCACACACTACTGCTTTGTTATTGGTTTATATAAGCTGCATTCACCATTTTTTTCTATTTTCTCAAGTTACCTGTCAGTTGCTGGTTTAAGTAAAAGAAGCAGCAGGGTTTAAATATAGAGGGCAATCATATGGACTGAACCATCTGCTGTCATTGCATGGGGGAGAATGTTTTCAACATGAAATTTAAATGAAATGTATTTATTTCCCCCATTGCATCTAAAATGGTTTACTCCATTACGCCACATGTTGAGCTTTCTTTCGATTAGGGTAGATTATTTGTTAATTTAAGGCTTATCTTTGAGTAGAGTTCTGCTTAGTTGGTCTCTTTTATGGGCCTACTTATTACTTAAAACAGCCTGTGAATTATGATGTTTTTGATATTATTTTTGGCTTTTGGGGTAGAATACAACACACGTCCTTTGTCTGCTTGGTAGACCATTCCAGAAACATGCCTGAGGCAGTTAGAGTATAAAAGGAAGCTAGGTGCTTTCAGAGACCGGGCGGGTTTGTGTAAATGTGTTTGAACGCCTGTTCTAATAATAAAAGCAACATATTTATTTCAGCCTCATGGTTCTTTGTCAAACCTGAAGCCACTACCAGCCAAACTGATATGTCCCAATCAGATAAAGAAGAGTGACTTAACGTCGGGAAAGAGTGCACTACTTTCATTTCCATGAAGTGACATTTCAGTCAATTATCCATTACCTTGGCAACATCTGTAGGAGAGAGCGATGAGAGAAGCCTGGAGATGGTGTGCAAGAGATCCAGAGAGAGGAACTTTCTGGTAAACTGTAGAGAAGAATAGATTGACAGAAAATTGGATTTCATGGCGTACCATCAGGAGGGCTGGGTTCATTCAGCGTGCTGTGTGTCTGCAGGCATGCTGATTATGATAGCATAGCTCTTCTGTGCACACAGGACTTTAAGTCTGCCAATACTTGGCTAAACGGGGTATGTGCATACGCGCATACTGCACACTCACATATTCATTCGCCAACACATCTCACAATATAGGTCATAAAGGTTTTTTTATGTAACAGTTGACACGGGAGTTTAATGGAGTCCTGCAGTTGCTTCTCTTTCCGTTCAGGCCTACTAAGAGCCGCTGGAAAATTAAATAATGAATGAGGTTAATGGGTCACGATGGTTACATATGACCCTGTTTTCCATTTATTTCTCGTTTTCCAGGAAGGTCACCTGTCCTAGTGCACTGTCTGGTCCAGTCAATAACAGCACACACACAGCCTAGTTTGTTGCTGCTGAGCAGATCTGATCATCTAACTAACAAACTCATGTTTTAAGAGCTTAGAGCTGCTTTCTTGGGACTAGCAGCAGCTGTGGCAAAACTTCAGTCACCTGCTGATAACAATTTCAGTTGAATATCTTTTGTTTTTGTTGTGACTTGAAAGAAAAGGTTGCATTTGGGAAAGGGCCAGTGGCTCTTGGATTTTATTGTATTTGCATTTCATAAATTAAATAATTCAGTAGAGTATCTGATGACAAAAATATGGATTAGTTCCAACCGCAGATGATAGTCAAACTTTCTCTATGTGCAGAGTTGTGGATATTGTGCACCCACACGCATGCAGAAACACACACTTTGAGTGAATGAAGCTGCAATTTTAGCTGACGTATGTGGGCCACTTCCCCTGCTGCCTCCTGTCTCAACACTGTAGGTCAAAATATGTTCACATAAGAATAGTTTGTGTTCAGCATCCAGCAGAACTTATTAAAAAAAAGTGTGTACTTCCACTTCCACTAGACGTGGCTACAGACTTAAAGCTTTGTGCTGCTTTCCTTACAAATCAGATTTGAAATGTTGGTAGTGCTGGATGGAAATCAGAATTCATCAGGGGGCCACGAATGTCTGTACAAAATGCAGTGGAAATGCTCGCTGTGCTTTGAGAGATTCAGTTTTCACCAAAGCAGAGTCATGGCTGAAGTTGATAATTGCCCAGGACACATTTGGCTAACCGCTGTTGAAAAAAGATATATGTGACCAACAACACCCTTTTACGGGGTTTGTTTTGCATTCTCATTTAGAGCTATCCCCTTGTAAATGACTCATCCAAGTTACAGTCAATGGCAGTGAAATACAGGATCTAATAGATTTCCAGTCACCTCTAAACAGTGATAGAACTGATCTTCATATTTCATGTTGGTCTTCTGGTTCAACAGTCACAGACAGTCAAGTGTTCAGTCAACCACAAAATATGAAATCAGCAAGTCAAACACCAAGTGCACAAATGAGTGACATGCATCAAAGCCTAAGCCATAATATATTGCATTTTTCACACTGTAAAGTTACCAGACTTGATTAGCAGTACGAGGTAGGCATCCAATTTCTTCTTGAGATTTATAGTATACAGTCAATTACAGTAATATGCAGTATACTTTTTACATCTTTTGAATTGCTTCTTATATTTAATGTAATTGTGCTATTTTAAATATTCAAATCACTTTAGAAACACACCAGTGTGTTTACCTGTCTTCATTCACATATTTCCCTAACGGCCGCGGCAGATGGCTATCCTCTTACTGAGCCTGCTTCTGCCCGAGGTTTCTTCTTGTTAAAAGGGAGTTTTTCCTTCCCACTGTTGTCCAGCGCTTGCTCATTGGGCGTTGTTTGTTTTCTCTGTGTTATTGCAGGGTCTTTACCTTATAATAGAAAGTGCTAAAAAACTGTAATTATTATCATTGGGCATTTGTAACTTCATTACCCTTTGTATGTTTCAAAAGCTCACTGGAAGAATGAAAAATGAAATGTTTATTTACAGGTAATATATAAAAATAACTGAATAGCACATTTCTCATTCTAATTACCAGAACCTCCTGAGGTTAACCTTTGTCAGTGGACAAAGACCTAGTTCATGGGGTAAATATAGTTCAGTGTGCCGAGCCTGTGGTTATGTTTCTGTATGTGTGTCACTGTGTTCCATTGTGCATTGTGACCTTCATCAACCTCCACCCATTCACTCATCACTCTGCTGATTGTTAGGCATCAAAGGTACACACTGTGGCTCACAATGGCATTGTGGTTGCCAAGCAATCAAGCTCCAGATAAATTGACAAAGGACATTTTTACGACATCCTGTATTAACTCAGTAACCCCCTTTCCAATGTAAACATTTCCATCTAGTCGACAACAGTATATTATTCCTGCCCTGAAGAGCTAACAGTTGCAGCCATTGTGAAGCAGTTAAATCTACATTAAATGAGGAACTCGCTTGCATATGTACTGTACTGGGCATGGTACGTGTAAAATAAATTTTACTAACTGACATGACTTCACTCTCGTTCTGCTTGCTGGTTCAGGGAAACCCTTTTTTTTTTCTTCCAGTTTTAGGATGCTACATTCTTCCAAACTCCCAGGGATACTTATTCAACACTAAAAGCTGGCTCACCTCCTTCATCTCCATGTGTAGAACCTCCCCTGAGTCATGGAAGCTATGCTAAATTTAGCAGACCTCAAAAAGTAATGGTGTGGCAAGTTCTTATTGAGTTTTCTGCCCACAAATATCTCTCTCACTCTACCTAGTTGTGTTTTGCTCTCTATGCTTATTTTCTCAGTAAAAGGCTTGTCCGTGACTCACCCACGGCAGAGTGGGGCCCTATGAATTATTGAACCAATGGTGGAGCTCTCATAAATAATCTAACTGTATATCGCTGGGTGAGCATGTCAGTTCATTGGATACATCTCATCTTGAGTCTCACTGTCAGTACCACCTAGACCTGGGTCCAGTAACAGCTAAAGGCCAACATGGACATAAACTGCTGCACATAGATGCAAACTCGACAATATACAGATATATGGAGCGTTTTCATTGGCTTCTATTGAAAGCAGTCTGTCTGGGCTCTCAAACAGAAATGACAGTTGCCAGTACAACACAAGCCAATGCAGACTATATTGTGGAGGCCGCTTGTAAAGAGTCAGTAGTAGATATACTGCACAGTGGTAAGAAGATTCTTGGTTTGGATCTCCTGGTTAGTTTGCCAGTTTCTATGTAAGATTGCATGTTGTTCTTCTGCCTGAGTGGGTATCCTCTGAGTCCTCTGAGTCCTCTCCTTATTGTCCAGAAACATGCACGTTTCATTAATTGATTCTAAATTGGTAGATTTAGATAGGCAGATAAAGTGCTTAAGCATATAGAATAAAGTGCTTTATGAATATGTGCAATCTTTAAAGTGCTTTCAGTTGTCAGTAAGAGTAGAATTGTGCTATTTAAATGTCAGACCATGTCCCTGTGCTTTCTTCTGAATAATATGTTATACAGTTGTAGTAATGAGGAGGGGATAAAGTGGGCAAGATTATCTGCAATAGCATTCGCCTACAGTTAATTAGTCATTCAGTCTAATTTGCAAGTTAATAAACCAGTCAAGTGAGCTATGAGAGAGCTATACCATGTGTGTCATTAAATCAGAGAGTACTGTCATCCCATGGTCCCATCTACGCACTCGACGCATTTTTTTCCTCCGTCATGCATTCATGCATGCAGATGTCAAAAATGTTGCAGCCATGTATATCAGCATCTAGTTAGCACTACCAAATGAGAGCGAGCTGCACAACAAATATCAGCAAACACACAGACTGTGCACGTTGGCATGCAATCTGTCTTCCTAGTTAAAGGTACACTGGCTGTATTTGGAAAAAATAAAGCAAAGCGAAATAAAAAATTGATGTGTGATAAATTTGTTCTCAGATATGCTGTGAACAAACAAATAAAGCTCACGTGTAATGTTGTAATTAATTAGATTTATTATTTTTCCCTATCTGACCTTTTTACATATTTTACTGAAATTACTGCCACTTGATACTGTGAAATGTGACAACAAAATGAATGATAATTCATAACTCAAATGTTCAAAACAACTGGACAGTTTAAATAAGTCTCAGAGTTTACAGTAATGGCCTCTGGTGGACTGGTGCAAAGCAGGCTTATCCTGGTTAGGAGTTGGAGAGCAGCCATGATAACTCAGCCAACAACAATATGTTGATGACTGCAGTTGGTTAAATTCACAAAGAGCAAAGCCAGCAAGCAGTACAGATACCGAGCCTGTCTGCAAAGAAAACATATCTACTGGAGCTCACAGCGCACAGTTCAAATCAATTTGGAAGTTAGTTTGAGGACAGCTACACCAGATATCAGGGTTCACCCACCAGCCCAATCACTCTGTAACACCTTGGTAATAAGCCAGCTAACAGTTGGCTAACCCACTATTTCTGAAGTTCTGCGACACTTTGTACGACATTGCTTCTTCATTGCACTGCTTCCTCGAGTGCATGAGAGAAGTCAGAGAATGGCTTTCAGACAATTCCCTTATCCTGAACGAAAAGGAAGCGGAGATTGTGGTGTTTGGCAACCATATCCCTAGGGGCCTATCAGCCGATACCTTTGGTTCCTTTGCCACTTCTTTCTCTGACTCAGTTAGTGACCTCGGGGTTCTGCTGGACAGCTCTTTCAAATTTAACAAACAAGTGTCTTCAGTAATCAAATCTAGCTTCTACCAACTGCGCCTTATTGCTAAGACTAAGCACTATGTCCCTCATAAAGATCTTGAAAAGTTCATTCATGCTTTTGTGACTTCTAGATTGGATTACTGTAACTCCTTCTACTTTGGTCTTCACTCCGCTCTCCTTCACAGACTTCAGCTTGTCCAGAATGCTGCGGCTCGCCTTCTGACTGGCACTAGAAAGCATGCCTCTATCACCCCAGTTCTTATTGAGTTGCATTGGCTACCCATAAAATATCGCATTGAATTTAAAATATTGTTGCTCACTTTTAGAATTATAAATAATTTAGCCCCTCGTTATCTTGTCGATCTTCTTAGTCTATATGTCCCTGGGCGAGCCCTCAGGTCTTCAGCCCAATTACTCCTGGCTCAGCCTAGATCTAGACTTAAATCTAGGGGTGACCGTGCTTTTGCCCTGGTTGCACCAAATCTGTGGAACAACCTTCCTATTGCTATCCGTGCGTCAGACTCCGTTTTATCTTTTAAACCCCGTTTAAAAGCTCATTTATTCAACATAGCTTTTCCATCTAGTTAGCGCCCCTGTTTTATATTTGGTTTAATTTCTTATTTATGTACTTTATCTTTTAGCTATATCTGTTCTTAGTAACTTTGTTCTTATATTCCCTTTTATTGTTGTATAATTAGTGCTCTTAACCTGATGACACATGTGGTACTTTGTTAATAGTCTTTTATTTATTGTCTTAATTTTCCTGTTTTTATTGTACAGCACTTTGGTGTACCACTGGTCTTTTAAATGTGCTATACAAATAAAGTTGTATTGTATTGTATTGTATTAACCTGATGTTGTAGAGGTTAAATTCCACTAAAGCCATAGCCATTGTTCCACATAAATAACCAACAGTGTCGAGAATCAGGTCAGTTTCCTTTTCTGACTTGTGGCTCAGAAAAGGAAATGTGGGACCCGTGATACCCACCCATTCACTGTGAATAGTTTGGATATTTACCTGAGATCAGTTGGACTTTGCTTTGAGTCATAGAGCTCCACAGCTGATGAGTTCTGGGCGGCAGTCTATGTGTGAAAACGGCTTTAAATTTGAGTCGGTGAGTCACAAACAGAGCTTAAAAGCAGCTGAATTTTAATCTGGAGGACTAAAGCTATGGGCCGATAATAACACTCTACGTGGGAGTTTGTGGTGATTCGGCTAAACTAGCTAAAACCATCACTCAATGCAGTCATAATGATGTCCTTGAGTGAGTGCTAATTATGTATTAGGACTAATTGTGTAACCAAGACCGCAACTTTTTTTTATTTGAGTTTGGATTTTTGGATTGAATTGGTAAATGATTTTGTGTGTTGTATGTGTTTATGTGTTACTTACTTGTTAGGTGTCACTGTTCGCATGTAACTCTTGAACAAGAAAGGAAATAAAAATGTCAAACTGCTCATTAATTAAAGAACCCAGCAGTAGATTAATCTGCATTGGTGTCGTACAGTAAGATTTGGCAACAGTACAATCCAGTCTCTGGACTGCCAGCATGCTGTAGGTAATGGCGGTGAATTAGGTATAGAGCCAGGTCTAGAGGTGGTGTGGGCAAATGACTAGGATGCCTTCTGGGCTTCTCTTGGGCAAGGTGTTCTGGGCATGTCCTGGGGAGGAGGCTCCAGGGTGGAACGAGAATATGCTTGCATCTTTAATATTCCCTGGGAATACCTTGGTATTCCCTTGGACAAACTGGAGGCGGTGGCTGGGGAAAGGGAGGTCAGGGCTTCTCTCCTGCAGGAGAGAAGCCCTGACCTCCCTTTCTCCTGCAGGAGAGAAGCCCTGACCTCCCTTTCCCCAGCCACCGCCTCCAGTTTGTCCAAGGGAATACCTTGGTATTCCCTTGGACAAACTGGAGGACAGCAGTGATAATAGACTCATAATAGATAATAGATAATAGATAATAGACTCATGAGGCTGCTGTCCCTGCAACCCAGCGTTAAATAAGTTTCAGAGGATGGATAAAAGGAAAAAATTGTAATTAATGTGACACATTTTCTTGCTTTTATGCCTAATAGCATTGGTTATTTTATGGTCATTTCAGTAAAAAATTTAAAAATATAATCATAAGTTCATAATTCTTTCTTCTTCTGTCTATCCACAACCAAACAAAAGGTTAAAGGTAAAAAAAAATTTAAGTGTCTAATTAAAGATTTTTTTAATTTTTTCAATTCTTTTTTAATTCACCTGTTTGTTAGTAATGGTAATATAATAATATACTGTAATTGTGCTTAGGTTTCTGAAGTAAAAGACTTGATGTTATTGAGATGTTGCCCACAGTCCTTGACATCTCTGAGCACCTGGCTCTTTGTATCAAGTGCAGTACGTGCACTCTGTGACATCGGAGGGTCATTTCAGATTCTAATTGCTCATTATTTAATGTAAAACTGACTTTTAGATGAGCCAGTTTGCTAGTGACTAAATGCTGTACATTTATATACTTAACCATAAACACCCAGACCTCCCTGCTTCCTGTGATTAATTCTCGTTGCAGTCACAATATTGATTGTTTGACGTGTGTGAGAGCTGCTGAATATTGGAGAAACACTTCAACAGCTTTGAACGTTTTAGTGTGGTTCTGCTGATGGCAAGCAGCCCTGAGATGCAGAGCAGCAGGTGCTGAGTGAACACACCCCCTACGGCGAGTGGGCAGCATTGACCGCTTATAATCGTTTCACCAATGGTTTCACTTTTTCTCCTGTTGCTTTGTAGCTCGTTTTTACTTTTGTGGTTGATGAATTTGGACCAAGAAAGCAAAATAAAGACACTGGGATTTTTTTAAAGGTTTGGCATGTATGAATATAAAAAAAATAATAGAACGTGTAGGTTTTTGGTGTAATTGTACAAGAAACGAAACAAAAGCAAAAGCAGTTCTCTTGGCAATTTGCTTAGCTGGCGGGCTGTTGCCTGCATGGTGCCTTTCGTGACTGTTATTCCCACAGGAAGTGAAGGTTGTGGAATGCCCCTGCAGTCTCTCTCCATATGCCCAGAAGAAGAAACACGCACACACACACACACACACACACACACACACACACACACACACACACACACAGGACAGCAGAGGCTCTGCTTTATTGTGTGGAACACTATATTTATGGATAATGTTTGATTCTTGGCCTATTAATATAGTTTATTCCTACGACACATGTTCCTCTGAGAGAACCGAACATCAGATTGGATTTTGAGCATCCCTGCTGGGTAAATAAATTTGCATGTTAATGAAAGAAATTGATTTTATCAAGACAAAGACTCCATACTAAAACCTTTCCTGTTTCATGAGAAGGCAAGTCTTTTATGCAAATGTAGAAATATCTAGAAATTCACTGATTTTTGTAATTCTGGATAGGTGAAAGACTCAGTGATCGGTATCTGTTTTTGTTCTTCTTCATCTAATGAAAGTCTACATTGTGAGGCTTTCACAGCGAGTATGCCAGAAACTCTTTCACTTAACATACATATTGGAAAAATGCATTTTGGCATGTTAACAACAAATTGTCCAAACAGCGAAATACATTTGCGCTTTACATTAAACAATGTTTTCAGATATTAAATTATGACACATAAATTGTCTGTTCCTTGCCAAACATGCCAAAAAATGTTACTTAAAAAGAAAAACACTATGTATTCCTTTTAAACCACACAAATCACCATGGTTTCTTTAACCATTTGATCAGACTTAATCAATGATTGTATCAGCAGTTAAAAAAAAAAAAGCACTAGCAGTCAGACGAAAAGTGGAAGCAAACAGCAGTCTCAAGTCCCTTGTTTTGTTGATCCATTTATCCACCCCAACCTCCTCCTTTTGTAGCTTTATAGCTACAAAATAGGGGTGGGTTTTAATAATCAATTCATTGATTAAAATCGATTCTGGCTTGGATAACGTGATATCGATTCATTAAAATCCTGAATCGATTTTTTTTTTATATAAATGTATTTTGCCCAAAATGCCAGAATCTCAGGTGAAACATCACCAAATTTCGACAACCACCAAACATTTAAAACAGTAAATGAGAGCAGGTACACGGCTTCTGCACAAAGGCGTAAACACACAGCGCGGACCCGCGGATCAGAATCAGTGAGATGTCGCCTTTCTCACACACTCGGGGCTGAAAGCCGACAGCTCGCTGATTCTGATGTTTCGGCGGGTCCACGCTTTGTGTTTACGCCATTTTTGCACTGATTCTAAAGCTGTTAGTTTGATCTCTCTCCAAACAATATTGACCGAACCAGCAGCAAAAGAAGATCCAAACTAGGCTTCACATAAACATCGTCATGGATTCCCTCTTACTTTTGCTGTTTTGCTTCCACCACAATAAAATCACACTTCATGCACAGCTCTCTCTCTCTCTCTCTCTCTCTCTCTGTACTTCAAGAACAGTTTCCCATCTAAAAATCTGTTTTCTGCATTATTCGCTTGCTTGTTACGCACAAGTCTACCGTTCTTTACAGCGCTGTCGGCCGCTGTTTTTTTTTCCTTTTACATACTTCCGAAAAGAAAACCTAATTTCTGCCATTCTATACTGAA
The DNA here is from genome assembly GCF_057382095.1 of Aulonocara sp. 'chitande type north' Nkhata Bay. Classification (NCBI taxonomy): domain Eukaryota; kingdom Metazoa; phylum Chordata; class Actinopteri; order Cichliformes; family Cichlidae; genus Aulonocara; species Aulonocara sp. 'chitande type north' Nkhata Bay. The sequence continues at coordinate 7,957,815 of NC_141359.1, read as the reverse complement.
CAAATTTAAACTTTTTAAAATTATGCAAAATGCAAAACGCTTAGCCGTGTCTCTAATAAAACCGCTGTAACTTCAGAGGTGATGTTCATAAGTTGATTAATGGTTTCCTTTTGTTTTTGATCTACTGCAGAATATTTTTATAAAATTCCAGGCCAGGAAAATCACCTTCATGTTTTTCTGTGTTTTATCTTCAGCTACTTTGACACAAAGGCCTCTGCTGTGATGCTTACACCTTTGATAAAGTCTGGAAAGTGTCAGCTTCCTTTTTATAGATACAAAAATATGTAAATGTACTGATCTGAATTATAATATTTCTGACTGTCTGAGGCAAAATTTCCCAGATTCAAATCGATTCGAATCGAATTGAATCAAATTGTGGATCGAATCGATTCAGGAGCTTGTGAATCAGAATCAAATCGATTCTAGAAATCAGTGACGATACCCAGCCCTGCTACAAAATGATCATGATGTTTCCTACTTAGCAGCCTTTTATCCACTAGAGGGCTTTGTAACTTTGGGAGCAAAAAACGTATATTATCACAATGCTTGTGATTTTAAAAATGTGGGTATGTGCGTGTCTGAACTGATGCTTGTCAAAAGATTTCTTTTCTATACCTAGGATGGTTCAACAGCTGGTTATACAAATATGTTAGAAACAACGTGAATAATTTATCCAAGCTATTGACAGGTTTTTGCACCAATAAATTACAAATTTGACAGCAGGCCACTATGAATGGTCCACACAGACATGCTTTGTTTTATACCCTAATGCAATATTGTTGCAAATTAAATGCAACAAATATTTTACAATGAGTTCACTCTTGTGGCCTTGGGGTTTATGGACAGAGCATGGAAAGTTGGATAAGATACATTTTTGGTGGGATGATAATCCCTAATAAACCCAAACAGATTCTGGTAACATTTAGGTTAACAATCATGTGCGGTGCGGAGCTCCATACTGTGGTGGATTACTCTATCCAGGACGCCGTGTGAATTTCTGTGTGTGATCCAGGTCATTGGCTGTCAGAGCAGCTGTCACGTTACTCTGACTGACGAGAATTGAAACGCTGAGAATGAAGGATTAATCAAGCATAGTAACGTGGCCAGGATGATGACACGGCGCCAGCACCTGCCAGCACTTCGCTCTGCATTTGTCTGAGTGTGTCTGAAAAGCACCTCACAACTTGAGCAAGACAGCCGCTTCCCGGTTTCCATGCCAACCGCAAGGGCTGTTCATGTTGGAGCATGCTCAGTTTGGCTACCTTCTCTGTAACAATAGCCAGTGAGAGGGCTCACACTCACACACACTCTCTCTCACACGCACTTTACTCCAGCTCGCAGTGGGAGCGAGACAGAGAGGATAGGCTGCCCGCTGCGCTCCGGAGCTCATAACACACACAACGAGCAACAGACACACGCTGCTTTGTAACAAAGGTGAGTACACAAACATACAAAAATTCTTTTCACTTTTATGGCCTTTATTATCTTATGCGAAAGAGTTTGTGGCATATGCATCCTTCCCTGTGCTGGAAAGACCTGCAGAGTGGAGATAGTTGTTACCGGTGGAAAAACTAGAGCAAAAAGGAAAGAAGCATGTGGTCTGGTTGGTGAAAGAGCTGCATGAGCCTCTTTCTTAAAATGCCTTTGAAATGAGGCTATTATCATACATTCAATTCCCTATGTTTCAGCTTGCAGGTGGTCTCTTGCAAACAGGGGGTCTTGTCATTTTATGAATGGTGAAAGCAGATTGAATATTTATTCTGCTCAATCGGAGGTGTAGTAGTTGACGATGCAGGGATCGCTCAATAATTCATAGAGCCTTGTATGGAGGGAAGTCGAGGGATGACAGCAGGTGTAATGTGATGCTTTGCATGGACAAAGATAGATGTTCTAGGCTTCTTTTGATAGTACAGCCCATTTTTACAACCTACTTTTGCTTATTCGTGTGTTCGTATCGGACTAAAGCTGGGAGCTTGTGTGATCACTAAATGTGTAACTCAAAAGGGCAAAGTCTTTCCTGGAGGAAAAGCAGGATAAACAGATGCAGTCTGATGTAGATGCTCAGACATCTTTGAAAACGTTGCATGATGTGAGTAGTTTCTTTTCAGGTCTGGATGACCCTCTAAAGATTTTGGGCCTGTATGTGTGTTGCGGACTGTCTGCCTGTCTGTCTGTGTGCGAGTTTGTACCGGGGCTGTTCTACACAAGAGATATCGTCAATATGAGCCATCATTCCCGCCCCGTGTCTCTCTGAGGCATACTTAGAGATTCACTCACAGGCAGACATTCACTGCCCGCCTCCCACAAGATTAATTATGGTGGCTGATAAATTCCTGTCTGGTCGATAGTGTATTCCTCTGCAGCTGGCCAGAGCCTTGTGTTTGTGTTGGTGTATGCTGATGGTTATTTAGAGAGCAGCATGAATATCAACTGGCCTTGGCTGTGGCTTCATGTAAAGCAGAGGTGAAGGAATGGGTGATCAAATTCATAACAATTTTTTTCAGTGCTTATGAACATTAGTCTTGTGTTGGGATAGTTCCTTGCAATAAAGTATGTTTTGCAGTCATCTAATGACACCATAAAACTCCTTATACCGTTACGAATGACCTGTTTTACCAACTTGTTCAAACTTTTGACTAGAGCTCCTTAATTTCTTTTTTCAAGTAGTTTATTTCAGCCAGCTGTAGCTTACATGGTTCCATGTTGATGTCCTGAAATTGATTTAGAAAATTTGATTTAGACCAACAGTCTAAAGCTCTAAATAATTACATTTGCAGTAATAGTTGCAAACAGAAAACACAAACATCTAATTGCAGATACAGATACAGTCATAAGGCATTGAAGATTTGCACATGCTAACCTATTCTCTACTCTTGTTCTATATTGTGTAAAGGCTCAAAAGATATTAGCGCAGTTTAATTTATCCCGAAAGCCTTTGTTGGGTGTCTTTTGCACTAAACGAAAAAAATTGATCAAGAATCAATACAACAATTGATAAAGAATTGGACACATAGGCAGAATCATTAAAGGCATTGGTATCAGTAAATTCTCATCAATACTCATCTTAGTCGGCAATCATTGTCTATTGGCACAGGAAGTGAGGTCTTTTGGAGTTGTTGTTTGTTGGTTCTGGATAAATATAAGTACAGCCGGATGTCTTTGCTGTTTTTTATATTTTGTATTTTTCGACATCAGGTAATGTGCAAGAGGTTTATCGGCTGGCTGCTGTTGCTGGAAATGGTGACAGTGAAAGTTGGGACTTAAGTAGTAAATGTGCTATAAAATCAAAACAAAAAGCTAAAAGAGGCAAAAAAAATTGCTTGAGATAGACTGTTAGAAATTTCTTGTGGCTTCAGATCACACACTCTATATAAAACACACTACTTAAAGCCACCTAGTAGCCATGGCCACCTGGCATTCAAAGTGGCACTTCTTCCTGGTAATGTGAGTCTACAACGAACGACTCACTTTTGGGTCAAAAACCTCTAGTGGCTATTTGAGGTACTACAGCCACTTGGATTAGAGCCTTTTCATATTAGTAATTTGTTAAATTATTGTCTGCGTAATGTTCCTCTTCCTGTTCCATTACTTACATAACCACTCCAGTGCCTGGATTATACTTTCCCTTTTGGTCCAAGTGATATAAATTTGATGATGAGACTGTGAGTGCGCGGGTCGACATCCGTTCGTTTGACTGTTTTTTGTGGCCGTGAGGACTCATCTGCAGAGATTTCATATCACAATGCACCAACCGTGCATGGGCACCAGGCGGCGGACTTCAAGTGCACATTAAAAAAGTCTAACAGCAATGTCTCCAGCTGTCCGTGTTTGCAACAGAGTATAATCAAGGCTTAAGTTTCCCCTGTCTTTCTCTTCTCAGTTGCCTGTCTGACAAAGACACACAAGGCACACACAGCAGTACCTAAAATTTTCAACTGAGAGGACAATTGACAAATAAAAGAGGAGAGGATGGGACACATGGCTGCCTAGGGAGAAAAGAGAAAAGCATCAGAGAATGGAAAGTTGTAGAGTGATGGATGGTAGACAGTGGGAGAGAGAGGGAGGCAGTCTTTCACCCTGCGGGAAATTGGAAAATAAATTGAGTTGACATAGAGTTTGCATAGAGATATTGATGCTGGGGAGTGGGAGAAGAGAGCTTTTGACTCGGGGCTTAAAAGGTTCACGCGAGGCTAATCATGTCTGTACCCACCGGTTAGGATGACCAAAAGGTTTCTTGGGGATAGTAATTAGCTATTTCCATCTGCCATTTATAGAAAGATACAGTCCAATGTGGTTGGCTCTTCAGCGCTAATTAAATGGTGCTTTGGTATATAGTTAGGTGTACTTAGGAAAATGAGGAAGAGTAATTATTCTAACAAAAATCAGAGAAATAAACTTAGCTGTTATTGGAGCATCTTGTGGGTGAATCTTCTGCTTGGTGCCAGTAAAGTGGGACCCACTGTGGGATGTCAAGTTTGATTTTTAGTGATGTTCACATTTCGATGGCTTGGAGCAGACAGCTAGAGTAAGAGTAAGGTGTCATGCATGCTTGTATGAATGTGTGATGGAAGTACTAGTCAAAGTATGCTATGTGTTCAACTATATATATCCATTGCAGGAACTTTGCCCGAAGACAAGGATCTTCTGGGAGTCATTGCTTTTCCACCATGAGGACTGGGGTCTAAATTATGTTCTGGGGAAATTATTTTAGCCCTCAGAAGACCTTGGCGAGGTGCAAGGACTCTAAATGTGCACCAACTTTGGGTGGATGGGGGAAGTGCTGCACTTCCACTGGCTGCATAAGATACATGCAGCATTTGGACCCACATTTTAGAAATTGTTTCTATCTAAAAAATGATGAGAACACAGCAGCAGGCCGTGCATTAAACTGCATAAATGTAAATGCACTCTCATACAATAGTGAGTTTACTGAGCATTTGAGCGTTGATGTTTGTTAGTCAGGTCTCTGTAAACTGAGGTGACAGCTGATCAATGGCTCTTCATCCTTTTCATTTCCAGTCCCAACACCCACCCGTTCAGCCCCACGTCTTTGTCTGTGCTACTAAGATACATCCCTCCAGCTCCATCTTTTCATCGCTCTCATCCCTTCTTCCTCCAAACCCCTCCTCTCCTCTCCTCTCCTCTCCTCTCCTCTCCTCTCCTCTCCAGTTTAAGCCAGTCATAAGTGTGTCCTTGGCTTCCTGGGGAGCAAGAAAAGGGGCTTTACTTCCTTCCCCCTCCCCTGTTCATTTACTCCTCCTCTCACTCTCCCTATCTTTAAAAAAGGTGTTAGTCATGTGATGACATCCAGAAAAGCTTCAGCACATACAGATCCTCATAGGCGCCTGTAGGAGCCAGTCAGTCGATAATCAGGGCTCGATGTATCTCTGATGGAGCTGACAATGAGCTGACAAGAAAGGCTTATGGAAAACACTGACACCCCCCACAGCAAGGTCAGGGTTCAGCATTGATCCGGTGAAAAAGAGGCGACTGCAAGAATACATGGCTGAATTTAAAAGCAGTTTGTCTAACGTTACAGAGTCACAGAGTTTCGTTTCTGCCATGTTTTCTCCGACTGCTTGGAAAGTCGCATCTTCCAAGTCATTTCTGATTCACTGAGTCTGGCCAGTATTGTAACAGGGGCTCTTTTGCAAAGAACCAGATTTTCAACACCAGAACTTTGTAGTTTTGATATGAAATCAGTTTGTAGTCCAACTGCTGCTGACTAGTTACGCTTCAGTAAGCTCTGGTTGCAGTTCATTTGAAATAAAAATAAAGACAAATGAAATTAAATAGGGGGAACGGTCTGCAACCTATATGTCTCCAAGTATTAGGAGCCTAGTATTCATATTAATAGCATATAATTACCTTTGTCAAGCAAGTTATGTTTTTTTGGTCTGCCAGCCTGCCTGTAAACACAATAGCTCAAAGTTTTAAATGATTTCCATTTAAAGAAATTAAAAATTTAAATTTTGCGTATGCGTACAAGGGTCTTCAAGGTCAACGTAATGATTTATTGGTCAAAAATTGACAAAAGGTCGTTTACCTTAGAGACTATGATTCTTAGAAGTGTGGTGTGGTGTGTTGTCAATATATAGAAAGTACTGTATTATCCTGTCTTCCTTCTCTCTCCCCAACCAATCACGGCAGATGGCCCCGCCCCTCCCTGAGCCTGGTTCTGCCGGAGGTTTCTTCCTGTTAAAAGGGAGTTTTTCCTTCCCACTGTCGTCAAAGTGCTTGCTCATAGGGGGTCAAATGATTGTTGGGGTTTTCTCTGTATGTATTATTGTAGGGTCTACCTTACAATATAAAGCACCTTGAGGTGACTGTTGTTGTGATTTGACGCTATATAAATACAATTGAATTGAATTGAATGACTATAAAGATTTAAAATATAACAAGGTAACTTGAGCTAAAAATGTAATAAGCTCAAGTTATTCATGTGCATGTAATTACAAATCAATTGCTGTTATTTACTTACCTCTTTTTATCTGATTTTTACTGCACTACAAGGACGGAGGTTTGTGCTCTCTGAGTGCTTCTTGTTTAAATCTTAAAACTTTTAATGCTTCTCAGCTTCTCAACTCCAAATCTTAAGAATAACCTTAAGTTTCTAAGACCAGCAGGGCATTATTGAAACATTTTTCCCTATTTTGATGTCAAAGAGGATTTTATTTTTTCTTTTCCAAGCAGCTGCCTGTAACAGAGTGGGTGAATAAAACATGGCACAATCTGTTTATCTTCCTCTGACTGACAGGATGATTTAGAAAAACAGTGCTCTCTTTAAAAAAAACTCTAACTGCCTTCATCATCAATGTCCATTCCTCTTTTTCAACATCCACCTTCGTCCTCTCTTATCCCCCTCTCTCTCATGATTCCTGGTGATTGGGAGGGGGTGAGGCATGCAGCCATCTGCTGCCCAGCAAATCCTCTCCTGCCTTATCAGCCTTAATTTGTTTATTAACGCCACTCCTGGGACAGCAGCGATACCTCTATCTCTCTTATCCCATCAATCTCTGCTCATCTTCCTCTCTATAGTCACCTAAGCTCTCCGCCTCTTTTCTCCTCTGTGAGCTTTTATCAGATGTTCCTCTTCCACTCAGTTTAGGCTCTTCAGCTCTGCAACTGTTTGCTCCCTTTATTTTACCTGGTAGCATTCATTTTTTCTTCTGTTTGCCTACGTCTGCCTTTTTCTCCCAGAAGACAGATTGTAGGAATGAGGTCAGAGACTGTGTGTTCGTGTGTCTGTGTGCAAGTGAGCATATGGATGTGGATATGAATGTAAGGCGACTGTTGAGGTTTTGTTTATGTAGGTGTTGCTCTTGCTGATGTCATTATGATCCCCTGCAGAAAAGACAACGGACACAGGAACATACCCTGGGGATAGGTGTGTGTGTGCACGCGTGTGTGTGGACCTTTCATTGAACCTGGCTACTGTCATATTGTATTTCTATGGAATCTATGTTTGCCCACACTACATCACTAGATAGTTTACTTTACTGCATATTCTTTTATCATATTTTCTTGCCTCGGGAAGTAATTAGAGATTAAAGGTTTACTCTAGCAACTCCTAGATCTTTGGGGACTGCTTTGTTTTCCTGGAGCTTAGATATTTAGCTGTTTTTTGTTATTTAACTCAGATGTGAAAAACGAGAATTTATGTATATTTTATTATTTGGTCAGCTACTTGATACTGTTTAGTAACCTTTAAAAATCCCGAAACACACATACACAAAACTGTAACTGTAACTTTAAAAATGCAAATAATTTGTGAGTAGTGCGAAGTATTTTATTACCAATACAGGAGAAAATCTCTTCAAGTGGAACTAAAATTTATTTCAATAAAATTAGATTTTGATATTGAGAAGACACAAAAAGTGGGTGGGGTGGTTGTGGGTATCAAGGGTCTCACAAACAACACATTATTATCCCACAAGAGATTTTGAAAAAGGAAGTCTGATGGAAAATGTCTGCTTCTTTGATAAAACTGGGAATTTAACATGTGCAACTGTCAGCGTCCAATTAAAGTTGAATGGGTGTGCACTGATGAGTTGAAGCTTAACATTCACTGTGTGGATAGGCTGATAAAACATTCATTAATTTAAAATACTTTGGCCATGCAGTTTGGGGTGAACTTTGGTACCACTCTAATGCTACAGTTTTTATGAGCTTCTGGCTGCAACTGCAGCCGAGGCTTACGCTGCTACTTTGTTTCTCAGCGAGGGAGTAAAAGCAGCTATCCTGCTGTGCTTTTTCGCTTCGCTCATGTATGACACAGACATTTATGGTTAATTCAACTTTCTTTCTTATGTCACAGTATTTAGTTGGATGACAAAAACACTTATAAACAGTGTTTATAAGCACTTAACAACAGGATGATGTATACATGTAACAATGATATATGTATACATATAAGATAAGATAAGATAAGATAAGATAAGATAAGATAAGATAAGATAAGATAAGATAAGATAAGACAAGACTTTATTAATCCCACAGCGGGGAAATTTGTGCGTTACCTCACCTGAGCTGAGGTAACGCACAAATTTCCCCGCTGTGGGATCAGATAGCAGAAGAAAAATACAAAAAAAATACAACAAATACAAATAAGTAAGATAATGCACTATATACAACAGTATGTTATTATGGATAGAGAGTTGTAAAAATGTGCAAGACATAAATGTAACTATTCTACCATTACTATTACTATATAAGTAATAGATATCTATAAGTATAGACATGTACACACGCACACACACATGTACACACTAAATGTACATATGTATACATATACATACACATATACCTGCACACGTCCATACATATAAAAGGTGCATTATGCATGAGTTGTGACCGTCGATGTCCACAATGTCCAGTGACTCATGACTGAGGAGCTAAAGAGTGTAACTGCATATATACAGTACTGTGCAAAAGTTTTAGGCAGGTGATTAAAAAAATGCTGTAAACAAAGAATGTTTTCAAAAATGGAAGTGCGACTCATTCATTTTCATCAAGCAACAAAATGCAGTAAATTAACCAAAGAGAAATTTAAATCAAATCAAGATTTGGTGTGACCACCCTTTGATTTCAAAACAGCATCAATTCTTTTAGGTACACTTACAAACAGTTTTTGAAGGAACTCGGCTGGAGAACTAACTTGGAGAACTAACTACAGATCTTCTGTGGATGTAGGCTTCCTCACATCCTTCTGTCTCTTCATGAAATCCCAGACACCCTTGATGATGTTGAGATCAGGGCTCTCTGGGGGCCATCCCATCTCTTCCAGTACTTCTTGTTCATGTTTATGCTGAAATGAGTTCTTAATAACTTTGGCTGTATGTTTGGGGTCGTTCTCATGTCTCAGAATACATTTGGGTCAAATAAACATTCATTTATATTTCTGAAAGCATTCTTTGTTTACACCTGCCTAAACCTTTTGCACAGTACTGTAGACTTATTTGTCTTCTTTGCAAGCTACATATAATCCTGTTTAGTTTTAGAAACAAAGTTTAACCTGCACACTGTTTGTTTGATGTTGACATGGTCAAAAACATACATGTTTAACCTGTAATTTTAAAAAGAGACATTTAAGGGAGATAGTACGTGCATTGATTTCATTGGTCAATAATTGAAGATCCAAATTGCACTAAACACTGAACATTGAACATACACTGGATTATATATATATATATATATATATATATATATATATATATATATATATATATATATATATATATACTGGAACATATTGGCTAAAATCAAGTGAATTGGAAATTATGATAAATATTGTTTTAATGTATGTGCTGTATGTGTGACCGACATGAATGAAAACATTAGTTCATTAAAAACATGGTCATGTAGCTATTTCATTGACGGGATGTAAAATATTGATTTAGCCTTCACGTCTCAAAAGTAAAGCCATCGTGACAGTGGCGTAAACCTGCTTTCAAACAAAATCCTGCAGGTGACAACTCCCTTGAATGAATTACGGTTGTAGCTTAACAACAACATCAAATACTTTGGCTACGCCGATCTTTTGTATAAAGTTTTTGTAGGTTGGTGTCTAGTTGGTTGTTCAGCTGTTGATTGGTGGTCACGTTTTACCTGCATTTCTGAGCTTTGAATGAAAAAATGGAATAAAATGTGTCTCGATGAAGAAGACAGTATCCTAGGCTTTTACCCGTTTCATGCTGGAGTAGTCTGCAGCTTGGGTGTGCCTCTCAAAAACAAACAACTAAGGAAGATGATGAAAAACTGGAAGAATCAACAGCGATAGCTGGCAGTGCAACGTGGGTTCAATGCACTGTTTGTAGTCTGTTATAGATCTGAGAGTACTGTGTACTCCTCACAGAAACAAAGAACGCAAAGTTGTTTTGTTCTTTTGATTCCAAATGATGCATCAGAGTTGCAGCCTTGGGCAAGCTGTCTCATGCGCAAACACTAACTCATTAATTCTCTGCATCACTTAAATGTCAGCATTTCCTCCCTGCTTTACACAAAGCTTACTTATGACATCATGTTCTGTCTCTGTTTCTTGGCTCTCATTTGTTCATTCATCATGTAACACAGATCAGCAGTGATGATGGGCGCGCTTCATTTCTCCTCCTCAGAGGGAAAGATCTCATGTTCATCCAAAATCCTCTTTGTAGATCAGAACTTTAAATTGCCACACGGGTTCATAATCACCGTAGTGCAGCTTCCCAGTTAAAAGGGATGTACTGGAGTTTGATCTCGTATCTGTAGGGTGTGTGTGTTTGTGTGTGTATGCTGAGCCTTCACATACCTGTGGCTCTAAAGGTTAGCTTTGTATACCCGTGGTTATGGATACCATCAATTTGAGAGATCTGTGACGCTCCGTGAGTCAATGGGAGAGGCTGGCTGTGGCATGATAGAAAGCCACTCTGCTGATTGGCTAACACACACAAACATATATATATGAAAATAGATCTTACCTTCTTTAAGCTTCACTCTTGAGTCTGCCTATTTTTTATCACAGCTTATTTTCCTCTGCAATCACCAGGTAATTACATGGCTTGTTGCTTCATCAATTAAACATGTGCGTCTGACACGCAGACTTACAGTGTAGCACAATATTGATCACACCATTTTTTGATATGACAACACGAGTAAAGTGCTGACTATTTTCTAATTGAGATTGTTATTTTAGCTGTTAGTTATTGTCTTTTTATTGTGCCTTGATTCTCAGAGGCAGCAGGCTCTCTAGAAAAGAACACTGTTTAAATGAATAGTGTATAAAATGTAATTAATCAGCCCTTCGATTTGATTTAACGCAGAGCCCTGGATATAACACAGAAACACACATATGCAGCAGATGAAACTACAAGGTAAAGACCAATCAACAGGCAAAAAAATCCAATAAAATAACACAGTAAAGCTAAACAGCGCCCCTTTAAAGATAACAGCCAGTGCTTTTTTCTCAGTGGAAACCCGTCTCGTATCACTTCAAAGCGCCAGTCTTTCCAGATCATTTTATCTTTATTACAAGCCCTCATATCACACGATAGCTGCGGTCATCATTTGCATTATTGCTCCTTTGAACTGTCTCTCTTCAGCGGAAAAGACTTCCTCTTTTGTCCTCTTTGAATACGTGCACATCTGCTGTGCGGCTCATGGAAAACCTCATGCAAAAGAAGCAAAGTGTTTGCTCTCAGGTCATCTGCCGCCTGTATTATTCATCTGCAACATTTCCACCTCCCAACACATGAAATATGAATGAGACCGAGATGACCTGGAACCACTGAAGACGCAGTGCCCAGCAGGGCAGTTTGACTTGGAGGGGCGCTTTAATGCCACTCTGCAACTTATATTTGATATTTAGTAATGTTCTAAACTCATTCAAATGGATAAAGATTTTTTTGGACAAAACCGCCAAGCCAGTCAATTTGGTGGTCAAACAGTGTGTCTGCAACAAACAGGGTGATAGGAGATATGTGCTATGTAAGAAGAAGCTTAATGGAGAATTTCGCCAACTAAAACTAACTAGTAAAAAACTGGGGGATAATCTCTTTGCAACAGTCCTATCAATTATAACAAGACATGCAAATCGAGGCTCAAATTGCATCTACACCCTGCACATAGTTGGAGAGGAGCAGGAAGATACGAGTATCTGTGCTCAAGGACTTATTTTTTGCAATATTTTCACTCTAGCATTTTTATCACACGTTCAACTTTGACAGCCAGCATCCTTCCTGTGCCCATTGTGCTGCCATCATAATCAAATGCATTTTTTTTCACTTGCTGTTAAAACGTTTTAAAACCATTTCCCGCTGATGCTCGGCGCCCAGCCGGCCTGCTATAAAAACAAAGTGCACTTCTTATTTTTACATATGTAGCCCAAAATAACCGTTTTCAGATTCCTGCGGAGACGAGCACTCAGCAGCTGTAGTAAAACTTCTCTACTGTACAGCTCTTCATATCTCCACAGAGACCTGTAGTCCACACACATACCACAGTCATTCTGCCTAATTAGGGGTACTCTTCCACACTTCCACCTTTTGATGTTGCCTGTGCTCGGAGCCTCGCGGGCTCCCCCGCCCACTCCCTGGCCTCCCCTCCCTCTGATGAGACTAGTAGTATAGGTGTTGCTGACAGTGCCCCCGGGTGGTGCCTCATTAACCCACATTTCAGTGGCTGATGGTAAACAGAGAGCCGGGGGGGGGGGGGGGGGGGGGGGGGGGTGTTTAGTCTGTTTGTGGGAATGCGTCTGAGATGTAAAATGGAAATGCTGAACGATGCTTTTGAAGATACTCTTCAGCTTGCGCATACCAGGATGTTTTTTTTTTCTTTGAAAAACCATTTATATTTATTTTACATCACCCAGTTCCCCATGTTATTGTCAAACTAGTCTATTGTAATGATGTATTCATTTACGGCTGGAAGCTGGAGCTTAAAGATTGGAAAGGCATGATTTCTGCTTATTCATTCTAAATCCCTAAGTGGAAAAAGCCCACAGGATGCTGCTTGGCTACTATTAAGCCCCAAAACATTTAGTTAAATAAACAAATCCACCGTTTGAAAGTCTTTGAAGAGGTTAAATGTTGTATCGTGTTGCAATCTGTATCTGCAAGCCTACAGGTGCCATTTTCCCATTCGTCACAGGTCATCATTTCTCTTTGCTGATGAGATGGAAGCAAACGTAGAGTCTTTTTGCAGCTTAACTACCAACAGTGTAGTCTGAGGTGTGGGTGGGTCATGCTAGTATCAGCTGGCACAGCTTTAAGCTTCTAGCTTCAAGCAGGGTAAGGATCAGTTTACAGAAGCTTGGCTACCTCCTCCTCACATTTCTAGATGCTTTTTTCCTCTTAATCATGTAGTTGTCACCCCCAGTGGGAGCTGACTCAATTGCACATCTTACCTGGAGCCTCAAAAGAGATATTTTATTTTCAAAGAATTATGACACATCCAGTCGTATTTGATGTGGAAAACTGGTTGAGATTCCCTTGAAAGAATACGTTGAAGCTGGAAGAAGAAACTGGAAAACACTCCACTGAAAACCTCTGTGGATTAGAGCTGATGTTTTTCTTGTTGTGTGTTGTGAGTGAAACGATTTGAAAGGACCGAGGTGATGAAGCTGATTCCCCAGGACATCACTGCTGAAAAGCAGACTCCTTTTCTAAGTAGTGTTTGTTTACTGTTGTTTTACCTCAAACCTCATGATATAGCGCAAGAAAATTTTAAGTAATGATATTTCTGATAATACAGAAAAAAGTCAACATTTTCTTGCTGCAGCATTTAAAAGTAAGTGAAGGTTATTTAATTATAACACGGCAATAAATCTTGGGCAGAGACAGCACAGTAGGTAGAGCACTCACCCCATGATTGGAAGCTCAGGGGTTCAAATCCACCAAACAGCTACCCTGAGGTACCCCTGAGCAAGATACCGTCTCTACGCACTGCTCCCCGGGCGCTGTATTGGTGGCTCCCCACTGCTTCACAGGGTGAATGGGTTAAATGCATCCATCCATCCATTTGCTTCCACTTATCCTTTTCAGGGTCGCGGGGGGCGCTGGAGCCTGTCATAGGGCAAGAGGCGGGGTACACCCTGGTCACCAGTCTGTCGCAGGGCCAACACACAGGGACAGACAACCATTCGCACTCACATTCACACCTAGTGGCAATTTGGATTATCCAATTAACCTATCCCCACAAGCTGCATGTCTTTGGACGGTGGGAGGAATCCGGAGTACCCGGAGGGAACCCACACAAACACGGGGAGAACATGCAAACATGTGCGGCAACAGTGCTAACCACCGTGCTGCGTTGGGTTAAATGCAGAGGACAAATTCCCTGGGGGATTAATGAAGTGTACAAAAAAGCCACTTTTTACTACAAGCCTCATCCAAGCACTTTTGTCGCTTTGTGTAACATTAACACACACTTACACTCAGATTCATGCATCAAGGGCCATTTGGGATTCAGTATTTTGCTCTAAGAATACTTTAACCTCCTAGGTTGTGGACATCACATTTTGGGTTATTTAGGGCCTGATATCCACTTACGAGGACATTATACTGCTACTATTCTAGAAACATTTTAAACGACTATCGTCATATGTGGCTCTCATTTTTCTTAGAAGCAAAAATTTGGTAAAAAATAAAAATCTGGTAATTCTTTGTTTTTACATTCATCGGGTCCCAATCAGCCCAAATATCAAAGAGAAAATCAAAATGCATGCCATGGAAGAGTTCGGGTCTTAGGAGGTTAATATGCAAACAGGAGTAGTTTGGGAATCAGACTGCAGATCTTCCAATTTTTAGGTGACCCGCTCTACCGCCTGACTCACAGCCGCACCAGTGATACAGCACAAGCTAAGTATAAGCACACAAGTAGCCTGGGTAGTGTTTTATCTTGAAATTTAAAGTAAAAGTACAAAGTTTACATTTTTTACACTTTAATTTAACAACAACTAAAGTTACTTAACCTTAAGCCTGCATTATAATGCAGCTAGCCAGAGCAGCTAGCCAGAGCAGCTAGCCAGAGCAGCTAGCAATGCTCGTCGTTTGTTTACTTTTGGGTTGTACATCATCAGCTGCTAGCATCTCCTCCTTTGTAGCCTGGTTGTACATATGTTTCTGCATCAAGTGGTGAAACAGGTTTGTTGTTTCCACCTTCAGCAGCTTTTCAACCGTTTTCTTGCCTATTTTTTAAAGCACTGTGCTTTGTTGAAGGTTGTAGAGGCTCCCTTTATAGGTATTGAATCCTCACCTGAGGCTCTTGCTTTCAGACATGATATGACATTATGACACTTTGTGATTACATGAAAATTTATACTATTATTATTGCGATTGCTATGATATGGCACAGCAGTATCAAACATATTAGCAACATACTTATTGTGCTGTTTCTTTACAATTTCAAATTTTTCCCCTAAAATGGGATTAAGAGGTATAGTTTCTTGAGAGGATTTCAAGTCAACAAATTACATTAAAATGTGCTTGATTAATATTTTGTCCTTAAAAAGTTGATCCAAATTTTCTGTAACGGTTCAAAGTCCACTGCACATGTTCTCAGACAGGAAAAGACTACGTTTTCCACGAGGCTGCTCACACTCAGTTCCATCCAGACCCTTATCTTCTTTCTGTGATTAGAATTTCTTCAGCCTCCCTCTTCATTGCTTTAATTTGCATCTAAAACCATTTAGTAAACTAATCCTTCTAATAGAAGTAAATGTATAGACTCTGATCCCTCAGTGCTCTTCCCTCTTCTCTGTGCATCCTCCCCCTGACAGGAGAATGAGAGGCACTTCACTTCATTAGGTTACTAGTTTCTTATTACCTGCTGAGCCCCGCGCAGCCCTCGTCTTGCAATGTGTGTGTGTGCCCTGTCTGTCTGTCAAAGCAATGAACTCTAATAGTCTCAAATGTAAGGTGACTCATCTGGAATGAGCCATTGTTCTTGATTACAAATAAGACTGGGACCTCCATTATTTATTTCTACTGTTTTTATATATGAGAAACACAGTATATTTGATTTTCCATCATATCAGATGAAAAAAGTTTTAATTGATTCATTTTATATTCATTTTACCACACAGATTGCACTGAAACTCCTTTGTGTTCATGCCTCGAAATGCTTGCCTGCAAGTCAGAGTCTAAAATGAAACATTTCGATCATGTTGTTAGAATTAAGTTCTTTTTCCCAGATGAATTTCCTCTCTGGCTCAATCTTGCTTGTGTGCATTAATCTAAAATTGAAATGGCGGTCAGATGTTTCTTACGTAAGACACTGCAGATAAGCATCTCGATCAATGGACTTTAACGCAGAGGCCAGATTGCTCTGGAGGATTGAAGCTTGCTGTGAATCGACAGTTACAGGGATAGAGACGTAAACTGGTGGATCAGTGCATGGCTTACAAAGACAGAGGGCAGGCGAGCAGGAAAAGCATCACATCCAGGTCGCTTATGCAAAACTAGAGGCACATATGATGAATATTTCAAAAAGCAATGAGGTGTGTTTTGTTTTAACTCAGCCTGATTCATCACTGCCTCACAGTTGAGCTGCAGTTTGTTTAAAACGATTGCTGATTTGCCTAAATGTGTAAGGAAACTGTTATCGTGCCATAGCTTTCTTTATTTAGACAGACAACTTTTACCCAACCACCTCACCCACTTAAAAGAGGACAGAGGCAGTGATATTGTACACTTAGCATTTGGTGGTGATTTATTACTTATGAGCTTTCTCAGACTGCCTCACATTTACAAAGTCTGCTCCCTTGGTCACCGTGGAAGTCATTGTTGTTGCAGGCAGCTGTTATTGCGGCTTCAGAGGTCTCTAAAACGGAAACCAGTCGGTCGTATTTCAGTGCCGCTTGTGAGTGCTGCCTTTGGGCTCGTGTAAAGTGAAATATCACAGCAGCCGCCTGTGTTGGAGCTGTATTGGAGTCTAGGCTGCGTGCTGGCACACAGTGTGTGGACAGCAGTCTGCCATTTTCTGCCACACGCTGAGTTGCAAGCGCAGTGTGTCTGTACATTCAAGTGCATGTGCACTCCCACGCATTTGAAGTACTCTAAGGCGCTGCGCTGGCTTGGCTTAGAAGACATGAAGATATATTTGAATCTGGCTTTGTCTGTTTTTTTTTTTATCGTTTTGTGCACAACGTTTTTTTTACTTTGTCAAAACAATCTTCGTGCAGTGTCTTGACTCAGCGCCACAGCTGATGTGAAGCGCAGCGTAAAGGACAACAAACACAAACAGATCTAATTGACTGTGAAAGTTGTCTTCAGAAGTTTACTGCCACAGCGCATCCAGCAATGACTGAGCTGATTTAAGTCGCTGTTTTTCAAAAGCATCTTCCAGATTTTCACATTCTGCTCCTTAGGTGACTGTCAAAAAGCCTAATTTTGAAGTTTTGAAACCAGTTTGGCCAGTGCGCACAGAGGTAATCGGAAAAAGTTGAATTTATCAGTCTCCATTTGTCTCACCGTGTGCCCTTGCTTGGCCTCGCTGTGCGCTCTGGCAAGTCTGTCACTCTCCTGCGGTGCCTTCCTGCAGCGCTTTCCAGCTGTGCTAACGCTGGCTTGCCTTCATTTCACACAGCACAGACCTTCTGATTCAGACACCTGCTGAGACGCAGCACACTTTGGCAGCAGGTAAACCTTTTCATGCCGTGTCAGGTTTAAGGGTGTTTAAATATTGTTTTCCCAGTCAGCCCGACCACCTCACAGAACGCTTGAGGGAATCTTTTCATAGTTTTTTTAGACACCATCAGGACGTGAGGACCTTGATGTAACTTCCGTTTCTGAATGACAAATTTAAGTAAATTTTCTTAATGCCTTAAGTTTCAAAGTTAGGTAATTAAATCCACGACAGCAGCAGCACCATTACCCTAAATGATTTTAGCATGCTTGGAATGTGTAGATTTTGTTGATATCATTAGAAACTCCTGATTTCTAAAGGCTGGGCATTGGTATTATATTGGACTACAATATATATTATAGCTTTTATGACGCTTTTCTGACCCACTACTTTGCTTATAAACCTAGAATAACAGTATATATTAATTCTACACCAAGTCAGCCACAATATTAAAACCACTGACATGTAAAACTCTGATCATCTCGTTACAACACAATATTGTTTTAGGAAACCTTAACTGCTGGCATTCATGTGGAAGCTACTTTGAAAATCTAAGCACAATCTGCCTAAAGACTGTTGGAGATGAAGCATTTGCCCTTATTTGATGAGGCTCTCCCCAACGTCAGTGGACCTCCTCAGCCCAGCAGGACAGTGCACTGGACATTTCCCAGGAACAGCTCGACAAAAGATCTAACGCACTGACCTGGCTTCCAGACTTCCCCAATTACAATCCAATCGAGCATTTGTAGGATCTACTGGAAAAAGCACAATCTAAGGAAGGCTCCATCCGGCAAACCACGGGACCCAAAGGATCTGGTGCCAACGTCCCGGTGCCAGATACAGACCGCGCCCTAGTGAATGCCCCGATGGGTCAGTGCTGTTTTAGTGGCACATGAGGGACCTACAGTGCTCTAGTGTTTTTGCCTATTGGTGTGGAACATAGCAAAGGCACAAAGAGTAAAAAAGGGAGCTGCCAGACTCCCCAAAATGTCAAATCTGTAGCTGCCTGATTTTTGATGGCAGAATTTCTTGCATCTTGTGGATAAGGTTTGCAAGAATGAAAAGCTAATTATGCTGGAGTCTGAGCTATCGCCCTACTAGCAGTACAGGCCTGTAAGCAAAGAGTTTTTAGGACGCCTGCTGCAGTGTATTATATTTAAACCCTGAAAAATCTAGTCACAGATTCAGTGCTAACTGCTTATTATTCTAATTCAGTCAAAATGAGGCCTTAATTACTGACAGGAAGTGTTTTATTGTGTTATGATGCATTAGAGGCACATGTGACAAAATCATTGTAGATTTTAAACAAGTTTTGTTAGCTACATTTAGCTACATCTTTAATGTTTTTTAAAAACCATTGGCAAATTACTGGAATACACCGGGCAGGGTTGTGTTTAGTTCGGGCTTCAATGTGGTCACTGGAGACCAATCACATCTGCTTAGGACAATGCTTGGAATCCCACCAAATGTGGCACCCTGCTCTGGGTGGTATAAATTATATGACTAACAATGTAACTCAAATTTTTGGCAGAAGTTGCATTAGATTGTACAGAGCAGATGAGGAGGGCACGGAATAAGATAAGAAACTGCACAGTGAATACAGCCAGTTTTCAAAATAAAAGACTCAGGTGCAGACTGTGTGCTTTGCCTCTGCAATGCTCCTGTGGTGCTTTAAGCTAATATTTGTGTTGTCTTGTGCTGGATAAACTTTTATTGTTGTGTTTTTTAAAATAGATCACTCTTGTCAGCAGCAGGGATCCTGTTTTCCCTTTTTTTGAATCAAGATGGTTCTGATTCCTGAAAACATGACAGCAACCAGAATATGTTTACATCCTTTAATGTATCTGTTTTGTGATGAACTCATGGCATTTTCAGGAAATGTGAGCACTGAGGTGTGTGAATTAGTGTCAAGCTGAGAGGTTGCCAGACAGGCACACACATATATAAATAAACACACAAAGATGGACACACACACATAAATACACACCTGCACACAGATCTGGATGAGATAGACAGGCACAGTCTGCATGTTTGTAGGGAACACTAGGAGGTGTCAAAAACCACGAGCACATTATTATCACCTCTTCTACTACCGCACAGGATCTGAAAGACATCCAGCCTTCATCATTCAGACACATACGCACACACACACAAAGAAAGAGAGATGAGTAATAAGACAGCCTACTCTGTCTGCTCAGAAACACTTCTGCATAGTTTAGGAGGTTCAGAAGCACCCATGAGGAGAGGATGAATGAAACGGGCTGGAACAGCAGGGAATTGGCTCAGTGATTTAAATGCTCGCTGGATAAAGACAGAAAAAAGAAATAAATAAATGGGTCACTTCAGTCAGTGGCGATAACCAATTTCTCATTCCCTTTCTGTAAAGTGGGATTGTCAGAGCAGGGTTATTCCATGAGCAAAAAGGCAACGAGAGAGGGAGTATGTGTCACCCACTGTTTCGCAGTACTGAGCTTAATTCTAAGCATTCAAATCTGTTTGAAATCTCCACATCTGGGGACAAACAAAATGTGAATGAAAAAGCTGCATCATATTTGCCGGGAGGACCAGGAGCCTGTGTAGAGGGGGAGTGGGAGAAAAAAGGAAAAAAGGGCGGATCTACCCAAGTCCCTGCCAATCATCCAGCACTCCTGGGATGGAGGAGGGGAAGTGTGGGGTGGGGTTCATTTCTAAATGACAGCCACTTGTCACAGCTTTGGAGCCAAAGCACTCTTCACTTCCCCGCATCCTGCAAGGGGCAAGGGGGGGAAAGGAGACTGGGTGGGTGCTAACGTCAGAAATCATGTGACCTGAGCTTTGCATGAGTCTCTGGTAGATTTTCTCATCATGTGGTTGAAGATGGTGGAGGTGGATGGAGGTTTAAACAGAAGAGCTGGGGTTTAACACAAGGTGGGCCGAGGCTTTTTTCTGTTTTATTAGACTTTGTTCTGCATCAGGCCTGCAGATTCATTCATCCCAGTCTTAGATGTGTGTTATCAGGTCAGTCTCTGTTGTTTTTGGCCTGTTGTCCTAGATTACGTTCATGTCTGCTGGGTAGTAGTAATGTATGGAATTTACGTCATTTGCTTGACTGCTTTTATTGTTAGCTTTACTGCTCAAAAAATACCCATTACTTGAAAAGCAACTGGAGGCTGGTGTAGTTGCAAAGTGTTGTACGGTGGTTCCACACTGGATGCTGAAGGTTAACTAAACTTTGAGGTGCTTTGTTTGGTATGTTGTTGTGTGCAGATTCAAATATATTTACATGATACTGTTGAGACTGTTTCTTAATATATATTGTTATGTCATTATAATAGTGTTTCTTGATAAGGGCCCACAATATTTCAGGATCATTTTAAATAATCTTATTTAATTTGATTAATCGTTTGTGTTTGCTAAATGGATATTTAAACTTCAAAGTTTAATTTTACACTGAGGCTTCAAAGTAGGTCCAACCAGTATGGGTTTCCTCTCTTACTACACTGTAACTAATTGCTATAACAATGCACAAAACTGCATGTCCGTCTTTGTGAATACGCTTGACTTTTTTGAATTTTGACCCATTTGAGAAAAAAATATAGACAGAAAGCTATTTCACAATAACACGGTACATTACCTTATTTTCCTTGAGTACACCTGTAATTTATCTGAGCAAAGTTATGCTGCTTCAGTTCCTCAGTTAGTTTGTTAAATGCTTAATTGAAGTCATTAATTTAGTGTTATGAGGGTTATTTCACAGTACTTTGAATCATTTTAGAATAATACATTGTTTATTGAGATTACAGGAGCATTAAAATACCATTCTCATAATAAGCAAAGAGCTGACAGTATTAAACTGCTAAGCTTATATGTCACCCATCACAGTGATGTAATATTTTTTTATTGGAAGAACCTGTTTTTGCAGATTACAGTAGTTTAAGTGTAAAATAACAGTATGTTGCTGGCAAATCCAGCTGTCTGGACCTAACATTGTAAATTAACAGAAAAATGTTTTAAATTGTGATTTCTAATGAAAAATAATTACTGTATAAATTGTCCTTTTGTAAATATATATTTATATATTATATATATATTCTCCTCAGAGTGTTTTTGAGGAAGTCCATGATTAAACTGATTAAACACACACATGTTCTTGTGATGTGCGTAATTCAGGATGCTCTCTCCTGTCAGACGAACACTAATTATGTAATTGACTCAACATCTAATTCACTCTAAAAAGGAGGACTCGGTTTGTTTTACAGTATCAGGATACATCTGCTATTCAAGCCTGAAGTCTCTGATGCCCATTGTGTTTCTCTCTTTTACTAGCAGACCTTACATATAGCTGCACCTGGCAGAGCAATCGTGTTTTTTTACTCCAAGAGTTTATTATTATATTTAGAAATGGCAGCTTATTGATTGATGTCCTGTTTTTCTTGCTTTTCTCTCTCTGTTAACTTGTAGCTCAGGGCCACGTCTGTCTGGCTCATTGGACGCTCCAGACGGATAGCTGTGCTGAGGGGAGTCTGAGAAGAGGAAGCTGGGCACTGTGGGATCTGAGCCAATGACCTGTAGGAGGAGGGAAGCAGCATAGAGAGTTGATTAAAATGGGGTAAGTTTAGAAGATCAGACAGCATGCTGCCAGCAGGAACTGTTGGCTGAAACAAGAGGATTTCGCTCCAGAACTGATCCTTGCAACATGATGCTCACTGTTAGGTAAACTCTGCCCGATCAGAGTGAAAAGCAGATGTGCTGACAGCAGAATAAAGACACGCTTATAACACACTGATGATGTGTTTGCACATAGGCACAAATAGAGTTGTGGTCTTTTCACAGCAGCGACTTACTGCCATACACTTTATGTTTAATTGGAAAATCTTGCAACTCACAGAGTGAAGGTTTTATGCTAGATTTTCTTCAATCGTGCCAACAGAATGGGGTGCTGCTTAACTGAGCAAAAGAGCCAGAGAAGGAGGAACCTAAAGACCTTCAGTGTCACCAGTGGTTTAGACGCACAGTTTTGTGTTATATTAAGTAAAAGAGGATACAGGGATAAACTGTGTAAGCGACTGAAATAAGATAAAGTGACTCATTTTGTGTCAAATAGTGATATAATTGCTCTGTGTTTCAATAGGACAAAACTACTGACTGAAAACTACCGACCTTTGTCTGAATAATAACCAGATGGACATGGATTTATTTAGATACCTGAACAAAATATGTGGACCCCCAGTCTTAAAGTAGCCTCTTCTTTTCAGGTTTGAAGCACTGAAACTTGAATTTAAAGATTTACTCCAATTCACAAGAGGATTATCACCTAACACCGATGATGGCTGGTGAAGCCTTTCTTGCAGTTGAATTTCTTTCTGGTCCAGTCAGGGTGTGCACTGACTAGAGAAGCAACATCATTTTGACACAGGAAAGGGAGTTCCCAAATGGTGAATGTTTTTATAGGGAAGTTTTGATATTACAGTGTGACGGTATGAAGCATTTAAGTGGGTTAGGATGTTAAAGTTCGTGAGATTACAATTAGAAAAAGACTGTTCAAGTATGGCTTGTTTGGAAGGGTTTCCAGGAGAAAACCTCGTCTCTCTAAAAAGAACATGGCAAAGCTACAACTGAACAAACCACAAGACGTCTGGAACAACGTCCTTTAGGCACACAAGACCAAAGTGGAGATGCTTTAAGAGGCACAGTCTGGAGAAACTCAAGCACAGGATGTCAGCACAAATGCCTCTCACACACTGTTAAGCATGGTGGCGGAGGGGTGATGATTTGGGCTTGTTTTGCAACCTTGCATTGTTTGAGTTAACCATGAACAAATGTGAGGCCGTCTGTCTGACAGCTAAAGCTTGGCCCAAGTTGGTTGCAGCAGGACGATGCAGAAGTGCTGTGGTGAGACTGTAAGAAAACAAATACATGGAAAACTCAGTGAACTGAAAAGAAGAGAGGGCCAAAGTTCCTCCACAGCAATGTGAGATGCACACACACCTACAGACAATGTGAGGTATTCATACAGAAACTTATCAGGTTATCGCTGCTAAACGTGGTTCCACAAGCTATTGAATTATGGGGTGAACTTACAGGACTGCATGTATATGCCATTAATATTTGATTTGACTAGAAGTGACTGGCCTACTTCCAACTGGGAAATGCAAAACTAAATCAAATGTTCCTGAAATAGACACAGACCTTTTTGGCCATATAATTTTAAATTGAAGGACTCAGTAATACACAAACTGATTCATTAAATTGGAGATTTTTTTGTCAGCGTTCTCAGCAATGCAGTAACTCTGACACTGAATCCAATCATTTGATTGATTTATTTCCTCATTTTGAAGCTGTCCTCTCCGTGCGCTCTGCCATCATATCTCGAGAAATCAGCCCCTGTGCATGCTGGACATGGTGACTGATTTACTTCCCTGATGGTGGGGATGAATTATTCCTCAGTTAGCTTGGTGACAGAGGGAGCAGAGAGCGCGAGACCTCCAGAGAGCATTTACTCTGGCAGTAATTCAACCAGAGAAAGGCACAGAGAGAGGGAGAGGCACAGGCATGTCGAGCAGGATGCTCCCTGCTATTCAGACACTCACACGCAAGCTAATTTAAAGCCAAATTTCAGATTTCAGCATTTTTTTCCCTCACAGCTGAACTGCGCACATGCATATTGTATGTGTCTTCTAAGCAGAATAACAGAGAAGTCACTCTAAGGCATCACTTAGTTTTGCAAGTAGTGATTTAAAACTGATTATAGAAATAAATCTGTTCATTTTGCAAAAAGAAAAAACAATACTGGATTTCTTTTACTTTGGGATGCAAGTAGGTAGTGAATGCACATACTTAATAACGATCAGATCATTAATGAAAAGAGGGCGTGGTGCACAAGAACCTGTCAGCCAAACATCAAGGATATACAAAAAACTATCAAAATGATTCACAGGCATTAAGATACTGATCGGTGTAAAGCAACAGAACATGCAAAACCTACAAAAAGTGGACTTGAAATAATGTAATTTCCCCGGATCACGAAGAATGACTCAGCCACATGAAGTAATATAACAAACAGAAAAAGCTGCTCTTATTCTACAACAAAGTGTTAGTCAATTCGTCCTTCTTTGTTGCATGTTTGCATTATTAAAACGCACAAATCTACTTTCATTTCCTTTAAAAAGAAAGCGTTGCCTAAACCAGCAGGACACAGGTTTACATGCTCGAGTGTGATTCAACCAGGAGTATTTTCTTACATTGCACTACATTTTCCTACATTTTTGTCATTGTCAGAGTAATCTACGTATGGGGATCCAAAGTGTTCAGGTAGCAGGACAGTGCATTTGAGATTAAATAAAAATGTAGTGTTACTTGTGCATGCGTGGTAGAGAAGCAGCATGCGACCTTGTGCAATGCATAACAAAAAATAGACAAAAGGAGAAGTCAGATATATCCGGCTTTAGATAATCACAGTACTTGTTAGTGCAATCACTCCACTCTTGTTTTCTTAATATGAAATATATAAAAATATCACCAGTCTCCTCCTTGTTCAAGATAAAGATAAAAGGATTATGTTTTTGTGAATGTGTGTCTTTCAGACTCTGCTGCTACAAGGATTCGTTTTATAAAAACAGATTCGTGCTTTTTTTCTGTTTTTTTGAGCATGTTCATCTAATTAGCAGCCAACAAATAAAATCCGAGGGAAACCGCCCACTGATTAACTCGGATCGCAGGGCTGCTTACCTCTAACCATGTAAGGAATGGCAATTTACTTATTACCGCGAAGCCTCGGAGAAGCGTGGCGGCCTGTTCGTGCTTTAGCATTTGAGAGCATCTGAGTCTGGAGATGATTTGGATTTTATTATTCACATAATGCATCAGGGATGAGCCCTCTGAGTCCTTGTTTCATAACCATAGTCATAATCACAGCCATGACCCTGCGCTACTCACTGTGATGTAGACCCGATGTGAGATATGGAGAATGAGAATTTGTATTGGGCGGTGAACTTGCTATTTGTACTCATTAAAGAGAGCGACAGAGCCACAGTACACCCGGTGCCATCTTGCCAACTGTCTTGGCTGCTAATCTGCAGCTATACTGTCTGGTTAGTCTGAAGGAAAAAAGCAGAACCATCCGCCAGTGGACTGCCAGGCAGTTATCTTCATTACTGTCCCCTCAGCTTACTGCTTTCTCTTAACATCACACTCATTTCCTCTTCATCTGTCTCATCTTTGTCTCATCTACTAGGGTTCTCTCATTTTTTTTTCACTATCCTCCACTATCTGTCTCTCAATCTCATGTTTTAATAGCCGAAAAGCCAGGCAATAATCCCTCTATTATTATTCTTGCCGCAGAGAAAGGAAAAAAAAGAAATATCCCAAGGGGGCAGATAGAACGCCATTTGTATGATATAAATGTGATTACTCTGGTGAACGAACCAGGCTTCAGAGACACTGTCTCTGTGTCCAGAGTTGTGGTCATCCAGTACATGTGGTCTGTGTAGTCGCCAATGTGGCTGAAGAAGACTGATCTGTACTAAAAGGTCATTTTACAATCTACACTGAAGAGTAATGTTTCAATTTTGAGCTGTGTTATGATAGAGGAAACATCTAAAGTAATGAAATTCACGTTTGAGGCTGTGAGCTAATGTTCCAAGATGTGAAGTCATTTTGTCAATTTCTTGCTTGGGTCCATGAATAAAGACATTCTGTCCTTTCTCGTCTTCATTGCTGCAGGCTGTGGATCTCTGTACCAGCTCACTGCACGTCTGAGGGCCGCTCGCTCTGCCCCGAGCCATGCCAGACGTGAAGCCTCCCCCGCCATGTGACTACCCCTCTACCTCCTCCGTCGCGGCCTCTGCCGGCTCCCCTGCTGGCTGCACCTCTCCGCTCGACCTCGTCATGGACGTGGAGCCCTGCATCGCCAACCTCCCCTTGTCTCCTGACCCACTGTCCTCCTTCCCCCGGCACAGAACCAGCGTCCCTCACTATCCAGGGTTTCATGGTCCACCTTTTCCCCTCATGGCCCGGTGTAACAGCAGCACCTTGCTTACAAACTTGGGGCTCAGGTACTGTTCCGGCCAACAGGGCGGTCTGGGGATGGAGCCAGGTCAGGGAGCAGCCTGCATTCATACTGGAAGCAATGGCAGCAGGCCTTACAGGAGTATGGAGAACTTAAACTGGAACACTCTGGCAGATTCTGGTCTGTGCTCGCTCAGCAGTGCTCCCTACAGGAGCGTGGACAGTGAGTTTATCTTACGCTACACCTCCACTAGCCACTGGTATGATGGGTCTCCAGACAGCTCCCATGGGCTGGCACCCAACCCAGAAAGCCTGGCGTTTTACCCTCGACCCGGACTGCCCAGGAAGGACCTGCCACTCTTCCCTCAGTTGCTGTTTCCAAGTGGTGTGGATGAATGGGATGCGAGGAAGGGCCTAAGAGAGAAACTCCGCCTTCAGAGTGCAAGGTCAGCTGTTGAGCCTCTGAAGCCCCTCCCACTGCGTCCTACGGTGTCCCCGTGCGCTGTACCCATGGAACGAGACAGTGGGCATCACGGGAAGTCAACAGGTCCTGTTTCCAGGCCACCCACTACAATGCGCATCACCAGCCCAGAGGAGATAAAACAGGAGGTCTTGAGGCGTTTACAGCTCCGTCGGCAGAATAGTAGCCCCAACCTGGCTCTCCACAGCGCCCCATCCACCCAGCAGGCAGTTAAGACATCCTACACAACAGACAGTATTTCAGGTAACAGAAGCAGATCAGACTCTACATTAGAGCCTCGAAGACCTCCTTTGGGACGCTTGCATATACCTACTTTTGAGGAGTTTAAGAGGATGCGGCAGATGGAGAGGAAGCAGAACCTTGAGTCCACAGTGGATGCTACACGATCTGAAAAACCTGTAGCTGACCTTCAGCAAGACCTAGGAGCATCAGATGGTGCGATAATCCTTTCAGACCCTCATTTCGAAAAGCAGAGAGAAAATCCCGAGGCCATCACGTCCTCAGAGAAACGTACATTCAACACTGTGAACGCTAACGGCACTGCAGCTCCCGCTCCCTCCTCCATCTCTGACACCAGCACGTACTCTCCCATCCGCACGGGGCCCTCTCCACGTTCACCCCTGCCGCCCCAGGGTGGCTCGGCCCAGGAAAAGGCCAGCAACGTAGGAGGGGATGATGGGAGTGCCAAGCGTAGGAGGAGCAGTCTGGAACCTGCTGGGTCAGTTCCCTTTCCGCTCAGCAGGGAGAAGTGGGAACGACCCTCCAGCTGCTGCCCTGCTCTTCTGCTGGACGGGACCGAACTGTCTAGCTATGGAGCCAAGATCTATAAGATGAAGGATGGTCTCATTGGCTCTGCACTGGACCTGATCAAGAAGAGGTTAGTGGAAGAGGCGTGGCAGGAGAGAGAGGAGTGCTGTGTATGTGTTAGTTGTTGTAAAGTTAAACTTAACATGTTGTCTATAGGTTAAAATACATAATATTGCATAATAGTGGTGGGAACAACCATGACTATGGAGTTGTTCCCTATTTGTCTGGCATGCACCTGCACACATATTGGCTCCATCACAACCAAAGATACATAATGTATCTAGAATATATCCTTATTTATTAGAGATCAAATGGTAAATGGTAAATGGCCTGTATTTATATAGCACTTTACTAGTCCCTAAGGACCCCAAAGCGCTTTACATATCCAGTCATCCACCCATTCACACACACATTCACACACAAGACCTTTGGGCTCAAGGAACAGGTTTATGATTAACTCTTAACTTGCAGTACTAGTACAGCAAAGTGTATTTTGTACATACAGTGGTGCTTACAAATAAGCACATTCTTTTAAAATCCAGTTAAATCTTTCTAATGGAGAAATTAAATCTCACAATATACATTATCCGATCCTTGTAGGGGCTTACAACCGCTGAAGTGTTTATCTGTAAAGTAAATGCAGGTACACTTCCAGCGTTGTATCAGTGTATGCCCGTCCATCTGTTTAAGCCCGCACGTGCTGTTGTGTTATTGATTTATCTCAGTTATTGTGATAACAGCTGTCGGAGCTAACAGGGTTGGCTCTGCAGACGAGACTGTGGGCGGGAGCCTGGCATGAGGAGGCAGTGACAGACTGGAGGACGCAGACTTGTTGTTTCCCTGGTTCTCCTCTCTCAGTGTCATCTGTTGGCTAAATAAATGCAGGCTTCACTCCACTGTGGTTCATTCTGATCAAGGACAAACAAGGGTAGGGTGTGTTTTACAGCACTGGGCACCCATTTAGGTCTTCTTGCAGTGTAAATATTAGACCCCGAACAAAGAGCTGCTTGATAAGGTCAGTTGAGAAATATAAACTCCCCCCCACCCCCCAACTGCCTGGTTTTGCTAAATGAGAGATAGACGGTATCTTTCCCTGCCAGTCTGGACTCTCCGCTCACTGTCGCTCCTTTGTCTGCACTGCTAGAAAGAATGATGGATGACTGCATGAAGGCAGCAGAAAAATATCTGCTGCGTGTGTGCGATTGTATAGATACAGAATATGTTCAGTATGTAAGAGAGCAGAGCTGTAGTCTAAGGCTGCAACTAACAGTTATTTTACTTTATTTTTACGATCAGGCTTTATAGACTATAAAAGCGTGAAAGATGCTCCAAGTGATGCCTTCAGCAGGCTTGTTTCTTTTCCTTTAATCTTTATAACAAGACCAGTATTAGCTAGCAGCTCAGTGGACCTGCATTTGGTCGCACTGGTTGTGAGCATTACAGCTATTATAGTTATTCTTTGTTAGTTTGAGTCTTTTGAATTATGATTGTATTTATGACCAATGCGAGAGACAAGTTTTAAGTTAAATTAGTATAAATATTATAATATAAGCAGAACTTTTTGAAAGCAGTTGACTCACAGTCTTGCAGACATCCAGAGTCTCAATAAACTCGTCGATCAGAGCCTCATCGGGGAGGTTGTGATAACAAATTTCGCCAAACTAACAAATACCAAAAATTAAGGATATTTCCTCTTTAATTGAAATGTATTTTAGTTATGTATGCATTGTTTTTCACATCCATTTTTGGTTTTAGTTGAATATTTGCTTAATACTGCTAAACACAAAGAACAGCTGAATCTGAGAATCTGAGACTCTTTAAACAAACTTTTAGAGAGACGTTGACCTGACCATGGGGCTATACGAAGCATGAAGAGATGAGGCAAGTGAGAGACGTTGGTTTTTGCAACAAAATTTTGTGGCATTCTTTCCTAAAAAATTCTGAACGCTTTGAATAAAACCCAAAAATCACAGTGACAGTAAAGGAAACAGTTTGAATGTCCCTGCAAAATTTCCCGACAGTCAGTCCAGCAGTTGCAGAGCTATTTCACTGTCTCCCGGTCCACTAATCAATTACTCAGCTGATGCTGTCAGCAGTATTACAGTGCTCGTAAAGCCCGTTCACATCTCCAGCATCCGGAGCAGATTCTTCTTTTATGTACAAAAAAAGCACCCATAATGCAACACACCCCGCACTCTCCTGAGATTTAAATACAGCCCGAGGCTCTGTGAATGTTTTAATACTTGGACATTTATTAGTTAATTAAACATGACAGTATGCTGTGTGATCGCTGCACCCCGAGGTATCTGACGTCCGTCGCGAGTCTCTTTGTTTAGGTGTGCAGGGCGTTGTGTTTTAGCTGCGCTATTACAGTAATATTCATATTATTACACCTGGGAGCGTTTTTTCATAGGCTGAAGCATAAAGCTGCACCACTGAGTTAATTGCACTCTGCAGTAATAGTGTTATATAGAGACGTCAAGAAGAAGGCGTGTATGAGATTTTATTTTTATTTATATCTATTTTCTGTGTATTCGTCTCAATTGATCGCACTCGCCCAATCAGATTCAAAATGAATTAATTTGAGAGATAGATGGATCAGTGAAGGTGACAGCCAGGCTAATTTTGGTGTCACGCCGTGCAGTGTTGAGTGCTGATCTATCACATGCAGCGGTTTCCTGATAAATTAAACTACAGGTTATTGGATCCCATGCATCATCCAGAGTGTGACAGCTAATACTGTGATAGAAATGCATTTTAATGACAGTTTGTT
Source organism: Aulonocara sp. 'chitande type north' Nkhata Bay (assembly GCF_057382095.1). Lineage (NCBI taxonomy): Eukaryota > Metazoa > Chordata > Actinopteri > Cichliformes > Cichlidae > Aulonocara > Aulonocara sp. 'chitande type north' Nkhata Bay. The sequence continues at coordinate 7,927,171 of NC_141359.1, read as the reverse complement.
CAACGGGAAAGCGATCGGATGCTTCAGAGCCGGGGGATTAATTGTATTGGGCTTTTTGCCACGCTTTGATTTGGACATCTTCATCTGCTGTGCTGGTGTTTCTTGAGAAACAACGTGCAGGTTGCCAGAGTTTCATGCAATTTAATCTGCAAAGAAGAAAGTAGTTGAGCTGAAGCGCACGTAGCTGCCACGCAGCATATGAAGGACGTTGAAAACATTTTTTTTTACGACATGTCCAGAAAGGGCTCAGCAGTTTAACTGCTTTGGGAGGGACAGAACTCAGAAAGACACTGTTATGTAAGAACCATTAGAGTAATAAGACCTCGTGTTAAGTCAGCACACACACGCTGAAGAGAAGCCAAAGGAAATTTAATAGCAGAGCTGGTGCTGAAACAATGAATCGACTGGTTCTGGGCCCCGAGAACACCAATGAATTTCTTATTTTTCTATTGGTTATTTGCCGTATTAATATCTTTGAGTTATTTTTTCTACCATTTTCCATCAATGTATGGATTAAACAAACAAGTAATGAAGCATTCACAAGCTGAATGAATACATACTATGACTACTCTATTTATGTAAGTTTAGTAGTGGCTATCACTGATATACCTACTGTGTGGGTCTCACTTGTGACCAGTTGGTTTTCAGACACCGTTGGGCTGTTTGTGGTGTCGAAGGACCTTGGCAGGGATTTTTTGGTCGATGTGGGTTGCAGGGTGTAGAACAAGCCTGTGCTTCCCAGACCTAAAACTCAAAGAGGTTTAAGTCTGGGAAGATTAAAAGACGGGTCAGTGTAGAGCTTTCTCAGAGATTCCCAAAGGAAAACTGCCGTATAACGACATAATCAATCTTATTTATTCTACCAGTTAATGTTTTAATGTTGTGGCTGATTGATGCTTTGTTGTTGTTACTAAAACACAATGGAGAAGACATTTCACTCAACATTACAGTAAAGCTCGAGCCAGTTTTACTAAACTCTTGGGTCAAATTCTTGAGACTAACCATCCTCTGTTCTTGTCAAATACACGCCTTTGTGAAGAAAGTCAGTATATCAGGAATTTACAGCCTGTCTTTCCCTGTGAGGGCCCAGACATCATCGAGACTCCGTTATGGGTTGTGATCCCTGGGGCAATTAAGCTCGCGTAGCTAATAAAAAAAAATCACAAACACCTTTATTTTGAGTAAAATATATATAAAAATATGTCAAACTGATGTCACAACATTTTTTTTTACAATGATTGCAGTAATATGGTAGTATCCACACGTGGCTAATGGACCGTGAAGTTTAACAGTGCTGAAAAAACAAAATCAATATACAGCATAGCGGTTGGTTCTTTCTCCTGAAGTTAATGGCATAAACAAAATGTAAAACACCACAAATCAACATTTCCTGTATTATTAACACTTCATTTAAATGACTTCACGAAATCACAAAGGACTTAGAGAGAGGGACGGAATAAACAGGGTAGGCCAGGAATGAACATAGACTGTATATAAAAGAGGAAAGTACCTGTTGGTTTGTGAAGTTCTGTTTCCAAGCCTCAGTGTGATGGTTTTGTTGAGCCAGAAATGACCATATTTGGAGAAAGTGCTAGTCAGCTAACTAGCTTGCTAGCTAGGTTAGCAAGTAGCATGCAAAGACAGTATCGGACAGACACAGATACTTGCTAATCAGTGCTAGCACATTCAAATATTACTAAAATTTAATCTTGAACAAACTGTTAGAAAAATTAACCACACAGGAAACAAAGTTATTTGTCAGATAATAATATTAAAAATGTTTCACAAGGAACCGAAACTACAAGTGGGTCCAGTTATGAAGCTTGCAGATAGCTACCAGCTACCAGTCCGAATGTTAAGCCTTTATAAAGGTTAAAAGGTTGACCACATAAACGTGCAGACTTCTTGTGCTGGCATAAAGTTGTGCAGTTCAGCATTAGATTTTATAGCGACTTTTGGAGGGCACTTTTGTGCCGCCTGTGTATAATTAGCTTTTAAGTTGTTTTAGTCCATTCTCCGAGTAGGGCACATTTACTGCATGGCTCGGCCGTAGAGTAAATGTCCCCTAATAAACTCAGTGTAAACGAGCTCTAATAAACTCATTGTACTCATTCACTGATGCGTTAAGTGAATCACAACAACGATCCCTGGCCACTTTTAAGGTGCACATCTTGTGGTGGATTTGTATTTGCTTTGGTCTGTTTGTTTTCTGCTATTACAAATGCTCGTATAAGTCCCCACAGGCATGTATTTGTGGTTTGTGTGTTCAAGGATATGCAATTTCCAGTGTAGTGAAATTCCTGTGCAGCAGTTTGTCACTGTGTGCTTTTTTGGGATGTCACAGATCTCATGCTGTCTGTGTGCAGCAAGAACGAATCCCCAGTTGTCAGACAAAGGAATGAAAGAAAACTATAATGCCTCCACGTGTTTGTGCGTGGCCGCGAAAAGGCATTGTCCCCGTGGTCCGTGGGGTTCAGGTGTTAATGTCTGCTGGTGGGCCTAATTACTGTGCTCCTGAGGAGGAGCTTAGGGTTGGCGGGTGGGCTTTGGTGGCCACAAAAAGAGGAGAGGGATTGATTTGGAAGTCTGGGTGGGTAAAGGAGGAGGTGGTGGTTGGGTGGGTGGTGGAGAAGACATAGCAGGAAGAAGAAAGGCATGTGAGCTGGAGAAGGAAGACTGAGGAGTAATGAATGACAGAGATGCTGTAAGCAGAAGAGGGCTCTGCCAGAATTATAATTTCCCCCTCTTCCTTCATTCAATACCTTTCCCACACGTCTTGTTCCCTCCTCTTTTTCTTCTATCCCCCTTATCCTTTTGCTTTCTATTCCTTCCCTTTCACCCCCCCCCCTCCCCACCCTCCCAATCTCCCACCCTTCTCTTCACCCATCTCTCTCCCTCCCCTCCTCTCTACGTCCATCTCCCTCCTCTCTTCACCAGCTGCAGTGCAGAGATCTCCGCCGAGACCCCCGTCAGGCTGTCAGGTGACCGGGACGGAGGCTGTGACATCACCGCCCCCTCGGCCGACTGTCAGCCCTCCGCCGTTGCCATGGCAACGTCGGCAACGGCCTGCGGAGCCAAGGCTGGCGAAGAAGCACCTGCAGGAGAAGGAGGAAGAGAGGAAGCAGGAGAATGCGTAAGGATTCTTTCTCTCTCTCTTTTTTTGTTTTTCATGTCTTAACAGCGTTCCCCGTGCGCTCCTTAGGTTGCTTCTGCTTTCTGCCGTTGCCTCGCAGTGTGCAGAAACGCGCTGATCTATTGGTATTCATCGGTGACTGGGACAAGCAAGGGGACTGCGACACGCACACATGCACATCCCTCACATATACTGATGCAGAGGTATTTGCTGAGAACAAGCATGCAGCGGTCTGTCTTCCTGCTACAGCTCAACGACTGAGGATGCAGTAAAAGAAAAAAAAAAGGAGGATTAAGCACCCCTCCAGCAGTGAGCTGCTGCTGGTAACTGAGCGCTCCATTCCTGCTCTCTGCGTGCCTCCTCTCTCTCTCTGCTGGCTGGCTGGCTGCAGCTTGACACCAGGCTCAGCTGCAGCTAGCATCATGCTCCTCTCTGCATCTGCAGACCAGAACAGAAGAGCCGGACTGACATGGAGTCATACCTCGCTTGCATGTTGCAGCAGCTGTTAGGTAGCTTAGACAACAGATGTCGAGGTGCGTTTGCTTCTTTCTTGCCTTCTTTTATTTTAAATTAACAGCCTCTGCATTTACCAGACAAACGGGTGTTATTAGATAATTTAGTAGAATATGAATTATTCTCCTTCATTTTATCCAATAGCTGCGAGCTGTGTGAAGCGATGGAAGTCTTGCACCTTTCAGTCATATTTAGTTGCTCTATTCGTGTCTACGGTTAGGAAGATAATGGGCAATTTAAAGCCATTATATGGATGTTATAGGGGATGCTGACGATGCCTTTGGGGTGATGAGGAAGATGCTATAGGTATGACCTTTGAACTTTATATCTCAGGTTGATTCTCAGGGGCTTGAGAGACCCTAAAAGAATTTCAGAGATCACTCGAGGAGTGTTTGTCCATGCTGAATGCTGCAGTGTTTGGGGAATTCCTTGCTTTAACCTCTAAAGAATTTGTCATCTGGAGGATATCTCCCATCTTCAAGGCTGGGTGGTTTGAAGTTGCGATAAGAGCAGAATTTTCAAAGCGTGGCCTCGCTGAATTTACAGCCTTTTTACGAGACTTGGAAGACGATTAGTGCTGCGACTGACTGTGAAATTTGGATTCTTGTCAGTGCTACAAGCCGGGATCAGAGCGATAACCAAAATTTGTTATGTAATGATGTCATGCCAGTGAAGATGGTGACACTGTGCATGGTAACTGCTCTCACAGGCACACACACGCAGAAACACGCAAGCTGGAATTTCAGTCTTGTTGTCATTGCCTCCTTTAGTACCTCAGAGAGCTTTGCCCTCTTTCACCTGTTGCTATAGCAACACGACCATTTGATTGACACACGTGTCTTTCCAACTGGCAGCACGCTAGTCTGGGCTGCAGGCGCTCCAGCTCGGACGCAGCCTATGAGCTGGCTGAGACGGTGAGAGCGCAGCGTGAGTGCCGCCTGCGACCCCACTACAGTGACCCCATGCCGGCCGACGCCTCCAAGCGCAAGCAGCTGGAGATGAAGATTGCCGCCGCCGCTCGACTCCACGGCCACCGTCGAGATCGCGATAGAGACAGAGACAGTGGTAAGTGCATAACAGGTGTGCCACATCGTGTTCCTTCTTCTTCCTCTTTAAGTGTGTAATCCGCTGAGGTTTTAGTTAAATTAAATGGAGCTACTTTGGATAAAGAAAATCCCACAAATAAGGACGACTTCAACAAAAAATTCAGTGTCACTGCAGCTGAAACGACACAGACTGGTGAACTTCCATCAAAGGATGTCCATGCGTCAAATCTGGTTGGAAGTGTTTGGGTTGTAACAAAAATGCAACTATTAAGAATATGTGTGTGTTGCTCAAATATCTACCTCAGCAAACAGGAGCCACACACTAATCAACGTGATGCTTCCTTCATCCTTGAATCCAACTTTCCAGCCAACATCACTAAGGTCATTTTTAATGAATGTCACCAAAATAGAGATTCTTCACAACTGGTAAAACACTTACATTTATTGCCTCTACTTTGCTTCCACACAAATATTTCCAAGCTCGAGTCGAATGACCCTAATGAATAAAATAAAACATAACTCAGGGGGCAGGTAGCTATTTAACATGTAGGCTGCTGGAAGCCTACATGTCAGTAAAGCTTTCTGGATTCTGTATCACTTTGACTTTTAAGAGATATAATACCTTTGACATTAAAATCTTGTCCATGTTCTGTGTTTTTGAAATGATTTTTAGAAATCATGTACATCTCAACTGCTGTGGGTTGTTGAGTGTAACTGCACAATGGCAGGTAACATTATCTTATGATTAGTTAGAAAACTGGCAACAGCACTTTAAATTTGGGGAAAAGGGCCTCTCAACTTTTTTTTAAAGCTATGTAGGTAACCTTACAGTGTGAATGAACTTCAGTATATTGTAGCCACTTTTCTCAGCTTTGATTTTGTACCAAAAGTTATAAAGAATACTGCTGATTGGTGTATTTTGGGGTTATTAGAGACGTACCTGCAATCAGAGCCTGTGATGTCCACTACAGCTGTCTCTGTCAGGGTACCTGGATCCTTGACCCAGTGTTGTCAATTTGGACCTTTTGCTATTGTTTCGTTTCCCTGTGCCTGTTTCCTGTTTTATTCTTTTAGTCTTTGGTCCTGTGCGTTGTGTTTAGTTCTACTTCCTCTGTGTCATTAGTTAGATTTATTCCAGATGTTTTCTCACCTGTTTCAACTCTTCCTTATTATCCAGTCTATTTAAGCCCTCAGTTTCTCTCAGTTATTTGCCATCTCATTGACGACTCCTCATGTGTAAACTCAGTTGATTTCAGTGACAGTCGCCTACAAAGCTGGATGGTTTGTATTTAGGCCTATTTCCTGTCTGCTAGCATGGAGCAGGTGGGGTTCATCCATCTACAAAGAGGTGATTGAGATGTTTTGGCTTTGTTTTTGGGGGACTTTCAGGTCATCTATCTTTGTATACAGTCTCAACATATAAACATTGCACATATTCCTATGGTGTATGGCACTGACCCCATCACTGTGTGATGGGATTTGACTTGATGCTTCCTTCCTGTGAACAAATGCCAGCACCTTTACAGAACTCTTTGTCCTCATTACACCTCTGACCTCACCATGAGGTGAATCCAAATAAATTGTGAATGAGCCTCCAGCTGAGCCTGGCATTTGACATCCCATCCCATTTTTCTTTTTTTAAAAAAGAAAAAAAGGCTTTTAAGAAATACATTTGTTCTGTTTTTACATCCCTTATGCAACTTGGAGTCTTGCTTGTCACTGAACATTATGGCCGTTGGACCCTGTCCTCAAGTCCTCCCACCAAACACACACACACAAACTACCCGCTTATGTTCCCTGTCAGTTGAAGACCCATTACACTAGTGCTGGGCAAAGGAAGTCCATCAATACGACATATGTTAATGATGACCTTGCTGGCCTTTTCCCAGAAACCTGCGTTTATTTGATTGACAAAAACTGGAGGGTAAATCCATAAACATTCTGATTGCTAATGAATCTGATCATCCTCACATCCCTCTCCCCAGCACCCGCAGCAATTCGTGGTCGCTCAGAGCCTCCCGGTGAGGAGCGCCAGGCAGTCTTGGGCGTGACTCGAACCGGACAACACCGCTGGAGCACCATCAGCAGCCTGAGTGCAGACAGCGGAGTGGTGGGCCTCAGCGATGAGCGCGACGAAGAGGACAACGAGCCTCGCCGTTACCGCAGAAGCCGGGGAGCCGACGTGGAACGAGTGGACAGCGGCATCGGGCCGGGTCTGTCCCGCACCTGGAAGAGACCGTCGGCCTCTCTGAGAGCCTGGGAGGCCCAGAGACCGTGTCCGGACTGTGGACTGAGGGACGGGGCCTCGAAAGAACGGGGAGAGCGCATGTGCGAACGTTGCTCCAAGCTGCGCATTGAACGCAAGGAAGCCATCCTGGAGTTTCTGAACACGGAGTCGAGCTACGGCGAGGACCTGCGCATCATCAAAGAGGAGTTTTACTGCCCCATGCAGAGTGCCGGGCTGCTGACCGCTGAGCAGCTCGCCGTGGTGTTCAGCAACGTTCAGGAGTTGATAGATGTCAATGAACGCTTCACCGAACACCTGCAGGACAGCATCGATCAGGCCTTTGACCAGGTGACCCACACTCTCTGTCTCTCAACACACATAAATACCAGCTGTGCATGAGCAAAGTTGGCATCTTCTGGCTCACAAACGGATTTCAACATCTCCTGTTGTTGCATAATTCACCTTAAGGGTCACACTTATAATGTCATTAAATGCCATTGTTTCTTTTTTTAACTGTTACTGAGTCCAAATTCAGATATATGTAGAAGTACACTTTAGAGATTCAGTACAAACATCAGAACCACAAGTTTAAGCACACGCATTTACATGTATACACTCAAAGCAATTGCAGGTAAAAATGTTTGTTTCTCTCACAGCGACGACGAAAACAAGGTCACTTATTGTCAAGTAGAGGAGAGGAACCATTAATCATGCTCTCAAGAATATGCTTACATTAACAATGAGTGACTGTATACTGTTTGTGTAGTGATGATAGTGCCTGCAGTAAAGTATCACCAATTCTGGACATCGTCTCAGCTATACAGAGCACTTTAGTCTTCTTTTTACTTATTTTGGCTTAACACATAACAAATCAGTGGTTAGCATTAAAGCTAAGGAGCGTTAGTGCTACTGATAACTGTAAACATTTGCCTCTTCAACAGCTTATCCCAGTTGACATTGGGCGAGAGGTTGGGTACACCATGGGCACTCTAACAAAGAGTGAAAAATAATCGTTCAGACTCGCATCTAAACCCTGCTGCTGATTTAGAATCACCGGTTAACCTGGCACACGTGTCTCTGCACTGTTTACCCTTTGGCTGGTCCAATCTTCCTGTGAGCCAAATATAACTACACTAACAAGTCAGTAACATTAGTTAGCTGACAGCCCAGCTCACTGGCTGCAGCAGCAAGAGGGAGAAAAGATGAAGGGAATTACAATTTACTTGCAAAAATATAATGAAACTAAAAAGTGTGTGTGTTTATCAGAAAGTCAGCAGTGTGGAGCATGCATGGGTGGCTGGAGAGCAAATAATAAAATAAACCTGAAGCACACACTGTGGCTGTGCTGGTCCGAGCCTGGGAGTCACATGGTCACTGCAGGAGGGAGGGAGCTTTTACAGCCCAGCTCACTGGGCCCAGGTGTTGCTCTTGGAGCTTATTACCCTCCTATTAGTGTCTGCATAACACAGTACAACAAAACAGAGACACCTAGTGCCTCATCAACAAGTTTGACAGCAATGATGTCACCAACGTCTGTTTTATAAATCAGAGTTAGTTGAAGTTAATTCAGTTAACTTATCATCCCTCTGCATTCTGTCCTTATATAGTACAACGCAAGGTAGATGGACTGATATTTATACAGCACTGTTGTGCTTCTACTGAGATCTCAAAGCACTACACTCGCACATACAATTTAATTATACACACACACACACACACAAATACTCCAGTCGATGCATCAGGGGAAATTTGAAGTTCATTGTCTTGCCAGGTAAGCTTTAAGTATAGAAGTCAGGGATCAAACTGCTAACCTTCTGAGCAGGTCAGAAAGATCCTGAGCCAGCTTTAGCCAGTGGTGAGAGTTAAACAGTGAAGAGTGCAGGAGTCCATCCAGGAGATGTGTCTGAAACAAAAGTACAAGCTTTGTTGCTACAGCCCTGTTTACAAATTGTTTAGAAAAAAAGTAATTCCAGACTCATAAAGCACTTTGTAACACAGGGTTTTGAAAAATGCTCCATAAATAAAGTTCTTATTACTAAAATAAGTTTCTTTAAGGTCAAGCATTAAGATCATTCTACTTATCTTTAAAGAAAGAAATTTTCTTAAAAGAAATTTAAAGAAGGAGAGCCAACAGCCTTCTTAAAAAATGTCGGCCACCTTGAATTTCAAATGACTAAAGGTCTAAAGCAGGGGTGTCAAACTCAAATACACAGTGGGCCAAAATTCAAAACTGGAACATTAATATTTATTGGAAAAAAAAATCTTCCTCCAGATTTAAGAATGAATCTTTTCTTATGGACTCAAACAAGTTTTGCTGAAAAACTGAATATGGAACAAGCAAAGCTTAATACTAAACAATATATATATTAGCTGTATAATACCAGTAGGCCAGCTCTAATAATAATTTGGTATGGCTTCGCGAGCCAAATGTAATTAGGCTGCGGGCCAAATTTGGCCCGCGGGCCAGAGTTTGACACCTATGGTCTAAAGAGTCATCAGAAAACGGTATATGTGCCACTTTTGGTACTTTTATTACTTATTTATTTTGTTTGTGCGTATTCTGAAATATCAGCTGATCATTTCTTTCTTTCAGACACATAAGACATGAACAAAATCCCTGACATTTGTTATGTGTAGGTAGTCATTTACATATTTATGCTGTTCAAGCACATGCGCCACAAACAGGGAAGTTGCAAAGCGTCTTCTGTTGGAAGAACTCTAAATATCAACGCTCATATCACAGTTGAAGGGTGTCTCTCCTAGCTCTGTTTCATTTCTGCTTCTCTCAGTGAGAAGCATGAGTCTTAAAATGCTCTCTGTATGATACTGTACTTAGTTACCATTTGTTTCAAGTTTACCTTAAAACAGCTGGTATATCTGGGACTAATAATTTTTGGGAGTATTACTGTCACTCCCTGATAACTGCTATGCTCACTAATTAGTACCCTTGTGTGAAGTGATGAGGCGAGAGCCAAGCATAAAGTCTGCACGTACCACTTTGGACAATGACTTTTAAGGCCGTTGCTTTCCTGTGGTTTGATTTCAGGGAGATGAAGATCTGCTGACAGTGTACATAGGAGAGATCTTTCTGGAGTTTGTCAACATGCTGCCCGCCTTTCAGACCTACTGTCTGCAGCAGTCCACCTCAGTCAACATGCTGAATACACTGGAGAAAGAAAAAGAGCTGCTAAGGTACACACAAAGTACAAGGACTGGTCTTCCTGTGGCTCTGTGTGATGGCAAAATTGCTGTGGGAGCTTTCTCTTGTTCCTGCCACGGCTGTGCTGTGTAATTCTTAATGGAAAGGACAGCGAGTTATCACTTATTCAGAAGATGTTCTATTTCAAGAGCAGAGCTGCAATGATTCATATTTTTAGACAGAACTGCAGCTCACCCATGACTCAGGCTGTCTTATGATTCCATTAATCAAGTTTTTAAGAGTTTCCCCAAAGACATACACAGACTGTAAGAATGTCTCCGTTCTCATCGTCCTCTTGTCTCACTTCTCTCTTTAGAATCTTCCTGGATGTTTCTCAGAATGACAACACAGCCCTGCGTCGTATGAACCTGCGCTCCTTCCTTATGGCGCCCCTCCAGCGCGTGACCAAGTACCCGCTTTTGTTGAGCCGCATCATTAAGGTCACTCCCGAGTGCCACCCCGACTACGCGCGTCTCCGTGAGGCCAAGAGTCGGGTCGAGTCCCACCTGGAGCACATCAACATGAAGACCAAGCAGGAGGGCAACGGGGTCACCTGGTCCCTGCGCTCGTTCCGCCGCGACAGCCGCAAGAACCGGGAGGTCATCAACATCGAGATGCGAGAGGTGTCGATGAAGACGGTGGGGTGGGCGAGGGAAAACACGCGATTTGTCATGGAGGGGCCGCTCCAGCTGTCCCAGCCGGCGGACGGTCAGTGGGTGAAGAAGGGCAGCAAGGCTCTCAAGTTCCAGAACGTCCAGAGCCTGCTGATGGTGAGGACGCAGCGGACGGTTGAGGGACTGTGCGCCGACCTGGTGGCTCGGGGGGATCAGATGGAAAGCGGCGGAGAGAGCATTCGGGACGGAGTGCTGGTTCTGATCAAGGACAAGAGCAGCGGGAAGTTCACAGTGCTGAGAGAGCCCATCCGATTGGGGAACTGCGTGGTGTCGACAGATCCTGACTGCGAGGACACATTCGAGGTGCTTGACATCCGGCGGGAGTCTTTCGTTTTCCGCGCCTCTGACAAATCTCGCACCCAGCAGTGGTTCCACCAGATTAAGAGGTACGCTCGGGACTTGGGCACCTGGAGGAAAAGACGTAACGCTTTGCCCAACATCATGATCAACACGAACCAAACGCGGTCCTGAGACTAACCACCACTCACCTTTGTTACACTGTAAATAACCTCCTACTGCAAAAATCAGCCGACAACAGGAAGCATTTCCGAGTGACTCCGCTGTCATAACTCATTAGAATTCAATAACAATAAATAAAAAGGGAAGAGAGAAAAAAATCTCAGACTCTCATGAGGGCAAGAAAACGACGAAGCACTTTGTTTTTGTTACGAAGCTGTAAGTGCGCCATACTGTCATAAAATATTATGTATGTAGATTTAATTTGAAACTGTTACATTACAAGAGCAAAGTCAGATTGTTGGACGACCAAATGAATAACAAAGAAAAAAACTTGGGTCGATCTCGTCGGCCTTGATTGTAAAGACTGTTTGCTCTCGGAGAAGCAGAGCTGTGTTTTTCAGTAAGTAACGTGTGTCTGTTGAACAGCATGACTGAACATGACCGACTGCAACGGGAAAAATTGTAACATCTTTATTTTTTTAGTTTCTTTTCTGTTTTTTAATACAACACAGTGTGACGTAAGAACATTTCTCAAGGCAGAAATGTCGTCCACATCTTTTTGTTCGGTGGTTTTCGTTTGTCGTCACCGCCCTATTGTGTCCGTGTGCCGCCCTCTACTGTACATTGGCGGTAGGGCAATCTTTCACTGCCAGATAAGCAGTGGAGTAGAGCCTCTCAAAACGGGCTGTACAGACCTGTACGCGTCACCGTCTTTCAGTGAGAACTCACGTAACAGCAATAATCTCTGCCAGTTTCAAAGTAAGTAGCTACTGTATATGCATTTCGTTTTCCTGAGGTTTTCCTTTTGGCGTTCAGGTGTTAATCCTGCTTTACTGTGTCGTTGGGTTTTATGTGGCACATTTAACTGGAGTCTGATTGGTCGGTGGGCACGACTAAAGCTTTCCCTAATGCTAAGGACGCCTCTGTTACGGTCATTATATTTAAGTGCCATGAAAGCAGTTTGTGAAGAGTCTCGTCAGTCCTCTTTCTTGGAACATCCTGTCAAACCGGGTGACGTCAAACACTACCTGTGTGTTAAGTGCAGAGTTTTTCCAACCTCAGCTTCAGGACCTCATGTGGAGACCACCACTGGCCTCTGCACAGTTGTAATAATGTAATAACAGAGAATCAACAAACAGTTTTTTGTATTATTGAATGATTTGCTGGTTGTTTCTTCAACCAATCATTTGGTCTGGCATCAGTAACTCCTAAGAGTCTTCTTAGGAGACTCACTATATTCAGATTTTAAGAATATCACTTTTCAGTAAACAAACCACTTAGAATCACTGACTTTCTGTTAATAGACTATCTATTATGACTTTAATACTTTAACTGATTCAGTTATGCCACCATTTCTTGTCCATCCCACCCTCTGTGTAGCTGTGAGAGACCAAAAAAAAGGTTCTGTTGTGAAACTCTGGCGTTAAGGTTGAAAAAGCCTGCTACCTTGACGACAAACGCCTCAAAGAAAAAGCATCCAAACCATCTCGTCGTGACGCAGTTTCAGCTGTGTTATGTGACTTAGCGATGAGCTGTTGTGCCTTGGTACTTGATCACTGTTAAATGAAAACTGACTGAAGTATTTGCAATCCGTCATAGTAGCATTAACCTCTGAAATAGACTCGTCTGCTCTCCGTCACTTGACCGAGATTCATTTACAGGCAATATAATTATTCCTTCGACAGTCCCCGACTGCTGATGTGATCGACTGATCCTCTGTGTCTTCTTCTAATTTGTGTTTTTACTACTCATGGTGTGTTTTGTTTTTTTATTATTTAAGAGAGCTTTATTTTGTTTGATGCACTTTATTATTATGATTCAGTAATAGTATATTCTCCAGTGTAACCGCTGGTAAAAACTCTGTTACACAGTCATTACTGTTGACCATACTTGATGTAAAAGAGGGACTCTGGTCGACCGAAGCAGATTCCAGCACTTTGAAACTATAAAGTCGACCCAGCCATCGAAACCAAAACCACCAGATAAGACCAATGCTGTTATGTTATGAAGTAGCACGATCACTGTGTTTTGGAGGGCAGGGCTGCTCAGCTCCACACCGATACGCCTGTACTGTTGGAGGACGCAGTTTCAGATTTAAAAAGAAAAAACCTGCAGAGTTTCATTAAAGTTTCTTTTCCTCATTTGTGTATGAAAGACCTGACGTTTTATTTCCTCAGTGTAATATATTGTGCATTATATTAAAAGATTTTAAACACAACCTTTATTGTTGTTGTTTTTTCCTGTATAAAGTCTTTTATAACGTAGATGTGTGTACTCAGAATCATTCGCATCATCTTTAGGATTTCAAAGACAACAACACACACTGAACAATTGAGATCAATTTATTTGAAACAAAATCACAATATAGAAGGAAAACAGTGATTTTTTTTCCATATAAAAACACCATTCAGCAACATTAAAGTATCGAAGCAAACTGAAGCATGGACGCCCACAACAGAAACAAACCTTCAAGATGTTTCTCTCCATGAAAAACAAATGGACACACTGTACTACACACAGAGACGTTGGCACTGCGCTGTATGAAAACAAAGAACATACCTGACTCATCACAGTAGCTTTATGTCATATGAAGTGCATCTTTGTCTTTTCTTTGGCTCGTCCTCTCCCAGAGCCTCGCTTATAAATGCTACTGATGGAAATCCAAAACCTTCTGAGTTCAAACACTTTAAAAATGTATGAATCGGTTGTTACTCTCTTTATGGATTTTAGATTTAATATCTCAAGTTTGAGTGGACCATCTTCTTTATAAATGAGGCTCCTAGATATTTTTTGTTTGTTTTTTTTAAACAATAAAGTCAGAGTCCTAAGAAACACCGGGCATCAAATGCTGGTAAACAACACAAATACTTGTTTCTTTTTTCTTTGTAAACACATAAAAACAATGACAGAATAAATGAGCCTGGCTGGAGCGCTTCACTCTGAGCCATCTTAAACAATTAAGCATCAATACACTGTAAAGAAATAATAAAAATTTGACTGTTGCGAAAGAGAGTGAACAGCTGCAAAACCAGCTCAGTTTAACAGGGATCAGAAGACTGAGAACGTGTTTCCAAAACCAGCAACAAATCAAACCGTTGATAGTAAATCATCTGATGGGGGGCGTCGCCGCCTCTGCCATCCTTTCCGACAGACTGCCATCCACCTGACGCACGTCTCACACATGCATTCGCACAGATATACGCCGATAAGCACGCACACACACAGTCTGTCTTCGGTTGCTGGGGCCTCAGGCAGATCCCTGGCTCTCATGTTCCAGGTGGTGTAAAGTCTCCAATCTGCAGCAGCCATGGAGAGTTCCCAGCTTGGGGGCGGGGCAGCCACCACGCCCTCCTTCTCCCACTGCCAATCGCACCCTCGCCGCTCTACTTCTCACCAGCGGCCTCGGGCTCCTTGGCCAGACCGCGGATTGACAAGTCATAAACTACCTCTTCGATTTTCTTCACGTCGTACTTGAGGCCGTCGTAGCGCTTCCTCAGAGGGTCGTTCTTCAGGTTGAGCAGGCGGAAGCCCGAGTCCAGCTCGTTGATGAAGTTGGAGATGCGCAGGGGCCGGTTGTAGTCTCCTGCTGTGACGCTGTTTACCGCCAAGCGTGACTGGATCGACAAACAGCATGGTGAGTTAAGGTCAACTTATACACAACAAATCATTGTTTACAACATTTTGGAAATAATCTTACCACCAGATTTAAGGACAGAAATTACTGCAATAATATCTTTCTTCCCCAAAACACACACCTGAATGCTCCAGACCTGCAAACTGGCAAAACTTCTGCTTTTATAGAGGAGCTCAAACTTGCTGATGATCAATCAATCAAGTGCTTGTCCTCATGATTCCTAGAATGTATTTAATATATAGAACATGACTGCATGTAGCAACATAACAATTAACAGTAAACTCACCAGTTCACTTGCCATGATCAGGACGCCTGCCAGGTAGTCCTCTACATCGAGGTGGAAGCCTTTCTCTCGCACCACTTCGACTACAAGGTGGAGAGAGAGGAGGAAGCAAAGATTAGCCGACTTTCTCCAGTGAGACTTCGACTTTATGACATTAAGTGGTACCTACTCCCGAGTATCTGTGCCACTTCTTCCCGCTTTACAAGAGTTTCGCTCTCCAGGTAGACAACAAACGCTGCTAAGAAAGCCAGACGCTGCAGGACAAAACGCCAGTGTTCATGGAACCTAAAGAGAGAAGAAGAAAGCCGAGAAACAAAGATAAAAACACTTGATTTCTTAAGGATATCCTGCTCACAGTGAGTCCTGTTTCTTTAGGGAGCCAGAGGCACATAAATTAAAAATACTTAATAATAAAACAAGACAGTTAAAAACACATTATCAGCAAAATTTTGCGAGTTTTGGTTTCATGAACAAAATAACAAACATTCAAAAACTCATTAGCGTTGCATAATCATGGCGATAACTGTAATTGTTGAGAAGAAAGTCATTCCTACCTATAATACTGCTCCATAGGAAATTTTGTTTTGAGTTCAGCAATTTGTGTCCTGACTGTGCAGAACAGCTCCCGCGCCTTCGCACATTTGCTGGGAACTAAAAGGGAGAAAAGAGAAGATTATCATACCAGAGGTTCAAAAATCATTTTATCCAAGTATCTACAGCTCCACGGGTCACTCACTTTCTTTGAATCCACTTGGTTGGTGGACACTCTGTAGTACTGTTAGTATTTCCCTGGCGGTCTGTTCCAAGGTTTGAACCACCTTACGAATATCCTGTGAAAAGAGGGAATGAAGAACAACAAAGCGTTTAAAGCTTCTACTAAAGTCCGAATAAAATCAATATACCTTTGCCACTTTGAATACCTAAGATGCTTACAACCTGTGCATCACCCTTGCAAACAAAAAGGAGCTCAGACCAGATCCCTATTATAATCTCAGCCCCACCTTGAACTCATCTGTCACTCCTACCGGACACCTCGCCTGTGTCTGGCTGTCTTCATACATGTCCTACACCACCCTCATATACTTCTCTGCCATTCCTGACGGTGCCACAGTTCCTCTTTATCACATGCTTTCTCTGTATCCACAAAGACTTTCTCTGTACTTCACCAGTACATTCATATTTTCTACATTATTAATGGGCAATGTTATTTTTTGTCTATTTTACCCGGGTATATTTTTCAATGGTTTAAAATCTGTCTTAGGGCGATACAGCCACAACCAATCAGCAATATTCGGAATTAAAGCTATCCCGCATTAAATTCACTAATTTTTAAATTAACTTTGGTTGGGGGAAAACGCTTTACAAGCGTGGTAAAAACACTGGAGCTTGATGATATTTAGATTTCAGTAAAAGTGATATTTATTGCGAACTGTTATCGACCTGAATTAAATTTATTAGCTGATGCAGCTAAACCATAATGTCCCATTTACCAGGGTTAAATATTTTCATTAAACGTTTAACGACAAGTCTTCGGCTCTGGTTAGCTGCTAGCTAGCAGTCTCTGTGAGCTAACGCTGTGCTGTTCGTGCTTACCTCTCTGATGTCCTGGTCTGCGCTCAGGAAGCCCTGGATGTAACTGAACATCTCGGTGACAGACATTTCTCTTCTGAATCCAGCCGTAAGCTTGATACCGAAAATGAACCTTCCGCAGCTATTCAACACATCAACGTGCACGAGAACGGTCAATCTCCGCCTCCAGCTGGCGCCTGGTGATGATGTCATCAATGCATAAATCAGAGCCTTCTTCTTCTTCTTCTTCTTCTGTATAGGGTTTACTGGCGGTTGGCAAACAGCAAAATGGTGCAGTACCGCCACCAACTGGTGTGGAGTGTGGACAGAAATGACAAAAATAATAAAAATAATTAAAAAAAATTCAAAGCCTCTCGAACAAATGGGTCTGCCTTAAAAACCAAAATACAGCCCGATAACTTTCACTTACAGAGGTCGTGCGAAACAAATCAATCAAGTCCAACTTCACGTCCATATCGTCCAGCTTTTTGAACTGTTGTCTCCTTTCAATATCATACCTCTGACAATTCAAGAAAACATGTTCTATTGTTTCCCGTTCCCTACTGCAGTCACTCCCCTGTACAGTGTTTACCTATTAAAAACAATGTGCTATTTAAACCTGTGTGTCCGAATCTCAGTCGAGATATAATCGTCTCCTCTCTCCTGTTTCCGCCTGTACTTCTCATTTCCCCCACCTTCCTTTGGATCTTATAAAACCATCGCCCCATCCTCTCTTCCTCCCATTGCTTCTGCCACCTTTCCTTCATTTTGTATCGTATTTTACTCTTGAGCTCTGTCCTACTCACACTAATAACCATATCTACCAAATCTGTGTGCCGGCGTCATCGTGCATTTTTCTGTTTTAAAAGTAGAAGACAGATGGTTTTTTTTAAATATATAGATTAATAATTGTTCATTGCTTATTTCATTACTTCAGTGTATGCTGTGGTTGCTTAAATTTAAACAGCTTGTTATTACAAAAAAACCAAAAAATGAAAGTGATATTTTTACCTAATAAATCCAGGTGTGCAATTACAGGCAACCCTTATTAAATGTAAGGGAAGCTAAAGGTAGTATGGGGATATATGGGGGAGCCTAAAAAATGTTTTGTCTACAGTTAGGAAATTTGACCCTTCTTTGACCTCAGTGGGTCCACCTGGAAGACAGACTCACTGCATTACCTTATCCTTCCTGTTGACGGCGCCAAACCAGCACTTTTGCTACTGTTGCCTTTGCGTGCTGCTCGTTAACGCCGCCTTACCAGCCCCAGGTGCATCGTTCATTACGTGCGAGAGTTTGGATTTTCATCACTAATAAATACATACACTGCTAAAAATATAGATATACCCACCCGTCTTAAAAACTATGAGTTAAAAACGTCTTTAGCTCAACGCTCTTAAAATGAAAAACAAAACAAAAATACTGGAGTAGTAGTTTAAATCACAATTACGTCAGAATATTTATCCCCATTTTTATGGTTATAATTTTGATTTCGTATTTTAAACTACAGTACACTGCAAAACTCTCGAGCCACCCGCAGTTTCTTTATATCTTACTTGCAAGGTATCAGACTTTTTAAGTTGTCTTGAGGCATAGCTCTCCAGGCTTTCTTAGGATGAGCTTGGTCCTTGCACCGGACCATTTTCTGAGGCTTGTTTGGTCTTAAAAAAAAAATCATACTGACCTATGCATTATTCAAGGACTTAAAAAGTCACCTAACTCAAGGCACTTTGAATCTATGATAAACTGCACAAGTGGAATACAAAAGAAGAAGTGGAAGAAGTAGACAGACTTAAAAACTATCTACAGCAGATGAACAGTATCTGAAAGTCATGTCTTTAGGAAATAGGGGAGGAAAATTCAGCACAGCTCTGAAACTGGAGCTGAGAGATGCATCTGACCCTTCAACTGATCCACTAGTCTAGAATACACTATGAATTAGGGCTGGGCCATATCATACCGTTCACGGTAATACCGGTATAATGTTGGCAGCAGGAAACTGAAACATGTGAGAACAAAATCCAAACTCCAATCCAAACGTTTGCCTCGTTCGCTTGTAGTCGTCAGATTTCCCACAGCAACTGAAGGCATCCCGTCAGCCCGCCGCTGACGCAGAAAAGTCAGCTTGTTGATCCAACAAGTTTAAACCCCTCTGCTCGTGTGCGGACCCAGGCACCGGCGGGGATTTAGAGCGTTTTCTGTTCGTCTGATTCAGTGTGGTCTCTCCAGGCGTTTGAACGCTCAGTTTGTGGCTTTCACTGAAATAATGCAGCTAAATGCTACGCGTCCGAGCCTCTGAGATGGAGAAAGTCCTAACAGAAGATGACTGCGTGGATTCAGGAGCCGAGACTGGAGGGTGAGTGAAGGAGAAACAACAGATGCAGAATATCTCACTAAATGTTTGGGATTTTGGAATTAGGAAATATTTTAAATTAACCACAGCCAACGTGCATTCTCATTTTCATTTAAGAAGAAGCGAGAAAGCACACAACATTTTTATTTTATTTTATTTTAAATGAGATTTGGCTTATTGGTCTCGACGATCCTCAGTTAAATTCACATGCTTATTTATTTTATTTTTTAAATGTTATATATTACACTTGCTACTGAGGCAGACTAAGCTCGGGACAAGCTGTTTTGGGATGCTAATATTTTTAGCGGAATATTAAAAAAAGATCTAACTCAAAGTTGTTTGGCAGGAAAGCGTGTTAAGTTAACGCTGTTTACTCCTTTGCAGCCATTAAACAAAGATGAGCCTCGTTGTCTCCTGCGGTATGTCACTGATTTGATGTTGTGTTGTTGTGAAGGATTTACTAGTTGTTTTCCGTGCGTGTTTGTGTCTCTGTATGTCTCGCAAAATTAAAAGACAGGTTCACTTTCATTTTTTTGAAGCTTTAACACGATAAACGTGATGATCGTATATGTCTTTAATGTGTTTGGGATATTAGTTTGTTTTTTGTTGTTGTTGTTGTTTTAAGTAAAGAGTAAAATTGGTAGTGAGTTTGTGTGAGAAGTTTGCCTTCAGGGTTTTTCAGAAAGGCTTTCTGATAGAAGATGAAGTGAGATTTTTATTTTATTTTATGATAAGTCTACAGAGGCAGCAGGATAAAGGCTGGTTAAATGGACCAAACACAGGACTTTCACCATGGAGACTGAGGTTAGAGTCCAGCTGTGGCTTGTTTTGTAGATGAAGTTAAAGTGTCGTCAACTTTTCTTTCTTTATTTTCACATTTCAAAGCAGCTTGGTTAAGTCTAGGTAAATATAACTCGTTGTGTTTGAATAAACCGTGTCCCATATGTCAGAAAACTGTTGTGTCTGAAAACCCTGAAGTCAAACTGACCATGTGCGGGACAAACCAGAAGAACGATTGAGGCATTCATGTACACATGACCATGTCACATGATGTCCTATGCTAAAGGGCTTGTGGTGTCCTTACAGATTAGTCACAGGCAAACTGCACATCTCTGAACTCTCAGATTACACATCAAGGTTTCTTTATGCCTTTACATTGTATTAACCTTGCCTATATAGATCCTTGTGATCCCTCACGGAGATGTATGGTGGAAGAAAGATTAAAAGCCCGGTATGCAATTAGGTTAATTGTTATTTACTCTATATATTCTTATTACAGGATTTCATTTCAGTCACGGCTTACATAAAATAGTTTATCTAGTAGTGCAAGCACGGTTTTACATTTGATTGTGTAATTGCACACGGTTAAGAAAATACGAGGCCACCATATCAAGCAGTCCAACCTAATTGTTGCCACCACTCGCAGCCTTGTAGCGTCTCAGAATTTAGCCTATAATCAATGTTTGTGTTGTTAATGGTTAAAAACAAAATACAGACAAATATCAGTTACATTAAAAGTACTTGTATGTGAAAAGTATCCTTGTTAAATGACAAACTCCAGGCCCGTCCACCTCCACCTGCTCACATCCCCCACCTCTTCTTCTTCAATCCACTAAATTTAGAACGCTTTCACTCCACCAGTGCATTTGAATAAATGAATAAAATAAACAATATTTTGTTGGTCATAAAGTCCATCTTAACCCCCTATTAGTGAGTTATAAATAGATGAGTCGGTCCTGTGTATGACTTTGTCTCTGCCGTGTTCTTATATAACTGCTGTTCTGTCAAACGAGAAAAACAGAATACTTATAATTTTTATTCCTGAACACCAACAAACCTACATGAATATATGCGTCACGGTTGTGTAAATAGACCCCTGCTCTGGGGGAAGTAGGATGATAATGTTATGTTGTTATTGAATACAGACTTTCCATCTACCATCAGTCATGTCTGGTTTCTTTTAAGCCGTGATAAAGATCCTTCCTGAATATAACCAGAGCCTGACTTTAGAGGTGATAGGCCGTAAAATGCTCACATGAGTCACCGCTTGGAACAGTCGAACGTTTTCGGTTAGCTTATGCCTTCATCTTCATCCCTTTCTTGCCATCCTAAGTCCCTCTTCATCGCTCTGCATCTGAATCTGTTTTAGCTTTCCATGGGTCAAAGAAGTTTTTTTTGTTTTGTTTTTTTAAATATACGTATATATACTCAGTTTCAAGCCCACTGGGTCACCCTGCGCTCATACTTTATGCGTATGACTGGGTTGCTGCCTGTCTGCGCTTCACTTTGTGTTTATTGTCTTTGGGTGGAGATGAAGCGAGGCAGTGCGGCCAGACTGGGAACCACAGGCGGGATGCTAGCCGGCACTGCAGGGGTAGCCCTGCCAAATGCTCACACCCAAAGGAGCCATCAAAATAAACAGACTAGTGTGCAACTGCGCACACTACTACCTCCAACTCTATTTCAAAGAGTCATAAACCTACTTTTTTTCCCACTCCTTGTCATTTTTCTTTGTGCACTCAGAGATGAGAGTATGACTTTCACTTTGTCCCCTTTTGCTGCAATTTTCTGCTTATTTCTGTTCTTCCTAATATTTATATTGCCTCTGCAAGCCCATCATCTTTTCTTACCTTTGTGTCCTCACACCTGCTGCTTCCCTCACTCTTACCCATTCCTTTCTCTACACCGCTAATGCCCATTAGTTAGATTGATAACCTCCTGCTGCAGGAAATAGACTTGCTCTTCTGCTTCCTGCAGTTCCAGAGACTTTTATTAGTTTAGAGATGGACTCACAGAGTGTGCGGAGGAACAGTGTTCTCTGGCTGTCGGAGGACTCCTGTGGGACTAATATCGTCAAGTTGCAATGCATATATGTGAACCTGGAGTTATGCAACCTTTTCACCAAATTATTAATTGCAGGATTTGAGTTAGCTCCTCAGTCAGCCTTGTTGTATGTGGGCAAACACGTCTTGGATGTAATTTCATAAAATGTCATAATTTTACTCTGTCTGGAGATCAGATTAGCTGAAATGTAATTCTCTATCTTTTCTTTGAAGCTTAAGAGCAGATAAATCTTCAAAAAGTGAAGACCCTTTACTTCATCAATTACATTTTCCCAACCATAAATATACCCCCCCCCCCCCCCCCCCTTTCTTGTAATGAACTCTACATAAAGACTGGTGCAACCAAAAACACTGGAGCCTGGGCATGGCTAGCCTCACATAGCACAGAAATCAGAAGGACTGGAAATGTTTTGGCCTCTCTCCAGGGAGACTGGTTGTCATTTGAACCAATATACAAAGAATCCAGCATTATAAGAAAGCCAAAGTACAGCCATAAAAATGTAACTGTTATACTCATGTGTACATATTAAACAAGATACAGGAGTGAAATAATGAGCTTTGAGGGGTGGGTAGTTTTCCCTTGAATTTAGCCAGGAGAATTTAGCCTCTTTCAAGTCTTTGTGCTAAGTTAGGCTAATCACTTCCTGGCTCTAGCTAGGTATTTCTAGTGCACACGCTGTCAGCAGATTGAAGGGGAAAAACCAAATTATCTCAACTTGGCCATATTTACACATTATTTCCACCAGCTTTGGAGCCACATACTTTATATGCCAGTTCTTGTAGTTATTCATACTTGGTTTGGCTAGGAAACCAAACCAGTATGTTTTTTAAGTTAGTTAAATCAACTGTGTGATTAACATTATTTTTATCTACGTGCTAATACCAGTGATGGCTTCACACTTTCAGTAGTTTCTATGTTTTAAATGTCATAAATTCCCAATATGTCTGATTCAGTGAGCATATTTTCCGCTTGTACAGTCATTAGTTTGAGTTGTATGACTTGTAACTTTAATGGTAGAATGTGTTACCAATCTTTTTATCCAATTTTTGGAAGGAACAACGAAGTTGTTGCTGAACTGATTCTATAATTAAGAGAAACAATATGGTTGTAGTAATTCATGACACATTAAAATCCGGCACACACACGTCCTTTTATTTCCAGCATCATGTCAATCATGTGGATAAGAATAGTTATTATTATTATTATTATTATTGTTGTTAATGTGTGAGTGTGTAAGGAGCATTTTTGATGTTTTTACTGGTTGAGTGGGATTGTTAGCTCCTAAAAAACAGGAAGTTTTATTTAATGTGTTAATTAACTAGGAAAATGCAGTAGTTAGAACTCAAGTAAAATACAAGAGGCTAGGAGCTGTACTGTATCTCAGTAGTGGAAGTAGTACTTGAGCAAATGCCTGTGTTTTTATCCCTTCCGTTAGAAACCACTCTGAAATCTCTGTGTGCATTTTTGCTGACCTTCCAGCTGGACCTCTCCTACTGTTTAGCCAGATGTCAGCACTTCATCTGAAATAGGAGTGTGTCATCCTGTAAATCATGTAGATTGCAATTCATATTGTAATATAAACTTCTGTCTCCTCTCTCTGTCTTGTCCTCTCTGTCGACATTTCCTCTGCCTTTTAAAAAAATCTGTTTTCTTTTGTCCTCTGCAGGTCTGATTACAGTCCCTTGTCCTCAACAAGCAGTAAGTAAAATTAACAGTGACATGAAGTATTGCTAACACACACACACACAGCTCAGGCTCAGGTCTTTATCTCCCTAATACACACTGACTAAATAAATCCACTCACAGGCCAGGATTGTGTTTGTGTCTTTGTGTTTAGTGGCCTGTAAGATCCACAGCAGATTTTAGGGAAGAGTATTTGTATAGCAACAACAACATTGTTTATTACATTTTTCTTTCCTCTGTCCACCTCGGTTTGTATGCTACACATTACATTTTACACGTTAGTAATGGTTAGCAGTCGCAGGGATAAATGAAACATTTGTATTGGTGAGGTAAAGAAGCCAAAGTGGAGGGAAAACATAAAAAGCTTACTTTTAATGTCCTCCTAAAAAGGGAGGTAAGTAAACAGATGCATCATCATTATAATCTACACAGCAACAGTCCCATGAGATAAACTATGCAACAATTTTCGATTAAGATACACAGCAACTGTTCACCCATGACAAGAAGCATTTCTAACCAAACCTTTCAGTCAGCTAATAAATTTATTCAAGTGTAGAAATGTGTTATACGTGTATTTTTTACATCAATATTTGGATCTTGTTTTGGTAGGTTTGGCCATATTTTTTATTAATTATGACATCGGCTTATGTTATAAGGCTTAGAAATCCAGTCACAAGTTTCATTCATCCATTCGCTTCCACTTATCCTTTTTAGGGTCGCGGGGGGCGCTGGAGCCTATCCCAGCTGTCTTAGGGCGAGAGGCGGGGTACACGCTGGACAGGTCGCCCGTCTGTCGCAGGGCTAACACACAGACAAAGACAACCATTCGCTGCCCCAGTCACAAGTTTAAGCATACATTTATTTGCCTGTACTTGCATAGTTGGTTGTGTGAACACGCTTTTGCCTGTGTAGTAAACTAAAGGCACATGAATCACATGGTCACTAACCATGTGACAGTCAATTTTCCACAATTTTGGATGTGTAACAATAGTGTTGACTAAGGAAAAATGTGTATTCCCTGAGCAGCTGGCAAAAACTTCAGTGTAATTACTTTTGATGCTAGCAGATTGTCTCAGTTGCAGTTTCTTAATATTCACTACAGTTTGACTAGCAGCTGGCAAGTGTTGTTGTACACTATCGGCAACCACAGCAATCCAATAGTGACCAAAGCAACATTAAAGAGGTTTCTGGTACAGCACCTTCTTTTTGATTGATTTCACTAAGCATTGGTCAGTAACCTGTAGGAATCACTTGTCAACCAATAGGAGGACTATGCATTTTTCATTAGCAGCCGGTGGTTGTATCATATCCAGTATGGTAGACAAATCTGAAGCAACGTGCACATGACATGAGAGAAACATCAGCAAGTAATCTGGATAATAACTTACACATTGTGGGTTAACAATGTTACTGCTTTCCCAAGTCTCACAAATAACAATAAATGGGGAAAAAAAAAAAAAGTAATCTGGATAATAAATAATCAAAATTTGGACAGAATTGTCTCGCATCATTAGGCCATTTTCCTGTCTTGGGCATTTTTACACACTGTGGGTGTGTCCATAGTTTTCTTTGAAAGTGTACGTGATTGTGAAGGTCTGTGTTTGCAGAGGCCGTGGCCTGCTCTCAGTCTGGTTGCCAGGTCTCCAGGCTTTTTTACAATGGGAGGATTATATCCAATATTAGCCCATTAATCTGGTCTGCAGGAAGCTGCGTTATCCCACTTGAACCGCACCCGTAAGCCAGGAAGCAGTGAAACACACACAGTGATCCAGGAGAGAGTCTGGTTTGGTTTTCCCCTGTTGTTTCCTGTGTCATCGCTGTGTCAGATGAGCCTCTGCCCACCATTGTCATCACTGGAGGTCAGAGCTGGAACAAAATGTGCACTGGGACACTGTCCGAAAACACAAGAACTTTAAATACATACTGCAGGACAGAGTGTGACCACATTCACAAGTCCACTGCTGGACAGGAACTACTACTGAGCGCAAACACCGTGCATACATTTACACACTGAAATCCATCCAGAGGACCTTTTTTTAAAGTAAAACAATTTGCACCATTTGTCTAAGAAGATATAGTTTCTGATTGGCTGAAAACTGTTCTTTTACTTTGTATAATAAGACATCGTATAAGTTCTAAAAACGACCTGTTTTGCATCTGTCCAGATTCATCTTTAGCATGGCTCTTAAAATTTTGCATACAGCATCCCTGTAACACTGTAAGAAGTGAGGAAACTGCAATAAAAGCTGATAAGTTGCTTTATATATATCGATATCCATGAAGCCAGATGACACCAATCAATGAATTAAACTGAAGGAATGCCTTAAAAACATAAAGACCTCTAATTTCCTGCTTGTAAACTCAGATAAAACTGAGCTTATTGTACTAAAAATCTTAGAAACATGGTGTCTAACCAGATACTTGCTCTGGATGGCATTACCCGGGCCTCCAGTAAGTCTTTTCTGATCAATGTGCAAATTAAACAAATGTGTAGAACTGTTTTCTTACATTTGCACAATTTCTAAAATCAGGAACATCCTGTCTCAGAGTGTCTACTGATGTATTCGTTTCACAGAGGTGCATGCTGGTTTAGTCTCCTCTTGTCTTTTGCCTCCACAGAAGTGCATTTACTTTCTCCTAAGGTGGTCCTAACCCCTAACCTTTGACCTCAGCTCACACTAGTCATAAAGTCCATGGTGATTAAGTCCTTGATGTCACGCTAAACCTCCAACATCAATACCTCGACAGCAAGAGCCGCGAGCTGCCATCAGCTTTCGACTTTGTCGAATTCACTCGCTCGCTCTTTGTCAACTGATCCTTTCCACTCCAGTATTTTTTATTTTTATTTTTTTCACAGTAAGATTTCACGTAGCAGCAACTTACAACTTCACCTGGCATGGCCTCGAAATGAAAGCTTTTAAAAATATTTAAATTTGAATAAATAAGTTACCAGTTGTGAATGAGAATGAGTCTGTTGGTTGAAGCAAAAGAAATGTGCGTTACATAAAAATAATCTGGTGCAGATTTTAGAAACGGTGATACATTCAGAGCTAAAAGGAAAAGGCCAGCTGAGGCAACTCTTCAAAGAATTTGGAGAAAAGAAGTAACAGCAGAAGCACCACTGCTGCCACAAGCAGCTGCTTCTTAAAATGTGGTTTTGGTTTTCATCACTGTAGTGTAACGTTTCTTCATTCTTCATTTGTCTGGATCCCTGAGATCCCTGGCAAGAGATTAAAATTTTAGCTTTAAAAACTTTTATCTTTAGTTAAAAGTAATCCAAGAATTGATTATTTTATAAAGTAAAGCCGTATGAAGCCTGTAAGTCTGTTTATATTCTCTTCAGCCTAGTTAGAATTTAAAAAATTAAGTTTACCATTTAATATCATCTCAGACAGTCTGGAACCTTTCCACTTCTCCCACCCAGCCACGACCATGCCAATAATCATGCTTAACTGTAAGCCTTCATAAAATGAAAGGGAGACCTTAACGGTTGTATGCATCAGGCTGCAAACATGGGGACTGACTCACTTCTGGAGTGTGTTCATTTAAGGAACTGCAGTTTTTGGCACTTGCATGCTGGTCTTGTTTCGCTCAACTATAATTACTGAAGTATGTGATTTTATATGGGTTTCTTTTTTTCTTTTTTCTTTTTTTTTTTTAACTCAAATTTTACAAATTCATGTTACAAATTCATGTGTAACAGAGTGTGGTGTCTATTGCTTCTTTGCCTTTTATCTGCGCCGTCTTGTGTTCACGCTCAAACACACTGCTCTTTCAAAGGGACAGCGGCGAGTATCCATTTTAACGGCAAACCACTCGTGGTGATGTCAGCCAAAACACTTTCAACACAGTCAGTTTGAATAGTACCTGATGGCCCAAGGACCACCCGTAACAGACCAGCTTGTAACGCACACACACAAGGTTGGGGTGCCTTCTCTCCAGCTGAATGTATGAAATCCATGCCCTGTTTTGAGGCAGCTTGGATTAAGTGTTACCAAATGTGCATCCTCCAGAATGAGAGTTGAACCACGAGGCCAGAACAGCGCTAAATGTGCTGCAGTCGGCTTTTTTGTTAATGGCTTAATTGAAGCAGTTCAGTCTGTCGGCCTTGTTGTGGGCCCTTGTGATAATGAATGGGTGAGTATGTACGTGCTGACTGAGTGCACAGTGAAGTAGGACAGTTATTACTGGGTACTAGCCGTCTGTTAAGTCAATGTGAGAGCAAATACCAGTGTATTCATAGTTAGCTTCATTATGTTGCCTCTGATCTAAGATCAAATTACATTTAAAAAAAAAATAATAAAAAAATTGTCATCTTGCTATAATTTGGGGCTAGTGAAACCAGGAAAAAGCAGTTTCTCATCTTTTGAACTTATTCCCAGATCCTGGAAGAACTGGGAGATTTGAGATGTTTTTCAATGGATCCATGTTGAACTCGGTCCAGAAATTCAAACCTGTGAGGAATTAAAATTGCACTGACTATATTGAGCTTTTAACATGCTGCTCGATCTACATAACTAAGATTTAGAAATGCATGTTCACCAGCACCGAAGAGTGTTTTTCAGTGTTTTTATTAGAATCTTGTTGTGTATAAATGGTTAATGGACCGGCTCTTATGTAGTGTTTTTCTGTTGTACTTGAGGATTTGAAGTGCTTTATATAACGCGCTTCATTTGCCCATTCGTTCATATAAATTCACACTTGGATGAACGAATCAGGAACAACTCAGGGTTCAGTATTTTGCCCAAGGATACTTTGGCATGCAGACTGGAGCAGTCAGGGATCAAACCACCGACCTTCAGATTAGTATATGGCTTGCTCTAGAGCAAACAAAAGTTACTGAAAAGTTGCTCGCAACTTATATACTTTCTAAAATATTAAGCTCTTTAACATTTCAACTCATCATATCTCCTAAACCATAGGTGTCAAACTCTGGCCCGCGGGCCAAATTTGGCCCGCAGCCTAATTACATTTGGGCCGCGAAGCCACACCTAATTACTATTAGAGCTGGGCTACTGGTATTATACAGCTAATATATATATATTGTTTAGTATTAAGCTTAGCTTGTTCCATATTAAGTTTTTCAGCAAAACGTGTTTGAGTCCATAAGAAAAGATTCATTCTTTTATCTGGAGGAATAAATATATTTCAATAAATATTAACGTTAGCCCGCAACTTTGTTCCAGTTTTGAATTTTGGCCCACTGTGTATTTGAGTTTGACACCCCTGTCCTAAACTGTGGACTCCAAAGGCATGAGCCTTGTGGCAATATATCTTCAAACACTCCTGACGCTCACGGTGAAAGAATTTTTTTGATACCATTTACTGTTTTCCCATGAATTACGTTTGTTTCAGAATAGGAAATCTGTCCTCCTCTAAGATTTCAAACTCTGGAACTGACGCCGTTTTTTTCTCTCGTCACATCTATCCCTGGGATGAGTGTTGCTTTGGCTCACTGAGATGAGCAGGGGCCCTGAGAGCGGTGGCGCAGGTTTGAATCCTCCTGGCTCGTTCTCCCTCTGCTTTCTTGACACTCTTCAGTGTACTCTTTCAAAAAAAATCCATCTTCAGCAGACAGTTCAGCTCCTTCACCTCTTTCTCAGCAGACAGTTCAGCTCCTTCACCTCTTTCTCAGCAGACAGTTCAGCTCCGTCACCTCTTTCTCAGCAGACAGTTCTGTTTCTTCAACTGTTTTCAGCACATGATTTCTGCTATACAGCATTCACCTGGTATTTGTGCAGGAAATGCAACTTTTTCAAGTTGCCGTTTGTCCCTTGCCTCAGCCGTTCTGCCTCGTTCCACGTGTGTTCAGACAATGAAGGTCACATGACGTCCATGATCCTGGCTGTGTAGTCTTCACTATCTAATCAATCTATCTTTCTTCTTAAGTTTGAATCTAACAGCACTTTAAAGCCAGGAATAGTATCTCTACATTTTGGTCTGACTGCTTTTATCTTCTGTGAAACTTGAGGGCTGGCGGCGTTCACATACTGAGCCCTTTGTATTTTCCGCTCTGGGAAAGGAAGTCAGCAATTCCCTTTTTTTTTTTTTTTTTTTAAGGCTCTTTGTTTATGTTGCTCTATAGGAGTTCTATAGCAGGTCCTTTTGTATCTTCTAGACAACAAAGTAAACAAGCTTGTTTTCTTTCTCACTGCGTCAACTCATGCAGCTTTAATTTATTTAATTACATGAAGAAATGCAGACTTGGCGTTTTTCTTTTTCTCCCATGTATGTCGCTCACAGTGTGAGATGCAGCTGACAAGCAGAGATCCAAACAGAAGCCTGAGCTCTTATCTCAGAAGACAGCAATATATCACTTTACCTTAGTCTTTGTATGAGAACTGCTTAGGTAATTTAAGGGTGGGGGTATTTATTTTTTGTTTTGTTTTTTGTCAGAGTCATATGAAACAACTGTTAAAGTTTAAGTTAAAGGGGTTCACATTTATGTTCAGCTTGGTTCAGACATGATCAGATAAACCTCGACTCAGCAAACTGCAGACAGAATGAGATGGAAAGGCAGCTGAGTGGAGTGGGCAAGGCCGAAAAAAGTAAATTACTACTTGTTAAATAAAAAAAATAAAATACAGTTATTAATAATAATTATTAGGTTTCACGTAGGTTTAACAACTTCCTGAGTTAGTACCTGGCTTATTGATGTTTTACTATAATTAAAAATGTCCAAATTGTTGTTGGGAAGTGACAGGTAATGATTGATGATGTGAAAATGCAGTACTGAGTAATGAGCACAAAATTGCTTTATTATATCCAGTCAAGTAATTGACTGTTTTGTTTTGCTTTTCTTAGCTCCTTCCTTTAAGTGAACTTTCTTCTGATTGGCTACTCGATATTCACCCTCTTTGACGTCACACAGATGGAGAGCTGAAAAATTGTTGCAAAGAGAGCTTTTTGATTCTGTTTACAAACACAGACCTCCTCGTTTAAAATCAGCATCCCCCACTGTGACTGTATGTGTACTCTATAGTTATCAGAAAATGGAAAACGGCACACATTTGAGACTTGAGAGAAAGGATATTTGAATCTAAATGAGAGAACAGCTTCTGTGTGCGAGCAACACCTTGAGTGACTGGTGCCAAAACATAATAAATGTAGTCTTCGCACTAATATAAATCTTTGACTTATTTTTTTCTGTCATTTCAAAGTGATGTATGAGATTTGGAACTCCCCCCCTTCTTTTTTTCTTTCTCAGCAGACGACAAAAGGGGCCCACATCTTGAATTTCCAAGTTCAGTTGTTTTGTTTTTACACTGAAGGCCTGGCTAGCTAAAGCTGCGACTGGAGTTCTTCTGCGCACATACACACATACACACATCGAGGAGAGGTTGAGTTTTCGCTGCTAATCACTCTCATATGTGGAGGGGGCTCGCTGGAAGGCGTGTTGTTTTATCTCACGTCGTCATCTGCGGGTACGGCAGCGAGCATGTGTTCCTGGTTAACACGTATCCACAGAGACAAGGTTAAAGTCTCTGAGAACTGGACAAGACCGTCCCTTTTTATAAATGGGCACTTTTACAGTGGAGTACAAAAGTGTCTGCCCCCTTCCTGATTTCCTTTTTTTTTTATGTGTCACACTTAAATGTTTCAGATCATCAAACAAATTTAAATATTAGACAAATATAACACAAGTAAACAAAAAAAAATGCATTTTCTAAGTGAATTTGTTTGATATTAATTGGGGGAAAAATCCAAACCTACCCTGTGTGAAAAAGTGATTTCTCCATAAACCTAATAACTGGTTAGAGTCGCCCTAAGCAGTTTTACAGCGCCACAGAGGAATTTTGGCCCTCTCATCTTTGCAGAATTGTTGTAATTCAGCCACATTGGAGGGCTTTTGAACCACCTTTTTAAGGTCATGCCACAGCATCTCAATCTGATTCAGGTCAGGGCTTTGACTAGGCCACTCAAAAGTCTTCTATTTGTTTTTCTTGGTGGACCTGCTGATGTGTTTTGGATCATTGTCCTGCTGCAGAACCCAAGTGCGCTTCACACGAATAAGAACAGATGGCCGGATATTCTCCTTTTGGATGTTTTGGTAGAAAGCAGAACTCATGGTTCCATTTACCACAGCAAGTCTTCCAGGTCCCAAGGCACAAAACAGCCCCTGACCATCACACTACCACCTCCATACTTTACCGTTGGTATGATGTTCCTTTTGTGAAATGCTGTGTTACTTTTATACCAGATGTAATGGGACACAGACCTTCCAAAAAGTTAAACTTGTCACTCCACAGAATATTTTCCCAAAAGTCTTGGGGATCATCAAGATGTTTTTTGGAAAAACTGATAATGAGTATTCAAGGAGAAAACCACTGGTCAACAGCAGTTTTCTCCTTGAACTCTCCCATGGATCATGCCATGATGTGTTCCTTTTTTTTTTTTTTTTTTTTAACATCTTTTAGCCTTTCTGTACTTTGTCAAACAAGTTCTGTTTAATGATTTCTTGATTCAACACCTCTGCCAATAAATAGGCCTAAGTGTGTTTAATGAAAGTGAACTCTGCTTAAAAAAAAAAAAAGGTTAAGCACAGTTAATTCACGATTTAACAAGAGGGGCAATTACTTTTTCACACAGGACCCACTAGGTTTGGGAAACGTTTCTCTCTTGATCAATGAAACCATCATTTAAAAACTGCATTTTGCATTTAATTGCGTTATCTTTGTCTAACATAAAAAACAGTTTGATAATCTAAAACATGTAAGTCTGACAAATATGCACAACACATGGAAATCAAGAAGGGAGGAAAACACGTTTTCACACCACTTTATCCTGTGTGTGTGCTGAGGATGGATATGCACATGCATGAGTTGTATGTAGTCAATCGAGTCAGTTAGCCTGAAGACTCAAGTGGATTAAGAGCTTAGAGACACACTTCTCCAGAGCTTTACTCACAAACGCCTTACGTTCCCTTCACAGGATTGGGGAGACTTAATCTCTGATTTATTCTCTTGTTTTCCAACTCCACATTAACCCTTATTGCCAAGAAAAGTATCACTTTGTACAAGGTATTGGAATTGTATATTTTAGAAAGATGGGCCAAAACACTGCAGCTCATACAGCTCGTCTATGAGCTTGCCAGATTATCTTTCCGCTGCTTTTAACGCAGGGACATCTGTGAATCTAACACATTTTGATTTTTGAACTTAAACAGTGGACTAAAAACCCATAAACGGCTTCTTATTCAGTAATTTTCTAATTGATCTAATCTGTCTCCCTTGAACAAGTCAGTATGTAGACATCTTGACCTTTCAGTGGATTTTTGCAAGCATGTAGCTAGTAGCTTTATGCACTGGTGCAAGGAACACAACACAGAGAGAGACTAATATTCCATTCTCTGCTTGGATGTCGGTGTACGTTGCCTCCTGCATGCTCCGTCCAGCTTCCTTACCTAAACCACATGCAGTATTTCCATTAGTGAGCACACGGCCGGGGCGTGCTGCTTCCTGCTGCGTGCTACAAAAGAAAGGGAAACTGTGGAAAATATCCCAACTTGATTCCCCCAAAAGTTGTCATGTGTAAAAATGGCAGAAGAAAGAGTGTGGGGGTGGGGAATGGAGGAAAAAAAAGACAAATGTAAAAGCAAGAACTTTTATTTATTTTATTTTTTTAAATAAGAAAGGAATGGTTATGATGATGATTTTTTTTTTTTAGGTTCTTTTGCTGTTTTTGTTTGTTTTCTAATGAGGCAGAAATAAGATGGTTGGGGCAAAGGTCTCTGACTCATGAAAACTGATCCCAGGAGAGCTGTGTGCAGCAGGAGTGTGAAGACGTCGAGCTGTCTGTGTGTCGGCACAATGTGCTGTGCAGTAAATACCCTTAAAGAGCCCTATCATCCACTTGTTTGGCGTTTTAATGCCAGCTACATGTTAACAGTGATTGTAAGGGATCAGGGTGACGTTAATGACAGCAGTTCCGTCTCTCTTTGTGTAGGCGCGTAGATGTGTGTTACAGGATGTCAGTGCGCCGACATCCCGCTTAAACCTGCTGTGGAACATTCTTGATCCGGATGTCATTACCGCTGTAGACAAACTGCCATTTAGGGCTGCTCTGTGTCACAGTTGAGGCTTCATTGCA
Organism: Aulonocara sp. 'chitande type north' Nkhata Bay; assembly: GCF_057382095.1. Lineage (NCBI taxonomy): Eukaryota > Metazoa > Chordata > Actinopteri > Cichliformes > Cichlidae > Aulonocara > Aulonocara sp. 'chitande type north' Nkhata Bay. The sequence goes on along the minus strand of NC_141359.1, from coordinate 7,893,465 downwards.
TTTTATTAAAACTAAATTTGCCTTCACATCTGCTTATAGATCCTCGGTGTTTACATGCCACAAAACTAATCACAGCCTGGACCAACATTAGTTTTGTGGTGGAACATCACCGACACGAGCCTCGGGTCGTTATAAAATAAATTAACTGTACCAAAATGTATACTTCCCACCACATCTTGCTTTTACTGAACCTTTTAATATTTAACAGCTACATTCATAGCACCTCTACACCTATTATTTAGGTCTGTTCCATTGGAACCACAGAGTGACATTTTGAAAATGTCACTTCTTTGGTCAAGTTGAACTGTCCTTTTACAAAGGCCGGTGGGACTCGAGAGACAAAACCCATCCCTGTTTGGCCTCTCGGTTTCACGGAGGGATTTTGGCAATGGTGAAACAGTATGTTGTGCCAGGAAAAGTAGCCTGTGTGTCCTTTCCCAAAGCACAAACAAAATGGGACAAGTCCCATGAGAACTCGGATTAAAGACTGTAGCAAAACAAAGAGTGAGTGTACATGGAGATAACAGGCAGCCGTGTGAGTTTCTACATGTAACACACAAGAAAGAAAAGACTGATTGACGTAAATGTGTCGGCAGCATAGGAAAAGTGGATTTGCAGCACCTGCATCACGGTGCCGAGCTTTTCCATGTCGGGGGTTCAGGGAGAGGCTACACCTGAATGCATCGCTCCCGCTGCGGTCTGGGACATTCCTCTGGGCTTCAGTAATGACTCCTAATGGCACTAATGAGCCTCCACAGAGAAGCCCTGCTCCACATGAGTCTGGTAGAAAGGAGGGAGGGAGAGAGGGGAGAAAAGGTAAACCTCAGAATTGTAAGAAAGATGGAGTTGGATGTGGACGAGTGAAATGGAGAGCTGAGATCTAGAGATCTGTGGGAATGGGGAAGGCGAGTGAGAAAATATGGGAAAACTTGAACAAAGAAGTAAACAAAGAAAAGAGTGAATGTGTCAGGAAAAAATATTCCCAGTGTCCAAGGAATAGCTTAGCAGAAGGATGGATAGATCTCGACAGTTTGGAGCAACAGATTCATTTTATTTAAGAATTCATATTTTTTTTAACCTTCTTATTTCTATATAAAGTTCAAAAATACCCATTTTATCTAATTTTCTTCCTGTCCTCCTTGTTTCTTCTACTTTGTCTTCCATGTGTGCTGTTGGAGGTGACTTATCCATGGGTGAGCTCCAGGATCCCTTCCTTGTCAGCATCCACCTCATTGCTGACCCCGGCGAGGGCAAGTTCCTGCAGCATGCTGCCGACGCCGTGCTGGCGTGGGTTCACCCTGAACTGCAGCTCTTCAGGGTCTCAGAGCGAGCCTCCGTCTCTCAGCGACCTCGGGCAAAGCGGCATCAAAATGGAAGCCCAGCTTCAGCCTGCCAGCCAGCCCTGGCGGTCATCCTGTTCCTCCAGGAGGCCTACGGCGGTGATGAGCACATACTGATGCTGCATCGCGCTCTGCAGCGGCCGCCCTGGCACTACCACCATACTGAAAAAGTCAGCAATGGCCGGCGGATGCTACCGTTGACCCCATGCAGTCAGGACTTTTTCACTCTGTCTCCTGGCACGCCGCTCTGGGCCGTGCGGCAGGTCCATTATGGGAAGGAAATCGTGCGTTTCACAGTCTATTGCCGCCATGAAAACTATGTTGATATGGTGCGGCTGTACAAGCTGCTGCTTCAGCGGAGGGTTGCACAAAAGAAGGATGACTTTTGCTTCTTTGTGGTGTACTCCAACCCTGATATGGAGATCCAGCTGTCCTTTAAGAGACTCCCACGAGGCCACAGTCCCCTGGTGTTGGACTCGGCAGTAATGGAGGTGAGGGTCCGGGACGTCGGAGTGCTGGTGCCCCTGCTGCCACACCCTTGCAGCCCAATCAGTGAGGTGCGCTGGCAAACGGAGGACTACGATGGAAATAAGATCCTACTGCAGGTAAGCGTTTTTCATTCTGTTTTTTTTTTTGTTTTTTTAAATGTATATGTGCCTTAAAATTTCCTGCCCACATCAGCTTAAATACGCATTTGGCTGTCTCATTAAGGACCACTTTATTTACATAGTCACAGTTGCTGCACATCTGCAAACCACTTTGCTACCCGCCTTCACTTTTTGTGCTGTATGGGTTAAATGTTAAATGTTAAATGTTACATCGATCTCTTAATGATGCCTGCTGTGGTCTTTGCTGGGGGTCTTGCAGCTGCTGAGTCAGTCTCCACTAAATATGCATCTGGGATGGTGGGGAGGTGTCACAATGGAGGCATGGTGAAATCCTGCAAATGGGAACTTCTTACTCTTCTTTTGAATATAGTGGCCCTCACTGAACTGTAACTTTAACATAGGAAAAGTACAACTCAACACAATTGCATGGTGTGATTTATTTTGAAAGAGTGTGTTATGTTTTTATACCTGCAGATACACCAAAACCTACACGAGTAATTTCAGTTTAATCTGATGAAATGAGGCAAGTTTATAATTAGTTGTTGGAACCAGCTGGTCTCATGTAAAAGGATTTGTTGTTGCTCAACTCCTGAAACATGATGCTAAGGAGCGATTCACAAGTCTTTCCTTTGTGTACGACTGTATGCTATTAAAAGAGTAAAAAAATAAAAGAAAGATGAAAAACACACTGAAAATGGGCTTGGGTGTGCAGCAGTGTTTGGAATCTGTGTTTAATTGTGTAAAAGAGAAGCAGACAAAAGTGGCAGTTTTATAGGTGGAAGAAAAAGAAGAGCAGTTCAGACTGATTCTCAATCCAGAAATAACAAGATCATACAGCAGACAAGAAGGATTCAGTTATTTTATTGTAGGTCCTTAATTTAATTCCTCCATCTTTCCATATTGAAAGGTGCTGGAAAAGCCTGTGTGGGTTTGAATATAAACACCCACATAAAGACTGACATGAATCAAGCGGCCCTTGTTGGAAAGGTATCACCTATCGGGGGATATGTGCCCAGGCGGTCGGAGATAAGTAGTGTTGAAAGTTCAAGCCGATTAAGCTTCAGTCCATTACTGGGATTGGAACGGCACAGAGAGAAACAATAAGCTAATAAATCATGACAATGGGCCATATGCATGATGCTTAGCTGCCACCTGGAATCAAGTCACATGGACCTCCACATTGCAGCGACTACAATACATTAAATATATTAAATGTAGGCAAGTGAAACAGAGGCACAGTGATATGAAAGGAATAAATTATCTCCCAAAACATCAACTACATTCTGTAAAAACACTCTTTGTAGAGATAAGCAGAGAGGGAGTGTTTTTATTCACAGAAAGTTGTGCACAGTGTATGTATATTTTGTCAGGCTGGGATAATGGCAACACCCAGCTCCCAACAAGAAAACACAAGCCTCCTGGGAACCTGGAGCTACAGATGCAGCTGTAACGTTTCAGTATATAATAAATACTCTGACGTGTTAGAGTAATAGTGAAAATCTGTCAAACTTATTTCTGTCTATTTTTGTTTTCTTTCATTGGCTCGCTAATAAAAATCACCACATGCATCTAGTGCTGTGTAAAAGTCTCAAGCCACCCCTCAGTTCTTTATACTTTGCTGGGAAAATTGGAAATATGTGCAACAATTTACTGAAATGTGTAAACAAATATGGAAATGCAGTATATAAGGCAACAGCAGTTTGTACATGTACGCAAATATTACTCCGGGCTTCTTGAAGGACATTCAAAGCTCTTGTTTGGAATTTGGCTGCTTTTTGTTCCGTCCTCTGTCAAGATGATCCCGCACTGCTTCAGAAATGTTGAAGTCTGAACTCTATGGAGGTCAGTCCATGACTGAGAGTATTCCATTCAGTGTTTTTCTAACCAGGTTTGCGTTTGCTGCATTGGCAGTGTGTTTGGGATCACTGCCATGGTGAAAAATGAAGCCACGGATGGCTGTAGATACTCACCTCTCTTCTGACCTCCACCATACATACTGATGACAGGATGAACCAAAGTTTAAAAATTAAGATTCCTCACTCCATCAGACCAGTTACCACAGATTTTTTCCCCAGTCCAGTTCTTGTGTAATTTGACATACCTCAGCTTTTACTCCCCATTTCCCTTCCTTAACTTCTTGACAGCCAAACCTCCACTGAGACCATTTCTGATGAGGCTTCAGTGATGAGATTTCTTTCCTGTTTTCCTGTTAAGCTCAGGACTTTCAGAGACTGTTTATCTGCTGTAGATAATGTTTTGGCCTCCCGATTCTGCAAAACAAAATGTTTTTGAAAGTATACTCAAAATCACTTGTTTCAAATTTTTTTTAATTTTTTGTGTTTTTTATCTTTGGTGTTTTTCATAGGTTGAAATACAGAAATGGGAACAAATTATGTTTTTGTGACGGGCTGCTTGGTAACAAAGGACCTAAAGATACTATTTAAAACTGCTTCTTTGTTAACGTGTCTGTTATGCATGGATACAACACTGGTACATCACTTGAGTTAAGTGCCTTTTTTATACTTAGATGATTCATAGGTCAGTGTTGAGTGGGTTATCAACCAAAAAAACTTCCTCTGAAAATGGTCAGGTACAAGGCTACAATGGCTCCTCAGAAGCAAAATATAAAGAAATGAGGGCTGGTTTCAGACTTTGCACAGCACTGTATTAATTTCTCTCTTTATTTTTATCCATATGATGCAACATATGTTTGTTGCTTTCATTGAGAGACAGTAGCATAGCATAGCAAATAGAATTTTCGGCATCAATTTGTTACTAAATTACAAATTCTTATAATATTTAATGCATTAACAAAACCTGCTTTGGATGACTATTGACTGGACACTTCAAAGCACTAAGTGCTCCATAGGAGATGCTTTTCCATATTCATATGAAATTAATATGAATTTTTATTAAAGGAACAAATTCTCCAGCTCATTAAATGTTTCTGTTGATCAACTGGAGTTTTTATAACCATGCCAGCTTCAAAAATGCTCCAGCTTTCTAGTAAATTTAGCCTCCAGAATGCTGCAAGTCTGGAAAAGAAATCGTCCTTTCTTATAATCGGATTCTGTTTTCTTCATGGTCTGAGGAACAGGAACATAAAATGGTTCCCTATTTGATCATCTAGAGCGTCGCCTCAGTAACGCAGTTTTGAAAACCACAGTCACACTGCCACACATAAGCAAAAGCTCATCATGTGAAGAGTTTTGTTTATAAACATAAATACAGTCCAAATGTGTTGCTTTCCACAGCATTGTTGAGGATTAGTGTCCCGTTGTCGTGGTGTTGCCTTCCTGAGGTCATATATCCGGCTGACCTGGCTTATCCCAGATAACTAAAGCTTACAAGAGTTAGGGTCTGATAATCACTATGTCAACAGCCTCATTACCCAGCGTCCTGCTGTGGCTCCTCACTGGCATTTTGTCCTCACAGAAAGCTGAACTCGTGCTGTCATGTATTAATAGTAGACAGAGGATTGAAACTTTCACCCACGCATGGACAGAAAATAGTTTTAGTAAATAACGAGTGTGTGCAGCTGATCTGCACACTGAGACTCGTTTGGCATCAGCCACAAACAAAGAATGAACAACTGCTGAGAGATCTACTTAAAAAAAAAATATATATATATATACTTCTTAGAGCCTCACATCTATCTGTCAAATGTCTAAGCAATGAGAGAATCACAACAAATGACTAAAGGCCAAACAATGAAGCTAATGTTACATTTTTATCCAATGTCCGGATGGAAAAAGGAAATTGTGGAAGCTTTGGGATTAATATGAACCTAGTGAACACAAAATGAGTGCAGGTTATTGTGTTTCTATGTCACTATTTGTGCTACAGTGCAGTCTAAACTCTTTTACTGTCAGCATTCACTGATGGTACCTAGTAAAGCACGATAGATTACGCTGACAGAGAATGTAGCTGGTCCTCCACCTTTGTCTCAGTCGGTGCTTTAGTGAAGGAATAAATGGGCATCATGCAAGGAAAAGGTGACGCCACTGCTTGAGAGCAGAAGCAGACCAAGAAAAACAAAGAGAAGAAGAGTAAGGAAAAGATAAACAGGATGAAGTGGACTGAGAGCAGAGAGCAGGATGGAGACAAAGGAGAGAGATGGTTTATAAAAGAGTCAACTTTGAGACACTGAGCAGGGAGAGAAGAAAACACAGGGGGCTTTGTTACACTTTTTATACACACACACATACGCACCTTTAGTCTTGTGAGGACCCTCTTTGCCATAAACCAATCTCAAAACCCTGGATTACAGCTTTGTCTCATAAAGACTTTCAAAATAAAACCCTTCCTCAGTTCAAAGAGTAATTTTACTAAACTGAGTTGCATCAGTAAAACTCCAGAATGTTACAGCTAATAAAATATGTAGTTTTTAGTCTTGGATAACATTTACAGTTCTCTCCAGTTTACAGGAACCAGCCCTGCAAGCAGCACGTCACTGTTGTGAAGTATGTGTGTTACTTCCAAACATTACAGTTTCAGAGATGCAAATACAGATGCTCGTGTTATGTAACTGTAATTTTTGTTTTATTATCTCAAGAAAAGCTGCCTGCATGCTTTGAACTGAGCAGAATTTTTGCATTATAATTATGCTGCAGTAACATATTGTCTGAAACTACCATCTAAATGACATCAAGGCTCATTTTTCTATCTTCTGTTGTCCAGTATGTTGAGTCTTTCTGAACTATAGCCTCAGTTTCCTGTTGTTTGCTGACAGGAGTGTCATGCAGTCGGTTCCTCTGCTCATCAGCAGCTTCGAGGTTTGATGTAATGTGCATTCAGAGATGCTTATCAGCACGAAGCAGTCTTGTCATTCTCCTCTGACCTCTTGCATCAACGAGACGTGATCCATATCACTGGATATTTTCCTTTTTTCTGACCATCTGTTTAAACCCTAGATGTGTTTGTGGGGGAAATCTCAAATCACCAGTTTTCAAAATAGTTGGACTTGCCTGTTCAATCACTCAAATCACCAAATCATCCACATTCTGATGGCCTATTAAAACTTCAGCAGGTTGCCTTAATAGTGTCTACATGCCTGAATGCGTTGAGTTGCTGCCATGTACCCAATAATAAAGTGACTGAGTGAATATTTGCTGTACTGGATTCAACCTATCATTATCAGACAGAGTATTTATAGAGGTTAGAAATAGAGACTTAGTGATTTCTTGAACAGACTGTAGATTGTTGTGAGGAAGCTGTAAATCACTTTGAACTTCTTTTTATATATTTATTGTTCAACATATGGAAATGTGCAGATTCCCCTCAGTCCCTGTGCTGCTTCAGAAGATTGTCTGGGGGCTGCTGTGTGGGAAGTTATTGCTTCTGTCTGTATTGTCTTGTTGGAAAGTCGGATGACGGAGCTGACAAGAGAACAGAAACATGGAGAAACTATCAGCAGAGCGCTGTGGATTTCAATATATACAGAGGAGGAAATCATAGACGAGAACCTGCTGCTGCAGCTGCCTTACATGTTTAAAGCAACAGCAGTCACTGTATGTCAGAACAGGGGAGTGTTGCTTCATGTGTTTCCTGCTTCTCATAATTTCCTTTTTGGATTTGTAATATTTCATCGATTTGTCTGAACAGCGCACTCTGATTTTAAGATCCTGAATGGATATATGTACAGTACACAGGGGGTTCTTCTGTGACTCACATCAACAGCTGGAGAAGTCATCAGCATTCAGAGGCCAGGGTGAGAGCAGGGGGTGTGGGGTGTGTTTGGAGACCCCGGGGTTCCCTTGTACTTCTTCCTCCTTCACTTTGCTGCCTGTATGTTGTGTGAGGAGTGTCCTGTTGCATGGAAGCCCTGTACAGAGGGAGGTTAATGGTCTTGAACCCACAGATCCCATGTGAACAAATAGAGCATACAGACAGTCTACTATCAGAATAGGCAGGTTAAAGGAAGCAGCTTATAAGCTACAATTGTTTTTGCCCTACCACCTATCCCACGTGGTGATATGACCCTTGACCCCAAATCGCTATATTTTCACTGCTTTTCTTTCCCTCCTATTCAGGTCCAGGGTGCATACTGCAAACACAGACATGATCCCTGCTACAGATCATGCACCGTCACTGAATCTGCCTCTGCTCCGTCCACCTTCACCCGCAGCGCCACCTCTCACAGGAACCGCCGTTACCATCAACGGATGCCACCTCGTTCCAAAGTCCACCCGACCTCCCACTACTCCATGCCTCTGGCATGTGAGGAGCCAGATGAGCAGGAGCAGTGGCCAGACCAACAACATCCTGACAGCTGGAGGTCCCATTGGACGGGCAATCGGTCCGGATCCCTCTTCTCTCTACCCAACATGGGCTCAGCCAGCTCCCGCTCTGCCTGTTCCTCTCCGGGTCCTTGTCCCAGCCCCAATTACAGGAGCCACTCCCTTCACCGGAGTTCTTCGCTCATCCCGCCCTTCCGCCTCAATGTGGACGCTCTGATCGGGGCAGAGGAGACGGATGTAGACACGGGAAACAAGGTAAATCCAGGTAGCAGTGTGGACCTCACAGTTGTGTCTGCGTACGTCAAATCGAGCCTCCCACAGACTCCTCGGCCATTATCGGCCCCACCAGAAGACATCGGACCCCACCTCTCTCCCATCACCCAAGAGGGCACCTACAAATCGGCCGCTCTGGGCCGGACTCCAAACAGCTTCTCCATCAAAAGCTCTCGGTCTGCCTTGCAGATGTCATGTTCCCAAAGCACCAGTGCAAACACACTGTCCTCAGCTTCAGTGAACGAGTCAGACAGCTACAGCATAATTAGTGTGCCAGTTGAAGAGAAAGACACGACAGAAGAGGAAGAACAAGAATTCTACATCTGATCTTTTGCTAAAGGCTCATAGGACTTAACTCTGGTCAGTAATATCAAATCTTAGTGCTGAGACAATCATGTAAGCTCTACTCTGCCCCCTGGTGTTTGATAGTAAAACAACAACAGCAAACTGAAGCAAAGCACAAAGTTTGTTCTGAAATATTTGTGAATGCTGCATTTTTTTTGCATGTGTATATATAAACTCTGTAAATGCTACTTCATATCTACTTTCACGCATTTAATGGAGAAGTTGCATATCTGTGTACAGAAACATTTAATAAAATTGCAAATTGTTTGTCCCCTTTCAAATGTGTTGCTTAACACTCCATTAAACGTAGGGTAGGTGTCACGTTTTCTACATCACTGATCATAACCAATTAGATTTGTTGTGTAGGCCTAACCAAATGGCAACATTAAAAACTGACATGATATAAGTGAAAAGAAGATTTCTGCCACTAATGCTTTCACCAGACATTTAGCATTTCAGTCCTGTGTGAAGTCCTTTTGGCCTGGATGCCTCATCTGATGGGTTTAAAATTGGAAGACTGTGCATCTTGAAATATTAAGCTGCCAAATGCATAGAAAAAGCTCTTTAAGCTAAACATAAACTGCCGTGCAGGTAGTAGGTTGGTCACCAGTGCTCTTCTATAAAAAAAAAAAAAAAAGTTTTCTTAAATCAAGGGCCTGCCACTGTCCAAAATAAGACTGACACACTAACAGTACTCAAAAGTACATGGATCTGCAAACTTGGTGGATAAAATATGTAAAGTTATCACAGAGAAAGCAGCAGAAGCTACTAAAAGTTAGAGTACAGTCATATGGTCTTAAATGGTCAAAGAAATGTAGCCATAAATTAATTTGAGAAGCACGAGAGGGAAAGCAATCCTTCCGGTTAAGAGAAATGCTTTAAATTCCTTCCACATTTTAAGGTACACAGACTGGGGATGTGTTTATTTTGATTTGTACTTAAGATCCCATTCATTCTTTTTTTTCATATAGTCTGTAATTTAGTGGTTAAGAACCTTAAATTAACCTTAATTCAGACATGAAGAGTGATAGTAAATGTAAATGTGGTCAGATGTGTGGTAAGTATATTTAAAAAAATATGCACAAGATCATTTGCATGTTAAAAAGAAGCCAGATGGTGAAAATAAAAGACATTTTGTGTAAATATAAAAAGTGCAAGAGGTACAGAAGGCTGCACCACAGAGTAGGATATAAGATTCAGGAACAATAACACACACATGATTCTCCTGCAAGTTTCTTTCTGTTCAAAGGGAACGTTTTATCTAAACTTGGCACTGAAAGTAAGGAAATTATTTCTTGTAGTGATGCTTCTTGGCAACAAATCTTACACTGTTGGAAAGCCTGTTTATTTCCCCTTAAATGGTGCCACATTTGTAAGGAAAATGCATTTGTAGGTTGCGCCCATGAAAACTTGCCAGATCTTCTTTGCCAATGCCAAACAGCAGATTCTGTTACTGGCTCTTGTTTGGTGTTGTTTACTGGACTGGATAACTGAAATTTGAAGACTAAAGACAAATTGGCAATTTAATAATTTATTCTTTTAACAAAGAGGGGCCTCGGTAGTATTGCTGTGGGATTACATCACATTCTTCAACCAGCATTTGTCACAAGTAGGCAAATGTGATTGTGTTGGTCACTCTGGCACGAACATCATGTCCAAGCTGATCCCATAAGCAGGGTTGAGGTCAGGACTGCAGGCAGGTAATTCCATCCTCTCCATTTTTAAATTCTGGAGGTAGTCTCCAATAAACCTGCTCTTTGAGGTGGGTGTGATCTTGGAAGATAGAGTTCAGTCCCAGACTGTGGAGATATGGGACTGTCACTGGAATCTCTGCACTGAGATTTCCTTCAATGATGACAAGGCTCGTTTTCCTAGTGAGGCAGATCCCTCCCCACACCATCACGTCTCCACCAAAAGGTGTTACTGTGTCGGTGCAGCAATCAGCATGATGTTCTATGTGTACTGCCGTAGACAGAATCTGCACAAATTATAACGTAACGTTCCCCACATGTTCAGGTTCAGGTGAGGAAATGGTCTTCCTGTGGTGTCTTCTTTTTCTTCTTGAGATGCCAATTTCATGGCCTGTCTCTGACATCCCCCATTAGAGATGGTACCAGGTTTCACACCAACTTTTGTAGGAAGGGCCATATCCAGATCAGTCAAACACGGTATGCTTGGCGCAGACACCAACTGAGCGCTGTAGTAGGGTCCATGCTCACAGGTGCTGCTCATAAGGGATACGATTGTAAGCACCTGGGGTACCAGAACCTCAAAATAAGAGTCAACAGCAGAATAAGTTGTTTGGCATTGGCAGAAGAGATTTGGCAAATTTCTCATGAGTTCAAACCAAATACTCAATCTGCTGTTCAACCTTCAAAATGCATTTTTCCTTGCAGATGTGGCACAGTTTATGTGGAAAGGCTTTCCAGCAGTGTAAGAAGCATTGTTATAATAAAAAAATAATTCCCTAAATACAAATTACTTGCAAAAATATGAAAAAGATATCTTCTTAAGAGACTTCTTGGAATGTGGAGACTACAATAAAGTATTTCAATACAATGCAGTGCTGCCCTCTTGTGCTGAACTTTGAGGTTAAAGAAGTAACTTGAGTACAAGAGTTTCACTTCTAGTGATTTTCTTTTTATTACTACTTAAGAGTTGGGTCTCGCCTTTGAAGTAATCTCCACATGAATAAATTCAGGTAATCTCTCCACAGGCTTTCAAGGACTCACTGAAACAGTATCTGCATGTGTCAGAGCTGCTTCACTGAGGTCTGCAACTCTCTTCTGCGTCTCGGGAAAATCTTTAACGACCTCTCGTTTCAGCTCGAACTGTGAAAGCTGTCTCTCTGCACTGTTTGAGCACTTACGCAGGTGCGAGCCTGCCTGTGTGGTCCACAGTCTGAAGAAGAAATATCCAACATTAGTGCACATTGGTTGTCATGGTGAAACCTTGCAACCCTGAGGAGGGTGATGTAATCATCCACCAATCAACACAGAGATTTGTGTAATATATTACCTCTTCGGGCCAAGTCTGGAAAATAGATCAGTCTGCAAGCTGAGATCCTGAGATCCCAGACAGTTTTGGAAAATTTGTTCAACAACTTAGATTAAATGTATAAAATTTTAAAAATCTGTGCAAGGAAACTGTTGAAATGAATAATAGTTGGACTACAGGGCTCTGCAACATGTAAAAAAACAAAAAACAAAGATCTGAAAATCACTTAAATATAGAGAAGACACAATGTAGAGGCAGGGAAGACAGAAAAAGGAGGATAGTGGATTTTCAAATTGGGTTAGAAATATATACATAAAAAAGAAAACCTGATTATAGGTCTGATAGATTATTGATTACCAGATTCACTTGATTGGATGGATGTTATCACTGGTAATCAGCCCTATAGATATGAGTCAGAAGTGCCCAGTTATTATGTATCCATAAGTATACCACTTAACAGTATGTTTAATAAAGCTATTAGCATAAAGGGGAACGGTATAGTTTTCCTTACAGTGAAATTGTATAATAACTCTGCATTCATTACTATTTTAATTATACGCTCACTGGCCACTCGTTCACACAAATATCTAATTAGCCCATGCTGAAATTAATCATCAGAAAGGGGAAGAAGTTAATAAGGTGACATTGACTGTTGCATGGTTGTTGGTGGCAGATGGGTGATCTACTGGCAGTTTCCCCACACAACTGTCTGTAGAGTTTACAGTGAACGGTCCAAAACAGAGAAAATATCCAGTGAGTGGAAGTTTGGTGAAAATACCTGGTTGTTACTGGGGGTCACTGGAGAATAGCCAGACTGCTTTGAGCTCACAGGAAGGCAACAGTAACTCAAATATCCGCTCGTTAGGACCAACGTGTGCAGGTGCCACGCCTGTCTCAATTTCTGCTGTGACATTTGGATGGTGGCGTCAGAATTAGGCATAAACAACATGAAAGCATGGATTCATCCTTCTTTATATCAACAGTTTGGGCTGGTTATTTTGTTTGCACTCTTTGTACCAACTAGGTGTTGTTTAAACAACACAGCCTTGTGACCTTAGGCGGGTGTGCAAACCCTGACAAACCGATATAAATATACCAAATTATCTGTGCCTTCCCTAACGAATTCGTTTTAATTATGTCCCACTATGACTTTTTAATGTTAACAGATGTCTGACTAGGCTGTGAAGAGATTATATTAACTGGCAGCAGATGGTGCTATAGTGAAACAGAAATAGGATTTTAAAAGTTACAACTACAGCTGCTTTACAGTTACTTTGTCTGATTCTTAAAAGCTTCAAAAATGATGCTTTTGTGTCATTGATGTTTTATTTCTTTGTTGCAGCATGGGATACTTTCTTAAACATTTAGGGTATTTCCAGTTTCCCACATAGTACCTGCTGTTTCCACACCCACTTCCAATTTCTTGTGCTTCAAAGAAAATTAAAAAGTAAAACCGAGATTTTTCCCATAACTCTCCAGAGCCACGCTCATGTCCCCGTGAGGTGATGCTTGCACGGGACACGTCCCCTCACGTCGCCCCTCTCCCAGTGCCAGCACTACTGGCTCTAATCCGCCGTGGCGTACCTGGCAGATCGCTCTGGCGACACCGGCGTTGTTGCAGCCTGGCCCGGCCCCACACACCCGCATCCCCTTTAATCCTAATGAACTGCCCCAAGGCCCCGGGGCCCGAAGGGAAGTAGGCCACTGGAGGTGAAGCAGAGTAAGTGAGTCTGTCACATCATTTCTACAACTATATATAAGCTGCTTTCTCTCAATCCTTTGTCACCTTCATTTTATTGTCTTCTTTTTTCTTGTGTTGATTTTAGTTGTAATAGTTCCTCTTCATTGCTTTCTACACTGTGACCTCAGATGACCTTTATTTTCCCTGCAAGGGTAAAAGTCACTGGGTGGAGAGAAGACTGCAGTGAAGGATATGAATGGAGAGCCTGGGGATAGCCTCCACTAGTTAGGGATTAAGTTGCTGCTATGTGGAGAAAGGCAGAGATATCACAGAGTTGCACAAATACTCATCAACTAACGGTGCTGCTTTCGGGAAGGAAAAAAAACTTCACTGAATATTTCTAAGCTCTTGGAAACAAAAAGCTGAATGCATGTGCACATGAAAGGTGTTGGCATGGATCGTTACCTGAACAAACCAACCAGATATGTGCCCAGGAACCTAAGGGAGCGCCTCTTACATCATTAATTTTATTATATAACATAATATGTGTGCAAAGGAGTGTCAGGTAGATCTGCAGGGAATGGTGGCTTTAGACAGGAATCAACAGCTTCTCTTCATCTCTAGTATTAACTACATTTTCAGTTAGCATAGCACTACATTTGAGTTCTGCATAAATAGGTGAAAAACAACCACAAAGAGATATAAAGTGACCAAGGAGAAACTGAAAATGATTGCAAAGTGTGTGTTCCTGTGTGTCAGTGAATGAATGATGTGTCAGAAGGCTCTGAATGCTCAGTTTGCAATTTTTTCCATACTCTTTGATCTCTATGATGTCAAAGAGAGCAGATATCTTTAAGCGCTTGGTGACTCCGGGGTAGCTCACTGGATGTCTTGGCGCGGTTGCTGGCCTGCTCCCTTGGGGATTGTGGTCCAAGGTAGATTGGGCATCTTTGTCGCGCAGTGGGACACCCAGGGCTCAAAGTATAGAAACTAGTTCCCACCACTCAAAAATATATAAATAAATAAACCTAGGCAGAGCTACATAACATTTTTGAGTTGTTATCTCACAACTGTGACATACTAAGCCAAATCTTTTTCTTATGGATGGCAAAAAAAAAAAAAACAACCCAAAAATATTTTCAGTGGAGGAAACAACCTTCCATACAAGATCACCACTTCATTAAAAACCAAGCAAGCAACAGCCAATCAAAAGAAAGTTGGCTTAAACAGAGAGCTAACATGGCTAGTTTCAGACAGAGCATGAACTTAGGGTTCGCACTTGGGCCCAGTCTATATAAGAACTGCAAGACTTAAAGTGCTTTGCCTTGTAGTATAGTCTTCACTGTAGCCTGGTACAAGCCAGCTGTCATGCAAGGGCGCCGCTTCAATGACCAAGTAGCTGCTTACTCAAAGAGCAGTGATGATGACTGTGTTATCAGTGTTTGGTTCCATCTGTCTGTTTGCCCATCAGTCTCTTTATTAGCTGTCCAGCCTCCACAGTTTTCAAGATATCATTTTCAAACTCTGTGTGATGCTAGATACCAATAAGAGCTCGAGCAGATTTAATTTTGGTGAAACTTGGGTCAAGGTCAAGATCACACCAAGTGGCAAAATGAATAAAAACTTTGAGAGAGCTGTATAACACTCTTACAAAAAAGCTTATAGAATCCAATTCTGCTCCAATCATACTGTAAAGCTGCAACAAGCGCCATTTTAGTATGTAATGCTTCAAGGTCAAATGACAGGCAAAAAGCTTTAGTTTTCACTGTTTTCCCCAAACTTTAAAGCAATATGTTAATCATTGTACATCAGCACAAATGAGCCATGAAAACAATCCAGATGTCATTTTTGAGGATTTGCTGACATCACCATAAAACATCAACGTTTGAATATAACCCTTTGGAGGTTACTCTACAGCAACACTGTAGAGTAAGTTGACCTGCATCTTGAACTCTGAGTGCAGCTGAAGCTCACTTTGTAGCATGTCCAGGGATCAGAAGTAGAGAGTACAAACCAGTATTTCTACTTCACCAATGTGAATTTCTAACATAGTGTTGCACCAAAGGCCCCTTGTCCACCAAGATGAAAGCTGCTGTCAGTGGTGGCATCTTTACAAAGAATTGTCTTTGGTCAGTCACTG
Source organism: Aulonocara sp. 'chitande type north' Nkhata Bay (assembly GCF_057382095.1). Classification (NCBI taxonomy): domain Eukaryota; kingdom Metazoa; phylum Chordata; class Actinopteri; order Cichliformes; family Cichlidae; genus Aulonocara; species Aulonocara sp. 'chitande type north' Nkhata Bay. Next base: position 7,877,842 of record NC_141359.1, on the reverse strand, counting down.
TGATGTCTCATGTTCTCCAACAAAGTCCTTAAAATTCCAAATTCCTGCCTTTAGAGTCGGAGAGTTGGGTTTTAAAGAATGCGTTGACTCTGGTTAATGAAGCCAAGCCACGGCTTCACTAATTAGTCAAGTCCAGTAATGGCTGGAATCCACTGTTAGTCAAAGCTGCCAAATACCTGATGGCTACCAATCATGCTCTGTCTTCATGGGAAAAATACCCACAATTTATTTTGCTGACTCTCATTTCCCCAATTAAGAGGGACAGTTGAGGGGCAGATCACTCCAGAGCAGACTGATTTTAGGTGAAAAAAAGGGCATACCGTGATCAAATATTTGCAATTCTTCATGTTTTTGGGTTGTTGTTTTTTTTAATCAAAATGCAATAATAATGTCATGGTGAATGTTAGTAATGGAACACATACTGTAAGCATATGTGAAGACTACATAGGTAATGTGTAGGTATAAGGATGAGGAAGAAGAATCTGTTTCATAACATAACTACTAAGACTTCTCTCTCTGTCTTAAGGTGCTTACATTGTAACCCTACAATATTATGTCTAAACACTTTTAAAAACCTCATTCAAAGTCTGTTGTTTCATATAATGTTGTTTCTTGAAGGCTGAGATGCTGTTATGCGTCACATGTTGGAGCAACGCTTCCACATCTCACAGAGCGATACCAATTAAAAAATGCTGACACAGTAGTGTGACGCTCAAAGCAAAAATGTCTTTTGATCATCACAACAAAAGGCCAAAGCACTTGTATAACAGAATGGATGTCTTAGTGAGTGTGTCTGTGTGACCTTCAAAAAAACAAGCAGGTGTTTGCAGTAGTCAGCCTCTTACACAAACATTATAACCTCAAGATCGATGTGATATGATCAAATCACAGTACTGTGCAAGCTGAGATATTTTTCTAGGAAAATGGGGAAAAGGTGCAGTGATTCTTGTGAAACATGCGCAAACATACACAGAAATACGGTATATAATATTGGTATACAGTATATACCAATATTTGGTAAGACCACCTTTATTTTCAACACAGCCTTAAGTTTCTTTGGCAAGCTTTCGTGAAATTTACTTAATTAGTGCTCAGGAATTGTTCTCCAGACTTCTTGAAGGACAATCAAAGCTCTTCTTTGGATGTTGGCTGTCTTTTGCTCTGTTCTCTGTCAAGTCAGTCCCACAGTGCTTTATTGATGTTGAGGTCCAGGCTCTGGGGAGGCCAATCCATGACTGTTTCAACCATGTTTTATACTTTCTATGCTTATTAGCGTGCACCACTTTATTGATGTAGAAGGTATTTTTGCTTATTCACTCTGTGCTTAAAAACAGAATAATAAAGCAACAGACCTCGAGCACAATCTTCTTTATTGGCCTGTACTGCACAGAAAACCAACTCTGCCATGTCCATGTACAGATAACAACAATAGTGAGCTGCCTTTGTAGAAACACCTGCCAATGAAAAAGCTTAAACCCCACTGTGACAATCATAATGTACTGTCCTAAAACAGGTAAATAAAAACGCTAAACACACAAAAAGTCCTAAACTAATGACTCAGGAAGCTAGGGTGAATCAGAAAGAAACTTACTGCAAACATAAAAGTTTTTGTGTGGTATAAAAGTAACACTGGTGGGCTTAAAGAGTTACTGCCATACAGTTTTTTATACTTTTAGACAGGCTAGCTGTTTATTGTACCAGTTATGCTAAAGGGCTGCACTAAAGGGCAAATATGAAAGCTACCAATGTTAACTACTAATATAAGAACTAATAACTCAAAGAAATACTTTAATTTCCCAAAGTGCTGAACTATTCGTAAGCCACATGCTTTAAGCAGCCTGTTGTTTCGCCTCTAGCTTATTTATAATACATTTTTTAACGGTTTATCCCTCAGTGTGTTTGACTTTTATTAGTAGTAAGCAATTAGGAGTCTCCACAGTAGCATTTTCAGATGCATGCCTGCCCCTCTGTGCACTCGTGTGTGGGTGTTTTTTCCCCTCTCTGCCTGGTTTGGGATTTGCTGGTCGGTGACATGCCTCCCTCCGCCTGGCTCCTTATAGCCCCGCGGAGGTAGGAATCCCGGACGAGTGGTACGGACATCGCCGACGGAGACCACAAACACGGAGCGGAGCGTTCCCCTTTAAACACGGTCTTATGACTACAGACCGCTTCAGACTGAACCAGAGGCTAACAGCCGAGAGCAGAAGAGGGGTTACTCTACTGACAGGAAGCCGGGGGACAGTGACTGACGGCAGGGGACAGACAGGACACAGGTCCGCTCCAGAGGCTGAATGGTCTGTGTCCAGTCAGAGAACAGTTGAACGGAAACTACCTCACCTGTCCGCAGGTACGACACACAGCTGCACCGATAGTTATCATCACAAAGAAAATTATCATCTTAAATGCATTGAGCCATCCAAAAGTGTACCTTAAAAATGCAGCACTGACATATTTTACTTTTACCTCTTAGAGAAAGATGCATTTCAACACTTTGATCTCCAAATAAAAGGAATGTCCTAAATTTAAAATCTTACTTTTTATTTGAGAGAAATCTGCAGTATTAATCCTACATTAACTAAACTGGGTTTCGTTATTATTTGTAGTCATGTATTGACATGTGAAAATCATTTCATTGTGGCAGCTTGCCAGAAACAGCTTTTCACTCAGGATAGGCCAAATCTGCTTACCCTTATATGGAGAAAGTACTACACTGAGCATCATGAAAAGGTAATATTAAAGCTTCCCTTTTTGAGTGGTGCAGGTCTGCTTTGCTGTATGCCAGCTCGTTGTAGGCTCCCACATTTGATAACTGAGTGATCCACAAGCAGGATGCAGGAATCCCAGCGGACCCACCTGTCTGGGATGGATAGAGTGGTTAAAATGTGTCCCACTCATTCCTATAAAACATAAAACCCTTAAATAGTTGCATGTTGTTTGATTTCATTGCTGCATTGGAGTTTTTTTTATTCTTTTTTTTTCATCTTCCAGAATTTTGTGCTTTTGTCCGCGTGTCGCACCCTGTGGACACATCCTCTCGTGCAGCACTGAGGAGATGTGTCGGCTGCCAGTGGCCTCACTCATCATTTGCTTCTGGTTGGTGGAGAGAAGCTACTGCAACAACAGCCTTCAGGACAGCATGAGGGAGCTGCACACCAGGTTCGCCATCAGCCTCTACCAGACTCTCACAGAGACGGAGAACAACTCCAACTTGATCGTGTCGCCAGTTAGCGTCTCCTTGTCTCTCGCGCTCCTGCAGCTTGGCGCCAGGGGCAACACACTTGCTCAGCTGGAGGGAACACTGGGCTACAATGTGAATGGTAGGTTTCTGATATTTCCTCTTTTAAAATTTTTAAATATAGGAATGGAAATGTACGTTTTTATCCAGGTGGCATTAGAGGCTCCTTATGCTGTGTGAAAGAGGCTGAAAGAGGGTGGCCCTCAGTGCTGTTGGTACCAGGTGGTGTGGAGCAGTGCTCCTGCTGCTGTTTGCCCTGCAGAGCATAGTGGTGTCTGGAGCCATAATACCTGCCTCTACACCAACTCTAATCTCATTAACGACTTCTTCAGCTCGGCCTTTGGGTCAAGAGGTTAGGTGTTTAATTTACAAACAAAATGAAAATTACACCTGGGGATTTATCTCCACCTCTTCCTAGTGATGACTTTAGGCTCTAATTTAGCTTCCATCATGAAATAAAAAGGATTTCCACGACACCGAAAGACATGGTCATCAAAGAATCCTGAATTGAAATCAGTGGGAGAATTCAAGGCAAAGATAGCTGTAGATATAATCCCCAGAGGTGTGATTCTAGACATGCATATCTTTATGCCATTGTGACCACTGCAGTGAAAGTTCATTAAAAGCTACAATAATAGGTGCACAAATAAGGTGCTCGAATTGCAAGACGTGTTTCCAGAAGGGTTTCTTTTCAGAGCAAGCACTGAAAAGCGGTGTTTGACTTGTGTGTAGATCATTTTAACTAACTAACTAACTAACTAACTAACTAACTAACTAACTAACTAACTAACTAACTAACTAACTCGTCTGGCTGTAGTTGACAACAGCTGGGTAGAAAAAACATCTGTGTCTTCCTTTTCTGCAGATGCCCACGTACAAGACTTCCTGTCGCACTCCCAGGCCAACATGAACAACAACAGCCAGGGCATGTGGCTGCAGCAGACCTGCACATTATTCATCCAGAGTGGTGTCCAGCTCCTGCCTGGGTTCACACAGCTTGCATCAGAGTGGGCCAACACCAGCGTGGTCCGAGCCAACTTCAGCCAGCCCAATCAAACCCACAGCCAACCGGAGCGAGCGGGACACCAGCAAGGTAACCCAGACAGAGCTCCCACTAACTTTTACTCTTATGCTGACACAGATTAGGGTGGCATGGATCCTGCAGTAAAATTAACATTGATGTGGAGATTTTCAGAGTGCTTTGGTTTAATGCACATCCTGTGCATTCCTGTTTGTGAAAGCACACTTAGATCAAGTCCTCTCACACTGACCACACAACAGCAAACTAAAACTTGACTTCACTGAGATGATGACAATCCTTTTCTGCTGGGCAGCGGCTTCCTAATATGTTGGCAATAAAAACATAAGAGAGATATTATTTTTAGCTCGTGGCGTTCCTCTGCCCCCTGGTGTTAGAAAATATATTAAAGCAGTTTTAATTCCAATTTTCAAAGCAGAGGTTTCTTTGGAACCCTTATGAGAAAAAACATGAATTTCTAACCCATTTTCAAACATTTCTACAGATTGTGTTATCTGCTACATGGCCTGTAGGTCAGGTGGTCTGTACATTGACCTTCCGTTGTGCGTTTCAGATGAGTCATGGCATCTCCTGGCAGGAAGCGTCAGCGGTGAGCTGTCAGGCTCGGGCGAGGCCCAAGCAGAGGCTCTTTGGTGGGGACACCGGCCGCAGGTGGCCCTGGTCAACACAGTGGCCTTCAAGGGCGTCTGGCAGAAGCAGTTCATGTTCACCAACACCCAGAATCTGCCGTTTGTGCTCTCAGATGGGAATGTGATCAAGGTGCCCATGATGTATCAGGCCGCAGAGGTTAGCTTTGGTAAGAGGCGATGTTTCACTGACACTTACAGGCTTCAGATCCCACCCACTCTCTTATCTACCCACCCTGTTTCCAGGTGCAGATGCATTTAAAAGCTAAACCTTAATGAGGTGCTAATATATCAGTGTTTTGTTTACAACTGGTTCCCATGTGGTCTGCTGATAGAAATTTGAAAAAGTGCTGTTGCTGCTACAATTATAATTGTATCTAAGACAAAACACCACTGCAGTTTGGTGAAACTCATCTTAAAAGTCCCCTCAGGAGTTTACTGATGACCAAACTTCTTTTAACATTTGGAACTCTTAAATTATTTAGGTTGGCATTGCAGTCCCGATCATCACTTGGATTGCTTGTTTCATGCTTTGCCCCGTATCTGTTTTCATGAGAACCTTTTGCATCGTGTACTTTAAAGGAAGTGAAGAACTTTGAACCATTTCTTCATCATCAATCATTTGCTGTCATTGCACTCAACCCGTCAGATTTGATATTGTTAATAAAAGCTTTAGTTAAAAAATAAAAGGGTTTATTTCTATGTATGTGTATGTTTACAATATTATAAGCTTACATAAATACAGGTTTGTAGACCCAGCACAGCAGCCACAAGAAGGAGCTAAACAAAGCATGTAATGACCAAAAGATCTGATGGAAACTGTAAACACTTGAACTTGTTCACCTCTCTGGCAGGTCAATTCAGGACAGCGTCAGAACAGCGCTACACCGTGTTGCAGCTGCCGTACCTGGGCCGCTCCCTGAGTCTGCAGGTGGTCCTTCCCAGTGAGAGGAAGACTCCGCTGTCCTCCCTCGAGGCCCAGCTCACTGCACGCCAGCTGGCATCCTGGGACGGCGGCCTGCGGAGAACCAAAATGGACATCTTCCTGCCGAGGTGCAGCAGATTACAGACTTTTGTGCTTGAAAACCATCTTTAGGTTTCGTTTAGAAAAAACGAGAAATAAAACAGCAAATTACATAGTCTCCGTCTGGTATTTGCAGATTTAAAATGCAGAACAAATTCAACCTGAGGTCGGTGCTCCCTGCTCTGGGCGTCAGTGACGCCTTTAACCCGACAGCAGCTGACTTCACTGGAATATCAGGTCAGCTTGTACGTTCAAAATACCTGTTTCAAAAGCTTTTTTGTATGTTTCATGCAAACGGCTGCTCAATATTTTTTACTCCCTCCGGCAGAGGAGGGTCTTTATGTGTCTGATGCCTTCCATGAAGTAAGAATAGAAGTCACAGAGGATGGAACAAAGGCAGCTGCTGCTACCGGTGAGTAATGTCTGTTACAATAGTGGAACAATAATGAGTGCTTATCATATAAGGTTGTTAAAACGCACTCTTTACTCACACAGCTATGGTGCTACTCAAAAGATCCCGGGCTCCTGTTTTCAAGGCGGACCGACCCTTCTTATTTCTGCTTCGACACATTAAAACAGGTATTTATCCCTTTTTTTTGCACATTTGAGCAAAACACAAAAAAACTGGCACAGTATTGCAAATCAGATTTGTACCGTCTGATGTAATCTCCAACAAAAGCACTATTTACTTATGCTTGAGTAACGTTTTCGTATATACAAGTATGGTCGACGAAACAAAAGCCTTCCACTGGGGCCAGAACCTGGAGGCTGTGGTTGGCTTTGCAGTGGGAAAATTGCAGATAATTTATTAATCATAAAGAAGTAAAATACTTCTGTGTATATGTGGAGGCAGCTGAAATCACCCTGTTTTTTAGAGATCTATTTGTCTGAAACACCATAGTTGTAAATGGACTGATACTTTTATAGCTCTTTTCTACAGTAACTGCACTCAAAGTGCTCTTTACGTCAAGCCTCATTCACCCAGTCGTACAAGCACTTCTTTCTATACCAGCTGGGGAATTGATCCGTGACCTTCCAATTGGTAGACTAGCGCATGAAGCACAACTGCTCGCAAAGCTTGCAGCACCTGGTATTCCCAGTTAGTCTCCAGTCCAAGTACGAACCCTGCTTAGCTTCTGAGATAAACAAAATTGGGCTGGTATGACTGTAAGCTATACCAACTCGTGCTTATTTACAGTATGCATATTGTGGATTTTGCATTAGTTCAGGATGCAGTGGCGTTACTGGTCCAGCCCCCTTGAGCTCAGACTGGAACATGTAGCCAAGAGTTTGACATGAAGCGTCAAGGGACGAAAAGACCAATCACTGGGTTGGTGGCAGCAGTTAGTTCATGTGATCATGTCACAAAGTGAGTGTCATGAATATGGATAAAGATATGAAATTACAGCAATAGTTTTTGCAGGGTACCTCTGTTTATCTGAGGCCAGTCTTGCTCTCTGCATGATTTTCCAAACAATCGTGAAGGATTTGAATATATTGATATGGCCACCTCTAGTGGTGATATCAAAAAACACACTAAGTTGATCTACAAAGACTGCATCAGTGCAATTTCTCCCTATATCTCTTTAATTATAATTATTAGTGCTTAACTAGCATTCCACATGATCCTTTAATGCAAAATATTTATTTGCTTTCCAATTCAGGATCCATCCTCTTCATGGGCCGAGTAATGAACCCAGCAGACCAAGCATCCTGAAACCGTCCAACCTAAACGCCACTCACATTCACCTCTACAGCAGCCCATTTCACTACTGGTATTTATTTGTGGACCAAATGGAGGCTCCACAGACACGTCAGGAAGAGGGACATTATTTTTGTACATATTTGTAAATAAAATTTTAATGTTTTTACACTTTCGGTGTTTCGATCCTCTTTCCATTTGACGCGACGTTTCCGAAACGGCCAACGTGCGTAAATAAAAGCAGGCAGACTCGCATGTTTACAGAACACTTTATTTACATGGCCCTTCACAGTGTAAAATAGAAGCTTTATTCATGGAAATACTTACAAAAAGGCCATTTTTTTTCCCACTGAACATTCTCTTTAAATAGTACTCTAGGGTTATTTACATCTTTACAGTGTATTCAAAATACTCTTTTGGTAGCGGCCTCTTCACAAACAAAGACAAGTATGGCAGATTTTGGTCCCTGTCCAAGGAGGGAGGGAGCGGAAGAGGGCTGCCCTCTGAGTCTGAAATCAACTCCTGACCTCTAGACATTATTTGTGTAAATTGGAGAACATTAAACAAGCCTGACCTAAAAAAAAAAAAAAAAGTTTAAAGGCTGTTTTTTTTTCATTTTAAATTACATAAATAAAGATTCTCAAATGTACACAAGTGCATTTGCTTTTAAGTGGTAAGAAGTTGCTTTGAGATTCATGGCGGAAAAAGGAGTTTAGGGGCTGGGTTAAGTTATTTGGCAGCAGCCAGCACGCTGGGACAGGCTGGCATCCGACACCTCGGTTCATCTACACTCCACCAGACAAGACGTTTGTGTTGCATATCAGCTGTTTCAGGCTAAAAGTGAAAGGGCAGGGAGGAGGGCTCCGATGTTATTGCTGATTGTGATGCATTAATGTGTCAGTTCCTGAGCTTTTTGTTTTTCCCGACTTTACTTTGAAAAAGACAGTTTTGTTTTTTTAAAGTTGACTGTCTCCAGATGCAACGATCGTTGTGGATCTGTTTTCTTCGCCGCCGCCCCCCTCCCCCGCCCCGCAAAGGGAACAGGAACTGGTGGTTTAGTCCAAAAGTTAAGCTACTACTGATATAGCATCAGTCTGCCAGGAAGACTACACGTTATTAGATTCAATGTTTCAAGCCCAATTGTTCAGCAGTCCATCTGGTGGAAAGCAGAAGGTCAATTTTAACAATTGCGAAGTGAACGGCCGGACTCTTATCCTCCACAAATCAGAAATAACACCATGGGGGGGAAAATAAAATAAAGTTGAATCGTGACTTTGAGCAAAGTCTCTCATGAGCATCTCCCCTGGATCCCATTTGACCCTGAGTTGTCTGAAAATACAACCACACGTGCCGATATACCCTTCATTATCAGTCCAATCACACTGTCACGTGACATTACATCCACACACAGGCTGTCATCTGACCCTCTCCAGAAATGCCCTTGTTTATTTCAGCACCCCTGTCTGAGAGATAACCACTCACATTTGTTAAAAGAAAAGAAAAATCTGATGAGGGGAGCTGAATAATTAAAGGGCAACATCTGAGGACGGGTTCAGAGAACCTTCCCGTACAAACTGTCCACAGGACAAACACGTCATTGCATAGGCCTTCACCTTCACACTTCACCTGCAGCGATATGTGCTTCCTCGCTCATCTTTTTTTTTTTTTTGCAAGTCTGAAAAATGCATCTGCATTACTCAGGGTCAGTACTGTCTTTGAGGATTACTGTGCAAACAACACAAGCATAATGCTCATTAAATGAATGAAGGAGTCCAGTGAAGAAGCGATGGTTTGGGAGCTGGATGCCGCCTTGTCTCATCTCTGCAGGGGCCCCTGGTACAGTAGGAGTGGTGGTTTGAGGGGGATGTGGAGGGTTGCCCGGTTTGGTTACCAGTAAGTTCAGTTTGGGAATGAGTTCGCGTTAGAACGTGTCCACGTGGTTCATGTTAGTGGCTCTGTTGTGGATCTCTTCGAGGAAGTTTTCCAGCTGTTCGATGAGAACGCGCTTCTTGAACCTTTGCAGAAGAAGAAGCAATGACACGTGTTAACATTTGCCTTTTAAAAACAACTCTGTAGCAAAGGAGATCATGAGCAGAAAATTATGATACGTTTTTGTTTCTTTGCATTTTGTTCGGTTCGTGAAACTGCAGATGTTTTAAATGCAGACTCCTGGTGCTAGGATACAGCTGCTCTTTACTTTAAGAGAGCTTATAAAGAAAGACAGTCCCCTTTTTCTGTTTGCAGCTCATTTTAAGTAAAAAAAAGAAAAAAGAATTAGGGGAGAGGTAATAACGCTCTGACATCAGAGGAGGAGGGCTGAACTTTGTACCTGGCTGCCTCTTTGATTATGTTTTGGAGGAAGATGAGCCGGGTGTCGAGAGTGCCCTGGATCTGTTTCAAGAGGAGGAAAATCTTCTCGTAGTCTGAAACAGAAAAAGCAAAGCGAACGAGGTTCAGTCGATTCAAGGAGAGCACATCCACTGAATCAAATCTTTGTATGTGTACAGCTGAATGTTAATAATAAACAAGATAAAAGACGTTCTCACTCATAAAGGAAACTAGAAAAAAAAAAAAACATTCCACAGCACGTTTTCAAAGTCCAGAGTGACGTCCAATGTTAGTTTGACGTGTACGGTCAAATCAACAGAGGAGATAAAGAAAGAAAAAAAAAAAAAAGTTTGCTTCTTTAAATTTACACACAGATACCTGCTGTTTTTCCTAGCTTTGTTTTTAAGAAAAACAGCTTTGCTTCTGGACAAACCAAAGCTTAAGTGCCATGAAAAACCACATTTATGTGGTTTCTTCTGGAACAAAAACAAGACAAAGATGTAACGAGGAAGAATGAAATACAAAGCAGCATCTTCAATTTAGCAGCCCTGCAATAAAAGCTGAAGCTTCGAATCTCTGTTTAGGTGATGATTCAATCACACTTGTGACTTTTAGATGCTACCATGGTTACATATGAGAAAAAAAAGCTCTTTAAAGTTAGTGGTAGCTGCTCTCCGTTTCTATTATTTTGTCCTCCCTGCCTATAGACCAGGTTTGGATACATACGTCTGCCAGGTTTTCTGATCTCCTTGGTGATGAGCGACCTGAGCTCATTGTTGACCTTCGTCGTCTCGGTGTGAATGTGCTTCTTCAGAGCTGAAGGCGTAATGTAGTGCTGCACCTGGTCGTCCATCAGCACCATCTCCGCTCCTCCCTCGCTGCCCAGTGGCAGCTCGCTTGGATGGGTCTGCCCGTTCTCGTCCTCATCCCTGTGCCGCATCGCCTGAGGATCCGCAGCAGTGTGGTTCTCCTGAAGGTCGGTGGGACTCGAGGGACGGTCCACCTCCGAGTCAGAGTTCCGGTCTGAGCCGTAGTGGTTCTGATCCACGTGGTTGATGATCAGGTCTGCTTCTGGTGCACCGTCGTTAACGTCCATGTCTACAGAAAGGTGGAAAAAACCAAAAACATTCACTGTAATCCAGATCGGCTGCGTAGGACGGGTCGTGCCATAACCCCACATTTTTCCTGCCTTGAGTTTTATATTCTGTGTGTTAAATCTACCCTCTGTTGACCAATTTCTCTAAATTTATGAAAAAAAAGTGCTTTTTTCTTAAGATACCATAATCACTGAATCATTATTAGGCCAGTACACTTGGTTATACACTCGGCACTAGAAGCATGCCATCAGTCATTATTAAGAATTACAGTATTAGTAGAAAAGATGTGCGACTGTCTCTTAGATCGTACCTGCTGAGTGTCGAGGGCTCGCAGACGGGGACACTGGAGGGGTGTAGGCTCTACCCAATCGCAGCAGAGGTGACATGCACCGGCGTCTCTTTGGACCTCCGCCCGGCACGTTGTTGCTGTCGCCAGGTCTCTTGCCCTTGTTCTGAGGGCCGGTCACAAACTCGTCTGCCTCGTCGATCATCATGCCCTGTAAAGAAAGTGAGGAAAATGGTACATCGGAGTGTTTTTCAGTGGTTAATTTACATTTGTCAATGTAACCAATAAGAAAACGAGAAGAGTAAAAAAGAGACTTGCCTTCTTGTCTAGTTTGAAGGGGTTGCCGAATGTGTGCAACCGTTTGGGCTGTTCGGGGTCTGCGTCTCGAAGAGGCTGGGGAGCAGCTTTAAGGAAGTCTTGGTAGTTTCCCATTTGGGCGATTGGCACGCTGTGGAGCTGGTCTGGAAGGGAAACAGATGCTTTGTCAAAAATGGAAAGAACAGCAATACATCTAACCTGCTTCTTACGCTGAAATTATGTTCACAACGTAGCATAATCACAGCCAAATAAGTGGGGAAAATGATTTGCACAGCGGGGTACCGGAGTCGTGGCCTCTGACAGTGCAGACGCTGGTGTTGAGAAGGTTTCTCCTCATTCGGCTGAGCTGGTCGAGCAGGTGGCTGCGGGGGATGTCGTACGGATTCCTAAAACTCTGAGGCTTCAGGCTCTGAGGATGACAGCAGACAGAAACACCGCTGTAGTTTCGACACCGGAGAGTGGATATACAGATGCATTCTGAGAGCGTGGACCATTTTTCAATAGCCCTCAAGTGCTCAAACCAACTACATAAAAACACAGCAATGCTATAAGCCTCAGGAGGGCAGCTGGGGAGAAGCCTGAAGAATCTGAGCACAGAGTGAGATTTCAAAAAGGAACTCCTCGCCAACTGAATCTAAACAGTCGCTCAACAGTAAAAACCAATGCTCATGCGTGTAATCATGTCAGAACAGCTCCCGATGATGAATGTGATCATGTTGAAGAAATGCAGATAATAATCCAACCCTACCTTGTTGAGCAGTGCCAGATGAAAGCCTTGAAACTCTTTGGGGTTAAGCTCCATGGGCAGGGCTGGGGCCTCTCCTGTGAGATTCTGTAGCTGCTGGATGAAGTCCCGACGCTGGGCTAGAGATATACTTCCGCCTCGCCATCGCACCTTGAGGCCAGGCTCCGGTGGCTGCTTTTTCCCAATCAAAGCGATCAGACGGTCATACTCGATTTTTGTCTGAAAATATGAGGAAATTAGGTTTTCTGGTCAGAAATGCCTTCCTATTTGGTGTCTTGAATATTGTAGCAGGAAAAAAGGAAATGCAGGAACTTAATAAGCAACACGTAAAACTGAAGAGAAGATTTAAAATGCATTACAATGCAGCTGTGCAAAGCTATAAGCTGCTTTATAAGTGTTTATCCTGCTGTACAAAGAACGACTGACACAAGGAAAGACAGCTGTAATAGCATAAAACATATTTGCATTAAAAAAACAACAACAACAAAAACAGCTGGTGCCTAATACCAAATAACCATTAAAATAACAGTAAGTTAGAAATTAAGGATGTGATGGTATCGCTGTGACACTTTCCAACACAATAAACATTTTTGTTCTTTCGTCATAAAATGTAGCCGCTGACAGAGAATTGAACACAGAGAGAAAAGCAGCACAAAGCACAAAATGATTTATCAGCCCGTGGACTCGTACACAAGCTGCCCCCCACTCAGCCAAGAGACTTTGTTTCAGTTGACAGTGTATTGATGCAAAGTCTAAATCTAGTGGAGCATTTTCAGTTCATCTATTCATCAAGTATAACTGTGCTAACAGACGTTCTCTGCAAATGCCTGTCATGCAATAGACTCAATACTTGAAATGTGCAATTCACTTGTATTTTTATTCCTATTTATCCCCTTCGTATATTTTATTTATATTGTATCTGTGTATATATATATATATATATATATATATATATATATATATATATATATATATATATATATATATATATATATATATATATATATATATATATATATATATATATATATATATATATATATATATATATATATATATATATATATAAAAATAATATTCTGTAACTCTGTAACTTCGGTCGTTGCTGTGCTTTTTTGGAAATCGAATTTCCCAGAGGAACCCACCCGAAGGATTAATAAAGTTCTATCTAATCTAATCTAATGTCTTTTGAGTGCAATTTAAAGCACTCAGTAAAAATAAGTGAATGAATGAAAGAAGATGATTTGACTGACGTGGATATCGATTTTCTATTTAAAGCCATTTGTTCTTTTTTTCCTTTAACTTTTTAATCAATGCTAAAGAAAATTAGGACAATGCAAATAGGCCATTACAGTGAACTCATGCTCAAGATCCCAGTTTGAGATGTTTTGAGCTTTGTGAGGTTGTGTGTTGTCAGGAGGAGGGATGGACATGGTCAGCAACAACACTCCTGTAGGCTGTGGTGTTTAAACGATGCTCAGTTGGTAATACGGGCTCAAAGGGAGCCAAGAAAATATCTCCTACACCATTACAGAGGATTTATGATCTAGAGCGTAACCTCATGAAAAACATAACAACATGCCAGGTCGACGTGACCCACAACTATTATGACTGGGCTGCTTGGCGCAGTCGACTCCTCCTGTGCAGTTTTTAGCTGAGTTTTCACAACAATCGTCATCTCAATGTAAGGATTAATAATCAAAGCATTAATATAAGGACTATAATCTCAGCAAATTCCTGGAGGGAGACTGCCGGGACACACGAGCATAAATGTCGGCAATGACATCAGCCACTTATGTAAGTTCTGTTGTAGGCTCTACAAAGACTCCCTGAAGAAGTCCAAATCAGGCATCACTCCACAACCAGAAGCCTGAACCACTGACACAAGGCAGGATGGATCCATGCTTTCACGCTGATTATGTCAAATTCTGACTCTACCATCAGTGACTGTCGCAACAGAAATAGAGACTCATTAGACCAAGAAACCTTTTCCTAATCTTCTATTGTCCAGTTTTGGTGAGTGCATGTGAGCTGCAGCTTCAGTTTCCTGTTCTTAGCCACAGGAGAGACATCAAGATCAGACGTCTGCTGCTGTAGCCCATCTGATTCAAAGTATGACGTGCTGTGCGTTCAGAGATGCTCTTCTGCACACGCTGATAATAATGAGTGGTTGCCTTGACCACGTCTACAAGCCTAAATGCACTGAGGTACTCCCATGTGATTGGCTGATTAGATATATCCCTTACTGAACAGATATCCCTAACAAAGCGACCAGTGAGTATAAAAATGTCATGATAAAACCAGGTTTCTTTGAAAGTTACTTTTCTAAACCAAAATTAAGATATTAAAATACTAATCAAACTGAGATAAAACATTTGAACTAAACTGGTGTTTATCTTTTTTTCTTTTCTTATTTTTTTAATTAAGAAAACTAGAAAAAAAACCCAAAATAATCCAAAACTACAAATTACACTATAAAAATCCATCAGTGTGGACTTTAGTGAAAACAGAAGGGCTTGACAACTGACAGACACTGCAACAAGCACAGCTTTGTGGAGTAGATTTAATATTAACAACTAACCTGCTGACTGAGCTTTTTCAGGTAGGAAACCACGCTGTAGCTCAGACCATACTCCAGGTTGTCAGCTAGCAGGTTCGGTGCTCCCATGATTCTTAAAGCCTTTCTTAGCGACTGTGAGAATAACACAGCAGTAAGAACAGTGCAGGCACAGCTTCGTACATTAACAACAACAACCACAAAAAAAGCCATTAATGAAAAGTTGAAGAGTGATAATAAGGCCACTGACCCCAATATAATACGGAGGCATCGTCTTCAGGTAGTTCTCAAAGGACTGTCGCCATTTAATGGTAGGCTTGAACTTGTGCACTTTAATCAAGTCATCTGTGGAAAACAATCAAACACAGATCACACAAAGAAATTCAATAATTAGGAACATGTTTTATTAAGAAAACTGAATTTAAAAAAAAAAAAAGTCATTTGTTTTGCTATTGCAGCAGATCGTTTAAATTTTCTAAAGCCCAAAACAAAGACTCTCCATCAACACCTACAGCGAGAGTAAAAATGAGGTGGCTGCACAGGTCTTACCCAGAAGCGGAAGAAGTACGGGGTAGTTGTAGGGCATTACAAACAAGTTGACGCAATTTAGAGCTGTGCTGGCCTTCAGGTAACCAAACGGCTGCCCCAGATCGCTGTACTTGGCACTGTTACATACAAACACCTGAAAAAACAGAAAGAGAAAAATCAGGAAGTGAGTTGTGACATTTGAACTTTTCAATCAGCAAACAAAAACAGAACCAGCTGATGCTGTCCGAGTTGTTTTTAGGTTTCATTTTATTTTAGTGTAAAGCCACTTTGGTTTTAAATATCCTACAGAAGTAAATTTCACTTCCTTGCTTACCACTTACTATTAGCCCTACAATATCATAACGCTGCATCTGGTCAGTGTCAGGAAAATATTTTCACTGCGTGATTCTTGTAATTGCTGATATAAAAGTCATTCTGAAAGTCTGCCACCTCATCTCTGATGATGACTCATGCCAAACATGGGGAAAAAACACCAAAATCAATATACGAGTGATGAATACAGAGACAACCTTTACTTTCAGGTTCCTGCCACAAACCAGGTAAAGCTTGGTGTGCGGGTACCAGCAGAGACTAGATGTTTCGATCTAATCACATGTGCTAAAGCTCAGTCTGTGCATGCCGACGGGCTATCGAATCATCGCTTCATTTGCTGCCACCCTTATTTATTTTTTTGGTACACTGAAAACCTGAAACCACACATCAATGTCTCAATATGTCTGAACATCTAATCAAGTACTTATCACATTGCTGTTAGGATGCATGTAACACGTTCCATGTGTGAGAGATTAAAATCCTCTTTGTCTACCTGGCTGTAAAGATTAAAAACACAGATTTCTGCTTTAATGCCAAACTTTCTTCTCAACAGCTGTTATTTTCTGTGGTTTCTGTGATGGTGCTGTACCTGCCAGCAGGTGTGCGGTGATTTCCTCTCCAAAATGTACTGTGTGAGGGGCGACGGCTCCAGCTCATACTTATCAAAGGGTACCTTGTCTATCACCATGGGTTCAGCATCCACGCAGGAGAAACGGACGTGGGGGTGGGCTGAGCGGGGAGGCTGGGAAGGTACACAGAAAGAGATACACAATGTTATGGTAAATATTAAAGAAGATCAACAACACCTGCTGGCGCCTAATAACACCAGTAGGTGTTGTTAATCTAAGCTAAGTTTAAGCAATGCGCAAAGTTGACCGTCTGAATACAGTTCAGGAAAAAAGAATCACGTCTGGCTGCTGCTTCTATTTCTACTGAAAGTGTAGAGTATATGTGTGAGCAGAGGAAAAGCTTATGAATGATAGCTAACATGCAATGCATGATCTATCATAATGAGTACTTCTTTGTTTGTTTAATTTTGATTACAGCTCATCTGTGCTTGGGCTGTTGCACATTCGTGTAGCTGTGACATCACTGCAGCCGGTTTGACGTCACCCCTGTGTTATCACGAGTTAGTCATTGTTTGCTATGGAATAAATGGTTAAAGTTAATAAGAGTGTGGCACTGTTACATTAGTGTGACTGATTATTCTTGTTAAACAAACAGGAAGAAGAAAAGTTGTTTAATGAAAGTGACAATGTGTGGGGCTGAATCCTGTAACTCCTGTGGAGGAGTTATCGTCTAATGGCCACTGAAGGCACATTACAGCTATAATGGATTTGTTTTTCCTTTTAATAAACATGAAAAAATAAACTTAGTAAGTGCCTTTCTTTTTATTGTTCTCACATTTTTTCTATTTTAAGATTCATAATCGAGCATACGGCTACTTTGTATCACTGCAGGCTGCTTCTAAAAGAGCGTCAGTCCCCACTGACTCCCACTAAAATAACCAGTGTTAGCAATTAAATTATGACATCTACAAAAGCCTGATACAAAATTAAAACAAAAAAACAAAAAGAACAAACAAACCCTGTAGCCATTTATCCCCTTCATAACAAAATTACAGAGTTTTGTCTTCTTGTACTTGCTTGTTTGCTAGGCCTCACCTCAGCTAATATAAGTCAATGAACTGAACCTCTGGGTGATGTTTTCTGCTGGTGGAGACCTTAAGAGCATTTTTAAAGGAAGTATTTTATTAATCAGGAAGTTTGTACTTCCTGAGAGAGTGAAATGTTGAAAACTTATTAGTCTGTTACTTAGCACAAATTAGCCATAAAACTAGCCAGACACTGGTTAGCACACCACTAAGGCCAACATGCTAAGCAAGCATGCTAGCCGTAGCTAATAACACTATACCAGTCTTGTAAATATGGTCACTTTTTGGCTATTAACACTTATATTATTAAAAAATAATTAGGAATAAAGTACATCTTTGTTAAGTTTTATAGAATTATAAGTGTATTCTGCTGTCAAGAGTAAAACTGTCCAATATATAAATACAAGAAAGGAACTATAGGGCTTTAAAGTCTCTTCTTTAATATTATTTTTACCTTTTTGGGCTCTTTTGTTCTGTGACATTATATTTATTTTACTAAGCTAGGTTGTCATTTCATTAATCTGCTGCAGTAACACAGATTATGTATTGCATAAATTGACAGATACCGGTTTCTTATCTCATATTTCTGTCGGTTCTTCTGCAACTTTCTTACCAATGTGGGGGAGTTCTGGTCTGGCCAGAAGGCTTCGGGGATGGGCCAGTGCCCGATGGGAACACCAGTTTTAGGGTTAGGTCGTACGTAGATCAGCTTGTGACAGCAGTGCCAAGGCTGCGGACCAGACTTCACCACTTCAGCTGGAGTGTCTGTGCAGGAATATAAGCAAAGCAAAACAAAAAACAAGGGGTTTATGAAATGCAGCATGAAACAAAATGCATCAGACAAGTGTGTCAGCAGTTAAATATGAAAGCAGGAGTTTAAACAGTGACACCCACCAGATGTTTATGAAAAAACAGGAAAGAAAAGCTCAGAATGGATTAAAACAAACACCAAGTGGGAGAGAGCAAAGAGCTCCTCTACTAATCAAACGCATGCAGCACAGCACATGTCAAAAAGCTCCTTTTATAATAAAAGACAATTCAACTTGAGAAAACCCAAAAGCAAACAAACAGAGGTGTGTCTTACCTTCTAGCGGAGGAGGGTCAGGTCCCGTCTTCTCAAAGTTTATCACTACTCCACTCTGGATTTTCTGCACCAAAGACTCCAGACACTGATTCAACATACGCTGGGAGAACACACTGTAAGAACGACCTGTAACGAAGACACACGTCTGTAAGTATAAATATCCCAAAACACGAGCGAGTCAATGGTGTTGCTAAAATTAAACGTTTTTCCTTGGTTGACTGTGGATCATTTCAAATGTTTTTTGGTTTAGCCGTTTAAAAGCTTAATTAATAGAATTTGTGGGCCAACTGGGAGCAGCAGAAACAACACGGGATGCATTTTCACCATGCTTTCACATTTTGTCAATTTCCTAGCAAAAAGCTGTCTATTTAGACCCTCCCACTTAGATCCTGACATTATAATGTGATTTTTTCCCCTCCTAATTAATAATAATTTGTTGTACTTTTTAGAGCAGATACTAGAAACCAAATTAAGAAATAACATCTGGCTTTAAATGTTCCACATTTTTCGTAAGCTAGTTTCTAATTGTGTCTTCTTTGCTTTGTTTGGTGCAGGTCAGACAGTGTACAGTGGGTCTATTAGAGCTTGTCTGCTAAAAGTTGCATGCTGCTGCTGGAACAGGGTTAAGACTGAATTGCAGACTAAATGAGCCATAAAAAATTGTGAGTCAGAAGAGGGAAAATACAGAAGTCTGATAATTCTGTTGATTGGTGCCAGGGTAAAAATAGGAAAACAATCTAACCGAAACTAGGGGGAAAAAGAAATTGCTACTTGCTGGGTCATCTCATTGAAATGTTTGCATTTGGCGACCAACTCGTCCAGAGGTCGAACGTGCACCACCCTCAGTCTCTGGGTGATGACTTTCAAACACATGGTGATCGCACAGGTTACTTAGTGGGATGCAACTTGTCTCCAAACAATTGCGCTCCGACTCGGGCTGACTGCAATTAATCTCAGAGAGATTGACAAAGGTTTGGAAATAATATAGATGCAGACAGACTGCATCAACCCGAGTCAGTCTGCAACAATGAACGCAACTTGTCTGCAGTGTGTCTTTTTTTTTTTTTTTTTTTTAACTTCAACCCATTGAGTCACAAACTCATAGCAGACCGACTCCATCTTATTACATTTTATCTCTACGTTGACACACCAAAGTCTCTTTGAAGTGTTCGTACACCTCGTCTTAGCAGCAACCATTTCAGACACAATCTCAAGTTCATTGCATGCAATAATTTTAGTCATGCCGGAGTCTCCAGTAACTGATTTCTCTGGTGTGACTGTAGCACAATTAACCAAAAATTATAAATAACTTGAGCTGAGATTTCTCAGACCTTTTTCCAATGAAGAGCTTCATCGAATTCTTCACTCATTCTAGGACTAGACTTAATCTTTGTCTCCGAAACTTACAGATAGAGACACAGAGGATTAAAAGTTCCCACTAAAACTTGTGTTTAAAGAACAAAAACTGCAGCAGCAGCAGTTTGGTGTTTATATAATGCACCTCAATGTCAGAGAAATCAAATGAACAAGAATAAAAGGGGTTAAGAAGGATCACTACATTACACTGTTTATGAAGTGCTTTGCTACTGGTGCAGTGCAATTTCAAGAGCTCTCTTCTTTACATATTGCTCATCTTTGTGCAGCCATATCAGCCATTTACACTACATGCAAATAGTGCATTTGCATGAAATGTGACTCTGAAAGGTCAAAATCTCTCTTTGCTGTTTTTGTCACGCCATCAATCGCATGTGTAAAATTAAAAAAGTCAGAAAAACCATCTTTCAAAGCTACAACTGACTAGTCTAACTTAGCCTTCCTGTCATTCAACTTCACCTCGAGTGACCTTGTTGTGCACCCATTCACTCGCTCATTTCAATAGGCTGTGGCTTTGTGTCAGGTCTGCCATCAGCAGTAATGGACAGGCAGCATGTACTGTAGACTGCCGCTGACAATGGACCTGTGTCATGTTCTGCATTCAGCGCCACCGGCTGCGACACGCAGCTTTGGAGTCCTCTGTTCTCTATATGTGTGCATGGGTTAATCTTAACCTGCCATCAGCATCATTCTAGTTCGTTCCTCCTGCCAGCTGCTTCCAAAACAAAGCTACGTGAGGAATGGAGACAGAGGGGATAAAAGTCTGCTTCTATAAGTGAATGTTCTGGCAGCCGGACTTTGGCTGGAGATGGAGGGATTACAGATAAAAATCGCTGGCTAGAAAGTCTCTTGACAGGACTTAGGCAGGACAAAGGCAGTCCGATTATGGACCAGGTGGGAAAATCTAGTCATTCTAACCTTAATCAGCAATTACTACCCAAGTACACTTAAACAAAGCACTTAACCCTTCCACAATAGCTCCAGCAGGGGTTAAAATAAGAGCACAGTGTAGCTGCATTGGGCTGTTAAAACACAACTCTGAATATTGAGCAAGACAGTGCCTAGACACCGCTCAGGGCTGTCCCCTGTTGAAGTGGGCTCTGCTTTAAAATTTAAGCTTCTGACACTTCCAAGAGGAAAACATCTGATCTGTTTATTTTTCACTCAGAATAAGGAGCTTTTACTTCTGTAGACTAAACTGAAGCAGTAAAATGGTTTTCTTAATCTTAGGCTGTTCATGCTGTCATTTAAAATGTATGTCTACAGCCTACTCTACCTGGCTTATGTTATTTTGTTTAATTGCGTAATTCCTTGTATGCTGGTTATGTTTCCATGCGTGATACAATAATAATAATTTAAAAAAAAAAAACAACAACAACTCCTTAACATCACCAACTTAAAGTGAAGTACCCGACAAGCACTTCAGACTGCATTACCCATGGTGCAGCTCTTCCATAAAACCTGTCCTGTCTTTAAATGCTCTTAAATCATCTTTGAAACTTCGGCATATAAAGCATATGAATCAGTACATAAACTCCAGAGCTACAAAAGGCAAACCGAGTGTACTTAAAAGCTGAGAAATGCCTGTCAGAGCTGATCTGTAAGTACACAACAACCAGCAGCTCGTATCAGTCCGCCTACCTCCAGTGACCTCACACATGGGGGTGATTGGAGAATCGTCAGACGGGACGCCGCCGAGGGGCTCGGGCTCCACCGAAGCGTTGCCGGAGATACGTAGCACCAAAGCAAACAGACGCTGGTCCCAGCGAAACGGCTCCTTCGTCAGCTCGCTGCCCGGCAGCGGCGTGGTCAGAGGTAGATGTAGCTGGACAATGAAACAGATCACAGGATGAGATGACAGACCTGCGTTAGAACAGATTTACTGTGTTGCTGTTCTCTCTAATATCGCCGTTTGTTTTAGGTTACTGTGGGGAAACTTGGGCAATAAATGAACAACACTTTTATGGCGGTATTGATAAAGTGCCTTCATTTACAGGGTATTAAAGTGGCACGGAGGGCTCAGCTCGCACTTCTAACCTTGCAGTTATACCCTTTGTCATAATTTGGGCTAAAGGAATTTAAAAGTAACTGCCTATATAATTTTTGTTTGCATAGGTTGAAAACATGACTGTTTACTGCATTTGTAAAGAAAAAAAAATAGTGCATTTTCATACTGAGCAATGATTTTTCTTTATTTTCTACATTTTCAAGAGTGTTTAATCAGTCAAAACAGGAAGTGCAATCAATGATTAAAAAGTAGCTGTTTTAATAAATTCAATAAAAATGCCAAAAATATTACTGGTTTTGGACTCAAATGAGACTCTTCATTGGTATTTTTAGATTTTGATGAGAATAAATTAAGGTTTTTGGGTTTTTTTCTGCTGAATGTGTCAGCTGGGGAAGTTGTCTTCCTTGATGTTTTAGGACCAAATGATTAATCAATAAGTAAGTACATCAAACTTCTCTGTTTCTAAGACAATAATAACAAAGCTACTGATAACACTTCTAAGCATGAAAAGTAGCTTTGTTATTATGTGAGTGGACAATATGATAAAGCACTTCACAGTAGAGCTTCTGTGGTTTAAACTTTAGCCATCTTAATCACAGTCAAAGGACGAGGGTTTGGTAAAGTTTGACGTGGTGCGGTTAGACTCCTAAAGTATCACCCAAACAAACAGAACGCTCTCCTGATTGGAGATGCAGGCTGACCTCATCTTGGACACCGCCGCTGCTGGTCAACTTGTTGCCGTCTGTAATTGCGATGATGATGGCAGGTTCAAGGAAAAAAGGATTCCTTCCCTAAAAAAAGAAAAGAAAAAAATAGGACATATTGAAGACTAAATGAAAAACGAAACCATGCCGAATTAATTCAGCATTCAGACTCCCAGAGGCAACTTAGGGTCACCCTGCACAAAGAAATGAGAAAGACACAAACAAGCTATAAAAAACAAGACACAAAAATAGGGGGGCTGTTCTCACATCTGTTAAAACTGTGCTTACAAAAGACGTGATCACCATTAATACCTGTATTTAGCAAGTGTGGCTTTATGGCCTTCTGCGATCCGACGCATAAATAAGCACCGTGAATGCATCATTACAAACAGCAGATAAATTACACGGGACATATTTAAGAAGCGTGTGAAATAGAAAACCTTGACTCAAAGGGAAAACAAACAGAGTAAGAGTTCAGTATTTAGTGTCTGCAGTATATGTTCACTCTATACTCCACAACAGCAGAGCTCATTATCCGAGGAGCTACACGAAACCTCTTTCCTGCTGGACCCCATGATATTTCATGACATCAGCGCTCCACTCTGATGAAATTAAACTGGAGCAGCACTGCATTTATCACTGTGCATCAGCCTTGTGGGATCTCCACAGAGCCACTAGGTGAGGTAATAGCGTAAAAAGAAAACAAAAAAACCCTCAACAAAGACTGACAAGTGCTGCCAGCAAACCGGACTTCACTGCAGAGTCACAGTGACTCCATAAGGGCCTCCTGTTCTGACAGCAGAGCCATTATTAATGGACGTGGAGCCACACTGTTTGGGCTCTACCTGTAGGCTGCGCTTTCTGCTGAATGATGCATCTGTCCAGTCACATAATCGGCCCAAAGTAAACAGAGCAGGATACGACCAAGACCCCACTGTGCTGCAGGTATCCATGACAACCTGGCAACCCCCCCTCAAAAATTCCTTCATGATATCGAGCACTTAGTTGGCATGCTGACTTGATGATCGGGCTAACTTGCCAGTCAAGCGATGAATTTATCCATGTCATATCAGCTGCCGGAGCTTTTACTCGTGCTTAAATAAAGCCAAATGCGACTACTAAAAATAGATGACACATGACGACAGCCTATCAGGGGAGCCGGTGTAAGAATAAAGCGTTTTGACAACTTCTCAAAATGTGCCCAGCTGCTTTTCATGTAAAAGACAAGACAGTATCTATATATTTTGGGTAATTTGAAAGATAAAAACAAGTCATCTGAAGACATCTCTTTGTGCTTTCAAAGAGAAGAAAACACAGTGGGCATTTCTTATAACTGGTTAATGATGATAATGAGATATTACATTAGTAAATGGAGAAATAATAGGTAATTCATCATGTTTAAGACCCGTCTATGCAGTCAGCTACCGCTACTGTGATGTGCTTTCCACAATGCCATGATAATGGAGATCCATTAAAGCGCCGGCCATCACTCCAGCTGACACTCTAACTTACCACCAAACAACACTGGCCATATCATTTCTTCACGTTCATCCTTTCTTCTGCTCTTTCATTGCTCTTAATGAAACTGATCAGTGTCAGGATTACCCGCCGGCCGTCTCCCCCCTCTACCTCCATACCCTTCTTCATCTCCCAGGGGAGAGTCGTTTCAGATGCCTGGCAACCTGGAGCGCTCTTTGTTACTGTAGACTGAGGCACTCCAGGGCAATATTAACTCCCCCATCTCCCCCCGTTAACCCCCCAGGGCTCCACCCGCTGGACGACATGGAGCACTGACTTATGATACAAAGGGCCCTTTAAATAAGAAAACAGAAGAAAAGCGCACACACACACGGTCATTTTAGATGTGTTTTCATGCGGAAGTGCCCTCTTCCTAGTTCCCTTGAAACGCTTCTCTGGTTAAATGGTAAACCCTCACTTAAAAGGAAATGTAACTAAACAGAAGACAGCAGAAACAGCTTACGGGAGTTATTAAGCACCACTACACTTGTGTAATCAGTTAGATGACGTACTGAAAGGTTTTTAGATTTTGACTCAAGTTCATTGATTCCTCTAGCTTTTAGTGTTACCAGCATTTCCTGCCCACACACATTTGTTACGTTAAAATATCCTCTAGGAGTACCAAACACTTGTGTTGGGCTCACATTTTAAATTACAGCCCATGTTCACAATAACTCCACTTTTGTAAAGGACATACTAAGCATATATAAACTACATACATGCACTCCATACTAGTAATTGCCAAGCCTCCTGCTGGAAATAGGCAGAAGAGGGAGAACTAGTCATTAAATTATAGCCACTGTCAAATCAACCTGTAATTAGAGGTCAGCAGTGACAGCGCGGGACGCAGTAACCTCGACCTTGGCTTGTGTGTTCAAAATCGGACAGTCTGACGGTGTCGCTGGTATTTTTTTTTTTTTTTTCAAACGACCAAAGAGTGTCTGACATGCATTATGCATGCTGCATGTATGCATTACCTGGGCTGGTAGGGATCTTCTGTTTATTACTCAGGAAATGCCTAATTAAACATTCATTACTGCTCCCATACTCCCCCACTTACCTCCGCACAGGAAAACAGATGTCCAGATTCTGTATCAACCACAAGCGTGCAGATTCACCTACCACTCTAACTGGGTATGGGCTAGACTTCACAGCTTACATTAATAATGACCACTTTGTTTCATATGCAAAAAAAAAAAATTGCATTTCAGTTTCAACGCTGGCCAGGAGATGAGAAAATCTCAAGAAGGTGAGATGCTGAATAGCAAGCAATATGCTTTCTGTTGGCTTCAGCTTTTCTTTTTCTAATGAGACTAAACCAAAGTCAAGTTTCTCTGGTCACTTTGTCCAACCCTGCACAGCTAAAGGCAGATCTGAACATCTGTTACACATGAGTCAGTGAGCTGGCATAAGAGTGGTGGTCTGAAACTTTATCATGCAAATCTACGTTTAGCTACTAATACTGGATTTAAATTGAAGAGGGAACTTGGCCAGCATCACGCTGTACTAGCTCCAGACTTTGTGGGCTTGGAGAATATTTCTTAGCAATACTGAGTCTGAATGAGTTTTATGTGAATAGCTTACAGCTGTAAATCAGGCCCACTGTGTCGTAAAGCTGCAGTATGGAAATCTTTCTAAGCTGCACAATACAACTGGAATAACATCGATAATTTTAAAGTAAACCACATTTTTCCGTCAGCGTGTATCCAGGAGCTTTTTTCAATATCCTCACATTTGTGGTCTTGTTAGATGGATCCCCATTTTTGAAGCAGACTTGAGCGAAACAAAGAAAAGGGCGACAGTCTTCAACCTCAGCATCAGTGAGCATTCACATTAACCAAAAGATAAAAACACAAGAGTATGTTCATCATGGTACAGATCCGTGGTACTGGTACTGCTATATAGCGCCTGTCGCCTCACTTTTGAGCACTCAAAATACTTTTCACTACATCTGTCAATCACCCAATCAGAAACACACGCACATTCATACAGTGCTTTTATCTACAGCTAAGCACTTCCGCCAAACATTCACGCACACCCACTCTGATGGATGCATCGGGGGCAACAGGGTTCAAGATCTTGCCGAAGGATACTTTGACACATAGACGGGAGGAGCCGGGGATTGATCCGTCGACCTTTCGATCGGTAGATGACCCGCTCTACCACCTTGCCCAGTGATTCATCATAAAAGCACAAAAGTCCTCTGACAGGCTTGAAACTACATAATTTAGACTGACCTGGTTAAAACTGCAAAAGTCTTATTCCAAAGCTCTAAAATAACTCCCAGCTTGATTAAAATTATGTTTAGCTTTGTGTTTACGTGCACACACACCACAGAGTGGCCAGACCATTTATGAACTAAATAATAGATATAAATATTAGAACCACCTCTTATAATAATCCAGTGCATTTTAACAAACTGGCCATAAAGCTGAAGTGACACAAGCCTACACTAGTTTATATACAACTATATATATATATTTTTAAAAAGCATCTAGCTTTCAGAGCATATTTGTGCAGACAGAGCCTGCAATAGATCCTTAGAGTTTCAAAACATAATGCATTTTCTTGCTTAAAAGCTCATTTACAGGTGTAATAATTCCATGTCCTTGATGAGAGCAGTGACATATGTAACACAAACTAAAGTTACTAATCAATGATGGGGGAAGAAAGAAAATAAGAAAGCTACGTTGCTCCTGCTGCTTGGACTTGCTGTCATGATTGTGTCGTATGGCTGAGGATGTGTGGGTCCACAGTATGAAAGTGGTTGATGCTTGTAAGACTGGGAGATAGCAGAAAGGGGTGGGGTGAGGGGGGGTAGGTGGGTGGGTGAAGTGGGTCTGTTTGGGCATTTAGCACTTTATGAGCCTGATTTCTTCTCCACCTGTTTCATTGCTACATACCTGTCCATAGTTGTCTATCCCAGTCACTAATCTATTGAGATTGAGTAAATCAAAAGCGTTCCTCAAGGATTGGCCAATAGTTGTGAGTCCAGTTGCTTGGAGGTTCCTCAACTCTGTCATGAATGTGGCATGGCTCTCTTTCCATCCAGCCTTAAAAAAAAAACAAAAAAAACAAACCCAAACAAAACACAACATAGCAGCTGGTTAATAACATGCACAAAGCTAAATAACTACCCCACTGTTGTGACCAGCAGGCAACTTCTAAGGAAACTAGTGGTTAACTTCACTGGTTTTATTGAGAGTCTGAGCTAATAAATATCTAAATAGGTCGCTTCCTCTCTATCTGCCCAGACTAATAATTTGACAGCACTGCAGCCACAGGACGTTGATCCGTTTCTACCAGGCTGCTGCGCTCGGCTCCAGATCAGAAAATCGCAAAGTAGCAAAGTCGCAATGTGTGCAGTGACTAAAGTGGCAATTTGGTCTAAAGAAGTAAAGTAGGCTAGTCTGTCATCCCCGCTTCTCCTCCTCCTCTACTCTCCCTCCCTCCTAGATATCACCTCGCTGTATAAATAACACCCAGAGTTCCTTGCTGCTCACATTGAAACAAAATGTCGGCCATGTTTTAAAAGGGGTATGAAAGCTCCTCCTGAAGATTTTTCTCTACACAGTTGATGTAGTGATCACAACGTGGTGCAGCGATGGAAGGACAGTCAATCTGCGCAATGTAAAGCCGGACATGACCCGAAAACAAACTCTACCTTTATCCCGAACGGAACATCTTCAAAATTTACCAACATATACCGGTCCCCTCGGCTCGCCGGATCTCTCCCTCTGAGCTGTGGAAATAGTAGAGAATTATTTACGGTTATCGAGAGATCAGCTTTGACAGGCGAGCTTGCAACAGCAAAACGATGAACTGAACTGCATTCCCGCTCGGGATCTCTCAATATTAATGTGTCCCGTGGTTACAGTACCTTCATAAAAGTCTCAACAGCGCCTTTTGCTATGTCCAGATAGGTAGTGCCCAGATGGGTGCGCTGGTTCATTGAAGCGGACGTGTCTATCAGAAAAAGTAAAACGGGCATTGTGATGGTAATGACACGTTCTGCATGGACTTGGTGTCAGTACAACCGGCCAAAACGGAAAAAAATCTTTTGTTCTCCTGCCGCCTGTATCACCTCTCAGCTAGCTAGCTAGCTGGCTAACTGTCTGTCTCACACATTCTTTCAAAAAAGTGTAAGAATAGTGAGTGTAGAAGCCCTTTCCGGGCGAACTAAACTAAAAACCTCAAACCCTAGGGGCAGGTTATGGATTCACGAGGGATTTTGATAATTTTTACAATATTTTGTAAATATTCCTAAGTTTCATAGTAACAAAGTTCCCCCTCACAGTGAGTCCCTGCTTCTCCCTACACTGAATGCGCTGTGTCTTGTCCACTGGTTTTAACCTAAGCTCCGCGCCTGACCCCGCCTCCCAAGCGGTCTTGCAGTGTCACGTGTATATACACTCTCTTCTTATTGGCGGTCTCAGGCTCCTCATTACCATATCCAAATAAGGCCAAAGCAGACTGTCTCATGCGCATGCTTGCTTGCCCGAGAGGCAGGAATGCAAGGAAAATATTCTGTACATACATTGTGTGATAAAGAATACAGCATATGTGGCGATGCGCTCTTTTATCGGAGCCTTACCGCAGTTTGTTGAGGTGTTGTTATTTAGGAACAGGCATGTGTCTGCTCTTAGATCTGATTACATAATCAACATTTACTTCATCCTATGCGCGGGCGTGGGCTAGTGTGAAAGACAACCCTTCAAGACTATAGAGAGATAAACTGGAGGCACTATCATATAAAAACAACTGTAAAATATCAACCAAGGAATGCACCTAGGGCAAACAGAAACTACTCGCGGGTGTTATGGCACTCGGTTTTCATGTGATGACCAAATAAAGACTCCCCTTTTCTCTGAAGGAAAACAGGTTTAGCTGAATAGTCGCTGGGATTGACATGCGCGCACACGCACTCACACACCCTGCAGCTCTGAAATGTCTGTACTTTGTCTTTATTTTCCATAGCCAAAGAACGACATACTTGCAGGTAAAAGGAAAGAAAAAGACACAGAAACAATCAAACAAACACAAAGAGAGATGTCGCTAATAAGAATCACACTTCTAGCGTTGCTATTGTTGATCTGTAGTTATGTGAGATAATGCCTCAACTGTTACTGCACAGAGAATATCATCAAACGTGCTACACATAAGCCTTTTGACAGATTAGAGTTCACTCTTAATGCTACATGACACCCAGCCACACGCGCACGATTGTGCAATACAATTTACATAATGTAGTTGACTGGAAAATATCATCACTTCCGCAAAAACAAGACGAAACCATCCGGTGGCTTGCGATAGCAAAGCGGAGGAACGTCTGTGTGCTTCTTATTTGATGTGAAGCAACACGCGCGCGCGCGCACACACACACACAATTTATCTTCCGGTGTGTCACTGACGTTTTTCACAATAAAATCTTTAATGTGGTTTGGCGATCTTAACGACGAAACTGTGGAAGGTGTGATAAACTGTAGTTGCAGCTGCAATAACATTTATTGCCATTATAAACCAGCTATTTATTGTAGCTTGCACAGCAGCACAGTAACCGGTTAAGCACCAATCTGAGATACTTCTGTTCTGTTTGGGCCTCTCTGACTTTGTTATTTGACGGATTAATTAACTTTCCACAGATTCATTCATTCATTCTTCCTCTTTCGCAATTCTGGGTCTCTTAACTTTCAAGTTTAAAATGTAACAATCAAAACACTCAACTATGATGCAGGTTTAACTGACTCAACTTTCTTTTTGTCATCCCACTATTGCAGTGTTTTTTCATTTGCTCAAAGATTATGTAACTAAAAATGTATTAAGTGTACACTTAAAACACACATTCTTGTGCAACTGTTATATTACAGGTTTTACTGCTTCTCCGAAACAGTTTCCCAGACTTATATATTATATATAACACATTCTTGTGTTGGTTGATTTTAGCACAAAGCGTCATTTCCAAACATAATGGATATTGATTATTAGGGTAGTGGTAATTCTCCACTTATGAAAGTCTCTCACCCCCCCCCTCCATAGTTTGTACTACGAAAGTCAGAACCGGAAATGCTGCATTTTTACTATGAAGGAATCTTGATCACAATTTATGGTGAGTCAAGAACATATGTGAAGTTACTTGGACAAGCCAAACACAAATTTCCGGTCCATGTCTGAGCTGCTTCATACAGGAAGTTGTTGCTCTATTAGTATTAGTGCTGCATGTTAAAATCCAAACGCATCACCTTAGATAGTTAGATATACGATTATTATTATTATTATCATTGACATTATTATTAAATGCAACTGGAAATGTGGTATAGCCTTCCACTCAATAGATTTTAGAAAGTTGTAGATTTAGTGTTATGAGTATATAATGAGGTTCTAATAAACGACCTATAATTGCATTTTTGATCTAGGCAGTCCAGCAGCTCTTTCCTGGAAAGTAAGTGGTTCGTGAAAAAAGTAATGTTGGTAGAGTTTTTCTTCTCTGAAGTTATCAGTGACCCAACTATTAATCTGGTTTTATTTCTAAAGTCCAGTTCAGTCATCAAGATTATCTCTACTCATGTCCAAACTGGCTATTTATAGTAATCAATAACATTATACATATAGTACCATATCTATGGCGTATAAAAAATACAAAACTAGTTTGAAGAAAGTCGCATTATGGAAATTAATGCAACTAATAATAAAGTATAGCTCACCCTGAGCCAATAGAGGTGTCTAAAAGTCGGGATAATGTCTTTTGTCGACCTCACTGTGGCACCCCTTTAATAAAGACATCTGTCACATTTTATAAACCTTTGGTAAAGGGAAATTGACATGTCATAATTTGCACTTTTTAACATAACAGTATTTGCTCTATATTTCATTACGGCCAATTAAAACTGATTTCTTTGCTTTTTTTTTGCTTCAAAATGATTAACTCTTTCTTGTATGGCAGACGTAGTGTAGCCACACTTTGCAGAGGGCCTCATTAGAAAACGTTTTGTTGATATTACTTTATTATTTTTGCTTACAAGACTTGAGATATTGTTATCGTATCGTTTTATATTTTAATTAAAGCATATCTATCTAATATCTATCATATTTTGTTGTGAAAATCCAAAAGCGGAACTCAACTAAGGACTTTTATTTTGTTCAAAGGAAGTGCTGTATGTGTGCGAGTGTAGGTGGCGTATCTGTTGTCAGCTGACTGGCACCGCCTCTGACCGCCGTCACAACAGAGAGCTGCCTGCCTGACAGCTAGCTAGCAGCCGAGGTTCTGCTGTCGGACCGCCGTGTGTTATGTTTCTCGGAGCCAGGACCGTAGTCGGAGGTTTGTGCACCACCAGCTCATGGCGGCTGAAATTCAGCCTCAACCTCAGGCTCGGAAGCCTTGCCTCCTGAGCAAAATCGATGCTTTCCAGGAGGTGGTGAGCACAGCGGTGATAATTCCCAAAGAAGACGGCGTTATCAGCGTGTCTGAAGACAGGTAAGCTGCGCTCTGCAGGCTGGCTAAAGCACAAATTAACCTCCAGAAATAATATTCGACACAATAATGCCCCTTAATCTGCTCCTATTGAGTGGACCCCCACCCCCGTGTCATGTAACGTTTCCAAACATGTTGAAACAGTCCAAGGGTTCAATAACATTTTTACAAAAGTGTCAGCTGACACAGTCACACCATTACATGCTAGTTAACGGCTGTAAATTATACTCTTTTTGTGTTAGCTCCAAGCCAGTAACACGTAGTTTAGTTGTGCTAACGTTAGCTAGACATAACTAAAAAAAGACTCGGCGTAAACACTGGTGTTATTAGAGTGTTTCTCGCATATTATGGCACCAGGAGTTGCTATATATACCAGAATGTCTCAGCTTTGAGGCATTAAAGCTGCTGTAGTCTGTCCCCTTATTCTCTGTTGCACATGCCTGGAGCTGTTTTGGGGTACCAAGAGTTTGCGTCTATCCCACTTAGATCTATGTGAGGGTGACGGTGAGCCTGTATATGCTGAGGCGGCATGTTCTGAAATGTCCTTGTAACTTATTGCACCAATTGCAAATTTAGTCCTATATGCCACCTAAGCTATATGATGCATATCCCTGATCCATGGCGACTTACCTATTGTAGTCCTAGATGGCTATTTACTGGGGTGTTTAAGCAGGGGAAATGCTTAAAATAAGATATATGGAATTTGCTAGAACAAACCGCGTTTAAGTACCCACCGAAATGGAAAAGGAGGTGGTGAAATAGAAGTGTCTTAAGTCTTTGTGCCAGTGGCCATGTGGATTTGCGTGGGAAATGAGCCTTTCAGTGGATTCTGTGATTGAGTTTAAAGCACAGATGATTTTATTCCCATTACATTTCACCCAGAAGTATATGTCACCCCTAAAGAGAACAGTGAAGAATAATTGCTGTAAATTGAAGTGTTGAGTGGTGTAGTAAAAATTCAAAGTAGGTCAGTGAGTTGATTGTCAGTCATCTCGGAACTCGGGCTGTTGTTCAGTGTCACAGGGGAAAGTTTTTACCTGCATTCACAGCAGAGACAAAACATTAGAACCATTGTTTGTCTCATATCTGGGCTGTGCAGACTGTCAGGTGTAAAGACCTGAGCAAGTCTGATAAGATCCAGATTTTTGTGGTCAGATAACTAAGTTAGCACCTCTTCCTTGTGAGAGGCCTACTAACACTGGGCTGACAAGAGTCAAACCACAAACCAGTGACAGGATGAAGTCTGATATGCAGCAGGTGCAACTTACCGGAGTTAACGGATCTGGTGAGGTTTAAGCAGCATTTTAAGGATGGGTGGTCATGATATTTTGGGGATAATGAATGCATGTATCCTTTTGGGGGAAATGTCAGTACTTCCTCTGGTGGAAGTGGCAGTTGGATCTGCTTGTGGCCCCCCCGGAGTGCTGGAGAACAGGCTGATTTCCTTATCAGTGGTAGTGAAACCTACGAATACGTCACACATATTTCTGTTTTCTCAGAAATTCTGGCAATTGAGTTGATTACCTGCAGTGTAACAAAGTTGACACCAAGAATGTAACTCACTTCAAATGCATTGAGGACTAATCTCTGTTGGTTTCATCCCACAGGACTATTCGGGTATGGTTGAAGAGAGACAGTGGTCAGTACTGGCCCAGCATCTACCACACAATGCCATGTAGGTATTCCTTCCTTTTTTTGTCTACTGGCACATTTTTTTTGAATAACAGTATTTAACAGTAAATTGTCAGTATGCTGTATGCTTAAAAAAGGCAATATTTATTTATGAATTAGCTGGTTGACTGGCTTGTTTAGTATAATTAAAGAAATCATAAATAGCACAAGAATGGCACTTTTGTCAGCAGTTATTCAGCTGACACATTCTTCTGTGAAAGGCAGTGTTCACTCCCGTTTCTGTACATGCTTCGCCTGTGAGTGTACTGACTCAACATGATGGACACAATGAATCACACACCCCTCCTTTCAGAGACCGATGAAAATGTGGAGGTCACTCTGCTCTTGGGATCAACCAGACTTGATGCTCAACATTTTTCAGATTATCGGTATCATTCTTGTTTCCACCGAGTCTCGATAAAACAGATTAGCTGTAAAATGCGTTACCGTAAAAAGCTACCTCTCTCTGGCAGCTGTCGTCACCCTGAGGTGTCAGGCACTATTATATTTGTTATGCTTCACGAGTAACAGCCTATCAACACTTAATGCACAGATGACCACATGTGCTGACTGGAGCGGCCTCGATGAGTGGATGGAGCTGTGTTTCAAAGGTAAAGGCAGCAGGAAGTGGCAAGCTCTGACGCTGAAAAGTGAAGCCAACATGGAAGTGCTAAAAAAAGAAGAAGAGAGAGACAGTTCCAATAGTGGCCACTTGAGGCGCTGTCCAAAACAGAATCAATCCCATTAGACTTCCATGTAAAAATGTTCAATACCAGCAGTGAAATTAATATTCTGACAGGATGGTACAACAGATTGTTGTTGTTGTTGTTGTTGTTTTTTAAAAAAAATCTCTTTATCTAACTTATCTTTTCATAACACTAGTCCTTAGAGCAGGGCGATATGACCAAAAATATTTATCACGATATACATTTGAAAATTTGCGATAACGATATAATTGACACTAGACAAAATACTTTACAACTCCACAACTTTATTAGTGCAAAAAAAACATCAATGTATTTTCACTTAAACAAGCAGCTGTTTTTTTTATCCGTCAATCCATCAAGCGGTGCGGCTTCGTAGCTTAGCGAAGTCGTACTGAAACATTTGACAGATTTTCGAGCGCCGTGCACATAAAATCGTTTCGAGGTCAGTAAACACAACCAGAATTCATACATAAGGCACACGGGATTATAAGGGGCACTGTCGATTTTCAGAAAAATCAAAGGATTGATTTTAAGTGTGCCGTGTTTTCCAAAAAACACGGTAATAACGACGGCCCGCTAGCATGCTCTACCAAAAATGTGCTTTGTTGTGTATCTGACGGATGAAAGCCAAACCAGTCCCACACCACTGAAGTTGCAGCATTTTTGCAAACCAGTTCTGGTTCATCTGTTTCATTTAACGATCTGCTTTCGCCCTTCTTATTCTCAGTCTTCGGCACGCTTTTTTTCGCCATGTGCATATGTAAACAAAGGCACTGCGCATGTGTGTTTTACCCATATTCTATCGTGATATTTCATTTTCTTATCGTTGCCCGTCATTATACCGGTATTACCGTGAACAGTATGATATGGCCCAGCCCTACTAGTCCTTTTCCAAAAATGTTGGGACACTGTAAAAAATATTAACAAAAACACAACGCACTGATTTTCAAATGTCATATTTCATATAATAATAAAACATGGAAAACATACCAAATGTTTAAGCTGAGAAAAATCCTCTGTTATTTTGAATTTGATGGCAGCAGCACGTCTCAGAAAAGTTGAGACAGGACCACTGTGTAGCATCCCTTCTTCTTTAAACAACAGTCTGCCGTGGAGAGTAACTGCTGGATCGTGGGCAGAGGAATCTTGGCAAATTCTTGTCTTTTACAGGAGTCTAGCTGTTAAGAAGTCTTTGGGTTTTTCCAGTCTGCCCTAAAGGTTTTCATTTGGTGAAATGGCAGGTTGGCCAGTTCAGTACCCACACTCTTGTACTATGAAGCCATGCTGTTGTAATAGTTGCAGTATGCTGGGTAGGATTGTCTTGCTAAAATATGCAAGCCCTTCCCTGAAAAAGATGCCATCTTGATGGAAGCATATGTTGCTCTAAAACCTGTATATACAGGTTTTATATAGTTTTCAATTGCTGTATATAGTTTTCAGTATATTAGGCGCTAATATACTTATGAGGCTATGGTGTCAGTGTTTTCCAAAAAGAATTTCAAATTTTCAACTCATCTGATCACAAAACAGTTTTTCACTTTGCCTCACTTTATCCATTTTAAATGTATTTTGGCCCAGAGAAGACTGCAGTGTTTCGTCTTTGCATGATTGAGCTTTAACCTGTGTTAGTGGATGGTTCGGTGAGCTGTGTTCTCAAGAGTGATTTGTGGAAGTGTTCCTGACCTCATGCAGTGATTTCCATGACAGAATTATGTCTGTATTTAATGCAGTGCCGCCTGAGGCCTGAAGATCAGAGGCATCCAGTATTGATTCTGGGCCATGTTCCTTGCTAGATTTCTCCACATTCACTAAATCGTTTCATGGTTTTATGTACTATTGACAAACATTCTGAAATTGGTTCAAAATGTGCAAATTTGCAATTTTTTAAAGACTGGTGAACCTCTGCTTATCTTTACTTCAGAGAAACTCTTTTTTTTCTCAGTGACCTGTTGCCACTTTACCTAATTAGTTGCAAAATATTCCTCCACCAAAACGTTCCCTTTTACACTTCCGGCCTTTTGTTTCCCCTGTTCTGACTTTTTGCTGCCGTCAATTCAAAATGAGCTAATACGTTTCATGAAATTATAAAAATGTATCGATTTAAACATTTGATGTTTAGTAATGTTCTATTGTGAATAAAACATGTGTTTATGAGATTTGCAGCTCGTTGTATTATTTTTTATTTACACTTTAAACAGCATCTCAGCATTATTGGAAATGGGTTTGTAGTTGTGTAGGTGTTGAGTCTTCTTCTTCTTCTTCTAACTCCCCCCTTTTGTTGTGGCTTACAGTTAGTGAGTGGCTGCTTTGATTAATGGGTCTGCCAACATTGGCAGCTGTAGCCTCCAGCTGTAAGCTCAGCCTCACTGAAGTGCACGTCTGTGGTGCATTTGGAGCATTTTTAGCAGAATTATTGATAAATAACATCATGACAAAAAATGTTACAAGAGGTTTTGCTATTACCAGTTTTGGTGATTTTATTCATCTCTTACTTGGCACGAATTAACAGGGTTTCTGTTCCTATGTGTTGCGCCCGTAGACTGTATATAACACATGGATATGACTTATGGTGTATTTTACAAAACAGTTTTTATTTTGTATGACCCAAAATGAGTGACTGTGCCCATAAACTCATAATGAAAGTGTTTACAGAGATCAAGTCAGAAAGCAGTTTTCCCATAAACTTCTACAGGACTGAAGTCTTTTTGCAACCACAACTATCTCCATCTGGTGGCCTCCAGACAGAGTGCAGGTTTTTAGGTGCTTCTTTATTGGCTTAATCTTTCTGACTCGAATGCTACATCCTTGTTTTATACTATCTGTTGTTGTTGAATGCGGTTTATGAACACAGCACGCTCACCATACTAGCTTTAGCTGATAATTTAGTAGTTTAACCTTCTGTCCAAACTTAATCATTTATGGCAAAATACAACATGGCAGTAGCCAAACCACTAATGTTTAGGCTTCAAAATTCAGGGTACACAAATCAATGGGTGATGGTGCAATGGCTATGACCATCTTTTATATACAGTCTGTGGTTAGTGGCTTCTGCCTAATTTCAAAAATCACTTATTACCTTATGATAGATTGATTTTATAAAGCATACAATAACAGCATTCTTTTCATTTTTATTACAAACAGTATTGCTTATTGATTGCCAATATTCGGTTTCTGTTCTGTGCATGACTGTGACGGTTGGTCCCTTTTTTTTCTTTAGTTGTGCAACTGAAGGAACTCTCATGCTGTGATCAGCAAGATGTGTCACTAACAATAGCAGTGCCAGAGGCTGCACTAGTTAAATATTTGTGGTTACCAACCCTGACATGAGTTTTTTCAAACTGCTCAGTAATCACTGCAAAGGAAAGCGACTATTGGCTAAAGTGCAGAAAGGTAGAATAAACTGATTGCATCTATGCATCCCTATGTTGCTTTCCAACATTTTGATATTTCCAGTGCTTTCTGGAAACCTAAATTGGGTAGTTTTGCAGGGACTTTGGTTGCACTTTCTTTCTTTCTTTCTTCTTTTTTTGGCTTTTAAAACTTTCAACCAGCTCTTCCAGGAAATTGCAACAAACAGTTTTCCAAAGTAGTTAGACAGTCATTATAAAGTATCTACAATACATAAATTCTGGATTCATTTCCCCTGGGTTAAATAACACACTGGGGGTTTTGAATATTTAGATTTAAAATTGTAATTTCTCAGAAATTAAGCAAATAAAACTGCTAACTTGTTCAGAGTGTACCCTCCTGCAGCAAAGGCTCCAGCCCTTTCCAAACCCTGGGTTAGACAAGCAGTTAAGAATATGGATGGGTGGATAGACAGAACATAAAATAAACATTGTTTCACTTGTGCAAGACTCAAACTCGCAATGTTCTGCTTTTTATAATAAACTGTGGCTTGATGTCTTGACAGTAGTATTGTCGTTCTTGACAATACAAAGATTCAGTTTTTCTTTTTTCTTTTTAATCTGATGCAGCTGGCATCTTGCATTTTATTCTGCTCTGACATATTTAAATGTAAAAATTGCTGTTTTTGAAAGCCATATAAATGAGAATACAATTGTTTATTTCATTTTAATTGTAATGCTGACGATGAGACGAGAAAAGAACATGGGAGATGAAAACCTCTGAAACTGGTGATTTGTATTTTGTGCAGCAACCATTGTTCAGCTCTTAATGTCGAAGTGTTGTTCATTTCAGAGAGAAGCCTATGGTAGTTTGAAAGCCTTTGAACACAATGAAAATGATTCAGTACAGCACCAGAGTCTAGCTTAATAGCTTGAGGACATGATTTAACAATGTTTCCTGGTGTAGATTGGATCAGACGGGAGATGCATATTAACAATTGATTAGGCCGAAATCAGACCTTATGAACCTCATGCTGTATTAAAATAAAAAATAAGAAAAACCATGGCACATTATTTGTGTTAGGTTAGATTCCCTACAGAGAGACTTCTGTTCAGTGAAGTTTGCCAGCTCAGCTTTATAGACTGGAATGGTTTGGATTTTTAAAATGAGGTGGCAGCCGCTGAGGTTCACCTACACACTACACGCAGGAGGACTCTGACGCGAGGGAATAGAGGCGATGACAGTCTGTAATCTCAGTGTTAGATGGCACAAGTTTCTCTCACATGTATCGATAGCTGCTGTAACAATTGTCAGGATTTTTCCAGTGTATTTGAGGGTTTGTTGGCTAACAGTGCCGAAGAAAGTCATCAGTTTTCTGTACCTTTAAGTTGCATCTCGTTTGCTGTCACATGACCCAGTCAGCTGAGAAAGGACTGTGAGATGCAGTTGATAGGCTAAAAAAAGCTTGTGGTTTAACCTTGACACTTGCTATAATGTCAAACAAATGTCATCAATGTTAAGAAAGAAGGCACGAGTATCCTTATGATTTTACTGATATCTTACAGATTGCCTCACAAAAGTCTGTTAGGTCAGTAATAATTGTAACCTTTGTTGTTGTGTGTCTTTGTGTCTCCAGCATCAAGCTCCTGTATGTCCTTTAACCCTGAGACCAGGAGACTATCTGTGGGGATGGACACTGGGAGTATCTGTGTAAGTCCAGCCAACATCCTGCTTCCCTTTTAAATGCAGACCTCTGGTTTTTTCACTCCTTCCTCTGTGACAAACTATTTCCTTTTTTTGCCGGTGATGTTATAATCAAATGAATGGAGTAGTTGTATTTCTTTTGTTTTAGTGGAAATGTCAGTGCCCTAGTTCACAAACCTGATCTGCTTTGTGTTTTGAAGTCATTTCATGTCACCTGAAGCACACTATCTAGCCACTCAGCCGAGATTTTTTTTCTTTTTAAATGTGAATTCATCTCTTCCAGTAAATCATCATCATTATAGCAATTTTGTCCCCTCTGATCTTTCTTACAGTGGCAGTGAATAGCTTTCGTTTGTGACAAACTGTGGCAAAGCTCTCCAGAGAATAAATCTCACTTCTCATTTTTATTTGCTTTTCTCACACAGTACCATACAATGGTGTCTAATTGAACGAGTTCCTTCAGATCTACTTATTTTATTCATGCTCATCAGAGGAAGAATCCTTGTGATCTTGGTCACTTAATAATCCTTCCTATAGTGCGTCACGCAGCTCATAATGCAATTTATTAATACGATTCTTTGTTTCCAGAGGGCAACACCTCTTTGCCAGACTTTCCTTTTGGTCTACTCCGTACAGTTAAAGCTCCAACCCCAAAAAAAGTAACCATTATTTTTTTATAAACACAATCTCTAGCAACACAGCAGTTTCATTTCTGACCTGACGCAGTGCAGGTCACTCTATTTTTAGATGTAGCATTATTTGCTGTCCACTTCTTGTTTTGTTGCTGTCCTAAAATAAAGCCAGCACGTGATGTGAACTTTTCTTGGAGATTCATCTCAGAACAACCTCATAACTTACCATAAGTTCCCATAAGTGTTTTATTAAGGGTGTTGACCTCAGCTGAAACTTCAGAACAAGAACCTTTCTTGTATTTATTGATCTATGAGTCATTTGTCTTTATGTTTTTGAGGAAGTAGTACTTATTTCTCACCTATACATGCTATGCAGTGCACATTTTGCATGAATCCTCTGATGTGCAGAGAACTGAGCCAAATGTAATTTAAACACAGCAACATAGTTTTTTTTCTATGTTTACAAAGTTGCTGGAAACTTTAGTCAGTGACCAATTATCTCCACTTCCTCTCTTTCAGGAGTTTGTTCTGTCAGAAGACTACAACAAGATGACCCCAGCACGCACCTACCAGGGTGAGACAGAAAGAGCAAGAACGCTGTTATATTCAGGGGTGCACATAAGTGGTCCGCAGGTGCGCATTCTGCACCACATCTCTGTGCGTTCATCATTTGTTTGCAGCCAGCTCACCTCCTGCAACCACTTTTCTGAGAATACGCGCTTCTTTGGAGGTGGAGGAACACCAAAGAAATTGCTTAAAGGAGCTTGCTTCTTTTGACATCTTTAAGAGTTCTAAACAGATGTCTGTCTTCCTCCAGAAAATCTTATTTACCCAAACGCGCGTTGCAACTTCTTATCTGGTGCGCGTCTTTTATTTTGATGCGAATGGGGTTTAGCTGAAACTTGCATTCAGAAGGCAAAATTTTTAATGCCTTGTGCCCAGACTAATACCCCGACTAAACCTTCCCCACTGCCCCAGAAAAGAGTGACAAGGGGCTTTTCTTTCTCTATAAATAAATTATGATTTGCCCCATTTAAAAAAAGAAAATAAAATAAAAAAAAGTTATTATTATTATTACAGTCTGTTAGAATGCCTTAAAAATATAAGTCTAACACTTTCAAAGTGAAATTTTTAAGCTTTGTTTCTGCTATCGTTTGTTGTTACTTGTTATTTATTGTTACTTTTGCCAATTCTGGGCAGTTCAAAGTTAATAAAGTCCACTCACATCCTTGTACTTTAGGCTTTGTAGCCTGAGGAGTATTTGCTCTCTGGCTGTGTTCATAATTCATGCCCCTCTGTGGAGCAT
Organism: Aulonocara sp. 'chitande type north' Nkhata Bay; assembly: GCF_057382095.1. NCBI lineage: Eukaryota > Metazoa > Chordata > Actinopteri > Cichliformes > Cichlidae > Aulonocara > Aulonocara sp. 'chitande type north' Nkhata Bay. The sequence continues at coordinate 7,836,846 of NC_141359.1, read as the reverse complement.
AACTCACTAAGTGTGGATCAGAGCACCAGTGATAAATCTCTTTATGTATCCTCCACAGATTCCACTATACTGCATGTTTTTTTATTGTGTGGGTGTCCAAAACAACCCTTAGAAGATTTATTTATTTATTTTATGGATATAGAGAAATATTTATAGTTGACCTTTATGATATGTTTCTCTGATCATATGTGAAGATGTATCTTTGTGTCACATAAGGCTAAGTGTATTGTGCAACAGTACAAATGTATAAAAATACGTCTTCATCAGTGTCGAGCACAAACTTCTTCTTCATTTGGCTGCTTTCTTTGAAGAAGGCAGTAGTGCTTGATCGTCTTCTTTCATGATGACCATGATTTCTTGTAGGCTACTCATTTTAATTAATTTGTTTTTTTTATGTGTGTAGCTCATCAGGGCAGGGTGACAGTGGTGCTGTTTGTGCTGGAGATGGAGTGGCTGCTGAGCACGGGGCAGGATAAAAACTTCACCTGGCACTGCTCAGAGAGCGGCCAGCTGCTGGGGACATATCGCACCGCAGCCTGGGTCTCAGGACTACAGTATCCTTCTACACCCAGCTTTGTCTTTAGAGTGGATCGAGTGGGAAGTGACGAGCCAACTTTGATTCTTTAGCCTTTGTCTTTTTATTTTGATGACACCGTCTATTTTTAGGTCAGTGCAACATAAGACCGGGCAATTGAAATTAGCCTCCAGTTAGTTTCTACTAATGTGAAGGGCTAACAATAGGCATCAGTCATGCTGTTGTCAAGGAAACGGTCTGAGTAGGTTTCTGTAATGGCCACATGAAAGGCTGTGTGAGTGCTCAGCAGCGGCACTGATCCATACCAATGAGCCTGCTATTAGGTCATCACACTGCTGGTATCCTCTTAGCATCATGCTAACCTGTCTACATAACATGGCAAGAGGAGATTCAGAGCAGCGGCGTTTATTTGTTCAGGGATTTTAGACATAATGAAAAAGGAACAGTGTGGAAAATGAAAAGTTAAATTTAAAAGTTTTGCTGGGTTTTTTTTGAAAAATTGTTCAAAAAATTGTTGTTCAAATGGCCGTCATAGTGCATGAAGCCTTTTAACCAAATCTGCGCTCATTTGAACTAAAGCAAGCCTTTTGATACTGTGGCTGAAAGCTTTTTATTTGGAAACAACAAATAAAAAGTGCCCTCATGCTGTTTACCATTAGTTATGCGTGTTTTGCTGTAGTTCTGATAAATATAAAGTAAGATAAAAAGAGGCATCTTATCTTGCTCCCAGTTTTATTTTCAGCGTAGCCTAAAAAAGGAGGTGTGAAGAAAAGTGGGCCAATACGTCTCCACAACCACACGAGAGAGACTGACAAAGTCAAACAGTTAGTGCTGCTAAATGTGTTTCTACAAGCTACTGAATCAGTTTTTCATACACTGCTTCTACATGTTGTTCTTAGTAGATATTAAATAAATAATGACGATGTAATATGACATGTATTGTTCATCTGAGCTTGTGTTTGCCTAATTTTAAGACTTGCTGAGGAACAGATTTTTTTATGCTAAACTCAATTTAACTGGTGAAGACTGAGCTGGAACTGACAGTTGTTTTCTTTTTATTATTAAAGTACAAAAGCCATCATTGAACAGAAACGGTGCTACGCTGAAAACAGACCTAAGAGCAGCAAAAGAAATTATAATGTTTCATGTAGAGGATCTACTTTACTCAACAAACTTTGAAAATATAGTTAAGTGTGCAGTGATTCTTTAGATGCACAGTTTGTACTGTAGTTTTTCCTTTTAGGGTAATGAATAAGAATATGACTTGATCACTTAAGTTTCCTAGAATCAGATTATTTTGACGTGTTTCCTGTTCACTTTTTAACAGCGCGTAACTGTTTCATTTCTCACCAGCTTAGCATACTTTAAACAGGCATTAACCACCGCAGCTCAATGTGGCTAACTGGCTGTAGCAACATTAAGGCTGAAAATGGTTAAGCAGACAGTCAGGGGTGTTTTAAAAACTGCTACAGCCCTTTTAATGTTTAATAAAGATTTCACTGGTTTTCTGTGGTGTTGAGAAGGACAGACGAACCAGCGGTGTAGATCTGTTGTAATATCCTTTCACTTTAAAATCATCTTTTCTGTGCTTACTGGGAGTTATGCACAGCGTGAAATCTCAGATTTCCAGAAAGAAAAGGACAAATCAGTGGAAGTGGATTGGATCTTTAGGTTATTGTTTCTGCTGTTGGGTTTCCTCGTCGTCTTTGTATCCCGACGTAATGATTTGGTTCAGTCGTGACTTAATCGGGTCAGACAGGGCTTTGAAGGAAGCCGGTGAAACAGCTGAGAGTCCTCCGCTGACAGTCGCTGTGGTGCTGCCTCTGCACGAATTCATTCAAAGCTTTCATGTAGTAGTTTACACAGAGTTGGCTCTGGATTTTGGTGAGCAGTGAAATTTACAGCTCTGTTGTGAATCTGTTCGGTCTGTGTGACAGGATCTGAATGAGTGCATATTTAGCAGGAAAGCATGACCTTAATTTTGACCCAGGTTCGACGTGGAGACCAGACACGCCTTCGTAGGGGATCAGTCTGGTCAGGTGACAATCCTGAAGCTGGAGCAGGACCTCTGCAGCCTGGTCACCACCTTCAAAGGACACACTGGTACCCACACACAAGCACCTAGTGTCCTAATTGAAGCACAAATGATTAATTAATCGGTCAGCTGATCAGGCCTCTGATAGTGTCACTGTTAGTTTGGCTTTTTGAGTGATTTTTAACAGATGACATGGAGCTTAGGGGGATTTTTGTTAACATTTACCAGAATTAAATAAATAATTCAAAAATTTATTGATAAAATGTTCAACTGATTGATCAAGAATGAAAATAATTTTTGGCGGCAGTCCTAGCATAGTAATGAAGCTCTGAACTCTTGCCGGCTCTGCCTGCGCCACAACATTGTTAAATATTCATTCCAATTTTGTCTGTACAAATTGTCTCCCAGCTATGTTTCGGATGATTTTCTGCTTTCAGTACGCTCCCGACTCTGAATATTAGTTTATGAGAGAAAGCCAGCATCTTTTGCTTGTGTGCTTTTCTTATTTCTTCACTGATCTGAGAGAGAGAGGAGCCTCTACAGTGGATCACAGCAGCAGATATTTTCAATATTTGGTGATTACTTTCTGATCTGTAAACTTTAAACAAAACCCACTTTAAAACAATTATGTAGCAGTTGAGTCGCAGCTTTTCTTTGTATGATAATTAAATCTTTATTTTAGAATTCAGTTGTATTTGGGGGAGCATTCTCATAAATGTGTGTTCACACAGCAGCTGCAGTAAGTTCACACAGTATCCTCGTTTGTCTTCGCCTGTTGTCCTCCAGCAGGTTGCAGATTTGTTGACGCAGCTCAGCATTGATTTTTACAGAGTTGTGCGTCCCCGGTGGTTTTAAATGTTCGAGAAAATCTTTGGAACTTGTCATGATGCAGTCTGCTTCAACAGAGAAGGCAAAAGAAAAATGTGTTTTTACCATTTAACAATAAAGAGACATCCAAATGAGTTTAAAGATGAGAGAGGTCCAACAACAGTGACTTCAAGCCAGTGAAAGTTGGTTTTAATTAATTGGTTCTTATTAAATTTCAGTGAACCCTGCACGATAATGTGGCGTAGCTGACGGAGGCACTTTTGTCTCCGTTGTAATTATGTCAGGTAATGTGACGGCGCTGTGTTGGGACCCGGTCACAAGGGTGTTGTTCTCCGGAAGCTCGGACCACTCAATCATCATGTGGGACATCGGCGGACGCAAAGGCACCGCTATCGAACTGCAAGGACACAAGTAAGGCTCTCCATTAGCCAATAAGTTATACATATGCTCAGCAGTTTTGTATTGATGGAATTGTAATTGTGTTTTTTGTCACGTTTACTCAGTTTCATTCATTTCATCGCACTCACTTCAAGCTTGAACGACTAGTTGAAATGTAATGTTATGAAGTTACCATAAAGGCTGCAGGAGAGCAGACTTCAGTAAAAGAAAAACAGTGTTCTGACTTCATAAGAGGACGATAAACAGACTCTGGAATCTCACACTTTTTTTGAGCAAAGACTTTTATTGACTCTCAAAAGCTAAAAGCTGCTAAATAAATGTTTTTCTTCTTAGAGCATTTTATAAAAATGTGCTTTGACATTGAAACAAGCTTTTCAACCACTGAAAGCTTGGAGGACCCACTCAGTGTAGCTGCTACCTTGTATTTTAACTTGTTGTTTCTTGAATTTTAATGCAAAGCACTTCTGGTTATGTCAGCATACCGGGACACCCACTTCACTGCTGTGCTCTCCCCACAGTGACAAAGTTCAGGGCCTGTGTTACGCCTCACACACCCGGCAGCTCATCTCCTGCAGCTCAGATGGAAGCATCGTCATCTGGAACATGGATGTAACACGGCAAGAGGTGAGAGAGAGCAGACTGAAGCAGCGTGACGTCAGCGCACAAACACAAGCTTGTGTTTGATGTGTGAACTGCAACAGCTTGTGAGCAAAATAAGGAAATGTCATGTGTGCTGTGTAATAGCATGCTTTTTTCCCTTAGTGCTTCCCTGCATGTTTTACAGGGAAGCACATTCTGTGATGCAGATCGGCTCACAGGATAAACTGCTGATGTTTGTTCTCTCAGATCCTTTGGGGGCAAAAAGTTCTCTTTAGAGGTCCATTAAAGGTCACCTGATTAGCAGAGTTTTCTTTGATTTTCTGTCGTTCAGATGCTCACACAGTCTAGATTCGGCGTCTCCCTCTTTGCTCTGCTAGTCTCCAGGCTTTAATTGCTTCTATATTCAATCAGAGCCACTTTCACTCTGCCTCGCTGTTCTGTTGTGCCACAGTCTCTGTAATTTGCTCCAAATTTTCATCTTTAAAATAACAGCTTGACTAAGTCGTTCACCGGAGTCTTGACGGTTGTGCTGGGGTCTTTAGTTTTCTTTGGAGAGTCTTTAAAATCTCTGACTTCCTACCTCTGCCAGGCTTGTTCTGACTGTGTGGCTCTCCTTACATTTCTTGATAATACTTCTCACTCCAGTTATTGACACACTGTGATAACTTTGTATATGCATGGGGGGGCTGTGTTTATGTTATTCCCGGGATCTGCTTGAGCCACTCGCCTAGCTTGGGAGTCACCGCACCTAGTGCTCCGATTACCACGGGGACCACCGTTACCTTCACCCTCCACATCCTCTCGAGCTCTTCTCTGAGCCCTTGGTATTTCTCCAGCTTCTCGTGTTCCTTCTTCCTGATATTGCTGTCATTCGGAACTGCTACATCGATCACTACGGCCGTCTTCTTCTGTTTGTCTACCACCACTATGTCCGGTTGGTTAGCCACCACCATTTTGTCCGTCTGTATCTGGAAGTCCCACAGGATCTTAGCTCGGTCATTCTCCACCACCCTTGGGGGCATCTCCCATTTTGACCTCGGGACTTCCAGGTTATACTCGGCACAGATGTTCCTGTACACTATGCCGGCCACTTGGTTATGGCGTTCCATGTATGCCTTGCCTGCTAGCATCTTGCACCCTGCTGTTATGTGCTGGATTGTCTCTGGGGCATCTTTACACAGCCTGCACCTGGGGTCTTGCCTGGTGTGATAGACCCCAGCCTCTATGGATCTTGTGCTCAGAGCTTGTTCTTGTGCTGCCATGATTAGTGCCTCTGTGCTGTCTTTCAGTCCAGCTTTGTCCAGCCACTGGTAGGATTTCTGGATATCAGCCACCTCCTCTATCTGCCGGTGGTACATACCGTGCAGGGGCCTGTCCTTCCATGATGGTTCCTCGTCTCCCTCCTCTTTCTTGGGTTTCTGCTGCCTGAGGTATTCACTGAGCACTCGGTCAGTTGGGGCCATCTTGCCAATGTATTCTTGGATGTTCCTTGTCTCATCCTGGACTGTGGTGCTGACACTCACCAGTCCCCGGCCCCCTTCCTTCTGCTTAGCGTACAGCCTCAGGGTGCTGGACTTGGGGTGAAACCCTCCATGCATGGTAAGGAGCTTTCTTGTCTTTATGTCAGTGGCTTCTATCGCCTCCTTTGGCCAGCCTATTATTTATATATATATATATATATATATATATATATATATATATATATATATATATATATATAAATAAAAAAACACCCAGCATGCCCCTGCGGGCGGTTTATCCGTCAAGCTCGGGTCCTCTACCAGAGGCCTGGGAGCTTGAGGGTCCTGCGCAGTATCTTAGCTGTTCCCAGGACTGCGCTCTTCTGGACAGAGATCTCCGATGTTGTTCCCGGGATCATAAGCCGCTACTTTTTCCCACGCTGTGAACACTGTGGCTTATACTGACGTGCGGCTAATGCATATTTTTTTTCATGCAGCCAAAAACATTTTGCCTGGTAACAGTAGACCAATCAAAGTGATAAGTAGTGTATATATACTGTATATATTTTTATCGGTTGTTAAGAGACGTTGTAATATTGTTTATGCACTGTTCCGTAAAAAACCCACAAGCAACGTAATTTGTGTGTTACCGATCAGTACATATACTTAGAGGTAGCCGTGTTACAGGCGCTGTTCGAGGAAAAAAGGCATTTGCAGTATGTATTTTTGTATGTTACCATAACGTTTATGTTACCATGTTTATGTTACCTTACCTTAGTATTTCTGTGTAAATATCTCATATTACAGGGGAAACGCATACGGCTTAAAATCCGGTGTGGCCTGTACAAGTACAAAATTAATTTTCTTTCTACAATTAGAGCATGCGGCTTTTAATCAGGTGCGCTCTGTAGTCCTGGATTTACGGTATGTGTTTTACACAGACTAAGGTTCATGGGAAGTGTTTTTGTTCTGGAAAAATAACAGTATCCTGATTCCTGATGTCATGTTGTCAGAGTGAATTTGGATTTATTTCTGCTGCACAGCAAAACACATAAACAGCTCCCTCCCTCCCTGACTATAATTTATCCTTTAACACTTTTATTTACGTAGGAACAGAAGTAACTGAGATCTATTGAATAAACACGACATTTAAACTGGGCTAAACCATCTTCTGACCCTCAATTTGTAGAAAAAGCTTCAGTCTCTCTTGGGTCAGCAATATAAGAAAAAATAATTCATTTGGCAGGTTTAAATATTTCTCCAGTGTTTATGTTGGAAGTCAAATGAGTTTTGAAATGTGCGTTTCCACAGACCCCAGAATGGCTGGACAGCGACTCCTGTCAGAAGTGTGAGCAGCCTTTCTTCTGGAACTTCAAACAGATGTGGGACAGTAAGAAGATCGGCCTACGGCAGGTACTGAGCGCACGCCCGTTAGCCGAGCACCTTGTTTTATTTCCACTCTTCTTTAAAAATACAAGTTATTATATATCAAATATATCATAACTCAGCTTCTCTGCTGCAGCAGATTCAGTGATGTGCAGCTCAGCCGCACTCAAAACGTATTCCAAACAGCTTTCTAACAAACAAGTCTCTATAACTCTTCACTTCTGCCACGCTAATGGCAAGCAAACATCCTGTGGCTGTTTTATTGCCTCAATTTCAGAAACTGCTTTATGTTGTGGTTACTCATTCCAAGTGTGTGTGCGAATCACAGTTCAAAGATAAAGTAATAGGCGTTTTTTTGACTGCACAGCAGTCTGTTGAAACATTGTGTAGCGAGAACCAAACACAAAGCGCTGTAATGTTGGTGTTTCTATTTCACTGCACTGGAGGGGGGAAAAACACAAAGATTTTTGACTGTACACAGAAATGTTTCAGCATCACTGAGGAATGTGTATAGAGTGCTTCAAGCTGTATGCAGCTGATGAAATAAAACTTCAGTGTCAAAACAAGAAAATCTATCAGGTTGGTGGTCTCGCATTTTTAATGCTGAATGCAGATACAGATGTTATAATAAAAAGAGAAGTCGAGAACATTTTACCTGAAGTTTCAACGCGTGTGGACTCTTGGAAATGAATTGAAGTGGTCTGATTTAAGCCGGTTTCAGACGTTGGATGGTTAACATTGCTAGTTTGATTCTGTTATTTGGACACGGGTCAGTGTTATGTTAACGTAGAGCTGGGCGATATAAGATTTTTTCATATCACGATATGTTTTTTTCATTTCAGGCGATAACGATATCTATCACGATATAAGCCAAATAACTATATTTGTAAGATTTAAATGTGCCGTTGCTCACAAGTAAAATGTGAAATAATCAGCAGCTTGTTTTTATTTAAATATTTATTTCCCATAATAAGTTCAACAGGGTAGATGTACTTAAGGAACATGAGACTTTTTCAGATAAATAAAGGCAAATATTGCAAACTACACAAAAGGCAGCCGCTAAAGCGTTTAAGTTTCAAAACAGAACAAACGAAACAGACGACTAAATTGTCAATTCCACTTAGAAACAAAATATTAATTCTAAAAATAAATCTTAGTTTGTTTTACAGAAGAACAGACAAAACTGACTAACTTTTGTCAATATCAAATAAACTGAGAACTAAAAGGAAATTCTCAATCTCTCCTTGTTGTATAGCTTAGCTTTTCAAACAGTTTTAACAGTTACTTTAGTCTGACAAAAGCCGAATGACGAATTAGCGCTTCCAGTCAGAGACTGAGGCTACGTCCACACGTACACGGGTATTTTTGAAAACTGAGATTTTCCGTTTTCGTTTTAAAAAATAATCCCATCCACACATAAAGGCAGAAATGAAGGAAAACGCTGCTATGAACATGCCAAAGCAGCAGGTGGCGCTAGATTCCTAACCGTGCAGAAATGTTGGCCAATCAGAAGTCTAGAAGCCTTGGTGGGAAAAAGTAAACAAAGCTGGGGCATAGAAGCAGAACCGAGTCGTATGTGTGGAGGGACAGTAACTGTGTGTATATGTAAGCATTTAAACACTGCAGAGAGTAGAATTAACAGTATTGTAGAAATTCATTTCACCGAAACAATAACGTGGCGCACAGTGTGACGTCAAAAAATGCGCACACCTTTGACACTGCGTTTTCTCAGTTTTTCTAGTCCACATGTAAATGCAAAAACGGAGTTTTCAAAAATATCCACCCTGGCCGGAGTTTTTAAAAATCTTCGTTTTCAGTGACCAAAAACGCGTGTGGACGAAAGGTGCAAACGCATAGAAAAATCTGCATTTTCAAAAATACCCGGGTACCTGTGGACGTAGCGCACGCACCAGTTTATTGTATTTCCAGACTTGCTTTCGGCACAATTTACTACAAAATTTACTACTACCACTCTGTTTTTTGTTAGACTTGAAATAGCCGAAATACCTTCACACTACGGAACTTCTATGGCTCTTCTGTTCGACAATCTCTCCGGCGTTGGAACCATCATCTGTTTTCTCTTCGGTCACGCTCGGTTGATTTTTCTAGTCGGCACACTCATTTCCTCCATTACCCGCTGGCTGCTTCCCAAACAAATACACATGTGCGGCTTGGCACTTGTGCTGTACGTAACAAGTCACGTGACGTGACGCTGCGGCTGTGATTGGTTCGGCTTAATTTGGATTGGCTGTTTTTTTGTTTTTGTTTTGTTTTTTTAAGAGGACAAGAGCGGCGAGGTCTATCGCGATAGGTTAATTTTTCTATCGAGAAAAAGTTATATCGCGATACATATCGTTATCGTTCTATCGCCCAGCTCTATGTTAACGTTCCTCAAAGTCTCATTCAGACTTACAGCTGTGATGAAGTGTGTGTGCTGCAGCTGTCTGCAGACCTCACACAGTCTCCTAGAGAGAGAGAGATTGTCTGCTGGATAGCAATTATCAAAATGCATCACAACCAGTATCTTCTTGTAGCTTTCGAAACACAAAGTTCAAAACTTGGCCTTGACTTGGCGTATACATTTGCTAAACATTTCATTGTAAGACAAAACAAAACAAAAAGCAAAACACCACCTCCATTTCTTTGATGAGAAATAAGATGTTAAATGAAAGCTGATGTGTTCATATCCTCCTGTGTGCTCAGCACCACTGCAGGAAGTGCGGCCAGGCAGTGTGCGGCAAATGTTCGTCCAAACGCTCCACCATCCCCCTCATGGGATTCGAGTTCGAGGTGCGCGTGTGTGACAGCTGCCACGAGTCCATCAGTGACGAGGAGTGAGTAACAATCAGCTTCTGTTGTTGTCATATACTGAGCCTTTGTAGCTTTCCCAGTGATTCGCACACTATAACCGCTGGCGCTGCCTTTGTGTCTTGCAGTCGAGCACCCACAGCCACCTTCCACGACAGCAAGCACAGCATTGTTTACATGCACTACGAGCCCACCACTGGAAATCTGCTCACCTCTGGCACTGACAAGATTGTCAAGGTCTGGAAAAGTACAAGGAGTGTCTGTTGTGTTTGAGAGTCTTGGATAAGGCGTGCGGCACAGACAGTAACCCTTAGCTAGGGGTTCGGATCATTCAGACATGAGGGTTATGTTTTCAGCCCGTTTAGACGTGCTTGTTTATGCTACAATCCCTGCTCTTAAAATAACTGCTCTTTTAGGGGGGACTGCCCCAGTGTCCGAGGTGGTAGTCAAGTCTTTTTTCAAGTATTTATTTATTTTAAGGAAATCCAGAGCATGTGAAAGCCTATAAAACACTGCAGGTAGCTGGAAACTGTGTGCTACACTGTGACTGTCAGTCTAACACCCATTAATAAACCTTACATCAGGATGTGTTGCGTATTTAGATTAAATGCTTGGAGAATCCGAAGTCACTCAGAGGGAACACATTTGTTTTGGGCCTCTCGGGCAGCTCTCACAGACAAAGTTGGAGACTGGCTGGTGAAGAGTGAGCTGGAGAATATTTGCTACTTAAGAGTCAGACGCCTCTTACAGGGAGCTACTAAAGTGGTGACTACTGAGTTTTCACACTGTGTTTGGCTGGTATGTGAACAGGTAGTTCTTTGCACTATGCACTAATGTAATTTTCCCTTTAGTAAAATAATACACAGTGCAGGCTTTTTCAATGTACTTGAAAAAGATTTAATTAAAAGAATTAAATTGTCTATTTTATATATATGACTAGCAGAGTAACTGTAATCACAACTGAGTTATTCTGCAGTACTCGAAACATTGCACGAATATAATCTAAAATAGCTAAAATCAGGTTTTCTCCGTTCTGGTCTCGGTTTTAATAACATGTCAGTTCAGTTAACTAATTTGCTTTCTGCCCTTTTGTCATTTATTTGTTGAGCTCCACCATAGAGAGCCATTAAGTAGCCACTCTGGAAAGTCAAATATGTGGAGGAGTCGATTTAGAGCCCGCATGTTCCTTCATAAAAACATTTATATTGGGCCCCAGTGTGTCAGTAATCATATTCTAAAACAAAGTGATAATGTACGTCACAGTATTTCTTCTTTGACCCACCCTGTTGACTGTATAACTGCCTCTCTGCTGATTACCAGTTCTAGCTACTGGGTCAAATATTGTTCTCCTATTTTTAAAAAATTCACGTCTTAATTTAGTCAAAAACGCGCTTAAATTACTGTCTTTTAAAAATTGCATTAGTTAAAGTCGACAAATTACATAGAGTATCTGATTCAAATCCAACAAACGGATGATGATGGTGTTGCACATGTCTGAGCTATGAGGGGGTCACAGAAACACAGCTTTAACTGTTTCTGCTTAAATGGACTGACGGTTACTTGTGTTTTGTCTGCAGCTATGGGACATGACTCCTGTGGTGTCCTGAGATCTGTGGATAACAAGCAGTCAGCAGAAATCTCTGTTTGACAAACTGTCGAGGTGCCAGTACCACTGGGAAGAGAAACAGGGTGAGAGCTCCAGCAGGATCGATGTCATCTGGATAATATTTAGCAGTTTTTTAACGTGTAGCGGTGGCTGTTGAACATTTACAGCGAGGGCACTGCAGGCCAGTGAAGCCTGAGAACCATACAGGCTTTGTTTGACACAAGGTTACAGAGAGTTGCTGGTGGACTGTGGGTCTCTCTGTGTATGTGTGTCTGTACAGTGTGCGAAAGGTTGAGGCATTTCCCTTTGTAAGTTATCGACACACCTCATGTACTTAATTTCCATGCATTCCTTTCCAGTTTCAAACTGGAAATTCATGAAACAGTCTTATGAAACCTGCTTGCACTGCGGGAACTTGTCAAACCCAGACTTTACTTTCTGTAGATGTGAAGCACCTTGTTAAACAGACTGGCAAAATCAAACGTGCATTCCTACTGAACTGGCTGCAGATCCTTAACAAAACAGGAGCTTATGATTTTCATTTGCACCAGCAGCTGTTCAGACCTGCACGTGTTGTTTTTTACCTTCTGCAGACAGAGAATTTAAAAGTGACGCTCCTTTTATTATATTCCATTTAACATTAGGTACCTGCCACCTGTTATAGTGACAACCTAAACTGTCACACTGACCTGTTTAACACCAAATGTCATCTTTTTGGCATAACATACTGACATAACCCTCAGACCCTAGGCTTTGTTGTCTGTATATACAGGCTGATATTACAAAAAATGTTTGTAGTTGAAATAGCAGCAAAGCGTGAGCCTCCAAACTGCCCAATTCTCTCACAAACTTACTTTCTTTTATCTTTTTTTTAGGTTTTCCCAACTATTTCATTTATTTTATTGTTTTAGTATAATCATCAATGCAGCGTGGCACTCACATGTGTCCTAAGAGCAGAAAATACAATATGTTCATAGTAAGCACTGAACATTTGGGTGTTTTACAGGTGTAAATGTCAAAAATAGAACCTAAAATAAAAACAGCCTCGAGCAGTAAAAATAAATAAAACAGGTGTCACTTGTGTAGAAGATGTTCTAGTTCTTGCCTGTAAATGCTGCTCGTGAGCATGTCATTAATGCCTGCAAGTGTGCTGTTTCTCAGGTGCTTCACATCACTCACACTGTGTGCGCTTATTATACAAATCATGTTTTGTTTTTTTTGTTTTTCGTCTGGTCTGACCTGACAGTATCATCCGAGGGAGACTTTTTCTTAGTCTGCAACACCTGATATCAAGCACTAGAGGGAAGAAGTAGCATAAAACGCAGCTTTAGTTCAGATTTATGCTGAAACGCTTGTGGATGGAAACAACTTAAAAAACCTGCATAAACTACATTACCTACATTAGGAGCTTTATGTCTTCTGTACGCACTGTAATGCTGGTGTGCAAATACATGGAGGCCTCAGATGTAGATGCACCCAGTCCACTGAGTGTTAAAAGACTGGATATCATGCAGACCTCGTGGCGTTTTCATACTGGTCTGGTAAAAAAAACTCCAGGCAAATGGATGCTCTTTGGTTTGCAACCTCACCACGCTTCTGTATCATGTCAGAACAAGCAAATTTGGAACAAATTGACAGTATGAGCAAGAAATCCAAAGTTTACAAGGTTGGGACGTTTTCAAGGATACTGATGATACTGCAGACTCTTGTTGTTGTAGTGTAAGCACACACAGTGTTTATCTAAACCCACTGATGTGCAGAGCGCACCTTTCAGATTGTGTAATCTAGCATGAAGCCAGCTGACATTTTGTACTTCCTGTCCTTTACAGCTGTGGAACTGTTTTCTGAGATTATTTATTATTGTAAGTGTGGTTTAAACGTTTTTGACATTCAAAAGCACATATCATCAAGCTCGTCAGTGGCAGCATGCACAGAATAGAAAGTAAGCTAACGAACACGGCATTGATTTGTCCCCACTGTTACTGTTTTTAAACGTCTCGATACTGAATGACTTTACTGTCGATGCACTGGAATCAACAAGCAAAAATATCTCAAGTTCATGCTGTGAAGACTAAGTATGTCTTTAGTTATCATTACACTTGTGCTTTAATGATCTGCTCAGCCGATAACTATTCTTAGTGTTCGTACAGTTCAAGCCCAAAGATGAGATTTTCTACAACTATAGAACGATGGAAAACTGTACGTCACTTTACAGCCACGAATAAAAGTATAGCAGCTGTTTACTTGTGAATGTGAAACTTTGGGTACTAAGACTTTAAAGGTCCTTACCAGTGTTTCAGCTCCGTTATAGTAATTGTGTCATTTCGAATGCACGGCAAGCTCATTTATTGTCACTCTGCATTGAATCTAATGTAATGTGGTGCCTGCGTGGAACAGGAGTACAAAAAAATCCAAAGAACTGCAACAAAGCAGCTTTTTTCTTTGCTGGCATCATGTGAAGTGCACGTGGAAGTGATAATTGGTGCAGTCTGGGTTTTCACAATGATGTGAAAACCCAGACTGCACAGGAGATGCACATCTTTCTAGATACTAATATAGGATTTCTGCATTCAAAATGAATGGATGCAATAAATCCGTCTTTGGCCAGTGGTCTGTGTTTCTGTCCCAGGAAAGAAAACAATTGTTGTTGTGTCCTTCAATGTAATTATGTGTATAAATTACATATTAAAAGAGGAGGTATTCACCTGCTCAACTGTATTTGAGTCCAGTGTTTGTTTATTGGATCGCAGCTGTGATTTTGGGGCTCTTGCTGCAGTGTTGAGTTCTTTGACTGCAAACTGAAACCGGCAGATATTCGACGACTTTAACTGGAGTCTTCGTTTCAGCAGCTTCATCTGACTTTGCTCGGCAACACAGACTTTCTCCTTTTTCCCAGGTATTGCAACACATGACACATGCAAAAGGAGATGATCCACCCAGGGAGAAACGTCTTTAAAAATTACATTTGAAAGTAGCCAAAATACACCAGAAACACAGGTGCACACAACCCCTTATGAAGAAACTGCAAGTAAACAGGTAAAATTCTTATTTAATGAAATCAGATAAGAAATTCAACATAAATTAAAATGCATAATTGTTAGTGTGTACATATATGTTCATAAGCTTTACAAATAGGAAGTATATATATTTATTTATTTATTTTTGATTAACCAAGGAGCAAAAATAAAGTACAAGTCATCTTTCCGTAAACAACCACATTTACTTCACTAGATTTTGTTTTTCTGTATATTTTAAGTAAAGGTTGTTCTTGGAGGTTGAAGCTTTTCTGTATATTAAAAAAAGATTGTGTAAACATTAGTAATCTGTGACGAGTGCTTGTTCTTTTTCCTTTTACAGAAACTGTTTTTTGAGGTATTAAGGTTTGAACTTTTGGGCGAACTCGTCCAGCGCTGCCAGAAGCTTCTCCTCCTCTTGCGGTGTTGACCGGGAGGAGGCGAGGGGCAAGTGTGTCGCCACTCCTTTACGATCTGAAAGACATTTTATGCGAATACATGAGACCTAACACAAAACTGTGACATTTAAGTGATCGATTATAAAAAGTTTAAATATAGGAGTTTTGCAGCATCACAAAAACATGAATGTGATGGCATGCCACACATGGTAAGCTCCACACCTCACCACCAGTTGATTCACCTTAGTTTAATTTACAGTCACTACTTTAAAATATTCTACTTATTGTTCAATATTGTTTCTTTATTAAATGTATTTATTTTTCCATCACACCTTCCAATGTTTATATGGCGTGCACACATTAACCTTGCAAGGTCAAAGTTCTGTTTTATGTTATATTAATACATCTTTCTTTGTTTGAGTTACCTGGGGTTGGCTTCTCCTCCTGTCTGGCAAAGGGCTGGGAGAGCTGAAGTACCACTGACAGCCTAATTGGATAGCACCACATGCTTCATTGCCTGGGGGGTGTTTCATGCGTGTTTAATTGTTTTGTATTAGTTGGTTATATGGCAGCCATCTTGTTTTCCCCGTGTGTGTCATTTGGTTTAGCTAAACCAGTATTTAAGTTCCCCGTGTGTCATTTCAGCAGGTCAGTTTATCTGATGTTTGTTTGAGGTTTTGTTAATTATTATCTTGAGTTGACCTCTTTTATTGGTTTGCCTGTTTAAGTTTTGGCTTTGTTAAATATATTTTCATATTTTTGGGTCAATAAAACCCCTTTTTGAATTTAAACACCTGTGTCCTTTATGCTTTACTGCTTGGTCCCTGACAATGAACATCTTTGATCAATACTATTAAGCTACAATTACGCTCATGAATCACTTTTGCAACAAACTAAATAACCTGTGATTACAAATTTCATTTATGACTGTAAAAATGACAGAGTTGATTTTGCTTCTGATTTATGCAAAAAGTGAAACTGCTACTGGTCCAGGTGTTCAAATCTATCGGTGGTTTTTCTGCATGTTACGATCTTGGCAACAGACAGTCTCTACCAGCTGATAGAGCGCAGACAGTTCTACTGCCTGCAGTAACGTCCGCTATCGTGGAGGAGCTAGAGAGGAAACGACTGAATTTCAATGCTGGAGCTTTTTCCAGCAGTCATCTTGATCATCACGGGGAATGAGAGGTGTTTGGACAATAGTATGGATGAGTCTGGTGAGCTGTAAGGCGCCAGTCTCGTTACAGCGAGATTATGACAGACTCATAATTCCCAGACTACTGTGTGACTGTAGCTAGAATTTTTTGGGTGGACAGGGACCCAAAAAAGTCCATTAATCTGAGTGTTAAGAAGAAATATGGAGGGATTTCCTTATTTGTGATTGAAAGCGTAGTTTAATTCTAGACATGTTACTGCGAAACAACGTTTCTGTGGCCTCATTATTGAAGTCCCAGCTGTGGGAACAGTCATTGCTGCTGCTGGTTGAATCCAGTTGAAACTGACACAGATGTCATTCAAATGAAGCATTAGTAAAGTATTAGCAAGTGCTTAATACATAATTTATATCTTTTGCTACCCTTCAAGTTCCTTAGTTTCTCTCTGTGATTACAGAGAAAACCATGTTAGATATTTGCAAGTCTGTTTCTGACCTTGAAAGAAGAGCCCGCTCGGTTGCTTGGCGGCTGCTGCGGATATGGCGAGCCACACCACGGTGTCAGCTCCCATGGCCTCTGTCCTCAGCTTGGACTTCATCCTAGCGTGGAATGAAGGCATGGAGGTCTGGACCGCTACAGAGAGAAAATTCAAAACTTAAGTCACAGAGACAACATTCTCTTGTCAAAGGTTGTTATTCCATGAAAAACCTTTGTCTTCCAGTTAAATTCTTAAGTTTTAAAGTATCTTTCTTTTCTTCACCTGGTGTGTCTGCCCAGCCGGGGTGCATGCTGGAGAAGTGGATCTCTTTGTGCTGAGCAGCCCATCTTTCTGTCAGGATCACCTGCTGCCTCTGCCAGACAAAGAAAAAAAATGCATATCAATATAAATACCACAACAATTCCTCTGTAGACCGCTACGTCTTTCAGTCACTCTACTTTATTCTGAGCGTAGGCCATGGTCCCGTCAAATGTCCCCTTCTCAAATTGGAGGTCGTCCACGTCCAATTTCTGTGTGAGCATGCCACCTGAAGACACAGTAATCTGGAGCGGAAACAGAAGAAATCGTTCATTTTCAGTCGTGCATTTGTACATCCTGGTTATTTTTTTGTGCGGTTGTAATTCAACCCACCACTCTCGGGTCTTCGACCTTCTTCAGTGCAGGTATCAGTGCAGTGGTGAGGATGTATGTACCTGAAAAACAAAGTTACGCACAAAAGAGTTTTTATTTATAGCCAATATTAGTCTTTCACATACTTTTTGTTACAAATTTGCAGAAATGACATTAAATAACAACATAATTTGTCAAATAAGGCCAAAACCAGTGATCATTACAATCACCTCCCCTAAATTTAAATACAAAATGCTTATTTTAATGTTAATATTTTACATTTTGCCTATTTTGGAAGTTTTTTTAAGACCATCTTAATTACAGTCAGTCCTGAGAAGTCATTTTTGCAGGAAAGAAAATGTTGAACACTATCATTTTACACAAAGTTACGATTTAAAAACCCCGGCTTCCTTTTTGTTGTTAAAACTTCCATATGTGTTCTCGTCTTACCCAACGTATTTGTGGCAAAGTTCTTCTCCAAACCCTCCTCAGTTAGTTCTCTCTGGTTGACCATACAGCCCGCATTGTTGATCTGAGAACCACCATAAGCAGATTGAGATTAACGTTAACGTTAAAATATGTTTACTGCAGATGAGCCACAACATATCTGCAGTTACCCACCAACACATGCAGTGTGTTGTTCTGTGAGAAGCTCTGCGCAAACTCCCACACTTGCCTGGCGCTCGACATGTCAACAATGTGGACGTGAACATTCTGGGAATAGACAGGAAAATTAAAGGTGTGGGTTAGTTTTAAGTCTAATCTAATTGGGTGGAAAAGCAGGTATGAATATTCTCATCTATTTTGTTTTGTTTGATTGCTTTATTTTCATTCACGTTTCTTGACAGAACATTTTAAAAATCTGATGGAAAAAAAACAAGAATGTGAGCATATTTTTATTAAAGAAAAAGCAAAGCTTCACTTTATTTCTGGGAGAGAACTGTATAAAAAAGAAAAAACTCAGACAGATGAACAGTTAAAATCTCACCTCATTTTTACTGCTTTCAACAATTTCACCTTTGGCTGCTTCTGCTCGCCCCTTGTTTCGACACACCATGTGAACCGTTCCCCCTACAGACACAAACGAAAACATGATCAACATTTGACACACACAAATACCAGCAGGAAGGAGGAAAAGTGCCTTCTGTCAGCTGTGAGACTCTCACCTCTCTTAGCGATTTCCTGCGCTGCAGCTTTCCCTATCCCGCTGTTGGCACCTGTCACCATGAAGGACCTTCCATTCAGGTTTACATCCAGGTCAGCTGGAACAAAATGCTTTGCTGCTGCTTCATAGCCACTCCTGGTACGAGCAAAGAGGAATGTGTGAGCACATTACATTGTCACCCATATTTCTACATGCACTGATGTAACAGTGTCATCACTATTGGGTGTGGTTACTAGGATACAATAAGCATACCATAAGCAAATCACAAAATATAACGGCCTAATAATTTGGGTAATTTATCAAGTAAAACAGTCTTCCTCCAAATGACACTCTCCTGCTTTATACATGTCTTTATCCACTGTGTTAATTTGGGTTACTGGTCACGTCAGAAAACATGTAAGAAGCACTTTCACTGTTTCAAACATCTTGAGGTTGTAGGCTTGATTATACGGTAAGCTTGCAGCATTGTGTAATCGTTTACCTGTAGCATGCTGTCGGACACAAACGCGCAGTAACCGAGTGCTATCACTAACAAAGCAAACATGTAGTTAAACTTTGGGCGGCGTGTCGGAAGGTTATGTAGCCTATATGTACCGCAAACAATTAAGACTACAAGTCATTTGACTACATAATAGAGTCCTATTAGAAAAGGAAACTGTCTACTTACTTTGTATACTCCTGGAGTCCTTTGACAAGCCACACAGTATTTCTGTAAAAGGACATTTTAATACGCGCAGCTTCTCTACACAATTGGCTCTTTAGTCGCCCTAACAGTGGACACAATCCAGTATTTGCGTTTCATAAGGATGACTGCAGCTTGTTATGTAGTAAGCGAAGGTCTGTAGTGAGAGATGGGCGGAGAATCACGTGTATAAGCACCGGAAGTGTATTTCATAACGTATGTATACTGCCCCTGGCGGAAATGTTTGCTTACTGCTGTTCCGTAAACAGCTGCGAAACAAACCATCCTTTCATTTAAACAAACAAATTTAAGCTCAGTTTGAACTGATGTCAAAGAACCTAAAGGAGAAATGGCTGTTCGATGCATCTCTGGCAGTCACAATCGTGACACAGTGAGTTATAATTATATGAGTGTTTGTTTCGGCTCGTTCGACAGAGTTGTCAGGATGGCCGAGTGGTCTAAGGCGCCAGACTCAAGGTTAAACCTTCCTGTAAAACGGGACTTCTGGTCTCCGAATGGAGGCGTGGGTTCGAATCCCACTTCTGACAATACTTTTTTTCTTTCTGTGGGCTACGCTGATTTCTTTCGTCGTTCTTCGCTAACTACGTTTATATAACATGTTATCTTACAGGATACATTATCGTCCCTTCTCCGCAAATGAAAAAACATGACAGTCTTAAAACACTGACATGTTTTAAGACTACTATGCATTTTAATACTACTAATAAACCGTGTTTACGTTTAAAAATAAAATACGGAAACAGAATCGTAGTTTATAATCCGCACATTTCTCCTTCAGGGTAATTCATTCATAATCACATGTCAGTTCAACTACATGTAAAGTGCTGCCAGAGACAATAAATAAATAAATAAAAAGTCGAGTCTGTGCTTAAAAAACTGTTATGTATTTTACTTAGATCTCCGTCTCGGTCTTGAACTGATAATTTATAATATATGCTTAAAAACTTGAGTTTACCGTCTTCTGGCCTCAGATATCCAGGAGTACATATTACCAGTTCATTTAAAGCTTTCCAAACTGCAAATTTTAATCATTGCTAACCTATGTAAGGTTGGCTTTTCAAAGGTCAGCAAACCTTCCTGTATAACTTCTTGGTAGGATTAATATTATAAAAATGTTTTCCCCACTGATTTCATCATTTATATGGGCAAACAAGGTTACTCAACCAAAATGATTGTTTCCACTTGGGAGCAGGTACTTCTTAGGTTTGGCGAAGATTACTGGGACAAAGTAGGCTAATTAACAGAATTCATACCTCATTTTCATCTGCATATTCAGTTTAAGACAGTATACAGATTACACATCTAAAATATACACCGGCATTCCTGACCTGTGCAACAGATGCAAAACCTCCTACCTGTTAATTAACTCATATGTTTGTTTGTTTTTTACCTGCCCAACACTTCAGTTATATTGGACTTTTTATTTTGAAGTGCTCTCTCATGTTTTGAGTGTTACACAATCCTTGTCCACTAGTTTCTCCTTTTTTGTGTTTCTGAAGATTCCACCCTAAACCTTAGCCGTAAGCAGCTGGACGTTATAGCTTTCACTTCAATGCTGGCACAACGTAGAATTTTGCGGTCTTGAAAAACTTCTCACCCTGAAAGATTCTATGTTCTTTTTAAAAATGGAGAAAATAAAATTCAGACTCAGAGGAAATGCTAATAGGTTTTCACAGGTGTGGCAGCAATTTATCATTTATATCACTTTGAGTACCTTGTTTTTTTTTGTTGTTGTTGTTGTTTTAATTGAGGGTGGTCTCTCTGTGTGTGTTTTATTTACTTATTTATTCATTTATTTCTGTTATTGGATTGGACCTTGGGATGGGTATTAGTTATATGCTGTTCAGTAGTTCTCAAAAATCATTCAAATTGTAACGGCCTGAACTGTATTGAGGTATGTCTTTGTATCATTGGTACTTGTTTTATTAGGCCTGATATATCAAACTACATGTAAAAATTCTATAAATAAACAGGATCCCCCCCCCAAGAAAAACTTCACTTTACCAATTTTCATCTATTAATCAATATATTGATTTTGCACGGGTCACTTATTAATTCTTGGAACCCATTTTATACGAAATTTGTCTCGTTCAAATCTTTATTCGTCAATCGAGATTTTCTTTATTTTTTCTACTATTTATTTAAGGATGAATAAATGAATTTCCTTCTTTCAGACTTCTTGCCAAATGTTTTGTCAAAGTCGTCTACAATGGTGTAGCAGCAGCTCCCCCTGGTGTACAAAAGGAAGTGCTCTCGTGATATCCTGTGACAGAAAAAAAAGGATTAAAAACGAACATTGTCAAGTACTCGTTATTGTTTTGAAAGCTTTGTTGTAACGAAGCAACAGCGCCGCCTGGTGTATAAATGAAAAAAAGCTTACAGCACCTGGTATTCCCAGGCGGTCTCCCATCCAAGTACTGACCAGGCCCGACCCTGCTTAGCTTCCGAGATCAGACGAGATCGGGCGTGTTCAGGGTGGTATGGCCGTAAGCGACTGTCATAGTAACAGGAAACATATTTATATGCAACAACAAAGGCTGGACGCTAAAACAAATGTAATGCAACGTGTTCAGGGTGGTATGGCCGTAAGCGAGTGTGGCGCTAACAAGAAGCATATTTATAGCTATTTAGTCCAATTCTCAACACAGGTCGGCTAGTTGAGTAGTGTTTTTTGTCTTTTCTCTTCCTGGCGGTGCCTCTATGTTTTTCTTATTAACGGAAAGACGAAATAAAAACAGAAAATAAAAGTGAGCCGTAACCCAAACAAACTTAAGGTTTTTAATAAACTCTACGCTAAACTCTTTAAAAAATGCCGCTTGTCTTTACAAAGTGATACAAAGTCTCAGCTGCAAACTTTGGTTAGCAGCAGTGAAACAGCTTTCTGACGGCCGGGGATCGCAGTTGTCAGGATGGCCGAGCGGTCTAAGGCGCCAGACTCAAGGTGACAAACCTTCCTCAACACGGGACTTCTGGTCTCCGAATGGAGGCGTGGGTTCGAATCCCACTTCTGACAATTCTTTTTGTTCGTTTTAAAAATTATTAATAAAAACTATTATTCAGTTTAGCTTTAGTTAAGTACCTTGATAACGACCACTTTACAAATCCTGCTTTGTATACGAATCAAAACCTTTTTAAAGCTGAAAAATAGGATAGGACAAATAGGATAGGATAGGATGATAGGACAAAAAATGTGTAAATGTGACATGAAAAATTCTTTCAACAAGGAGTTCCTCAAATAGGCACACATTAACATTTTTACAATTCAGTGCTCTTGTAGCAGAAATACTGATTATTTTACTTATCTGTCTCCTCCCATCTCCACACCACTTTACCCTTACCTCACTTCTCATTCCTTAGGCCTACCCCCTCAATAAAACCATCTTCCCACTCTTCTAATCACTCTTTTTTCACCTCCACATTGCTGATAGTTGAGTTTTTCATCCACTCTTCTGTCATCATCTATGACAGGGGTGTGGAACTCCAGGCCTCAAGGGCCAGTGTCCTGCAGGTTTTAGATCTCACCCTGGGCCAACACACCTGAGTCAAATGATTAGTTCATCACCAGGCCTCTAGCGAACTTCAAGACATGCCGAGGAGGTTTTTTAGCCATTTAAATCATCTGTGTTGGATCAAGGACACATCTAAAACCTGCAGGACACTGGCCCTTGATGTAATTTGTAATTTGATTGCTGTATATCTTTCAGCAATGATACCAGATCATTACTTGTGAACATGATAACTTACACTGAGGCAGGTTCTAGCTATGGGCAGCCCAACACATCCACCCAAAAAAGAAAAACTCTCCCACCTCTCATGATCTTATTGTGATCAGAGGTACAATGAAATGTTGAACTTAGTGCAAGTAAAACCCACACAAACAGCCATTTTTGATAAATATATAAAATTTCACCTCTCAGTCTTTTCCCCCATAGCTGTGTCCCCCGATGAGGAGTAGCAGCGCCCCCTGGTGTATAAATGAAAAAAAAGCTTACAGCACCTGGTATTCCCAGGCGGTCTCCCATCCAAGTACTGACCAAATCAGGTCTTAATAACTTAGGATTCGTACTGAAGATAAAACAAACTTGCTCTTTGTTTTTCTATTTATATGTTTTCAGTTTGCAAAACCTGGAAAGTGTATTGACTCCTACATGTCACTGTTGTACCGTTTTTGTTGTTTTTGTTGTTGTTTTTTTTTATCATGTATTGCATACTTTCTGCGCATTTGTTTGATAAACATGAACGACCTTTAATTATATTATTTACACATATTTTACAGTTGAAAAGCTCAGAATATTTACGCTCACGGCCACTCAGAACACCCCTGATCTTGGAAGCTAAACAGGAGCAGCTCGGTACTTGGATTAGAGACTGCCGTGGAAATGGCAAGTACTGTATGATTGTCTTTATACACCAGGGGCGCTGCTGCTTCATCTTTGTTTTTGACTTTTGAGCTCATATTTGCTTCATATGAGCTGCTCTGGTAAATAATACCGTGACGTAACAAAAAAATACACTGAAGCAGCAGTCTGCACTGTAATAAGGGAATATTCACCCATTAAAAGACAACACTATTGATGAACTTCGCATTGCAGAAGTGACATAAACTGAAATGACATATGTCACCATATAAATTGTCATCTACACAGATTCTAGAGATGGACCTATCCGATATTACGTATCGGTCCGATACTGACGTAAATTACTGGATCTAATATCAGAGAGAAACCCTATTAGTTAGGTTGCTTAATATTTCTGCTAAGTACTCTTTAAAATACCAGAATAGGAATGATGGAGTATAGGTTTAAGTTCATTAGATTGATCAGTTTTGCTGAACTATGAAATATTTTGGGTGCAGTGTATTTTTTTACACGTAGGTATAACAGAATAGCTTTAGTGTTGTTGTTTATTTAAACTTGAGTATGAACTTATACAAAATGCAGCAAGATATTAAAAAAACAGTTTTATTGATTAAAAAACACACTATATCGGATTCACATCGGTATCGGCAGATATCCAAATCTATGATATCGGTATCGGACATAAAAAAGTGGTATCGTGCCATCTCTAACAGAGTCAGTGTTATGTTTTGTATTTTCCCGTCCAGAGGTGGTCTCTCAACCAAGTACTAACCACAACTACCCGAGTTCAGAAGGAGATCAGAAGAGACTGGGTTCTTTGAGGTTTGTATGACTGTAAGGAACGTCATAACTGATGAGAAGGCTGTTTATGTATCAAATCATGATGCTTGCTGTCTCTTGTCTTTAGATTAAGACTTTTAAAACTTGTTTAAAGACCATATGATGGCAGCAATGATGAAACAGTGTTATAATGCTATAAATTTAATGTGTGGAAATTCGATGAAGTGGCTGGAAATATTACTACTTAAGATAAGATAAGATAGAACTTTATTAATCCCTCGGGTGGGTTCCTCTGGGAAATTCGACTTCCAAAAAGCACAGCAACGACCGAAGTTACAGTTACAGAATTGTTATGTATATATATATATATATATATATATATATATATATATATATATATATATATATATATATATATATATATACACACACACACACACACACACACACACACACACACACACACATATATAAATACAGAGACAAATATAAATAAAATATACAAAGGGGATAAATAGAATAAATAGGAATAAAAAATAAAAATACAAGTGAATTGCACATTTCAAGTATTGAGTCTATTGCACTGTTGACTATTTACAAAAAGTATTGCACAAGGTATTGTACAGTGAGGTGAAGAGGCACTACAGCTTAGTTGTTCCCCCCTCCTTTGTCCTCCTGTTTCCCCTCCCTCTCCCCTCCAGAGAGGAGTTAAACAGTTTGATGGCGTGTGGGACAAAGGAGTTTTTAAGTCTGTTAGTTCTTGTCTTGGGGAGAAGCAACCTGTCACTGAACAGACTCTTCTGATTGTTTATGGCTGTGTGCAGAGGATGCCCAGCATTGTTCATAATGTCCATCAGTTTCTTTAATGTCCTTTTCTCTGCCACTGTCACCAGAGTGTCCAGCTTCATGCCGACCACAGAGCTAGCCTTCCTGATCAGTTTCTCCAGCCTGGATGAGTCCCTCTTTGCTGTGCTGCTCCCCCAGCACACCACAGCATAGAAAAGTACTCCAGCAACCACCGACTGGTAAAACATCCTCAGGAGCTTCCTGCAGATGTTAAAAGACCTCAGCCTCCTGAGGAAGTACAGTCGGCTTTGGGCTTTTTTATACAGGTGCTCTGTGTTGCATGACCAGTCCAGTTTATTGTCCACCCACAGCCCGAGGTACTTGCAGTTGAGAAAAAAAAAGTGTATTTTGTTTGAAAATGTAAAAGCCGTGGCCCGTGACACAGATATCCTGCAAGTTATAAGATCTTATTGTTTTGAAAGCTTTGTTGTAACGAAGCAACAGCGCCGCCTGGTGTATGAAAGCAAAAGCTTACAGTACCTGTAAGGCGGTCTCCCATCCAAGTAAGTATTGCTTAGCTTCCGAGATCAGACGAGATCGGGCGTGTTCAGGGTGGTATGGCCGTAAGTGACTATGAAGCCAACAGGAAACATATTTATATGTAACAACAAAGGCTATGAACTGGAAGCTAAAACAAATGTAATGTACATTTGTAGTTTACTATTTTGTTCTTTCCGCCATATTCTTATTTTGGGAAACCCGAGAAGTATATTGACTGCTACATTTCATTGTTAAAAGGGCTTCAACCTGTATATCTTTTTTTCCAATCAGTTTTGCACGGGATTTTCACGTTTTTAATTCACAATTCGATTACTGTGACAATCTAAAACTAAACGCAACGAACACTGAGATGCATAAATAGACTTCACGTGGGTGAAACTGTTGCTTACGGCCATACCACCCTGAACACGCCCGATCTCGTCTGATCTCGGAAGCTAAGCAGGGTCGGGCCTGGTCAGTACTTGGATGGGAGGCCGCCTGGGAATACCAGGTGCTGTAAGCTTTTGCACCAGGGGGCGCTGCTGTAATCTAGTGGTACTTTCCGAATTTTTGTGCTTCATATTTGCTGCTTTACTAAATAATATGGTGAAATAACAACAAGAAATAAAGTTAACGTGTGATAATGGAGACATTCAGGAAGGAGGTTCTGCAGCATCCGGTCCCGTACCAGCAGACTGAGAGACAGCTTTTTCCATCAGGCCATCAGACTGCTGAACACGTCATAGACACCTCAGCTTCACTACTGGAACTTCAATATTATGCACTCCATACTGTACAGTAATGCCACTGTTTTGCACATGTATTTTTTTACACGTAGGTATAACAGAATAGCTTTAGTGTTGTTGTATATTTTATTTTTTTTATATATTTTATTTATTGTTTACTCTATTTAATTTGTAAAATATGTGTACACACACACACACACACACACACACACACACACACACACACACACACACACACACACACACGTAGAAAAATATTTAGTATACACATCCAGAAATGCATATACTATTATATGTTGTACATATATTTATTAGTTTCAGATGTAGCCATTCTTGTATTTTGCTTGTTTACATTATTGTATTTTGCACAACTCTGTTGCTTGTGAAGCTCGCACACAAGAATTTCACTCACATGTGCTGTACCAATGTACCTGCACATGTGATGTGACAATAAAAGTGATTTGATTTGATTTGATTTGACATTTAATTCAGTTCAATTCAAATCAACTGTAAATCACAATAGCTGACTCAAGGTGCTTATCCATCTATTAAAAGACAACAATATTGACAACGATAATTTTTGTCAAAGATGTTTTTTTTTTAAATCATTGCTGTTTAAAAAAAAACAAAAAAACTATTCATAACTGAAATTAAGTGAATAAGTGAATTTCGATCCTTGGTGATTTTTGACATCCCTGCTTTTCAAAATTGTCTCCAGTAAAAGATGCAGCAACACCCACTGGAGCTTGTCACGCAAGTACTACCCAGGGCCTGATTCCAATTACCTTCTAAGACCAGAAGGGACTGGGTCCTTCGATGGTTGTCTTACTGTATAACAGAACTCATGAAAAGGCTGTTTATGTATCAAAGTATAATGCTTGCTAACTTCTGTCTTTAGATTAAGACTTTGTTTATTCAATGAAATTAATTCAATTCAATTAAAGACAGTGATGACAGGATTAACGAAACAGTGTTATAATGCTATAAATTAAAAGTGTTCAAATCCAACAGAAGACTATAGAGTGTCATGAGTTTCAAAACATAGAAGACCTTTAGGTTGGATCCATTTTTTTAATCAACAACAACAACAACAAAAATACAAATCAGCATGACATAAAAATATCCTGGGGTTATGGCCATACCCCCATATTAATATTAGTAACAGTAATGCATGTGCAGGGGGCATGAGCACCTGCCCCTTTCTTCTTAGGTATCCAAAGTGTCCTTTTCTTCAGGCATTTTTTGTTAATTTTTTAAAAATGTGTGTGTATGGTCTTGCCGTGCCCCTTAACAAAACTATTAATCACAATTTTGCTAAGTAAAAGAAGCTGGCATGCATTGGTCACATGATGAACATTAACCAATGCTCACTCTTGATGGCAGAGAGATGACAACGAGCTCATTAAGAGCACACACGTTTTTTGCAGCCTGGGCGATGTGGAGCTGCAGAACAAACACACAAATTAATTGGGTGGCAGACTGATGTAACCAAAAAACCAGTAAGTAGGGTGTATAGTCTTTAGCACACAGGAAGGTTAAGAGTATTATTATGCACACGTTAAGTTGACTTGTGGCAGCTGATGAATTGAAACAACTGAGCATGCTGTGTGTGCACAGTATGTGTCTATGTGAAGAGGGTGAAGAGGTTGGAGGCAGTATTACTTGCCAGTGAGACGTGTATTTTGTTTGAAAATATAAAACCCCCAGAACTGATATAGTAATAATAAATATTACCTGCTAAATTAAAAAACAATAGAGAAAAGATGAAAATTTATCAAAGTCTCACTTTAAGAAAACGCTCTGTACTGTTATGAAGAGCAACAGCGCCGCCTGGTGTATGAAAGCAAAAGCTTACAGCACCTGGTATTCCCAGGCGGTCTCCCATCCAAGTACTGACCAGGCCCGACCCTGCTTAGCTTCCGAGATCAGACGAGATCGGGCGTGTTCAGGGTGGTATGGCCGTAAGCGACTGTCATAGTAACAGGAAACATATTTATATGCAACAACAAAGGCTGGACGCTAAAACAAATGTAATGCAACGTGTTCAGGGTGGTATGGCCGTAAGCGGACGCTGACATCACAAGATGGCTTTTTATATGGTAGAAAACACGAACTATGTTGGCGTATTTTGATTTATTTCTTCGATATGAATCAGATTTTAACAACTTGGGATTCGTAGAGGAGCTTAAACACATATTCAGTGCTATATGTTTTTAGTTTTTTGAAACCTGGATGAGTATTGTCCTTTGTTTTAATTTTGTTTTCTGGTCCAAAAGTTTAGGTTATTTAAGATAAATATATTTTAGCTGGGCTCAAACTGATATCATATTTATTATTAGAAGTTTTCTACTGGATTGACACGTTTTTAATTTACAGGACTGAGAGTTCTAACCAAACATGATAAGAATATATGAAGAATTAGTACTGCCACGCCATTACCATCTTTGTGTGGGCAAAGATAAATCCAAATCCAAGTGGGAAGCTAGCACCCCTTGACATTTGCACGCATAAATATGGTTCAAGTTACTAAATAATATGGTGACATAAAAAAAAGGCACAGCTTTTGTTTTCAAAGAGTCAGAGTGTAACCGGTGTGGTTCTGCGTTGTGTCTGACGATAAAAGGTAAAAGAAAGAAAGACCTCCAAATAAATTCCTTCCCCCCATCCTGCTGCCATCCTTGTCCATAGTCTTATTACATCCCGTATTGATTACTGTAATTCCCTCCTATTTGGACTCCCTAAAAGGTCCCTTCATAAACTCCAACTTCTTCAAAATTCTGCAGCTCGGGTCATAACTTACACTCCGTTAAGTGCTCATATTACCCCAGTTCTTCAGCAGCTTCACTGGTTGCCCATAGAAGCCAGGATAAACTTTAAAATCTTACTTCTCACGTTCAAATGTATCCATAAATCTGCTCCTTCATATTTGTGTGAGCTGCTCCATATCACCACTGTTTCCCGCCCTCTCAGATCATCATCTGCTATTCATCTTACCGTTCCGTCCTCACACCTTATTACTACGAGGAACAGAGCTTTCAGTCGCTCTGCTCTCCGGCTCTGGAACTCGCCTCCTCCTGCACTAAGAAATATTGACTCCCTCTCCGTATTTAAGACTCAGCTCAAAACACATCTGTTAAACTGGCTTATTCGCTTTAATGCTGGTTTTATCTGTTGTCACACTCTGTTTTGTAATTTTAACTTATTCTATGTATTTTATGACTACTTTTCCTTTTATTAATTGTGTTTTTTGTAAGGTGACCTTGGGTTTCTGAAAGGCGCCCTCAAATAAAATGTATTATTATTATTATTATTATAACAAGATGTGATTTATGACCTTGTTACATGGGCATGCTTTTCTTGTCTTTTAAAATATGTCAATGAGAGCTTGAATCTATCCTGTGTGTATAAATGCACACACATTTGCACACATTCTCCCATCCAAGTGCTAATGAGACCTGACCCTGCTTAGCTCCTGAAAATTGAGCATGTTTGGTATGGTAAGCAGCAGCATTTACGGTACTAGGTGCACAATGACTCTGACTTGGCTTGTCTGGCTTCTTCTGTTTTTTTCCAACCTTACACTCTTGGGTAGGTGACATAGTTTTAACATGACAATTAAAAGTGATTTACTCTGATTCTTAAAAAAAATAAAATAAGATAGGCTCACTTATATTATACAGAAATAAACATTGGATAACTTATAACCCTACAGTGTGCACTAGATGGCAGTCTTCCATAAGCCTTCCAACCACACAAAGCAGTGTAACTGTAAGGTCACAGTGATGGTTTCTCCAATACACAGCTTCATCTCACACTATCCACAGGAGTATGATGACTGTGCTGCACTTGTTAAATAAAAGATGAAAAGTTTGAAAAACCACTCGAAGTGCTTCACGATACTGCACCTCCACTGCTGAAAGGTTTTGCCATCAAAGAACAGATGGCCAAAAAATATCTGCCTTTGCACAATCTGCCTTTTCATTAAAGCTTCTAAATAGTCTGAAAACAGCTGCAGTCTTCATATTGTTTCCTCATGATTCTAAAAAATGTCCATATATTTTGTAGGATTTTTATATATGTTTATATTGAAATGGAGTAATCTGCAGATTGAACGGTGCGGATCAAAATATGCATGTCAAATATGCGTGCTTGATAACACCCTACTTGTATCTATTACTCTGAAAATGTATTTTAACGCTACAAAGACAGCTGTGTTTACTTGGCTTGGGATTGCATTTTAAAGCTGGCTAATAGCTACATCAGATATCTTTCCATTTCTGTAAAATTATCATTTTTGTATATGAAAAACCCCCAAAACACTAAGCGCTTGAGCTTCAAATAACAGCTTGGGATAGGCACAATCTGCGGTCATTATTATAATATCAAATTATTCTTGAATTAACATAATTGTAATAATTGAACTTGCTCTTTTATAGATTCTGAAACATTTAAAACCCATTTGTTTTACCCATGATTCCATGAACACAATTACAAGCAGTATAGACCAGATCCCACAAACTTCTTTTTGTACCACTTGGAGCCCAATAACGGGTTACTCCAACTGTGTGCTAACACTGCTGAGATAACAACAAGCTGAGAGCCTGTAAAATGTTGCATTAAATTTCTTTCAGCCGCCTGAAAGATTTCTGATATTGGGATGGTACTATAGACTGCATATAAGTGTTTAAGGCACAACCTAATCATCGTATCCCTGGTGGTTAGTTTCTTGATTTTACCATAGAAAGAATTAAAGACTGTTGCCAAGCTCGGTCTGAACATCTTATTTGTTCTGTTCCCATGAGCCAAGCCTGCTGGAGGGGTATCCCCCACTGTCCTCAAGTCCTCTCCAGCAGACCAGCGGAGCTACACAAACAAGACCTGGGGTCCAGTCAATTTGTCCAGACAAATGTGGGGATTTGGGACCACTGCAAGCTATGCAGGGATGAGTGCTTTTTGTTTGTGTGCCAAGTAACTCCCCTCAATCCCTTGGTCTCTTAAGTCACTCTATTCACCCAAGTCTTTGTCTGGTTTATCTTGAACCTGACACACTGAACTAAGGAAAAGTTCTTTCTTGCCCTTGTTTATGTTTTAATTCTGTCTTTGGAAAGATCTGTGTGCAGTGTCCAGGTACCAAATTAGCATTTTCTAAACATTTGGTTGGACAACTTTTTCTCTTTCACCCAGCTCTCACCTCTGTGGAAGAAGAGATCACAGAAGGGTGATAGATGTTGAGCAGATGGGGTGGGGTGTGTGCCCCCCCCTTACACCTCCACCCCTGGTCAACAATGAGCGAAGTTCACACTGCATCAGCACAAGTGGCTGAAACAATCTGAGAAAGTGGCTGGAGCAACGCAGCACCTCAGTCCCCTGTTCTCCACTGGCCCAGTCAGCCCGTCTGTGCTCTTCTCAGCATGCTGATCAGAGGATTAGGTTGCAGTGGCAGCATCGAGTCAAGAGCATGTTGAAGAAAGGGAAAGGCATGCAGGGAACACGAGTTTCAAGACAGTTTCACACGCACCCACACAAGAAGGCAAGCAGACGGGTATAAGAAGGACCACACCACACTTCCTGTACTTCTGACAACTTGTCGGTAGAGGGTACCACAATTCTGTTGTGCAATGTTTGTACAGGCATATATGTATATATATAAAAAATCAAATAAAAACCAAATATGTAGACACTAAATAAATAGGAGGAGGATGGATAGAGGAAAAAAGGAAAGTGTATTAGGAAGTGCAGATGATTAGAAAGGAGGAAGTTAGGGTGTTATGAAGAGGATGAAGACTGGAAAGGTCCAGATGACATATTTGTTGAGGTATTTCCAGGAGAGAGGGCAGTGGACTTTAACACAATGTCTCAAGAATAGAGAAAATGTGTACTGGTACCAGTTTTCAAGAATAAGGGTGACTGCAGAGCTGCAGTAACTACAGAGTGATAAAGTTGATGAGCCATATCATGACGATATGGATAAGAGCTATTAAGGCGAGGTTAAGAAGCGAGGTGACGATCAGTGAGCAGCAGTATGTCAAGAAAGAGCACCAAAGATGTGGTGTTTGCTTTGAGAGTGTTGATGGAGAAGGATGGAGAAGTATAAAGAAGGTCAGAAGGAGGTGCACTGTGTCTTTGTGGCTCTGGAGAAAGCAAATGATAGGGAGCCAAGAAAGGAACTGTGGTATTGCACGAGGAAGTCAGGAGTGGCAGAGAAGTATGTGAGAGTGGTGCAGGAGATCTATCAGGACAGCAAGGCAGGGCTGAGGTGTAAGGTAGGAGTGAGAGATGGGTTTAGGTTGGGGTGGGACTACAAGTTTTGCAGACAACATGGGAGTATGGAGCAGGTGGACCCTGCAGAGGTGGAGGTATGCTCTGGAGAGAAGAGGAATGAAAGTTAGTACAAGCAAGGCAGAATACATGTGTGTGAATGAGAAGGAGATGTACAGGGTGGGCCATTTATATGGATACACCGTAATAACATGGGAATGGTTGGTGATATTAAAGTCCTGTTTGTGGCACATTAGTATATGTGAGGGGGCAAACTCCTCAAGATGGGCCGTGACCATGGTGGCCATATAGAAGTCGGCCATCTTGGATACAACTTTTGTTTCTTCAATAGGAAGAGGGCCATGTGACACATCAAACTTATTGGTAATGTCACAAGAAAAACAATGGTGTGCTTGGTTTCAATGTAACTTTATTCTGTCATGAGTTATTTAAAAGTTTCTCTTTGTTCACAGCCATTGACATGTCGAAGAGGTTAACACGTGAGGAGCGGATCGAAATCGTGTTGATATCTGGTGAACGCAGTAACCGGGTCATTGCAGCAGATTTCAATGCAAGACACCCTACGAGACCACCCATCTCCCATGCTACAGTCAGCAAACTGCTTGCTAAGTTTCGTGAAACTGGTTCAGTGTTGGATTTGCCAAAATGTGGACGCAAGAAAACTGTCACTAATGAGGAAACATCAGTGGCTGTCCTAGCTTCATTCAGCAAGAGCCCACAGCGTAGCGCTCGCCGCATGTCACTGGAGAGTGGCATTAGTCGAACATCCCTTCGGCGGATATTAGCTACTCAGAAATGGCTCCCTTACAAACTCCAGCTACTGCAGCATCTCAACGAGGATGACTCAGATCGGCGGACAGAATTTGCAGAATGGGCAAAACAAAAATTGGAACAGGACCCTCAGTTCACACAGAAGATTTTGTTCAGTGATGAGGCAAACTTTTATGTGAATGGTGAAGTTAACAAACAAAACCACCGCTATTGGTCTGACACTAACCCACATTGGATGGATCCCTCCAAGACTGCTGGAACAACAAAAGTGATGGTTTGGTGTGGTATATGGGGTACAACGATAGTGGGTCCATTCTTCATCAATGGAAACTTCAAGGCCACTGGATATTTGAAATTGCTACATGATGATGTGTTTCCCTCTTTATGCACTGAAGCTGGCACGTTCCCTGAGTTTTTCCAGCAAGATGGTGCACCACCACATTATGGGTGCCAGGTCCGAGCATTCCTAGATGAACAGTTTCCTGGAAAGTGGATTGGTCGTCGTGGGCTAGTTGAATGGCCCCCAAGGTCTCCTAATCTGACCCCCTTAGACTTTTATCTTTGGGGTCATCTGAAGGCAATTGTCTATGGTGTGAAGATACGAGATGTGCAGCACCTGAAACTACAGATACTGGATGCCTGTACTGGCATTTCTCCTGCGGTGTTGCTATCAGTGTGTGAAGAGTGGGAGAAGAGGGTTGCATTGACAATCCAACCCAATGGGCAGCACATTGAACACATTTTATAAGTGGTCAGAAACTTGTAAATAACTCATGACAGAATAAAGTTACGTTGAAACCAAGCACACCATTGTTTTTCTTGTGACGTTACCAATAAGTTTGATGTGTCACATGTCTCTCTTCCTATTGAAAAAACAAAAGCTGTATCCAAGATGGCCGACTTCTAAATGGTCACCATGGTCACCACCCATCTTGAGGAGTTTTCCCCCTCACAATGTGCCGCAAACAGGAATTTAATATCACCAACCATTCCCATTTTATTACGGTGTATCCATATAAATGGCCCACCCTGTAGATGTGACAGCGACGCTGCGAGAGGCAGATGTAGTAAAGGTCGAAAGGTTTTTGGCTCAGCAACATTGTGGTTGTTAAAGGTAAAATTTCTACTGGGAAAAACCTGGAAAGTTCGACTCTTTCCACTTTGTAATAATTTTGAAACAATGTAAAGTAAACAAAATATTTGTTGCACTGAGGTACCTATAATGACTGGTTACAGATTGACAAGGAAAAATCCACAGTGTCTTTAAACTCCTATGGAAGATATGTTCATATTAGAGGCTGAGCGACATAACAGTTAGTCATCGCAACTGATATCAATATTTGGTGATTTAAAAATCTGATATATCAGCCGATATTTTGGGGTTTTTTTCAGACACACGAGACAGAAACAAATTTCCCTAAGATTTGTGATGCTTAGGTATTTACTCATTTATATATTTATATTGCTGGACTCTGCTCAGATCCGCTGGTCGTTGTGTTTGTGGCAATCAAAACGTGTGTTGCCAGTAGGGAAGTTGCAGAGTGCCCTCTTGTGGACAAACTATGCAACATCAACACTAATAACATGGTTGAAAGGTGTTTCTTCTGTCTCTTATTTTTCTTCTAAATTTTCTCCTAAATGCAGCACGGTGGCACGGTGGTTAGCACTGTTGCCGCACAGCAAGAAGGTCCTGAGTTCAATTCCACCATCAGGCCGGGGTCTTTCTGTGTGGAGTTTGCGTGGGTTCTCTCTGGGTACTCCGGCTTGTGGGGATAGGTTAATTGGATAATCCAAATTGCCACTAGGTGTGAATGTGCGAATGAATGTGAGTGCGAATGGTTGTCTGTCCCTGTGTGTTGGCCCTGTGACAAACTGGCGACCTGTTCAGGGTTTACCCCCCCCTCGCCCTATGATAGCTGGGATAGGCTCCAGCGCCCCCCGCGACCCTGAAAAGGATAAGCGGAAGTGAATGGATGGATGTCATAAATGCAAATACAACAAACTGGCAAATAGTTAGTGTTGGTCGATAATATCAGGATGCCGATAACGCAGTTGGGCTCTAAATCATGTAAAGCCTCAAAATTGGAAGACAAACTCCTTTCAGCTGCTTTCTCAATCACAAATGGTTTCGTATGGAAGAGGATTAGGGCCAACGGAAAAAAAAAACTGGGCAGGTCTTTTTTTTTTATTTTCCAAAATTCTGAGAAAAAAGTCAGAATTCCGACTTTAATCTCAGAATTCCGAGATAAAAGTCAGAATTCTAAAAAAAAAAGTTGGAATTCTGAGAGTAATGTCAGAATTCTGACTATTTTCTAGTCAAAAACGGCCAATTATACCCTGGACCCCAGAGGATTAATGTCAGAATTCTTTTTTCTCAGAATTCTAAGAAAAAAGAATTCTGACATTAATCCTCTGAATTTTGACATTAACCGTAGAATTCTAACTTTAATTTCAGAATTCTAAAAAAACGTTGGAATTCTGAGAGTAATGTCAGAATTCTGACATTACTCTCAGAATTCTGACTTTAATCTCAGAATTATGAAAAAAAAAAAGAATTCTGAGACAAAAGTCAGAATTTTGAGAAAAAAAAATCTGAATTCTGACATTGAGCTCAGAATTCTAAGAAAAAAGTAAGAATTTTGACTTTAACTCTCTGGGGTTGAAGGACGCGCTGGCGCGTCAAAATCACATGACCAATTTAAGACGACACAGCAACAAGATGTAGCGAATCTCCATTTCAACTTTGATCGAAAGTGCGGACTTCAAACTATATACCAGTTTTTAAATTGTTTCGATAGGCAACGTTAAAGCAGAGTTATGATAAAAATACATGCGATGCTTTTTTCTGAACAAAACAGCGGTGTTTACAGCGGGAAGAACGGTTAAAAACTTTTTCTCAGGACAGCGCTAGCAAAAACTCTCCGGTTGCGAGTGAAAAAAGAAAAAGACAAAACATCCCTTCCCTATTGGTGTTAAAGTGTATGTCAGCCAATCAAAATTTTTTTGCATGTTTGGGGGCTATAGTTAGTGTGTACTGTAGTCCTTGTTTTGTTTTGTGTGTCAGTTATACTAGTGAATGTCACAGTTGCTCCAAAAAAGCCACCAAAAGCAGATTGCGGTCTAAACGCTGTCTCCACATGGAAAACTGGACTGATACACCTCCTGTACTCAGACCTGCAGGGTTTAGGCCTCTGGTATTCTCCTTTGTCTTATAGTGGAAAGAAACTATAGTTTTTGAGTGGCACAAATAATTTGTATGCCTTCTTATTTGATGCAGCACACCTGATTGTTCTGTAAAAAGTTTTAAATGGTTCTATAAAAAACGCCTGAGCCCTTGGCTGCATTTTTAGGTAAATAGTACCATACAACTTTGTTGTTTGCAAAATTTGTGCATAATTTTTAGAAATGTACAATTTCTATTTGCATTTCAAGTTATGAAAATGATTCGTTAAACATGTTTGTGGTTTTTGCAGTAAAAAATACAACTTTGTTCTACTCGGATTTTAAATTTTTTCTCTGAATTTAGATCAATTGTGCTAATATAGTATGTCAAAATGAAAAAAATCCCATTTCAGATATTTGAGGTTGGTCCGGAAATAATGATACCAAACAGGGCAGGATAAGCAGTTTTTAAAGGTGAAATATAGAGGTAAAATCAAAAGTAGTCCAAAATGGCCAATTATACCCTGCACCCCAGAGGATTAATGTCAGAATTCTTTTTTCTCAGAATTCTAAGAAAAAAGAATTCTGACATTAATCCTCTGAATTTTGACATTAATCGTAGAATTCTGACTTTTTTCTCAGAATTCCTTTTTCTCAGAATTTTGACATTAATCTCAGAATTCTGAGAAAAAAGACAGAATTCTGACATTAACCTCAGAATTCTGGGAAAGGAAAAAAAAGACGTGCCTACCTTTTTTTTATTTCGGTGGCCCTAATCCTCTTCTGTACTAATCCTCTTCTGTACTAATCCTCTTCTGTAGTTTCAACAATTTTTTGCTTCTTAGCTAAATGTTAAAATCATTATACTATGACATCGCTATACTTGAAGATGAAGATAATTATAACAGTTTATACATTTAACAACGTACCCCAGTGTACCCACTATGTTAAATGTGGGTACACTGGGGTACGTTGTCATGAGTTTAAGACATCTGAACATGCTGACATGAGAAGTTACAAAAAAATTAACAGATGAAAGAAATTAGCCAAAAAATAGTTGCTGCAGAATCTACAATCTACCTCTCCCTACAGGGCGGAAAAATGTTCTTATTTCTGGCGCATATCGATAACTTCAACATTCACAAATTTTGCATCTTGTTTAAGCCTAAGAAATCAAATCTAGTCACAAACTCAGCTAAGATTTTTTTTTAAACCTCCACACACTGCTTTGTTTCGTTCCAACCATTTGTCCCTGGCTTTTCTACTTGAAATGAAAAGTGTTGGCACAGTGCACTGAGTGGCTAGGTTCCAAAATGTTTTCCTCTCTGTACATCCACCCACCATTTGGACCCCATTATGACATTAACACTATTTGTTAGAGTGGAAGAAACACAGATCAGGAGGTGGATGCAACAGATGGAAGCCAAAGCTTGCCTCTGTGCACATGCACATAAACGCATGCACATTCATGGAAACAACTTACTTTTTCACTATGAAGCTCTGAAACTGCTGTACACAAAAAGGAGTAAACGACACAAAAATGCACTGTGTTTATATAACCCCTGAAATCTGTTTAGTCATGTATTTTCTTTTTACTTTCTTTCTTGTGCATAAAGAATGAACAAAATAACACAAACTAACTAATTAAAAACTATACTAATGACTCCCCTGTGAGTTAAACAAAAATGAACAAATCTGACCTAATTACACCCAGTAAACTATCATAATAAAATACAAATCCATATATATAAAAAGAAAACCTTAAAATAACATTTTTAAATGCCTACATTTATTTTATTTTTCAAATTAATCAATTAAATTATTATAATTTGCATATTTATATTTTTACATTTAGATAAAATGAATACTATTTTATAGAATATTTTGTATTTATTTTTATCTAAGTGCTTTGGGGGAAGCTCATTAATACAATATTGCAATCTAAAAGCAATTTACCTCACCTTGAAGTTCCAAGTTTTTCAAAATGTTGTCTTTTCCTAACATCTTGAGTTAAAGATGTTAGGAAAATCAAAGCTGAATTTCAGTTTTGATTTCATTTTGAAACTGTGAATTATTTTGTTTTGTCTTACAAAGAAATATCACTCTACACACTGGGGCTCAGTTTTCAGGTAAACATTAAAACAGTCCATCAGCACATATAGTGATAAAATAACACACTACATTTTTTCTCACATTACACACTCAGTGTTCCGGAGTACAGAAGTACAGGAACACGCACACACTAACACACACTAACACAAGTTTCTACAGAGTCATAGAAGAAATGCTCCCGACATTCTGACTCTCATTGAAGCTTCTCGTGTTTTGTGTTTTTGGTTCAGCCCATCAATCAGGAAGCAGGTGGTCAGAAGGGCTCAAAATGTTCTGTTAATGCGAAGCAAAGAAAGTGTGGCCTCTTTCTTTCTAACCCCACATCTGACCATCTAGAGCCCTGAAACACACACAGTCTTTGGACAGTTTATTAGACTCTCGAACAACACTGGTTTTAATACGCTATGTTAGGGTAGGATTGTAGAAAAATAGTGTGGCAACTGGTTGATTATTATGCTGATATGCTTTCTTCTGACCAAACTCTCCTTAGGGGAGACTGTGAAGTCTAACTAATTTACCTTTTTGCATTTTCTGAACTTTTTCTCAGAGACAGCTCTAAATTAATTGACACATGGTCATTTTGTTCAAATGGATGACCAGAAAAGCCCAAGTGTTAACTTTGTAGCAGTCTGCATATCACAGCTCTACAAACAACAACACATATCTAAAAACTGTAAGCGAATTGTAAGCTAAGTTAGCTTGTTTTCTGTGCACTGAATACTAACACACCAGAATGTCGTTTAATGTGTTTTGTGTAACAATCTTTTTACACTCTACAAGCACCTCCACTGAGGGCTTTACCAGCTCACCTTTAAGCAGATAAGCAGCTTTCATGTCTAAGCTGAAAAATTATACCACGACTGTTTATGTCATGAAGCCTGTTTCACTGATATTGGACCTTGAATATTTATAAGTTTGATATAAAATAATGAGCTGAAATGTCTACTTATTTCAATTAGGCTCCTAAAGCTCGCAGGTAGAGCGACGATAACTTGCATGCACACAAATTCACCCACCCCCACCACACAACCCCCACAACTAAATGATTTGTTGAAGAGGCCCGATTTCAGTAGAAATTTCTTTAGTCAACGACGGTCCTAGTAGGCGCTTTCAAAGCAGGACGTTGGCTGCCCCCCCTAGTCAGAGGTTAAAGCTGGCGCTGATGTTTTCTATGCAATTTTTCTGTTGGCTGAACAGAAAAAAGTTCTTAACTTGATTGGCTGGGCAGGATGCACTTTTGGGTGGGCTGAGCGCACCCCGGCCCATAGCTACCACCGACCTTGCTCGGGAAGGGGTCGCTGGCTCTTCTTGTGTTGGCCATGGGGGGCCCTCTGTGTGAATAAAGGGAAAGCAGCAGGACAGTAACACATAAAGCAGAGTCTGTATACTGCATACTCCTGGTGCTCAAAGCAAGTTTGTGTCCACAGTAATGTGGACACTTATAAAAAGTACAATAATTTACATTTGGTGATAAGATAATGTTCTGAACAGCACACACTCATTCATCTGACCGTTACCAGTAAACTAAATGGACTGGTTCTTATATTGTGCTTTTCTACTCTACCCGATACCTTACAGGGCTTTATACAACTAAGCACCCATTCTTTTTTTCTATGCAAGTGCTTTTAGTATCTTAGATATGATAAGGATACCTGGTATGCAGACTGGAGGAGCCAGGGATCAAACCATCAACCTTCTGATTAGCAGATGACCTGGTCTACCTCCTGAGCTACAGCCACCCAAAAAGAAGTAAATACCACCCTTAATGTTAGATTTTATAAAACTGGCAAATTCACTCTGTGATGTTTAAATGATTAAACAGATGCATAATTTCATCTGTGGTATTTCTTGTGTTTAGTGTGGTCAGCCTTTAAGGTTAAAGCTCATACATAAGTGTCAAATATGACTTTGTGGTTGTACTCAAAAGGGGGTTTTTAGGTTATAAAGCCTTAGAAATATGACATCTTACCAGATATGCGCTCTAGATAACATTACTTTGGCCTCCCATAACACTATGAGGATTCTTGGGTTCATATTTGTTAAGATATGTACTTCAACACAGAACTTAAACAAACATGTTGGACTGCCTTCTTTCACTTGCAGTTAAAATTGGAAACATTTGATCTCAGACTGATGCTGAAAAACGACTTCATGCATTTATAGACTGAACGATTTTAATTCACTGTTAACAGGACCTTCATTCCCATCGTTTCCAGTTAATCCAGCGAGTGTACTGAAAGGGACTAGAAAGAGATATCATATTTCTCCTATATTAGCATCTCTTCATTGAGTACATGTCAAGTTAAACATTTTATTTAAAATCCTTCTCCTCACATACAAGGTATCATATCTTACAGACCCCATAGTACCATATTATCCAAACTGAGCTCATCACTCTCCGACTGCTGGCTTAATTGTGTTTCCTAGGATATTTAACAGTATAATGGGAGGCATAACCTTCAGCTTTCAGGCCCCTCTTCTGTGGAACCAGCTCCCAGTTTGGAGACATACACTCTCTCTACTTCTTCTGCAGAGGTTTCTTCCTTTTAAAAGGGAGTTTCTCCTTCCCTTTATCCCCAGATACTTTCTGATTGAGCTGATTTGTCATTTTTCTTCTGATTTCTTGTTTAATATCGCAGGGTCTGCAACCTACACTCAAAAAAAAAAAAGAAAAAAAAAAGAAATTGGGTGGTTGTTGCATGTACAGCATTCAAACTTGTAATGTGAACTAAATAATTTCATGTTTCTATGGTGAATGTAATTAAATCATGTAGCATCTGTATGAAATTCAGCAACTTAATTTGTTCTTGTTGAGATGACATGATGCAATCTAGTAAGAGTGGTTAGTTGTCTGGACCCATGAAATTCACAAGATCACATTAGATGTCAAACTGCAGGAAAATCGCTGGAGTCTGCATCAACCCCTGTAATCATAGCTTTCCTAGTTTTGTGAAGCCTGGATTGACAGTTTGGTGGCGTGATGGTTAGTGCTGTTGCCTCACAGCAAGAAGGGCCTGGGTTCAAATCCACAATCTGGCTGATTTGCAGTGTGTACTTAGAGTTGGCGATTGTTGTTTGTCACTATGAAACCATCAACCCCCATATTGGTACATTAAGCAAGACTAGCAGTAATGTCCTTGATTAATAAAGTAGTTGTTCAAACAACAAGATTTCTGTCTTCCTAAAGTCTTGTGTGGAATCAATTAAAACACTCTACATACTTAAATAACTCACTTCAAGTCAATTCAAGTATACTACGTTGATCCAACGTAATCTGATTACATTAAACCGCCAAATGTGTTGGTTTGACATGGTCAAAAATGGGTTATTGTACTTGGTTAAATCATGTGGAAATAGGTGCCACGATTAAATTGTGTTCATCCAACAACAGATTTTTTTGAGTGTACAATATAAAGCGACTCAAGGCGACAGCTGTTGTGAATTGGTGCTATATAAATAAAACTGAAATGAACTCATAAATGTGCTGCCATGTCATAATAAAAGAGGACAAACTTACAGCAGTACCTCTTATTTTTCACCAGAACGGATACTTATGGTACCAAAATTGCCAAATATCTTGATGCCGAAGGCAGGATATGTACATAGGGTTGTAAAAAAAATTGTTACTTGGACAATAATAACTACTACTGGATTAGATACTTATTTGCAACAGCATTGATACCAGCAGTGCTGTGTTTGCCTACCTCAGCTAGCACATAACTTGAATCAGCACAGCCCCTCCCCTCACTAGCAGCTAAACAGGTGGACAGCAAGACAACAAACTTGGTGAAGCATCTTAAAGAGATTTCTGTTTTTATGGGGAATTTTGTGAGTTCAGTAAAGCTATTGTTTCAACAATATTGAAGTGTTAAACAGTTATTCTAAATATAAATCTTTCCAGCATACATATTAACTTTAGCCATTTAACAATTAGCAATTACCCATATTAGACATTATAAGTTATCACTAAGGTACTGGCTACTGCCTATGGCTACTAATAAAACTGAAATGATAATGTTGGAGCTAGGTAGCAAACACAGTCCTTCCGTAATGTTAATAACAGTGTTAATTTAACAAGCTAATGCAGTTATCCTTATCCTTTTCTTAAAT
This sequence comes from Aulonocara sp. 'chitande type north' Nkhata Bay, assembly GCF_057382095.1. Taxonomy (NCBI): domain Eukaryota; kingdom Metazoa; phylum Chordata; class Actinopteri; order Cichliformes; family Cichlidae; genus Aulonocara; species Aulonocara sp. 'chitande type north' Nkhata Bay. The sequence goes on along the minus strand of NC_141359.1, from coordinate 7,794,003 downwards.
TCCCTGAAGTTGAGAAAACAGGACAAATATTTGATCAGACATGAAAATCTTGCTATCAAGTAGTCATCAGAAGGAAAGAGAAATAACCACGGCTGTAGCAGAATACATTTACACAAACCAGGGTTATTCTAATCTTTATTTAACAGAAAATTAGGCTCCTTAATTTTTGTATTTTTCCATCTTTGATGTAAAAAAGGCAACTGAGTATTTTCCCAATTCCTGACCCTGTTTTTTGCATTTTATACTTCATCCTTTATAAATGATGCAAGCTTTCTCTCATACCAACCTAAGCAGTAAAAACTTAAAGCATTGTTTTTTATTTTATTTTAGAGATTTCAGCAGTAATTTCAGCTTGTCCAATATGCTTTCTGGTGATCTGAAAAATCTTTGTCTATTAATGCGCACATGGCTGAAGACATGTGAAAGGTGGACCAGTTGATTGTCCAGCACTGTGTGTGTCTGTTTGCATGTGCTCCTGCTTTTAGAGTTGCAGGTTGGGCACGCACGGCACAATATGGGCTTTAATTCAGACCAACAGCCTCTCTGTCAAAAAGGAGGGGATGGAGCAATTAGCCCCACGGAGGAGAGAGAAAGAGGGAAAAAAACGAAGGGAGTTGTGAATTTGACACATTAAATAGTGGCCATCATTAGCATGTGGCTCTGTAGAGTTGGGGTGCATTCACTGGCTCCTTGAATGCATATTACTTCAGTACTACGGCCATACCCCCACCTCTCTTCCCCTCAGCCTGTCCATCATTCCCATGGCCACCTTTCACTTGTAATCACCCTGTTTGGTCTCCTTTTTCATTCAGTTTCTACAGCTTTTCTGTCGCTTTTGTGGTTTTTATGCCATCATTCTGCCTGGAATAGGCTCCCTGGAATCCTAAATCAAAACAAATTAAGCTGGTTAATTAGATGTAGGAACAAATGAAATGTCACATACTAGTTGGTAGGCTCAACACTGCTAACACTGTAAGCTTATCTTTCCAGTGTCACAATATAAATTTGATACTGTATCGAGAATAACTGACCAGAAACTGCGGCTGTTACTCAGCAGTTCTGTAAGGCCATATTTGAAACTCGTTTTAACTTGAATTATTCTTTCATTTTGTTGAAGACTACCATGGCTTCTGTTCGGGCTGACTTTCACTCAGCTTGTTGTCTCTGCTATATGAGCCTGGAAAAGAGCAAAGTAGCAGGCCCAGTGTGGTGCCTTTTCCGCCATTGTGCCGAGATCGCCTCATGCCAGCTTTCCCCTGTCACATTAGCGCTCATCAACACAGTGAGCAGCACACAACCTGCACAGTTCTTTGGGTTTGTCCTTATTTGCCGCAGTCTTTGAAGTTTTATATTTTGTGCTGTAGAAAGTATGTTTTGCATGTAAATCCCATTTAACATTGGTCATTGATTACATTTAAGTGACTGAAGTCACGAGCACTGAATTAGTGAGCATTTCAAGTTCCAACAGTCTGCAGTGAATTTTTTTTACTGATGTAGCTCATTTTGTGTTTTATATTAGGTAACCCTGGATCTAATTCAATACCTTATTTTTTTATGAAGCGGAAACTTACAGAGTAACCTTTTGCAGGTAAGAAACGATCTAACTTTACTTGCATTAAAAAATCTTTTTATATCCTCCAGGGACACTCTGGGTTTGAAATGTTGAATTTCTAAGTATTTCACTGAATGTCCTGGAAGGCTTATTAGCAAAGGTTGTATTTTGATATATACGAAAGTTACTCACAGAATTACCATGGGGGTTGTGGTGGGTGGGGAGAATCTTCACCAATAAGAAAAGCTGTAAAACTTTAAACGTTCAAAATCTATGCACTCCTTCATATTTTCTGAAATTGTCCACTGGGCCCAGACTGAAGTCTCTGCCAGGCAGACTCTGGTCCCTGGACCTTATGGTTGACACCCCTGATCTAAGTGATAACATTAGCAATATTAGACCACAGAATGTATGCAAATGATATGGAATGCTTATATGGCAGTAGTGTGTCAACTGCAACATGTGCTTGCCCCAGAACATACCCTGATCTCATCTTCTTCTTGACTGTAACTTAAAATCTGAACCTTGTTTTCCATTCAATAAATCTTGAAAGTCATGATCAATATCATGAATTCATTATAAAAGTGGTTGCCCCATGCAGGCCTTCTTTCATGCCTGTCTTTTATATGCACTCTGTGTATAGTTTTAGCACCCTGATGCCAGCTGTTTAGGGGATACCACAGACTACCACTGAGGCTATTTTTATGGGTAATTTTCTTTTTTATTTTGAACTAATGATGGTACAGTGAAGTTGCCGTGATATAAACAAAACCAGAAAAACTTCCATGTTAATCATACTTAATAGCTGGAATAACTGCTGATAAGTGCTGGGAAAAACTAGATTGAGCATTGAAACTTTTTCTTGTTATATTGATTAAAACAAACCTGGGCTTAGCGTTTAGTGTGACTCGGCGGTGGGTTTAAAAGTTTTTAGCTATAACTATGAGGAAACATTTATCAGGATTAAACCAAATTTATTACACAGGCAATATTTGCTTGAAAGAACAATTAATTAATGTTTTTTTTTATATTTTTTCCTTTATAGTGTTCAAAACCAGTTTAGGTTCCCCTCTTTTTTAAATCTCATGCTCTGGTAATCCCTCTCTTCCAGTGTGGCCCTCAGTCCCCCTTTTGCTACTGGGCCTCCCTCTCTCTGTCCCCTCCCTCTCCTCAGCTTCTGTTAGGGCCATGCAGCCCGAGCTGTCAGAGCAGCAACAATCCCAGTCCATTAGTATGGTAATGAGGCTGCGGGCCGACAGGTGGCCTGGTAGACAGCTCAATTAAACTGCTCATTAAAGAGGGAAGTTAACGAAGCTGCAGCCCGGTGCCAGTACGGCTTTAACACACAATGTGATGTCACAGGCAACAAATTGCTGGTGAGTAGGGAAGTGTGTCAGTCTGCCCGCGTACAGGGGCATGCGTGTGCGTATGCATTTCTTCGTACGTGTCTGTGTGTATGCGCATGTATTTGAGTGCAGCCTGACATGAGTGTGTCTGTGTGTGGCCAGAGCTTGAAATAGCGAGTCAGAGAAAGTTAGATGGACGTTACTAATAAGGCAGCGATGCAGCTTAGAGATCAGATAAGATGAGAGGTGGGGAGAAAATGTGATGGAGGAAAAATAAGTCACTCAAACTTGGCCTTTTACTGCCACATCAGGCTGCCAGCAGCCAAGTTCTCTACATCATTAACTGGCCCAGAACACAGTGATGCTCCAATTATTGTGGGAAAAACAATCAAAATTCCAAAAAGGCACAATTGAAAGCTCTGTATTCAGATATTCTGAGTTATTTGGATGTATTTTGTGTGTACAAAGAAAAAAAACACACAAAGAAACAGCCAACTCAAGCATATTACCAACATTTTGTAGTTTATAAGAAAAAAACTGAAATAAATTAAGTTAAATTAAATAACAATAAGCATCTCATTCCCCATGATGGGACACAGTGACCTCGATCACTACCATGTAACCCTACGTTGTTATGGCAACAGGTGACTACTGTCCCATAAAAATAACCTTTTGTGTTTGCGAGCAGGTTTTGGAGGCACTTTTACATTTCACTGTTGAGCACCACAAATTCTCCAAAACCTGCTATGTGACAAAGTGACAGTGACTGCAGGGGTTGCATTTATTGTAGCAAAGGGAAAGGAGATTTTGTAACGTTGTTACAACATCCGAGACGTGTAAAGAGCGGCTGAGTTAGACGGCAAATAAGGGCTGTAGCTATGGTCATGTTTGTTCCTGTAACCATGATTTGATCTAAAACCCAGATTTCTGTATAACTAAATTATGTACCACAGAATTGTCACACCATATAAAGCAATCATAAGACCCGGGGACCAGAATTGGCTCCAAAGATTCCAATCCAGCTTTGGAAAATTCAATTCAATTCAATTTTATTTATCTAGCGCCAAATCACAACAAAAGTGCCTCAAGGCGCTTCATACCTTGAAGGAGGGCACAAATTTTAGGACTTTTAACCATATTTTCATGTTTTACAGTTTGCGTTTCTTTATATTATTTTAAAATATCTCAGAGATTAAATGTGTTGTTAAACATCTTTACACTGACAGAAGGTAGAGCTTCACTCATCAAGTAAGGTCAAAGTGGGCTGTGTGTGTCCCTGGATGTAAAATTAGTTTATATAATAAAATATTATATAAGGTTTATATATTTATAAATCTGTGGTCACTGCAACACCTTTGCGGACCATATACAGGGACATCGTATGTGGTAGTTTATGGTGGAGGACTTGGCTAGCCATCATGATTTAATTATAAATAATAGCACTATTATTTGTAAAGAAATTGGATTGTGAAAAAAATTTGTATTGTGAAAATTATGTAGTTTTTTTCTCCCATTCATTTCCAAAACTTTGACTGTTGGTATATTTTTCTTGTGCACTTGCATTAATAGGATTTCATTAACTCAATTTTGAGTGCCCATTTCAGAACTTGCATACTGGGAATATTATATGAAGTGTTAGATGCAATTAGACATCCTAAATTAATAAATAGATACATAAATAAATAAGTATACCATCCATAAAAAAGACAAAGTAATATATTAAATACAAAGATGATACTGACACAAATAGAGGGCAATTCTGTGACTACAAAGATTTTATTGATATAAAACGTCAGTTTAAGGAAAAAGTAAAACGTTAGACCTATCACTGTATTTGGCAACTAGGATTTTCGATTACGTGGTTACAGTAGGTGATTAATTTTTTTAATCGGTTTTTCCTTTGATTTCATTAGTCTAGTGGGGATGGAGGTAAGAGGGCATTGAGTGCAACATGTTTTAATAGTCTCTCATTGTTTATTATGTATGAGAATAAAGATGTAACACGACATGGTAATCAGTTTGTAACCCGGACCAATTTAGTCTGTAATCCTGGGAGCGTGCTCTCTCAAGTGTGAAAATGGGGCCGTGTGTCTTGCTTTTTTCTCTCTGGTGCATTTGGATCGCTGTGTCTATGACATCGAGGATCATGGGAGTTAATGGGGTAGGACCGCGGTCAACAAACGGGGTTATGTATGGGCGCAAACAAGAACACAGTGAGAAAACAGACCTGCCAGATTCGCTCAAAGCTGTCTGAAAGATGTCTACCCTTATGAATATGCTAATCCCAGTTTAGCATGAACAAAAAAATGCTCATTAATTAATCGACAACAATGGCCTCCTTTTAATGACACGCTAGCTGCCGTTAGCGGCGGCGAATAGTGTACGTGTATGATACGGTCTAATGTAAAACAATTATTAATCATAAGGTTTAACAGATTACTGAATATTACGTTGAGTGTTACAAACACTGGTTCGGTTTTAATGAGAAAAAACAAAGTTTAGACACACGAATCCCAACAAACTAATTCAAAAGGCCTGCAGCCAGACGCACCGTTTGGACTGTTTTGTCTGAAAAAGCTGTTTTGTAGCGTTGGTTATTAACCTACATTAAACAGATCTCAGCTCAAGGATGATGGGAACCAACCTAGATGCATATGGGACATTTTAACAACAAAAACAGTTAAGAGTAACACGCTCCTACCTACATGAGTCAGCACACAGATCCATATGTTATAGGCTGTTGAGTGCTTAATCTATGTAAACATATACGTATGTGCTTATCTGCAAGCAAAGAGCTGGATTTCTGGTTTCTGCATGAAGGTAAACAGAGTAACAGAGGAGCACACTAGCTAAAATGTAATCTCCAAAACTAAAATATTCACTTGGGCTTTTGCAATAATAGTTGGGCTTGAAACAACAGCCAGTGTATGGAAGAGGAAGTCTTAGAGACTGTTGCTCAAAAAAGAAATGTGTTACTCATTACTTGATGCTTTGTTACATTTCCTAAAAAACGTAACAAAATACTACTTCACAGAGTGAATGCAGAGAGGAATTTCCCCATGGGGATCATTAAAGTATACATAAAGTAAACATTACTTATTCAAATGCTTTTGTAATTTATAGTGCTTTTGTTTTGTAATAAAGACCTTAATAAAAGCTTCATGCTCACAATCTGACACAGATATCTACCCTAACGACACAAAACCAAAAACAATTGCAAAGACCATTTTTGTGGCCATAAAGTTAGAAATAGAAATTGGTAGAAATAAAGGCTACAGTAGAAATAAAGCCTGGCAGCTGGTCACTGATATTGCTACCTGCTGAAATTCAACTCGAACATTTTTCTGGGTTCTTCACTACTGTCTTTGGAAACTCTTTCAAAGAGCTGATGTTGTGTTAGCAGCAGATAGTTGGCTATGTGCATTTAGAACCCCAGCTACCATAGGATTAGAGGCAGGGTACACCCTGGACAGGTCTTCAATCTGGGAATGTAAAATGTTTTTGAGCAATGGTTCTCTAAAAGTCTCTCAAAATGTTGCTTTCACTCATTTTAGTCCAGTCCTTGTACCTGACCTGAATGTATAAAACAGTACTTTTGCACCAACAAGATGATTCAGGGGGCCATTAGCAAAAAACTTCGAATATCTTGTCACTGTATGCATTGTGTTCTTAAAATATAATTAAGGAAGCTGGACAAGCAGCAGGCCTACAATAACTTTCTACAGTAGATGAAACGTATCTGAAATTCATGCCCTTAAGAAGTAGAGTCAAATCAGCAAAGACCTGACACATAACCTGGTCCTTCAGTTGATCCATCGACTCTTCACTGAAGAATCATCAGAAATGGTCTCAGTGGAAGGGTTGCTGTAAAGAAGCCATTCTTAATGAAGGGAAACAGGGAGGAAGGGCTCAAGTGTGCCAAATTTCAAACGAACTGCACAGAAAATATTTGCTAACAGGTCTTATGAAGGGATAAATCCAATCATCGGAGTAACTTTGTGCTGAACATTGGGGGGGTCAAGATCTCTGTCTAAATAAATAAGTAGGTCTGGGTAAATTCCCAGATGATTAAACATGCAACTATTTTGCTGGTAATAACTGAAATGAGTACAGGAAATCAACAACCTATTTATGTAAGATAATTCATAATTTCATTGGGGGGGTGGGGGGTATATTATTGGTTGGGTCTGAAATACTATCAGATTTTGATCCAGCATGCAATTCAATTCAATTTTATTTATATCCTGTCAGTCACAGTTGCCAGCTGCGTCAGGGGACTTTATATTGTAAAGTAAAGATCGTACAATATTACAGAGACAACAGAGAAAACCCAACAATCAAACGACACTATGAGCAAGCACTCTGGTGAAAGTGGAAAGAAAAAACTCCCTTTGACCAGGAATAATAGTTCAGACTCTGTTTTGGCATATTTGTTTGCATGTTTCAATTCAATAAATTGTCATTTTTCCTAGAAAAGGATAAAGAAATTGTGGTAGCTTAAATTTTTGCGCAGTGCTAAATATTAATATTTAACTATGGCAGTTATGGCCATGTTAAAGATAAACAAGGTGCTTATATTAAGATCACAATAAAGGAAAAATACCTCTATGTGGTGCTGTCCTGCATTACAAAGACCAACACTTTTCTGACACACAATTCTCTGCACCCCCTACATATAGAGCAATACAATAAAAATTGATAGCACTGCGTGTAATCACACAGTGTGTAGAGGCTCCAGGATCAGACACTAACGGGTATTTAAATGTACTACAAAGTACTGTGTAAACCTTCCACAGTTTAACATTCAGTTTGAATCCAATTAGAGGTCAGCACGGTGGCACGGTGGTTAGCACTGTTGCCGCACAGCAAGAAGGTCCTGAGTTCAATTCCACCATCAGGCCGGGGTCTTTCTGTGCAGAGTTTGCATGTTCTCCCCGCGTTTGCGTGGGTTCACTCCGGGTACTCCGGCTTCCCTCCGGGTACTCCGGCTTCCTCCCACCGTCCAAAGACATGCAGCTTGTGGGGATAGGTTAATTGGATAATACAAATAGTCACTAGGTGTGAATGTGTGAGTGAGTGCGAATGGTTGTCTGTCCCTGTGTGTTGGCCCTGCGACAGACTGGCGACCTGTCCAGGGTGTACCCCGCCTCTCGCCCTATGACAGCTGGAATAGGCTCCAGCGACCCTGAAAAGGATAAGCGGAAGTGAATGGATGGATGCGTGTAATCACATAGTAGTATGGCCCAGATGAATGTATACTGCACACAATATAAAACATTTTACACAAAGGGAGCTAGAACTTTAGAGCTAGAAAAGGTATAAAAATTGCAACACAGGACCAATCTTAATTTCCAAAATGGAACAAAAGAATAATATTTCCAAATTAGTTCTAGTCCTTATTTTTATTTACTGATTTTTTTCAAAGATGGCATTGACTTGTAGAGCAATCAGGGTAGACAGACAACAATAGCCAATGACTATCTGAGCAACACCGAAGCATGTCCCTGTAAAGGTTCTCCGTTAGAGTTATGATCATTTTTCTTTAGTTAGCTTGAATTTTCTATTATACCATAGCCTCCTACTACATTTTGGGGTTTTCCTAATTCATTTTGACGTAAAAATGAAGAAAAAAGAATGACTGTGAAGAAGTGAAGGGCATCATGGGGACTTTTTTGATTAAACCCATTCTTTTCCTCTGTTCCTGTCTGCCCTGCCAAATGTACAAAACCTCTCTCTTGACTTTACATCTGCCCTGTGGCCCTTCAGCAGCAGTGGATCACTGAGGTCCAAGCAGTCAGCAGCATGCTGGTCTATTATGCTGCTAATTGGTGGCATTAGTAAGATGGCTACAATATCAAAAGGCAGGAAGCAAAGGCTGGTGGGACCAGAGGGGTGAGGAGATGGAGAGAGTGAAGGAAGGAAAAGGAAGCTGAGCGACAGCAGAGAAAGGCAGAGATTTGTTCTCATTAGAGGAGGGCGTGTCTATTCTCCATGTTAGAGCCAAATTAAGCTGACAGAGGAGAGACAAGTTCTGTGCATTTGTGTGTATTTGAGAGTGTGTGTTTGTGTGTATGGGCATGTCACTCAAAATCGTTTTTGGTAAGAAGCTGTTGCGCATAAGGTGAACAATGGAATTACCGGGTTTGGGAATGTGGCTTCCTGATAAGCTACTCTTAATAGTGGCTCTGTTGGTGGGAATCAGACTCAGAACACTGAACTGTGGGAACTAAAAACTAAAGCAGAGAGAACAAGAGCAAGGTTCAAAGAGAAATAGAAACAACCAGGGTGTCGGAGCACTTATCAGAGTAACTCGGAGTCAGAGCCAGTCAATTGGCTCCAGTTGTGGATGTGAGCCTGTGGTTGTCAGGACCTGCCCAGGGTTAACCCTTCGACTGCTGGCTCCCCCCCCCCCCCCAGATTATAGAAATCAAAATATATTTCTAGAACACAGACGAATAAAGTAATATTGTTCCGTAAACAGACCTTTAAAGAAACAAATGGACAACCTAGTGCCAGAGGATGTGAAATTATTCACACTTGCAATGTCGCAGTTAAAAATGTATCGAGCAAAACATTTCATAATAATCTACATATATATATATATATATATATGCTTTTCGATAGCTAGATTGAATTGCTTCTTTGAACTGTAATTTAATTTGTTTTCAACAGCCAAGTGAAAACAACAGTGTTCCAGTGGCACATCGTGTTACCTAATGCAAGTTTATCATGTCAAAAGGCTAGTTAATTCGTTTAGCACAGCTGAATGCTGCACTAAGAACATAGGTGACAAATTTGGTTAGTTGGAGGACCAGCCTCTGTGAGTTTGATGGACCTCAAATTAAGATTGGTTTGGCAGTTTTCACTTCAACTCTAAAAAGCAGTTCCCACTGCTCTCCGCGTTTCGTAATCTTTTATATGCACTTATTCCCTTGACAACACTGTTTGCTAACGTTTCAAAGCAACCAAGTGTAATTATATGATTTTCATTCTTTGTGCTGTGGGTAACATGAAACCAGCACCATCGTGTCCCATGCTCCCTCTGGCTTCATTCTCCTTTGCCCCGGGGGCATCTTCTGCAGGCTCATGCGCCCTAATCGTCTCCCTCTCCCCGTCACTTCCACTGACCCCCTGTTGTGCAGGGAGAGAGCAACATTACATCTTAATCTCACTTGCTTGATGGAGAATGCAAGTCCCTGAAAGGTAGCATTTTCTGGTTACATGAACACATTGGGGTTGGATCAACCATATGCCAATTGACATGGCTAGGGCTGAATGGCTAACGTGGATTGTAACAGTGGTCCTCGGACAAAAAGCCCCCCTGCGGGCTCCCACACCTCCACCAGAGCTGAACAGACGTTCAGCCTGCCGCTGACACAAGGCCAGATCCCCCCACCGACACTGAGACGTAGACACACACGCAAACGCACGCACACACACACACACAAAAGTTTTTGGTATGATATTGCAGTGATTTTAATGCAGATTTCACAGATGATGCTGTTGAGCTTTAATTATGCATTAACAAAATGAGTAAACTCAATATTGTACACAACATATATTTACTGTCTTTAGACTTTTTATTTCTTTGCAGTTGTTACAACATCCAACTTTTCCCAGCATGCCATTAAAATTTGGGGAGAAATGCAGAATTGCAGAGGACTATATTTGTATAGTTTCAGGCCCTTTCCCCCAGTTTTGGCAAATTAATTAATAAATATTGATTAGAAATTGTTATTGAATTCATTTTTTTCATGCCAAGAAAAAAAAAGATGCACACAGACAATTTCATACATCTGTATTTATCTAAATATACCTCTACAAAAAACGTACTACTATTATTTGTCTTTTCACCCTTTTTCTTTTTTTTACCAGGTGTATATGTGTGTGTATATGTGTGTGTGTGTGTGTGTTTTAGCTTCCCTCTGTTCTAGTTATATGTTATCCAATTATTAGCAAGATGGCTAGAAACCATATAAGTAGTAAACAGACGCGTACACGTGTAATTAAACTGTGATCAGACAGCATTAGACTCCCATCTCTGTGACAGACTAACAAAAAAAATCCTTGTCTTTTCAGTGATCCTGCATGAGAGCGTGAGATGGTGGGCCTTAGTGAAAATGTGCCCCGACTGGAGAGGCAAGCTGTCCCTGCCACTCCACTGACTGTACCACTGGAGAGGCCAGTGCGTTCACCATATGGGACAGGGATGGTCAATAGGATTATGTCCTGCACCTCTCCTTCTCCCTCTTCTCTTCACCACAAATAATCATCCAGGGGATGAAGTCCTGGCCCACCAAGCCTCTGCTGAAGTATCCCAGATTCCCTTTCCCCTACTTGGGAAGGGAGAGTGGGGTAGTGGGGGTCTCGTGGGCAGAGAGAAAGAGCAGGGGGACCACCAGATGGATTAACATATTCAACAGAGGCAGAGATCAAGCCTTTATAGAGTGAGGACAGAGGGAGGCTTTCTCTCACACATAGAGTCTGAGAGAAAACAGAAATGAGTGTAAGCTGGATTTGTTTTCATTGTCATGGAAAAACAGTGATGGGCCAAATGATAACGCAACTACTCAAATGTGGCCTATTTCTCTCTCAGTGGTGGAGGCGGGATGTGTACAAACCCTGATGGCGGAAAGTTACTAAAGAAGTGCAATCCTCAAATGAATGTAGTGTGAGAAAAAGAGTTTAATTTAATAATTCATAAAATATAATTCTGATATGATTATTGTTCTTAAAACCTTGAGATTTCCGTCAAATTTAAAATTACTTTGACTTTTATTTATATAACCTGAGTGTCTTACTTAGGGAATCTTGTGGGGAGATGCTGCCAGCTGTAGTTAAAAGTGATCCTACACCACCTTTGCCTTCTACTGCAGATACAGATTTACACTTAACAGCTGTTTCTCCACAAAAAGCCAGAATGTAAAATACTTATCCTCGTCTCCACTGCTAATTATATCCCTGACGCAACCCCAACGGGTCTCCTCCCGAGCTTGAACCAGCACAAATCCTAAGCGAATGTGCAAACCGAATCAGGCTAAATCAGGCTTTCCACAAAAATACAACTTTGTTTAGGGAACTGGCAGTATTTTGCTACGATTAGAGAGCTTTATTAGCATGAGACGAGTTACATTAAAAACATCTTTGATAAAGTTTAAAGCTTTGATGACCCACCCATCCTTACAATGTCTCCCAACTTCCTCCTTCACTGCGGATGTGAACAGATGTTGTTTTTGAACTGATGCTGCCGCTCTTCTCTAAATTATATTCAGTAAAGTTTTGGTAAATACAGTAAGTAAGTAGAACACTGGGCTTTGTACAAGCTGTCAATATAAATCAACTTATGTTAACGACAGTGTTGGGTCTAACTGCAATCACGTTACATTTCTCAGTGATGCAGTGACGTAATTGTGCTATTGTGCTAAATTCATTAATCCCATCACAGTTACAGCTTTTACCCTCCAAATTTACGCCTTTTTAACAGTCATCTGCTAAAATTTGGGTCTTACAATGCACTTTTTAATGTTACCTTTCATTATGGCAGGTTTTCTTTGGGTGTTTGGGTGCTTCTTGCACTATGAACACCACACACACACACGCACACACTGAAACAGACAGAGGGAGACAGAAAGAGCACAAACTGTGGCGTGAGCAAACTTGTGGTTCTGTCCCAGCATGGGCACCAGATTAGAAACCCAGTTATTTTACTGGTTTGCTGTTCTCATGACGTGTGAATGGCCACTGAGATAGTGGACCAACTTTATCCTACGCATTCATCTCCACATCAAAGATGGGCCCAACCGTCAGAGAAATACCACCCTGAAAGTGAGCGAAGGCCCTGCTGCTACTGTTGAACCAAAAGCAGAAAACAGCAAGTGTTTGTGTGTGTTTATGAGTGAATGTTGATATCTGATCAGGCTGCTGTTAAGCTGGCTGGCAGTTTTGTCTCTCTCTCTCACATAATGAAGTATTCAAGCTTATCTTTGTCAGACAAAAGCAGACTGATGTGTGAATATCACGTTAAATCCACCTCTTTGTACTCATTAAACCGCTGTGGTGCCTTTGAACTTTTTGTAATCACTTCAGTGTTTTATTTTTCGGTTTAGCTGAACACATAACACAGCCCATTGATAAAGACCATATGGATAAAAGTACGTCAACACCCAAACATTACACCCATAGAGCATGTCAGTTAAAACCGTGGGCTTTAATCAGCTTCTATAACGGCTATAGTGAGCTAGAGTTGTGGCGGTGAGGTGTTCAAGTTCATTCTCAAAGGACTGAGCACTGTGTACAGACCACATATACCGATGTATACTAATCATAGTAACATTTTCCCTGCTTCAAATATTTTAAAAGTATTGTTTTCACTGAAGGAACTATCAGAGCAAAAAATCCAGGCAAGTCATTCAGTGACAAAAGGCTTCAAATCATATGCAACATAATGAGGAGAATCATTTGGTTGTGCAAGGATGCAAAATCTTCACATTTTACTAACGAAAGCTTTAATCTCTCTTCATCTGTAACCATACTTTAATGAGCAGGGGTTTAGAAAGGTTATTGTTGTCGGACATCAAACTGGATGAACCAGCCGAGCTGTGGAAACCTGCTATAACATCCCAGAGCCAGTTTATGCTCCTCTGCACTGAGACGCTGTGTTTGGTTAGTTTTATAACCGTGCTGTCGTAAAGCAGAATAGATGCAGCACTCAACAAATTTATTAGACCTCCTGTCACAAAACAAGAAAAGACAAATGTTTGAGAAATCTATCAAAAACTTGATTGTAACTTAAAAAAAAATTATTGTTAATTATTAGGCGAATTACAAACTGATTGAGCCGGCACACTGGACTTCTCTGAGAAGCATAAAACTGCTTCTTATGTTCAGGAATGAAAGCAAATAAATTGCTTCACTACATTTTTCTGATTTTGGTGTAAAAATAGTAACAAATATGTAACAACATAGCAACTATATTATTATATTTTAGTGTTTAAAAAATATCATGTTGATTAAAGAGCTGTTACTGTTAATTTTGGACAACAGTGGGATAAACCTCACACTGGGTGGCGGTTTAATACATTTTTTCAGCACAGTATGTGTGTCTCAGTGAGAGCTCGACCTGCTAATCATCCTAACTCAATAGCTTCTGAAACAAGAACAAGCCTTTCCTCAGCTAACTTCCATCCTTTTAAAAATGAAGGGGAAAATGAAGGAGAGAACAAAATGTTGAGACAATGTGGAAGGAAGTTTTGGTAAACTGAGGGGTTGAGTGCATGACAGGCAGGAATGATATTAATTTGAACGTCTGACAGTTGAACCCTAATCAAAGTCACAGTGAGGTTTGAGGGTGTGATGAGAGAATAGGAAGAAAAGTAGAACAAGAGAAAGAGAGTGTTACATCAACGTAGAGAAGGAGACGGAAAGAAGACAATGCAGCAGCCGCTAGAGAAAGAGGGAGAACCTGGAGCCTGGCTGCTGATGTTGTGATTGATGAGGTCACTGAGAGGGCTTCCCCAAATCGCTGAGTGTCTCCACAGGGTCAGCCAGAGGTTGGGTAGAGGTCAAAGTGCAACCAAAGGGGAGACACAAACTATTAAAGTACTACATCAATTTTTAGATTGTAATACGCAGCATGAGAATGAAGTCTGAGTAAATCTGCTTCAGGTGCATTCATACACACTGGAATGCTAGTCACTGCTCTGTTTGAACGTGGATGCTTTGGTATTCCCTGTTAGATTCAGAAACTGAAAATCATGCACAAAAATATTACAGCGTTTCAACAAATGATACAAAAGAAAACATACATGCTAATTCCAACACACATGCAGTGCACAAAAAGCTTTGTGCAGCATTGTTCTGTTGTATTCCTGGGTGGGAGGGCCAGCAGTGAAGTAGCTACGAGTGAAGGTAACCATTTTCAACCAGGTTGGAGCCACTTGGTAAACACACACTATAATTACTGCTTATTAAAGGCTATAGGAGCCCATTAGTAGCATTGGCCCTGCCCCTCACTGCCTGCCTCCTCATTATAGAAGCCACCACAGCTCGGTCTGCCTCATTACCACCTGCCTGTTAAATTCACACACGTGCATCCATGCAGGGACACACACTTGCACACACGCATGCAAAAACACTCAAGCGCACTGCAGGTGCAGCCAGAATGAAGTCACGCGTTGACTTGCTAACTGTCGTCAGGGTAAAGCAGCTGTATGTTCAATGTATCATGTAATATTAGTCCAGGTGGATTAACAAGCATCAACAACTAATAACTTGAGTTGCTTGCAACAAGACAAACATTTTGCTTTTATTTTTCACGCTTGCATTTCTATAACAGAAGTAATCTCTAGCCCTGTGGATGGGGGCACCATTATGCTAGAAAAGATCCCTCCTGCCAGGATAGAAAAGTTTTCTCTTGAATCGAGTTGCAGAGGCCCCTTCCTCTAAGATGAGCTCTGGATCCAAACCATGTTTTACTTTGCCTGTTAGTGTCTCCTTTTGTGCAACAACAAGATGAGTTCAATTCAAAATTGAGAAATTGACACTGACTTTACATTCAACATTAAAATAGCTTATTTTTGGCTTAAACTTAAAGTAGGAGCGTTTGATTTATGACTGAACTTGCTATAAATGGCACACATGTTTTATAACGACACACAAACAAAATCTGGTTCCCAATTGGTCCCTGAGTGTTCCCCATTTTGACCCCATCTCTATTAAAAAAACAGTAACGTCACATTCCAGACCATGCAACCCTATGTCGTTCACTGTGTCCCAAACAAAAGCCTCATCTCTGTCAGCAGGAACTGAACTGGGTGCAGCTGCCACTGTCGTTTCTTCACTTTATTGGCAAAGCCAATCTTCTCAACAACACTGATTTACTGGGGAATACATGCACTATTTTCTTCCTCAATAGACCCTCTTCCATCCCTCTCTGCCCTCCCTGTGCCCCCTGTTAGGGTAACAATTTCTTAGTTGTGCCTGTTTGACTCTGGCATGGCAGCAGAGGCAGGGAGAGGCTGCCAGCACACTCTCCTCCTCTTTGATTCTTTTTTCCCTCTTATTCTTTCACTCTGTCCTCTTTTGAGCTACAGTAGGTCAGTGAACGACTCCATGGCAGCCCTGGCAGTTTCATACTTGTATCTGTCTTTGTCGTCTTTGTTGTTCTTTCTTGTTTTTTTCTTTCCAGGTGGATGCCAGGCAGGCAAGGGCGCCAGGGAAGCAGATGGCTGCAAGAAAGAAATAGGAAGCAAAAGTGCCAAAGAAAAAGCAATTAAAACAATTAATTGGAGAAATCCTGTGGAAATTGCTAAAGACTATATGGGACAAAGCAACAGGTCCTCATGTTCAAAATATCAAAAGTGATCTAAAATTACATTTCTGCCAAAATGATTAGCAAACATTAATCTGGGGCACATTCTTGTAGCTGTCAACACTGTTTGCCTTCATGTTCTCATCTTTAAAATTGCCAATATTTACTTCATCCTCTAGCATGGAATTCAAAGGACACATAACAATATCTTGGCTACCTTGATTTTGATTTTTCCTTTTGTTTTTTTTAGTTTATCAGTGGTGTCTTTTATTTCACGGTTATTGCTACAGTCACACTTGGCAAAACGGTGAACTTGCAGTCGTGTTGCCTTCAAAATGATTGTTTCAAAGCTGGTGACTGGGACTGGGACCACTCTTATTCAGTTGCTACCTTCAAAGCAACTTTGGTGCATCACGACAGTGATAAAACAGCAATAAGACGGGGTCAGTCTGACCTCGGTTTGTGATTGAACGGGGTCAGGTTGGTAACTACACGCAGTTAACTGTGATCAGTTGTTAAAAATTGCAAATCTGTCGCAACAGACAACAACATAGATAGAAATTCACATTAGCTACTTTCGTTCAGAGTCACTTAGAGACTGAACGACAGAAATTTGAAACTGACGTGAAACTGAAATTTCACAAATAGTGACGTAGTTACTGCAGGATGACGATTCAACTGAAAAATGCTTGTCAACCCTGCTTTCATAAAGCAATAATACCAGAACACAACCAGTTGAGTCGAATCAATCAAAAGTTGACACTCAGAGATTGAGGGTGTTGCACACTCAGCCTCTGGGCCATCAGTAGTTCAGTAGATTGTAAGTAGTTGGCTGCTGCAACTACTTACAATCCTTCACCAAAGGTAAAAAAAAAATCAAATGCAATCAATGGACAAACCGCCAATTTTCCCAGTCGCAAGGAGGGTGTCATCCTGTACTTACTACATTATGGTTGAACCACAAAGTGCACGCAGAAGGAGGAAGTGGTAAAGGCGGGTAAAAATGAAAAAAACTGACCTGAAGATATGCTGAACGTTCAACTCTAGTGTTTTTCCTGTGTTAATGATAGTGAGATTTCTTTTTCTTTAACTTTGATGCTCCGTAGTTTCCACAAATCAGAAATTTCAAATTAGCAAGACAGTGCTGCTAGGAAAAAGCCACTCAAATGTGCATTCACATGAATGTGTATTGCTGAAACCAGGCTTCAAGTAACTGCAACCAATGCAAAGTTCATTTTAAAAACTGCACTTAACAGTGACCGACTAAGTAGCCTGATCAGGCTTGGTACTCTAGTGCGGTTTAACATCTCCTGAATTACTGACTTTTTTTCTTTCTCATGCTTGTTTCTGGGGCTTTTAGGGCATATTTGTAGAAATGTACCAATAGGTGTACACACTGTCCATGTTAAACCTGCATAAAACACCTGCAAGCATCTCTAAGCATGCATGTATAACATACACAATGGATTACATTTTTAGGTTAATAAGTTTTACTAACTTTAATAGTGAAGTCTTTGTAAAGAAAGTGCAGACAGACAACGCAGGTGAATTAAGAGAGTGCAAATCTGCCTTTCACTCTGACACAGAGTTAAGAATCATCAACCTGAAGCACCTGTTAGCCTCACATTTAATTAGAAAAGAAAAGAGTTAGCTCTCTTCACCTGCATTGAACAAACCTTAAATTCTTGCCATGAGGGTAGCTGTTATAGAGGTGGCTGATAAAAGGAGCATGTGTGGCATTCAAGATATAAGCATATGTGTGTTTGTGTGTGTCCACTCCAGAGTGCTCCAAACTTTGAGGACAGCCCCTCCAGAAAACACAGGCCCGGCTCTCCAATCTCAAAGGACGAGCTTCATTCACCGCCTGGCAACGGAGCTGAGAAATGGAGAAGAGATGGGCAGAACGGGATGGGTGGGCAGTAAATTATCAGCTTTTAGTGGGGAAGACACGATATTTATTTATAGCATTCAGCCAGGGCACTTGGTGAGGGGTGAAATGGAATGGGGGGAGGGTGTGCGCCTTTTGCGAGGGGCATCTTAGGTGGTCAGCATTGACCTGCACTAACCTCTTGTATCCTGTCTTATTCTCCCACCCTTCACACTTGTCTTGTACCCAAAGATCCCGAGACCTCCCTGGCAATTAGGGAACGAGTCGCACCTACTCCCTGCCCCCAAAGGCAGTAAATTTTCCTCCTTCTCCTGGCCTTGTGACACACACACTCACACAACCTCAGAATTGAGGCTTTAAGACACAATTCAGCCCAAGCCCTACTTGCTTTATCCCCCACTTTACATTTTATCACCACCCCTTGTTTTGTTTTGCTGTCTCAATCCATCAATCTTCCCATTAGCCCTCCATCTTACGGAAACCGCGGGGAACGCCCCCTTTACACCAGCCCTTCAAATCTGTCATTCTCCCTGCACCTCCCTCAAGCTCCTCCACTTGCTGCTCACTCCGCCTCTCCCTCCATCCTCTTTAGTCCTACCTGTTGCATTCAAATGATCGTGCTACACCATTATGTCTTGTTGCCTTCACCGCCAGCTTGAGGTTGACACAAGGCTGTGCTGGAGCAAGGGTGGAAAGGATGGAGCGAGATGGAGAGGGCAAAGGACTGGAGATGCTGTGGGTGGACGGTGGTGGTGGGGGGTAGCAGCACTTTGGGTGGCATGTTTCCTGCAAGGGTGGGACACAATGCCCCCAGTGTTCAGGCAGGCCCACAGGAGCTTGTTTTACAACAGGGGAGGGGCAGCCATCAATGGCCAGATGATGTGAACCACCCTGAGCCGATTCACAGTGACAAACAGCCCCCTCCGTGCAACCCCCCCCCCCCCCTTTCTGCTTTCTCCCATCGCCTCTCTCCTTCACTCCACACATTATGTTCTGTTGGACCAAAACCAGGACAGCAGAGAGCATGCACCAGCACCGCAGCAGCTCAATGGACTGGAAGTGAGAGGACACACGCCCACACATACACACTCACATGCACAAATGCTCAGAATTTCTCACATACATAATGGGCATCCATGCATAGACTCACGGGCACGGACAAACACACACAAACACACAGGAACAGACCCTTTCTGTCCTTCTCCTCCTAATGACACCTCAAGCATCTCGCTCAAACATGAATTGGTATTAGTTTAATTAAATCAGCGTGGCCCTTATTTGTGTTGCTCTCTTCATTCTCAAAAAAGGCAAAATGGCTTGATGACAGCATAATTGCTGAAGAATTGAAGGAGAGCTAGTATGGTAAGCTGCCAAGTGGGTCCAAATCACCCCCACCTCTCTGCGTTTCTACCCCATAGGCCCGGTGCCCCTCTCCTTGAAGACCTGTCCATTCTCTAGGCCCTCCAGGTTTGTTAACGTCGCCTCAGTACACAACACGACTCTTAATGAATAATGAGTGTGGAAAAACTCTTTTAACCTATAAGGGAGAAATTATGTTTTGGTATCTTCTACAGCAGCTCATATGTCTACACCAAAAAACTCGTCTTCCAGATATACAAACTAATTGGGATATTCTGTGATGATGAAGTGACTCCCATTCGGTCATTGAAATTTAGGTCACTTTGATGTTAATACCTAACAAAGAGTCGCAGTTTACCATGCTTATTAAAGTTTACTTTAAAAAGTTCCTGTGGTGGAACCAAGGCTTATGTAGGCGTGCTCATCAAGCTTTACTACCTTCTTCAGGCTGTGTTCATACGCGGTGTAGCAAAATATCAGAGAAACAAATCATGTACCCATCATGAATATGTCTCCATCAATATTCATGTTGGTGAATACATCTTAACTTCATCATCTGTAAAAGTCCACAGCTCAACAATTGAGTGCCCTGTCAAATTTTCACCACACATATATATTTTTTGAGTCAGGTATGGCCAACACTGGTCGACTTCAACATAACCACTAGAGAAAGAAACAACAGTGTTGAGTGCATGTCTGTGTGTGTGCTGGGGGTGTGCCAGCTGGTTAGTAGTGAGGTAGCAATAAAGTACTCCACCCCCTTGTTAGGGATGATGAGCTTGTGTGTGTGTGATGGGATCAGGAGGCTGGTAGGGAGAATGAAGGAATGCAGCCCAGCCCTCTCAGTCTCTACATATGATGCTAATTGCAACAGAACGGGGATGGCCTGGTCTGCTTGTGTACACTATTGTTATTCCTCAGCCTATTGTCTCCTGCCTTCTGACAATCGCCATCTGAATGAGAGCCTGTTAAGCTTGGCAGATCCCCGTCATTAGACCCCTTTACACCCATTGTGATGCGGCACGGAGGATACTGTAGGGCTATCAGTGGCTTTCAGCAGGACTGAGGACAAATCCACAATAACCACAGATACATTCTTTGTTTCTTTTTGTTTCAGTTGTCCATTCACACCAAATCTTCAAATAACTTGATCTAAAACTTTTTGATCTTGCTTAAGGAAGATGTCGCTTTTATGGAATCTGAATTTCCTTCTCTTCTCCTAGCAAGCAACTGAAAGTCCATTGAGAGCATTCATGGGCTGTTTCTGTGGTTAAAAATGACATATTTCTGAAAAATGTGGAAATATTAATAAAATATGGATAAAACCACAGGATTTCCAGAAATGTGCGCATTCATATATTTACATATACGAGTTGTTTTCAGTTAGATACACTTATTCCAGCTGCACACTATGGTACTGTTCGCATTATTGCTTTGTACAATGACCTATTTTTGTTATTGAGCCTACCTGTAAAAAGTTATAAATATGATGGATAAAAGATTAATATTAATAACATGAGTTAGTATAAATGATGGTCCTTCATATGTTACTTTGTCTTCAGTATCTTTTATCTTGTGCTCTTCTTGCTCAGTTGCTTCAAGGGTCCTGAGATGATTTGCATCATTGAGATGCATTTATGTTTAGACTATTATATGGAACACTTGTGCAAATTTAAAATGCTCTAATCGCTTTAAAATATGCTTTAATCAGTCTTAGAATAATCTCACCGGCTTTTCCACCCATAAACAATTGACAGCTTCACTCCAGTGAACGTGACACTTTTTTTTGTCCTCTCAAGTTTGGCGATGGATGCACGATGGACACAAATAGCCAGCTGGCCTGCTTTGAGCATAGTGCGACACAGTCTAGTCTCTGGCTCCCTAAAACAAGCATCTGGAGGCTCGGGCAGTGAATACAAGTGTGAATATATTCATCCCCATGCTGCTTTGTTAAATCTCTGGGCGTAAAGCTGTTGTACCCCCGTGCCCTCCTGGGTGACCCCGGAGGATCAGAGACCAGGTTGTCGAAACATTTGTAACATTTGGCCAAAGCAAATCTCAGGCTGCCTGTTGAATTGAAGCTCACACCAAAGAGTAGAGAAAAAAATCCCCCTGGAACCCTCAAAACACTCCCTATGCTGGTCCAGGACCCCCTTCTTGTTACTTATCCCTCACGCACACACACTAACACGCCGAGCACGGAGGCTCAACCCCTCACAACCTCCAGCAAATCCCCTTTATCTTTTCCCAGCCAGATGGGGCCGCTGGAAGAATAGCTGAAGCCCAATGAGTTCCATTCAATTTGTCATGCCGTCTAAAGGAGCTTGTAAGCTTCCCATTTGCAGTTATGTTATAGTAACCATGGGAGGCTCTGCAGTGTTAGGACTTAATTACCTCCTAATAGCTGTTGTAGAGATAAAGCCCCCGGCCAGCAAAACCCAGCGCTGTCCAGCCCCTGAGACACACTGGCCTGAAGACTCCTTCGGCAGCCAAGGTACACACGATTTAGTATATGTTACTGATGTGACCTTTCGCCCTCATGTGTCTCTACACATCTGTACAGAGGTGCAGTAGCACTTTGGTGACTTGCTGATGACTTTCTCGTGTATTTGTTTGCATTTTCAGCACCTACACCACCTAGTGTGAGTCTGGGTTAGCATTTATTTATTTAAGACCAAGAAGACTAAAAACATCAGCACTTAAATAATAATATAATAAAGCCCCTCACAACATGCTAGCATGGCTGCAGACTCTTTTTTGTAAACAAAGTGATACAGTGAAAAGGATGATTGCAGAATTAATCAAAGGCTGTAGCTAGACGAACATTATGCACTGATAATCATCTGCAAATGTTGTTGCAAATCGTCTTAAACAGGCTAAAGAACATGCTACAGGTTTTCTTCTTTAAGATCATGGTCTTAAACAACTTGTTGATGAGTTTTTCTGTATCTCTTTTAAACACACTGCACTTATTTTTAGACAATGGGAAGCACACATACAATATTTTTCTTACAGTATTTGATTTAAGAATCGCAATACTCCTAAATGCATGAATATTATCTATGAGAAGGAAAAAATTAGAACTGAAACGAACCAAAAATAAAGCAGGAGCGTGCTGTCTTCTGGATCATTAGAAATATGCAAGATAGTAAGAAAATAGAGTTAGTTTAGTATAGAGGCTTTGAACTGATCACTCCCTGCAGTGTGGCACACAAAGAAATTGGGGAGCGGTGAATGAGTTTTGCAGTGTGAGCCCACAGGTGGATGCTAGGCTAGTAGCGGGGTACAAGGGGGGCACAGGATTTGCTCCATGTTTTTCCAGAGTTTATGATTCAATTTTATGACATAATGAGATTACGTACTTATAATACATGTAAGCTGTTGGGGAAAAAAACCCTTTTCTAACAGCTGCCTCTGGTTTTCCTACAACATCAGATTTAAACTCTCTAGACCTTGCTTATAATCCCACCATTCCCTTTTCAATATATGATAACTCTTATGTTTTATAATTGCCTCCTGCCTCCTAGAATTATTACTGGCACTGCAAAAACAGCAGGGCTTGAACCTCCTCATTGTGAAGTCCTTCTTGTTCATTTCTAGTAACAACCTTCTGAATTAAAGTTGTCTGAAAAGGAGCAGAGCAGGTAGCCCTGTATAGCATTTTTAGGGTCAATATTTATGTTAATTTATGCAAATCTCACAAACGAACACCTGCTCGTGAACAGGTGCCATGCATCAGGCTGAAATAAGCATAATGACGAGTTCGTGGCTTTAAGAGAGTTTGCTGAATCTGACTTGGAACACTCAAACGGACAAGAGTAAGAGGTTCAACGTGATGACTGACATTTTTATAGCCAAACAGTCCTGCACTGGTTAACTCTACACTTCTTTAATCTAAATCACTGCCTGTTTGACGTGGTGAATAAAAGTTGACAAAACTGGGGATAACAGAAAAAGACCAGTGACTACCTGCAAACAATTTGTCACCACATACTAAAAGAGTTAAATACTTTTTGATGGTCCTCAGTAAGAGGAGCTGGAGTTTAGATGAAGCCAGACAGCTAGAAGAGGTAAGAGGTGGAGTTTGTATAACAGGCACAATCTCACTGGCACTCGTCTGGTGTGTGGAGACTTTATATCTTTTCCAGTTTTGACTTTTCCCGAGTATAACTAAAGTTAAAATTGGGGTGCAGGCACTTTCTCGTGTTTTTGCTTCACCCTAATTTATTGGCATTAACTAGGCCACTAGATGTACAGTAAAGCGCTAATGCACGAGACATGCATGCAAATCTGAGCGGGAGACAAAGTGCACTTGCAGAAACACGCTCACAGTAACGGCAGTGGCTGGCGGCATCTCACGTTCTTCACTACAGAATTTAACAAAAGCGAGAATTTTGCTTCATTTCGTTCCAGGATTTCAGAGAGAAAGGGATCGAGGGGGACAGCCAGGACATTATTCATGTCTTTCAGTTCATTTGGCTCTGCTGGTCAGCTCCCAAGACAGAAAGAGAAACCTTCTCTCATGTTTTTCCACCCTCCTCTATTTTCTGCCGTTTTTGTTCCCTTCCTTTTTTTTTATTTTGGAGGCAGATTAGCAGGATTAAGTATGGCTCACATATGCTCCTCCTCACTATTGGTATTCACCACTGCACTGGGCCTAACGCCACCCAGACTGATGGACAGAAACAGAGATAGAATTAAAAAGATGGGGACGATGCTGATGAAGACCAGAGATGGATAGGAGTCAAAGTTGCAAGATGAGTGAACATGTTACCAACACCACTGTTCACATACCTTGTTTTTAGGTTTCAGTTGCAGCTGTTTTCCCTCAATTTGGCTGTCAAATAATTTGAAAACTGAATAGAGCATCCAAGGAACTCTCTTTACTATTTGAACATGACTGTTTTGCCCCTGTTCAAAAACCTGAGATCATAAATGAAGGGTTTCCCCAGTTTTGGTAAGAAAAAGACTTAACTGCCACTCACAAAGCCCTTTGAGATGAACTGGAGTGCAGACTGCAAAACAGACCTTATCACAGCATCAGCGTTACCAAAGCACTTGTGGCTGAATGAGCGCAAATCCTCAGCCAGGTTTAGAAATCTGGTGCAAAGAATGAAACCAGAAGAGCGGAGGCTGCTAAAGAAACAGATTTATTCCCATGGTCTGGAAATCACATGGGTGCAATGCTGTTGTCTGTTTTTTTTTTTTTTTAAATAAAATAATAATCTGCCAATAATCTGTCTGCTTGGTCATTATTAATCAGGTTTGGTATTTATTTATTCACAAATACTCTCTTTCCTGTTGAGTGCTGTTTTCTGGCAATATAGAAAATACTTGTAAATAATTTTGAGGTAAATTAACTGCAAACATGTGGATTGGGGGGCAGTTTCCAGCTGCTGCAATATAAAACACACACAGAGAGCTGTATAGGTTTTCTCTGAATCTTAGGAAACTTAGGAATTGGCCCGAAACTTATTTTTTTCCTGTTGAAATATCAGCCTTTCTCACTGACATACCAAAAATCAATTTCTGTTAATGCATTAAGAAAAATATGTTATGCACAAAAAGTTATTTAAAAACAAAAAATAACCTCTATATAAATAAGTAAAATAAATAAATACATAATTGAAATTATGACAACCTTCCAGAATGTTTCAAGCTGTCGTTACATTCTTGCTGGGAGGTCAAATTCGTGGTAGAGAGTGAAATGAGGATGCTAGAGGTAAAAAGAAAACCCTGCGGAAGAGGAGAGCATGTGTCTCATTGTGAATCCACTTGCAACACTGAGACTGTGGGAATGTTTAATGAAGCAGGGGGGTGGCAAGGATACAAACCTCCTTATTTAAAATGCCACTTCATTAGCATAATCTTATTTAACGGGAGCAGGCCTAAACACGCGAACGCAATGGAGGAGCCAAACTAGCAAATATAGGATCAGGAAGAGGGAGGAGAAAAACGGGGGCGGTGGGTGGGTTCGTGTGCGTGCGTGTGCGCGTGTGTATGGCACGCTAAAGCACACTCACCCGCTAATGACCTTGATTTTTTGACACCTGAAGGGCTCCTAACTGAAAGATGACGGTTGGAATGCCAAATTTTCCGACTGGCCGTCAAATCGAACATGACTCCGCACAAACTTAGTTCCGGTCAACTAGCTTCCTAAATCAGTGCGCAAGGCGCTAAAACGGAGGGTAACTATGGCAACAGTCTTCCGTTTACGAAAACTTAGCTGAAATAAGGAAGAGATCAATTTAAAAAAAAAAAATAAAACTTTTTTTTTTCATTTTCTCATTGCCCTATTCTGAAGTTGTTTGTGCTTTTTCTTTCTAGCTTTGCTAGTTTGCTTGTTTTTTTTCCCCTTGGTGCTATTTCTTTTCTAAATGAATAACACACACACACACACACACACACACACACACACACACACACACACACACACATATATATATATATATATGATGAATGAGAAAGATT
The DNA here is from genome assembly GCF_057382095.1 of Aulonocara sp. 'chitande type north' Nkhata Bay. Lineage (NCBI taxonomy): Eukaryota > Metazoa > Chordata > Actinopteri > Cichliformes > Cichlidae > Aulonocara > Aulonocara sp. 'chitande type north' Nkhata Bay. Next base: position 7,768,078 of record NC_141359.1, on the reverse strand, counting down.
GAAAAATAATACTAGAAAAACTAATAATTATTTTATGTATGTTTCGCCTGGTGCAAAGTATCTATAGGCCTAGGTTACAAATGTTAACCCCATCAGAGGTGTTCCTCAGCCCGCCTTTTATTTAACCAATAACTCACCCTTATGAAAACAGATAAACTTGTAGAGGCAATTAGGGCTCTTTGCGTCCGACTGCACAACACTTGTCATATTGTGGCACAATGCATGCTGTCAGTTTCAGTTAGGTCCGAGTGCAGACCACCGGTTTAGGCCCTTATGTCACGGCTCAGATAACCGCCAGCGGCAGGCCACGCAGTTGTGGCTCACTGCAGTCTAATTGAAATATTGCGGATCATAACGGTTAAAGACAATTTTACACACTTCATTAATTAACGTTAAAGATGCACTTCAACGGCAGCTGCTGGCCGACAGCGGGTACAAACGGAAAACACCGTACTAGCTCCAACACTGCAAGCAGGAAACATATTGCACTGCTTATTAGGCTTCGATTGGTAATCTGTGTTCAGCCAAAGGGACGACACTGACTCTCCTTTTTTTTATTGTTTATTATTAATATAAAAAAAACCAAAACGAATTCATCATCAAAACAAACTGAAATCTCATTTAGGCTACTTCATTAAAAAAAAGATACATGGAATTCAAGCACATTTTAAATTAAATTTAATCGCAATAAAAAAAAAAAAAAGGTTTCATATACGTTAGGCCAATTATTATTATTATTTTTTTAAGTTTGATTTACTGTATTGCTTTTCCCTAATTATTTTTCACTTATAAAGGGAAAGAAATGCGTCTTATTTCATGGCTTATTGTAATAAAAATCTATCCATACACACGGGCCAATATTTTCACAAGAAGGGCCCATATGTAGGACGGAGTGTGTCTGATTTCACTTAATAGTGATGCTGGGTGTTGGTAATTACATCAGGCTGGAGGTCCCTCCGTCAGCCTCCTCTCCCTCTCTCCTCCCTCTGCGCGGAGCTGATTGGTCGCTGGGAGGCAGCTTGGACAGAAACTGCGTTGTCCTGGTGACCCGGCCTCTGTGCACCCCAGCCCACTATAAAACCCCGCGGATGCACGCAGGCGTGCCAAATGGGCTGTCAGATGCGACTTGGAGTAACAAGTGGATTTGACGTTTAGGTTTTTCTCTTCATCGCGCCTGCAAACACTCTCGGTAGGTGTTTTATTATTTATTTTCTGTTAGGTTATCCTGATAATTAGTGTCAGTATACACAGATTGTGTTTCTGCTTTAATTATTCTCAGAAAAAAATATCCAGAAATAAAATAGGACGCTGATTACTGGCTGCTGCATATAAAAGATGGGGAACTCAACAAATAACTTTTATATGGTTTTCTTTCTTTTTCCATTCTGTGATTGTGTTATATCAAAGTTAAATCACAAAGTTTCCTCTGTGTTAACATATTTTATGAGGCCTACATTGATTAAAAAATTTTTTTTTTTAAATGAGCAGATTCTCATTATCAGAATCGAAATGGGTAAGATGAGCT